>NW_011369945.1:20067895-20099524 GCF_000735185.1 Notothenia coriiceps
TCTGTTCGAAAAGCTAAATATTCTTTCAAATATGTATCCGGATACCTTAATCAAGGGCCACCAATAACACCTTGGAGTGAGTGGCGGCCAGTCGTACGAGGATCCGTAACCAATAAAAAAAATTACAATTAAAAAAACCAGGCCCACCGAAGTTTTGTTGCTAAAAACCTCCGCTAAGTAATGTTGCAAGAAGAAAATATGCCTGGCAACAAATGAAACTCCAAATCAAAAATGTTGTAAATGATAAACGGTAATTCGTATCAGCAGTGACGTCAATACCCAAAAATCAAATGAAGTTTATAGGAAATATTGGAAATTAGTTGTTGAAGAGGTGAATGAATTGAGGTTCATTTAAACCCGCAGTGTGAGCCAGAACGTGGCAAAATCTCAGGTCGGGTTGTACCAAACTCAGCCCAGTTGCCTTGGTATTCACTGGGGGTAAATTGTAGGTTAAAAGGTATATTGAGAGCGGATAGGCCGTGGCCTGGTAAGGCGTGATCGGGTGGTGCCCATGAGTTAGCAGTGTGTGTGTCTGCCCCTAGTTGTATACTGTTTGTGTATCTGCCGTAGGACGCGTTTATGGAGAAGGTCTAATACAGGCTTTTTATGGAAATGATGAAGCTTAAAAGTACATGGTAGTGGCTTCCCCATAAAGGCTCCCTTCCCACCCAGAATAATGTAGAGGGACCTAATGCGACTGATAGGTTCTAAAAAGGCCTGTTGTTGGTACAATGTTGTTGCTTGGGGCAAGAGTGAGTAAATAGCAAGCTGGGGAAAGTGTAAAAAACGATGTGGACCTGAAACTATCGTCTGGTAAGTTCAGGTGGGTGGGGAATATTGGAATCGTATAGTAAAGGGGGTGGCGTGTTGATGAGTGGTCCAGTGCATGATGTTGTAGGAAGCTGAAAGCTAAGAATTGTGAGGTATTGGGGACAGGGAGGGAGGTGCGAGGATGGGCGCTGATGAAGACCTCGTACCGCGAGGAACAAGCTGGCTTGTCCTTTTTAATTTTCTCCTCGCCGCCCATTCTGTGCATAGGCTTTATCATATAACTGAGCTTGGAGGGGGCGGAAAAGGGGGCAAAAGACTTGGGCGGACGAAGGGAAGAAACTCCATCCTAAAAACAGCCCCTGCTTAGCCTGTGCCAAGCTTTGCTGGATCTTTCATAGAATCACATGCTGGTGATAAAAGCCTGTAATGAATAGGATCAGTGCAATAACGGGCGCTGAAGTGGCTGCCTCCACCGTGGCTATTAAGGTCGGTGAACGGGGGTGGAAACCATTGAGTGTGTGTTCATAATAAGTGTGATGTGTTCCTACTGATGGCATAAATGTTTTTAATGGGTGTGGCCAGAGGGATGTATGCGGCGGCTTTGTACTGGTCGGGCTGTTTGTGAAGGGTTTCCAATTAATATGGAAACAAAATGCCCGGGTGTTCTTTTTACAAACAAATCTTTTCCAAAGTAAGATTAATAAATGTTTGGAACAAGGGCGTACTTGCGATTTCTCCGTTTGTAGTGTCAGTTCGGTAGTCAGTATTTGATGTGCGTGTGTGCCAGGTGTCCCGGCAGGTGAGCGATGAGGTTACTCCGGACTATTGTGTGGTTTAACATTTTTAGTCGTGTTAACACAAGTCTCGTAATACATGCCAGGGTCGTGCCACAAAATTGATGTTGTTTCTTAAAGTCTTTGCATTCGGGTAATGAAAGAATGTAACTGAAAAATGAAGAACTGTCTGATTAACAATTTAGAATGCCATTAAAAGATCTGAATCGCAAGCCAAAAGGCAGCGTCGTCTCCGGGCTGTAGGCGCGTACACAAAGCCGGGCCCATGGCGTTTTGTCCGGCTTGGCAGGCGGGGTGTCTGAACTGAGCCCGCAACGCAAATCTCCACCAATTGACTCTCGCAGCCCCCTGGAATCAATCAGGCGGTTTGTTTGGCCTAGGCTTGTATCTGGCCTATGAATCTGAATGGCTGAGTTGCTGCGCCGTGAGGCACCGTGCCAAGGTTGAACCATTGGCGTCAAAACCTTTTGCCAGCGACCACGGGCGCGTCTTCCACAGCAGTAGCACAGTGACTCCCACGGCGCTTCAACGTGAAAAATGGTAGTTTAGCGCGCGCGGTCGTGCTGTGGACGGGCCGTTAATTCCTCCGAACAAGGCAGCTTACTTTCGCTAGGGTAAATAGTTCCAAAAATGCCCCAGAGCTGCATCCCCAGCAAATGTTATGGCGACTGAAAACATGGGCAGGGATCCTTGTGGTGTTATGAGAGAGCCCCCTCCGGCGGGCGGGGCCGGGTGCCAACCTAAAACATCAACATATGTCAGGGAATCCAGTGTCGTAACACTCCAGTGCCCATTCTGTGTGTACACAGCATTGTAGCCGAGCCAGACTCCCCCAAACCTCCCCCGACCACAGGGTTACGAAGAAGGCGAATAACTAAGGAAGTATCATAAGTGAAGGCAGTGGAGGGTGGTTGTTAAATGAGCCTAATTTTAACTTTCAGTGGGAGTTAAAATCTCAGCCGGCGAAGTCTGTCTTCAGTAGGTGTTCAAAAAAGCTGCACCAACCGCGCGAGGAGAAACATTAAAGAACGCCTTTAGGAACCAAATCCCGTTTAAATTAATCTGTAACCATGAATACCACATGCCCCGCCATACCTCCCTCCCCAACCGCCATTAACCACCCTCGTGCCGCAAACCATCTTATCTTCGCACCCCCATCCTGCGCCGCAAGTCTATCACCTTCCATGCCTAATCGCCTTCCCATCCTACCCCGTAATCAGGCCATGACACCGTAACAACGGCATTAAAAGAAAACTAAATGCTTAGCTGTTTGGAGCACAACATTGCTACACTTAAAAAACCCCTCAAACGTGGCTCAATTTTCAGTTGCATATTTGTATGTGGTGTCTCCATGCTTTAATGTTCAAAAAGCTCTTTATTCTTCTCATACTGCCTGTGCTGCAGCACCTCTTTTCCCCCTCTGTCTCAAACTAGAGCCCAGTCTGCTTTGATTGGTTAGCTGGCCGGCTCTGTTGTGATTGGTTAACCGCTTAGAGATGTCCCGCCCCTTAGCCTATCACGTACAATGTTTTGGAGCGCTAACCAACAGAAGTGCGAGGGTTACATAGTGATGTCATTTACATGCACAAAAACCTTTATAACACACTATACAGGAAAGGGACAACCCCCAAAAGCATAATAGAGCCTATAGAGAACACCATTGGTTGTGGAAAAATGTAGAAGACAAAACAGAATTGAGCCAAAGGAACATATATCTCAAAGCTAACAGACTTGAATCCATTCATCAATACACACACAGCGCTTCATGAATACACGGGCACATCCTCCAAGCTCTCCAGGGAATACCCAGTAAATGGCCGTGTCTTGCTGAACACAAGGACCAGCAATCAATAACCAAAATGTCTCGAGTCATTTTTTATTACTTTTAACTCCAGCAGGGGACACACACAAATTACACGGTGCCCCCCATCTCCCTCCAACATGCTTCCCCCTTCGTGAGCATGAATGCATTATCATAATCTCCAGAGAGACTTTCCATTCATCTCACATTAGCAAAACAAATGTGACAGACGTAGACCAGTGGCCAATTTAGACGTGAGGCCATTAAAACGGGGGTTAGTTCAGTGGAAAAGACAGGTGGATTATGTGAGTAGTTATTAATAAGCCGGGGTCGATCTGTTTGAACTCATCGGGTAATATAAGAGATAAGGAAGTCGTCTTTGAACTCCCACGCGATGACACGGGTGAGTAGCTTCTGTCACTGAGAAAAAGGGATTGGAGCAACGCCAGCGACCCAACCCAACCCCAAACCACGACCTGTCACCATGGAAACAGAAGGATGTACAAAGAGAGAGGCGAACAGGAAAAGGAGTTATTTTAGGACATTGGACTCAAACTGAACCTGATTAAATAGAGCGCTAAAGTGTTGATGTACCAAGTTGGATTGAATGAATTTGGCAATCTGGACCGAAGTGAAACAAATGGAAATGAGCCACAACTGAGAGCAAAAAGGGCAGAGACAGATGAGGGGGGGATGTTAATGAACAGAGACAGGGACGCACCGTGACATCAGAAAACCCCGGCAGCAGAGGCAAAGCAAGGATAATGGGGAAAGT
This sequence comes from Notothenia coriiceps, assembly GCF_000735185.1. NCBI lineage: Eukaryota > Metazoa > Chordata > Actinopteri > Perciformes > Nototheniidae > Notothenia > Notothenia coriiceps. The sequence goes on from NW_011369945.1 coordinate 20,072,037, forward strand.
GAGATAGAGAAAGAGAGAGAGAGAGAGAGAGAGAGAGAAAAAACACATGAAATCTGAAACATCAATTATTAAAAGACAAATCTAAAAGCGCTACATCATCAGAGTGCAATGGAGGCGGGGTTGAGATGTGCGGTGAAAGATAAGAAATGCTAGCAGGCCTGACACTATAAGATCTGGCACATTGCCAAGGAGACGAAAAGAGAGACAGACAGACTATAAGACAATGCATTATGCTATTTCATTATAAAGGATACGTTGGATTTTTCGAGAAGTGTGCGTTAACACTTTCTTATAGGCAGCTAAAGGCTAAATGCTAAGATTGATACCTCTCTACAAGCTAAAGGGAAGCAGCAGCTTCAAAGACTGTTCGCCGGTTGCCTCGCAAACTAGTGTTGACAACAAGAGTCAAGGAAGATATACGTAAAACCTGATGACTTAGCAAGCCTTAAATGTGCCACTAGGTGGATTTTGTTTTCTCAAAACAGAGCTAAGCTAACTGGTTGCTGGTGGTGCCATCACATTCAACAGACAATCATGAGAGTGGGATCAATCTTCCCTATCGTAGCCTAGATTTCAATCGCTGTAGGAAAGGTGGTTAATCTAGCACACTGATTCTATTTTGAACCAACTTTATTGGTATTATTCGCCAACCAGAAGAGGAGACGAGCGAATTGACAAGACACATATTCCACATTATATTGCAAAGCGAGTAAATGTTCTAAATCTGTGTGAAAAAGCCTTCAGAAGAAGCAAAAATAGATCTGGTTCCTTCACCTCATTTTTAGAGCAGAACTAAAATATCTATGACAAAAGTGTGAATGTGAAATGTAAGCTCTGTGAACATTCCCTGAAGAAATGCCAGTGTTTCTCTGACTGTCCTTATGCCACTGCTTATTTGAGTCATATGTCCCAATACCACTATGGTATCCACTCTAATTAACTATCTCTGTCCCGTTTCAATTAGCTGTCCGAGTTTATGGATCCACTGGGAAACAGTCTGAATGTTTCATGTGTGTGTGTGTGTGTGTGTGTGTGTGTGTGTGTGTGTGTGTGTGTGTGTGTGTGTGTGTGTGTGTGTGTGTGTGTGTGAAGGGGGATTTTTTGCAGACTGTGATAAATAACTGACCCGAGGCATGAATATAAATCATGTTGTGTGTGTGCGCCGTAATCCCCTAGACTGAGGGGCCTCAGCAATCAGCGACAACAGCAGCAGCTGCCCAAAAACACTTAACACACCCTGACTACTTCGCCTCTGCACCCTCTTCCACTTTCATCTGATCCACCATTAAGGGGTTAATAATACACATCCTTATAAACCCATACAGTTGCAGACATTACTTTAAATGTAGGTTGATATCACTATAGTCAATGAAAAATGTAATTCCAAGTTTCTTGATATCCACATTAAGAGAGAAATGTGCTTGAAAGTCACCCTAAAATATGAATGCCTCAATTGTCTCTAGAAGTACAAAAGACAAGGTTAGCTTTTATGCAATAGGATTTGATCAACTGTTGTGTACTGTAACAACCATGTTTATCTTTTACTCGTACAGTTAGAGCCATGTTATTACCCAAAGAAAGCAAGTGTAAGCTGCTACCCCAAATGGATCGGTCCTCATTTCGTTGCCCATCCTCACATATAACAAAAGGAAGAACAAAGAGTAAAATAATCTATATTGCTTGAAGCCCAATGCCCAGGCTGCCGTGAATGAAGTCTGACTTTCTCAGTCTGAGAACATGTTCCAGACACCAGTTGCCCTGGAGCTGGCCAGTGCAAACGGCAGAAAACACAAAAGCAACACAATTGCTTCTTTAAACAAATAAAGGGTATCAGCAGCACACCAGCAAAGGGAAGAGGCTGAAGGCATTTGCAATTGCCCATTCAAAGGTTTGTCAAATTGCCAAGCCACGCAGTGTAAAATACAGTATATTATGCCTTGTAGTCAGCTATGGAAGCAGAAGTAGGGAATGTTTGTCTGGTGATCAAATGTTGTTATCCATTAGGTATCAGACATACCATCTGTTTGTGATGAGATTTTGGTTTAGGCCTTGGGCATATGTGTGTGTGTGTGTGTGTGTGTGTGTGTGTGTGTGTGTGTGTGTGTGTGTGTGTGTGTGTGTGTGTGGGTGTTCTGTTCCCGTATATCTGTCTACTCTACATGTACCTAATCGTCACCAAAAATGACAAATGACCTAATTAAGGTAGTTTTCAGTTTGCGTTCGGCGCACCGTGTCATTGTGTAGAGACAATGTTCCATTTAGAAAATCCCCTGGCACGTGGATATTAAAATTGGAAAAGTGTGTTGTGTTCCAGGTTTTATTGAGACATACAGTTGTAATGAAAATCAATGTCATGTTTATGCATGATTGGCCACAGGGAAAACATGTATATTAAATAAGAGGGGACCCAGAAGAGACCTTTGTGGGACGCCACACAGGAGAGGAGCACTGTTCACAGTTTAGAGTGGAGGTAAAGCAGTATAACATGTATAAATGTTTAACGGTTCTTAATAGCATGATTAGAAGGTTAGAATGAAAAATGTCACATGTGTCAGGATGGCCTTTACATCTACTTTCTCCACCAAAGAGTTCATTCCCCCACACATTAGTTTGTAATGTTTGTAGATGTGTGCGTTTTGGACACAGAGTCTGAGAGAGACAGATGGTTGGTTACCATGGCTATTTGAAGGTTTTTTAATTTTAACAGTCTGTGAGCATCCTCCAGATGACAGACAACACACACAGTCCTACACAAAAAGAGCAGTCAGAGAGAGCTGGGTTTAATCAAAGAGATTTATGGCCTCCTGAAAGTCTTTTTCTTTCCTCCTCGAGGTCAAAGGGACAATTCTCCCATCCCCACTGTTACCACTCGACACCACACAATGCACCAATGTAGTCATCAAGAATGTCACACATACACACAGGGATGGTAAGAGCAAGAAATATACATCAAGATTAAGGAACAGCAGGAAGTGGCATTCCTCTGCTGCTGATCCTTTGCTAAGCTTTCTGCAACTGAAGGGGAGCATATTTTAAAAGTGTCCAGGTGTGGGAGCTCTCTGGGGATTGGATCCAATCATCAGAGTACTTCTAGAGCCCCAACAAGAGGGAGTGTATGAAAACGAGGCGGAGAGGAAACATGAGAATGACAAACAGAAGAGTGGGAAGTACGGAGCAACAGGCCGTAGAAAAACATGATTTGTAAGCTGTAAAAAAACGGGCAAAGTGGCCACCATCGATGCAGATGAAATACCTCGGTCCCATTAAATCAGTCAAAGTAAGAGAGTGGCTTGGAATGGAGTTTGATTTGTATATTTCTGCAGTGTTTCTGCAGGATGTGCAGGGGGGAGGCTTTTCAAGGCTTTGCTTTACTTATGGAAATACTTTATGTTACACGTATTGCTTTCCAAATAAATCATCAGACATTTTGATTCTTCCCAATAAAAGCACAGGTGTATATCATGATGGGTGAATTATTTCTATCTTCTTCAATTTCAATTTCACGATACAGCATGGAAAAGAAGATTGTTTGCTACAAGATAGACTTTAAAGAAGTATGGAACATTGCCTAAGCGTACTTGAGCAGAAATAGCAATTCAGCCACTGTGTCATGATTTAATGCCATGATTTCAGAGGAATATGAAGCTTGACTAGGGGCTGCTCGATTATGGCAAAAATCATAATCTCGATTATTTGGGTCAATAATTGATATCACGATTATTAAAAACGATTATCCATTTACTTTGAAAACATCTATTTATTGAGAAAGAAAATGTGAACAGTATGTTTTTAACAGTTGATTACCCTGAACTTTAAGTATAACTCAACTGAAAAACCAATTGAAAAAAAAAAATAATGAAAAAAATAATAATAATAATAAAAAAATAATCGTTTTATTTCGATTATGTTGTTTTCGTAATCGTTGCACGCCATAATCGTAATTGCGATTAAAATACGATTAATTGAGCAGCCCTAAGCTTGACAAAAGATTCCAAGGGTATAAAGGGTTAATGAGACATTTGAGAGGATGTTACAAGCGTCACCATGGAGAGAGTCAAGCAGCATAACACCCAGAGTGCTTAACTGAGCAGATCTCGGCCTTCATTGAGATGTCAGAAAAGACGTTCGAAAAATGCCCATGCAGCCAGAACCCTAGAGACCACCTTATCTAAAGTGTTAACACAAAGGGGAGGCAAGGGAAAGACAAAGATGGAGACAGATGTAGAGTGAAAATGAGTGGAGGGCAATGGGAACGTGGAAATGAGAATGTGAGGGAACAAAGGGGCAGTTGACAAGGGAGGGCAAACATCGGAGGGTATAGACCTATAGGATGCCTGGGAGACGTCTAATATTGACTGCATATATCCCACCTAACACAGAGAGAGGCAGAAAGAAAAGAAGAAACAGAAGATTGAGGCCTCCTAATATTAGTAACACCAGTGGAGTGGGATTTCTCCCGTCTATGTGATCTCATTAATGCAGGATTCCTCACAAAAACCTTGTTCTCAGGCTTAAAGCTGTAATGAGTGAAGAGCAGATATCACACTTGCTACATTCTGTCTGGTAGTGCAGCTGTAACCAAGTGAGATGTGCTGTAAATGGGATATCACTTTTATTTGAATGGTTCAACAAAAACCAAAGCGTGGAGAGTGACGCCAGATTGTAGGCTTATCATATCATACTGAGACTATGCAGGCTTCTTCTGCTAGGCTCACACCACACAAACAAAGCACAGCCGTGTAATTGGAAGGTCTTGCAGCGAACATGCGATGCAATTCTCTTTGAAGAAAGATCAAAACTAGAGATGAGCGATTGCAGGCGATGACATTACTGAATTTGCTATTTTAGAAAAGATCAAGGGGCTGTAGGGACTGGTATTTTAAATGTGAAGTATGCCTCCCCCCAGGTTTTCTGCGTATATGTAAATCAGGGTATGGATCAGACTATGCCCTGCTGACAGTACGTCAACCGTTATATTTCATGTCAGTCGTAACTCTGGATTTGAATGCAGCATAGAGGGATGCTCTGACCATCGGTCCGATAGCACCTTCATGCAGATTACCCCAAGGTGAAGCCCAGCCATGTTGGGATTAGCAGGATGATTTGTCAAACTGACATACTGGACATAGGCCCAGGGGTTAAGGGTTCAGAGGGTCTCTAAGCCAGAGCCTCCGTTTGAAGTCAATGAATATCTTGATGTTAGCTTGCAAGCACGCCAAACTAAAATGGTGAACATGTTTAATATTATACCTCCCTATTAGCTGGTTACCATCATTGTGAGCGTACTAGCATGATGACATTAGCCTTTATCTCGAGAAATGTCTGCCCCTTGCCTTTATACCAATACTTGAGTTCTTCTGTTTGAGGAATTAAGTGATAAAAAAGACACTTAAGTTCCTGAACCTTTGAGAAGCAGCCCAATGACTTTTCTTTTCACAAAGAGTTAAAGAATGTCCAACTTTAGCTTGTTCCTATCACTTTTTACCCAGCCATCCCTAAACATTGGAGGAGGGGCAAGACAAATATCAGGACTAACCCCCACATCATATATGTACAAGTGGAAGGAAAATCCATCCACATAGGCTGCGCTTGAATAGTTATTGCTTAGGACTGAGAGAAATGACCCGGAAGAACCTAAATGGCAGCCCGGATATATCTGGTCGATTCCTCTCAATGCTAAGTGAAGGTGTTTCAATGTTTCCTTTTTATCCCTTTAGCATAGGGTACACTGGACGATCCTTTACCAAAGGAATTTTGTTTTGGACGAGAAAGCCTTACTCGAAGCCTTGAACCCTTACTTTTTAAAGCATTGAGTGTGTCACCATACTCATCTTCTATCTATTATCAATAAAGCAGCTGAGGAAAGGACATGTTTTGGATGATTTTTCGGTCAATAACATTGACCACTGGGTCTGTCTGCTGTCCCCAGTCTCTTTTAATATTGATTAACTCAAGTGCAAGTACTCAATCAAAAATATTTACTCAGGCTAATATCTGTTTTATCTTTAAATTCTAAGAAAACTGATGCCTCTTATTGCCCTTATTCATCCTACCATTAATGATGATTATTTGTTAAGAGCTGTAGTATTAACATTTACATTGTTAGAGGGTTAGTAAAAGGGTTACATATAATCTAGGTAACAATTTAATTTCCATTAAAAATGAAATGAAATGGTAAAACATGAAAGTATTATGAGGGAAAAATGGGATCCATTGCAACGATAGCATCATAGTTTATACACACTGCACAGCATTTGGACACAATGAGATTTTAGTGAGAATAGTGAAATGCTATAAGGGTGGCCCACTCTGTGTGACTAACCCAAAGTGACAAATTACACTCAACTCAGCAGTTCCACTAGATTAATGTGAAAGCTCTAAAACACACTTCACTAGACCAGCTAGACTTGACATTAACAGTCCACTTCTGAAACAGGACTGTCACAGGCAAACAGAGCGCTAACTCAACAGCAGCATTAAGCACTAGCAAGGGCTCTCATGCTGAAGGAACGTGCAAATGTGTATTGTTTTTTTGCATGTAAGTACTGTATGTGTTTATGCCCCTTGAGGTAAAAAAACACTTACATTGCATGGCTTCCTCTACTGTAGCTCTCGACTTTTGTTAATTGAGAGCAATGGAGCCTACATTTTGTGGAATAACAACAATAGATTATTTAAAAAGCAAAAGAAGCCACATGCTAATGTTCCTGGGGCTCATCCTAAATCATGTGACAGTCATGATTCATGACCCCACCTGAGCAGCAAATTGAAAGGCTTGGTCGGACTTATTTGGTTGCCGTCATGGTCCAGTAAAGCAGTAATGTCGTTGCTTCCTAGCTTTGGTAAGCAGGATCAGCGTAGCACGAAATGGACACACATGCATCTCGGTGTTGCAGTTCATACACATGAACCCAAGGACACACCTACTTGATTTGCTTTCCACATTCATCCTGCTTTTCTTTAAACAAATGTGCAATGACAAAACAATAAGCTGCAGTCAAATTGAATGCAATAAACAAAGTATTGACTCAACCACACCCGTCTGGTCTGAGGCTCATGCAACATGCTTATACCACACTATATTAAAACCCTTTGGATAAACATGTCTAACAAGGACAACTCTTTGGTAAAAACGCTCTGAATGTATCCAAATAACTGCCTGATTTCTGACTTTATGAGCAGACGAGAAGATTTCATTCACACCTGCCAAACTCTGAACTTTCTACATGACTATAATCAACATCTTTTCCCTTCTTTATCCTTTCTGGAGAGTAGACTCTAGAACACCAGCTCTCTTAGATGAGCTCAATCACAACGTTTAAAGTTATAATCAGCCTGAAATCTAGATAATCTTAAACATGTTGGATTTAAAGCAAGTTAAAATAAATACAACCTCTATAGCTTTCAATGTTGAGACCATGATATTGGTTCGCATGCCTATAGCTATCCTAACATATATCACAAGGCATAGCCAATATGGATGATCTGAGGCGCCGTTACCTTTTAATGCAGCCCCGTACCTACATTGGTAAAAAGATATCTGTAATACATGTAGACTATAGAATGTCGATGTTAGATTATTTCTGTTACACCTTCTTACTGAAAAGCATCTAAATGACTTCAGCTATTGACTGTGAAGAACCTAACAAAGTAGCAGACCTTAGCAGCTTACTATCTCCGGTTGTACACATTCAAACAGGATATTCACTGCTGCCCACAGGGCTCTTCAGCTTTGTTGGCTAGTGGTGCTGAGCTCATGGCGGGCCAGACAGCGCACACCCAGCTGTGAAAGAGAGGATGTAGCGATCTCTATACAAAGACCCCAGTCAGCACTAAGGGACTCTAAAAACAAATGATGTCTGAGCTGATGAGTGCACCTCGCAGCAGAGCGGCACAGGGTTTACATCGGGACGGTCCACAACTGGATCTGTGCAAATACGATACGATACGATAATACTTTATTGGTCAGATCAAGTCTGAAATTTGACTTGCATCACAGCAGCTCCATGTGTAACATCAACATAGACAAATATCAAGACACATCACATGAAAAACAAACAATCACTGAGAGAAAACATTTTCAATTTGATCTGGGATTTAACTAAATGAATACACAGCCGTTCGTTGTGTATTTGTATTGTGTTAATTGGTATGTTTTGTTGCTTTGCTTTGTGAAAATGTTCATACTGTTTGAATACTAGAATATATCTTAATCCAAACAAAACCCTTTAAGAGACAAGAGTACCCGAAGTACAAAATGCCAACAAATGTTGGGTTTTTAATTCCAGCAGCACTCAATTAGGCAGGATAGCAGTTCTTTGTCCAATGCACACTAAAATGGCACTGACCATGAATCTGATTCTCAGAGGACTTCTAGGATTTGGCTAACCAAGATAAGCGAGTTAACCCACTACAGCCCGTGTTAATGAGCTTGTAAAAGATCACACTCTGAAAACAGTGGCCTTTGCTCTCAGCTACAACGATGCCCTCCGGGTTCCTGTTCCTAATCCGTGGATCAATTATTTTGTTGTCAATTCAACCCCATGTGCTGACACTTATGGATCTGTGATACCTGATATACTATTAATCAATGTGGGTAATGTAACTGCTCTTGTGTGGGAATTTGAATTCCAAAACATAAAAAAGACAAAAGTGACCATATAAGATAGATCATCCCTAAACAAATAATAAACCTAATGTTGAGACTGTATCCAACTCCCTTTTCTCTGACAGAACAAGGACACTACATCTCTGATCATCACAAATTCAACCCCGCCACAGTGAGAGCGGGTGACATAAGCAGCAAAGTAGGTCTGCTCGATTATGGCAAAAATCATAATCTCGATTATTTGGGTTGATAATTGTAATTGCGATTATTAAATGCGATTATTCATTGACTTTGAAACATCCATTTATTGGAGAAGATTTTTTTGAACAGTATGTTTTTGACAGTTGATTATCCTGAACTTTAAGTATAATTCAACTGAAAAAGAAAAAAAAAAAAAATTATATAAAAAAAAAAAAAAAGTAATAATAAAAAAATAATCGTTTTATTTTGATTACGTTGTTTTCGTTATCGTTGCAAGCCATAATCGTAATCGTGATTAAAATACGATTAATTGAGCAGCCCTACAGCAAAGCACTCAATATTTCATCACCATAGTATTTTGTGGCCTGGCTTTGATACACCGAAGCTGTGGCAGTGCTTCTAAGCAAGAAGATAAGAGACATAGCTTTGCATATTTAAGAGGTTATCAATTATTCACCTACAGCCAACCCCTAGCCAGCCTTCCTGGGAGGCTAGCAGCACATTCACAGTGAAGCAGTGAATAAAAAACACTTTGTGATATAATTCACTATAACAGTTTGAATAGTAGTTGTTTTTTAGGAGATTTACTTTTTTTAAATACTGAAAAATTAGGTCATGTGGCAAAACAATCAATCAATCAATCAATCAATCAATCAATCAATCAATCAATCAACAATAGGGCAATTTAAGACTAAATAATCCTAATAACCATTCAATAAAAGAAAATATCTATAAAATGTCTGAAGATGAAAGGAATTTTTATTTTATTTTATTCATATTGCTTGTTTTGTTTGACAAAGAGTCCAAAGCCCCAAACATATTACATTTTTATAACAGTGTTAAGCAAATCAGCTAATTTAAATATTTTAGACCATAAAACCATGAATGTTTGCCTTCATTCATTGTCACACTTGAGCCTGCTTCGTGAAATTATACATCCATAAAGAACTAAAGAGAAGGATTTAATGAATGTTTTTAAAGCAGGCTGGTTGCTTCTACAACATATTGAGGGAAATGGTGGTCTAAAAATGTTATATATTATACTCTCTTTGTTGTATAGCAGAAACCTAGTGAGGCCTCCCCTGAAATCATCAGCCTGTGAGGAGATTGATGTATGAATATATAGATAATTGATAGTGAGGCAGCCACAAAGTGCATTGGACCTGACTCAAAGCTCAGCTATATATAACAGCATTATAATATCATAAAATAGGCTGTATCATTCAAATACTGAGGTGTGTACGGAAACCAAAGGAAAACAGTTATTAAAGTAAGTCACACATACAGCTATATCATCGCTGACATAACAAGGGACATGTCATGTGATCCAAGAGTTATGGGACACTCCCTGGTGTGTGTTACCTGGTTATGTGAGTGTTTACAGGGAATAAATGAGTGTGGGAAAAGTATGTGATACCCATTTTAGAAACATAGCTGCTCTCACACTTATTAATGGGTCTTTTGTCGAGTAAATATCTTGCAGGTAATATATCACATAGCTGTAATGGATGACTAGCTTGAATATGACAAAGTGAAGGTGCTTTAGAAAAGACACAATGCAGTGACTGTTACCAGCAGTGTTTGAGACTCTTTGTTTATATTCTCCAGGTCAACATTCGTTGGCAAAATTATGTTGAGTATGTCATAGACACAAACATGGGCTGCCTCTATTTGAAAAGGAACAAAATGTCAGCAGTCACACAGACAGCTATATTCCCCAACAATTCCGTAAAAACTAACCACGACAAAAATCAAAATTTGCTGCTTGCGGCAACTGGGGTAGCAACGGAGCGCTGGGTAAAGGTTAAATGGGCTTTGTGAGTCCTGGACCTGAGCAGAGAGCGGAGGAGAGAGAGAGTGGGTTGAGAGTCAATACTGACAGTGTGTAGCATATGGTGGGAACATTCTGGGAGGACACTGGGGTGGAAAAAGCTGGGCAAACATGAGCAGTGCTGAGCCATGCAGCGCTTCCATGCATGAAAGTACATTACGACTTAGAGACTTTGGATATGTTTAAATGTCATATTAGATAAGGTCATTTTAAAAGGCACAACAAGGTTGTCTCTAGTCTATTGCATTTCCATTAGAGAACAATAAACCTGAAGAATTGGTGTTATGCCATGTTATAGAGATTGCCTACTACTACTAAAAAGTATATAGCTTGCAAACCATGAACATCAGCTGCTCTTATAAATACTTCTATAATGGTAATTAATCAAATGTATGTGTACAATGTAGTTCATAACATGAGTGACAAACCAACAGTGAATCATTTTCTCACTCATGTATGCTAACACTCAAATTATGTACGGAAATATGCTAACAAAAATTTTCCAACAATATTTTATCAAATTGTTTGGTTTCAATGCTAAGCAACTTTACTGCTTTGATTCCCAATGCAGGTCTCTTCTGTGTCTTTTGTTTTAGGCGATAACTTCCTGTTTAACAGACCTGTAAGCTAGGCTAGCTGGCCAGTACCAGACAGCAAACAGACACATTTAGCATGGAGCATTTAGCAGCTATATCGCTAACAATTTTCCTTAGGAGTTTGTGGAATAAAAACCAAAACAGAGCTTAAAGGGAAGAGTGGATAACAGTCTTAAATATGTCACGTTTCAAGGAACACAACACCACATAAATGCTAATGTTGCATTGAATGTTGGCTAACTTGTGCGCTAGGCCAGTGATTCTCAAATGGGGGTACGCGGACCCCTAGGGGTACGTTGGGGTACTGCAGGGGGTACGTGAGGTTAAAACCATGCATGATTACAAAAATAATCTTGGTAGAATAAGTTAAATAGAAAACACAATTTTATATAAAATATTCCTAGAACCACTAGGGGGTCCTCATATAAACATGTTACATTTGTGTATTGTATTTATAGTTTTTAATAATATATCATTTTGTTCATTGGTTTGTTAAACATATATTAATTCAATTGAAAAACTCCTTGGAAAAATCTTTTTTTTCATGCATAAAGCTGAAAATATCCTTAGTTTGTTGTAATTCATGTATTAAGGAGTTAATAAATCAAACACTGATGGAACATCACTATATTGTAATTATTTATATAGGCTTTTTCTGTCAAAAATATCCGGGGTCGGTCAGGGGGTACTTGGCTGACAAAATGTTTCAAAGGGGGTACATTACTGAAAAAAGCTTGAGAAGCACTGCGCTAGGGCTAGGCTATAGCTAGGCTACAGTGTGTGGTGCCAATATGTCAGTGTTGTGTTTACAACGTGTTGTTCAAGTTTCCAGGACAATCAATTAAAAATCTTTCCGTTTTTACGTATAACTCAGTAGCCCATTCTTTATGACCTGTGTTAAAAGACAATTCCACATCAGACAATTTCACCCTCCACTTCATGCCCTGCCACATGAAGTGGAAAAAAGATCACAGATGTTCATTAGTAATTTGGCAATCGTGCTAAAACTATGGCTACTGGCTTCTAGCCAAGTCATTAAATCAGTTAATAATCTGTGTAGCCTAGAAGCTACGAGGAAACAGTTATATTATTTCAAAGAAAAGTTAAGCAGAATTGTATTTTAGAGGGGAGAGAGTTAATTTGGCTTTACAAATTGAGAAATGACGTTCATGCTGGTTCATCTTTGACCAAAATATAGTCATTATTGTAAATGATGAACAAAACGATTCAAATGTAGTGCATATGCTGTGTATCTTCATGAGCCAAGATCAAAGAAATTACTTTTGAGTTTGCCTATTATCAGATGGAGTGTTTCTTTTATCATTTGTAGCAATTGTAAAATTATAAATGGCCAAAACATTCTAAAGGATAGAAAATATGGTACCATTGTAAAGTTGACAAGATAATAACTCATGTTGTTACATCCTGATGGTGACATATCGAGTGAAAGTTGGAAATAAATCTCTTAAGGCCCTTCATCCCTGTGTATATAATCCCTTACTGCAGTGTGTCTGATTTCAATCTGAGTATCATCGCTGTGTATGCAGACTGGTGAAGGTTATCTCTTCCCCACAGATCAGACATCAGGAGACCGTAAGTAGAAGCTAATTCACGAGAAAATGCACTGATTACAATCTGTGTTTCAGAGAAAAGATCACACGGATTATTTAATGCTAAAACGATATCTACAAATGAAATGCCTCATATCTCACGTCCAATAAGCTAAAGTGCTACAACATCAGCCGTGGGTGCATTAGGGTGCAAAAAGGGAAGGTGAGTAAAGCAGCCTGGTTCTAATGGCGCTTTTCCACTGCAGCACGGTTTAAGCCCGGCCCGCTTTTCTTTGCTTTTCCACTAGGGGTAGTTCCGGCTCTGGGCTACTTTTTCACCTTTTTTCTGGCCCTCCAAAATCGAGGTTCTTACCGGGCCAACAACCGGGCTGAATATGCTAAACTGGTGACGTAAACACTCTCGACTGCTGAATAGTCAGAGAGAATCGCTAGCAAGGGGGCTACACCGACAACAACATGAACATATTTCACCGTGATTTCATTGTAATACACGTTTCAAAATGATGCCTAAGAACAACATACTGATACCGGTCTGCAGACAAGACGGCAGGCGAATAACCTTTTGAAATGCGTGTTTTCTGAATGGAGATCGGATTGGTCAGGCTAAGCTAACGTTGTGTATGCTCCGTCTACACTCACAACAGCGGCCTACAGACATAAATAAACCAGCGACTGTATTCGCCATGACACAGAGGCCGTTTCTCAATCGCGAGGATGCTTGCTTGGTAGCACATGTCTTCCGAGTCACTTGCTTCAGAAGCTAGAACAGAATCCTTCCTGGCATTCGAAAAACGAAGAGTGGAACAGGCTAGCAAGTGTGCAGGTGTGCGTCATATGAGAGCCCCCGCCTTACATTTTCCGCCACAGATTTGGGGAAATTGGTCCGCGCGCAAAGCATTGTGGGGATTTGAAGGACGCGAAGTCTACCCATGTGCAGCCTCGAAATTACCCCCAGACCAAGGACGCGGCCTCGGTGGAATTCCAAGTATGCTGGAGATTGGAACAGTCCTTCGGCGGCACTCGATGACGTAGCATCCTTGAAATATTGGCTTGGAAGCCAGTTTCCTCGAGATTGAGAAACGNTGTGTATCCGATACGTACAAACCAGTTTAATTTCGATTAAACGTTCAGTTGTTTTTTTTTTTTTACACAGCATTTTGTACACTTCCTGTGAAAAAAACCACTTTTGCGAGTACTTGATGAAGACCAGGAGCGTCTGAGCGTGTGTTGGGCATGGTTCTACCGGAAGTGATTGAAGAACAGTTTTCCCTAACAGATGGGAGTGATAGTTGTGTTTACTTGGTGCGGTCTCTTACAGTACGGTTCGCGGACGGACGGACGAAGGAAACTAAGAGGGACTTGACGGACTAGAAAAAATTACAAGTTACAATTGGGTAAAACCGTCTATTCGTACTTCATCTTTTCTAGCGGCACGATTCATCGCATATCGCAATCATAAAAGGGGGCCCGAATTACCACATAATATCTCTACTGGTCGTGCCACACTGTCATCAGAAGTTTCCCAAGTGTTTTATACTGATGATGAGAATGACAAATTTGTAAAACCATGAATACAATATAGTACAACTCCGAGTATTTTTACTGTTCCGATTGCGACATTAACGATTGATTGTCGAACGATACTCGAGCCATCGATTGACTAGGTCGTCGAGGACCGGAAAGTAGTCTCGCCCTTCGCTTTCTTCTCGTCTGGGTAACGCCTACTATTGGTTGGACATGATTCGTGTGGTCCGTAGAACAACAATTCAAACGGGATAACATTTCTCTCTCCATTCACTTCAATACATAATTTTTCCGAAATAAGGTCCCATGGAGCTCCCCCGGAAGGGGAGGGACTTCGCCACTCTATAAAGCCCCAGAAAGCACATGGCTACTTAGCATGCAAAATTAGGTCATTCTGCATGTTAAGTAGCCATGTGCTTTCGTGTTAGCGGCTAAATCTTTATTTATTGATTAGATCACGTTACTCTGACGATAGTGTTCAAGACAGCCTATATGTCTGAACTCGATCCTTAGAGTAATGTGTTACGGAGCCTTCTCTTCAATCTTTTTTCCACATAACGAGCATTTTGCGCTGCTCTTTTCCAATGTGGAAGCAGAATGTGTGAAAGCATACAGCACGATAAAGGGTGTGTGACATCTTTAGACTGGAATAGCGGGGCCCAGTACGTGAACTCGCCTCGCAGGTGCACACGCCAGGATAGAGGACATCAGACTCCTGAGAAAACTTGCTCGAGTCCTAGTCCAAGTCGGAGCGTCAATGTACAAGTTGAGTCCGAGTCATGTGGGGGGAAAAAATCGCGAGTCCGAGTCCAAGTCATCGTACGCGAGAATTCGCGAGTCCGAGTCCAAGTAATCGTGCGCGAGAATTCACGAGTCCAAGTCCGAGTCGTGTCAATTAGTGCGCGAGTCCAAGTCGAGTCCCGAAAATCGGCACTCGAGTCCGAGTCCAGGACTCGAGTACTCCATCTCTGTATCATGCGTTGCATTGTTTGAGGGGACTTCAGATTTTCTTTGCCAAAACACGCTGTAGCTATGTGCATGTGACAAATAAAGTATTTGAACCCCTTTGAGGCGATAACGCACAAAGAAATGCTCCAATGCGGCAAACAGCGAAGAAGAACACTGCCAGCTGGTAAACATGGATGTGAACAAGCAGGACTTTAAAGAATAATCCCCTTTGTGCATGTTCTATGAGCTTTAATTTGTTTACAAGAGAACCTTATCTTATACAGCTTTAACTAAAGAGGAATTGGGCCAGGCCAATGGCAGAGAATGCCACAAAGCCTTCTGAAACTTCAAAGTTAATTAAGAGTAAAAGACGAGGCTCTGAGGTTGAATTTGTTCTTTGTATTTGCCTCCACATTCTTTATTGCTAAACCAATGTTTACCTCATGTTGTTCCTGATCCGGCTATTGTTCCTTGATTTTACATAATTTAAAGCTTTTCTTTCACAAACAGTTTTTTCTTGTTGCCACCTGCCGGCCTCTGGTTTGTGGTCACAATTAATCGCAAGAAAACAACAGCAACAATAAAAACAACAGGCTATATTCAAGCAAGGAAAGTTACGCTCTGCAAAGAGGGCAAAGGAGGGAAGTGTGTGTACATGTGTGTGTGTTTCTATAGAGTGCACTGAAGCGAGGCAGTGTCAAGTTATGTGATAACACACACACTTATTTATTTCCAGATGCACAAACAAAAACATAATAAAACTGTGCTCTCATTGTGCTCCAGTGAAGGTGTTAGGTCACATAATTTCCCCCTGTCAAAACAACTGAAAAGCTTTGAAACTACGTGAAAGTGAGATGCTGTAAAAACCTGCTGTAAAAGAGTCGATTCACCCATAACGTGTTCTTTAACTTTATGCTCACAATGCTATGGTTTTGTCTCTGGACATCCGCTTAACAAAAGGAGCTCATGAAGGTCAAATATTTTGGGAGTACTTCCACGATTATTGTGCATCCTGTTAGCAGGCTGCTTACCTCCTGTTTAAGAAGTGCCCAATCAGACTGCAGTACCGGAGGCGGGCTTAACGCACCTGCTTGTCAGAGGTGAGGTGAAAGTGAAGAGAGAGATCTGCTGCTGAAAAAACTCAATTTAATGTCGTCAAATCAAAACGGTAACAGTTTGCACTTTGTGTAAGGTTGTAGATGTGTGTGTGTGCGAGAAGGCCTGCTCACTGAAAACTACTGGAACTGACACAGAAGGACTCCCGATTAGTAAATCGCGGTAAATAAATAAATAATGGAGAAAGTGCATCTCTGTCCGCAGAGCTTCTGTCAGTCAGAGGGTTAGGTGAAAGTTGAACCAACGTTAAATACAAACATTTCACAAACAAATGTGGGACTCGTGGTCACCAACGCAATCTGAAAAAGCAACAGGGCAGTAAAAACGTGCGTCTGTGCTAAGATTGTAATGGCAGGTAGTTAGCACGCTACTATAATTTGATGGTAACAGGTAATGAAAAAGTACAGGCTTTACTTACTCTAATCTGTATCAAATTATAGTACAAACCCATGACTCGTCGTTTACAAGGTACAGTAAGTTGCGAAATGGTTGAATATTTAACATAACTTGAAGTATGTCTCTGTGAAAAATTCCCGTACTCTTTTTTTTCTGCTTGTCTCTGGGACTGGAATATAACCGGTAGAAATGTGGAAGAGTCCGGTGTCATATCCGCATGTTGTGCTCCAGTTTTTTTCTCGCCAACTATCCTTCCTCCTCTTCCTGTGTCATCGATTGGTTTTGACTTTGGGCGGTCCAACTTCCCAGAGGGGCGAACTTGAGGAACGGTGAACGACGGGGAGACGGGCGGACCGACGCTGCAATAGTCATAAATCAGAAGAGCCGACAGGAAGTAGGAAGGGTGTTGAGGGAGAAAAAAGTTGGGAAGCAATAGGTGTGGTAGTGTTAATTCGACCCGAATAATTTTTTCGAAGCCTGCTAGTCGACCGGCACTGTAAAACGCTAAACGATTTCGGCCAATTTGTTGCTCCATTTAGTGCTCCGGTCTTTTTTCTGATCTGTTATCGATGAATGTATATGTGTGTGTCGAACGGTTGGTTGACCTGTCCCCACCTTACTGATTTATTATCAATGTCTTGGATGTCATCTCAGTCGCATCTAGCCGGGAGTCAGATGGAACCGGGTTATTCCTAGCATTATATGGTACACCGCGAGGACCACCTCGTAAAACCGCGACCGAAGGCTCAACACAAGATTAGACAAGGTTTTTGAGCTGCCTGACGAAGTGTCTAAAAAGCGGAAATAACGATCTTTTTTAGGCAGTAATCTCAATCTCTTTTAGGCAGTAACTGCCTTTTATAAACCAATTGCCGCTGGAGACGACTCGGTGTGTTGGAGGTATTACACAACCAGTCTTCAAGGTTCTACGTCTCCCCCCACGGACTACGACACCGAAGGGATTCAAATTATATGTCTGATCTTCCCTACTTGACACAACTTTACGCCTCGGCTTTACGTCAATTATCGCGTAGGATTACAACCGCACAGCATAACGAGGTCCACACTCCGTTCCAATTCTTGACACCTATACCGGGAGAAACGCAACTGGATAACCTTTGGCTATCCGGTTTGGACTACCCCCAGGATCACACCCCCCACCCGACCTTGAATTTCCCTCGATCCTCGTCCCGTCAAAGAGTGCGAGAACCGGCTACCCCCACTCACGGTTTCCCGCTTTTTAGGCGAAGTCTGAGGGTCCTCGTCTAAAAAACCACGTGGGTGCCGTGTTATCATGACCAGTTAAGTCCGTACACCGCCCTGTTGTCGGACCCCGTTTTAGAGTCACGTCTGGACCCTGTCCGACAGGTCGTGTACGGGACTCGTGTTCCGTAGTCCCTATTGTAGACCCCGTGTGTCGTCGGAAGCGTTCGTAGAGGGACTGGATCCCGTCTCACTTGGATCTATGAAATGGACCCCTTGTAAGGATAATTAGTATGTGTAAACCTCGCTTCCATCTCCTCTCCCCCGAGTTTTTCGTATATAAACAATTATTAAATTATATTTCTAATTACGGANAGAAACGGCCAGACAGTCTGTGGTTTGTACTTGTTTAACTTTTGTCTAGTTTCTGAACATATATGGCAGTTTTACGCAGCGTCGCTCCGCCCGCCGAACAGCCGATCGCCCCGCCTACACTGCGTTACTATAGTAACTACCCCAGTTACTAATCTGTAATGGAAACGCAGCTTAAAGTGAGCCTGGCCTACCAAGGCCAGACTAAGCTGTGCTAAGCCGTGCTAGGTCCTGCAGTGGAAAAGCGCCATTAGAGGACAATGCAGAGTATCTGGGCAGGCCCAAAAGAAACGCCAGCGCAGCAGATTCAAGTGTGACAGAGAGGGAGAGGACAGAGTAGCAGGGTGGGGCATTATCACTGATGTGAAAAGCCATTGACTTTTATGGGCCAACATCCAGAGGCATCAAATGATGCTGAGTAAGAACAAACAGGGAATGACTTACTCTAACAGTAAGTCATAGTACCCACAGCCTGCAATGCATCGGCTCTGTTGACAGGAAACAAGCATATGGGTTTATGTACTGTGTACCTGATCTGGCTTTTAAATCAATAAACCAAAACCTCTTATTCCCTGTCATTTTCCAGATATTATACAGACATTTTGGCTTTCAAACAGGATGTTTCAAGTGAAGCAGTGTTCACTTTCCCAAAATAACATCAGGATAGATCCTCTTTAATAAATAAATAAAGATAATTAGATATACAGCAGATGCAGAAGAAATACAATATTGGCCAAAAAGTTAATATTTGCCCTTTCCTGTTTAAATATATGATGAATATAATCAAGACAGGGGGTGAGTTGGTTTTGATTTATTGATGTGCATGCTGCAAATGTAGGTACTGCATCTATTTTTACTGAGTGAGTGGGGGTTTGAACACTCTACATTTCAACAAAAAATGTAGGTCAAATTGTATTATTTTTAACTATATTATTTCACTGTTATAAAGTGGATCTCATTGGTATGTTTTATATTAAATGTATTTTTTGTAATCTTTTTAATATTATTACCATCAAGTGTTACCTTGCCTTTGTATTTAATTAATTATGAAACTCTGTGCCCTTTTCTATTTCCATTATCGTAAAGCACATTGAAGTCCATTTCTTGTATTGAAAGGTGCTTTACAGAATATTGCATTAGTTTATATTTTCTATGAGCTTCTAATCCACCGAGGCAGTTGTGTGTTATACAAAATCACAACCAATTTAATATGTAATTACAATTCATTGGTTAAGCCCTGTATATACCTCATGTATATGCAAGTGTGTGTCATATGGGGGTTTCCATTGACCCTGCACCACACAGTGTGAGCATGAGGATTATACAAAGTTGGAATAAACAAATCATGTTTAACAAGACAGATGTAAGATGACTCCCTCTGTCTCTCTTCAAGGCCCATAAAGACAAGGATATGTCTGTCTTTAATTGGTTTACCCGTTAACAGACACAACTTAAGCTGATGGATGACTCCTCCACTGCCTCTCTTCTCCATCCTCTTCTTCTGCTCTCTGGGCAGTGTATCTTTTTCTACAAAGACATTCTTTCAGTGGGACTAGATGGGCACTTACTGAAGGGGGGCTGGCCTCGTAAAGGCCTTCTCTGTGGGGTCAGACCGAGGATCGAGGACACATCCATTCAAATGGACCTGCTTTTTCCCACCACACACATTGACGATTAACAGATGCTTAACATTTGAGTTTTATTTTTAACTACTAGGAATGCCACCACAAAGACCAACATTCAGAAACTTTTTGAACATTAAAGCATGGACAAATGTCACAGTAGAGGCATAAAATATGAAACTGAAAATGAGCATAAAGCCACTTTAAGATGTGGAAAATGACATGTCTTCGGGCCAATGAAACGCTTCAAAAAGCCATATAAATACACACTCTACAAATCCTGTGTAAGGACTCTCCTGATGACTGGAGGTAAAAATATCTCTACCTATGTGAAAGACACACATGAAAGAAGGCACACACACACACACACACACACACACACACACACACACACACACACACACACACACACACACACACACACACACACACACACACACACACACACACACAAAAATCAAGAAAAAATCTCGGGTTTGGTAGGGAACTAGTATGACTGCTGTAGCGTTGTCCAAAGTGTAGACCGTGAAGGGTCGACATCATTACGTCGATTACCAACAAGCCGTAAACGTCGTTACGTGGTGAAGTCCATGAACGACGGTTTTCCCTTTGTAAGACAAAAATTAATTAGGGATTCCTGAACAATTTGATATAATCGTTGGAGGTGACTCCTACATCTTACTACAGCAGGACCAAAAAGACAGAGTCACATCAAAGGTAATTGGGGACCCTTGCAGATGCACTGGTGACCACGTTCCTTCGACGTCGGTTTACCTATATTAGGCGTGAGTATCTCAGAAGTCATACGGAATCCAATACTGGACTCGGGGGACGTACGCTACTACCACTCCATTTATTTGAGGGGGTGTGGGAGCGGAGAGTCAGAACTGTACAAACCCATCGACAAAAAAGTAATTCGACTGGTCCCAAAAGTGTAATTTAATCGCACCTGACCGACGTCTAACTACTTAACCATTTGACCCTTGTCAATTTCCCTGAAACGACGACGACGACGACGACCACCAAAGACTTCTGTACTACGACAAGAGGGACGAAGTTAGTTCTGTCTTACCCAAAAACGCAAACAACCCCACAAAAAAAAAATCCTCTACTACAATAACGAACCTCACCCTTCTGGGGTCAAAGATGTGTTATTCCGTTACTCCTCACACATCATGTCCGAAACTGTGCTCCCGTCGTATGACCACAACAAGAGCGGATACCTAAAAAAAAATTTCTAAACTCTTATTGGTACACCAAACCACGTGATTAGATTCTACCGTGTCAATTCCACTACTTAGTTAATCAGGTAGTCTCTCCCAATCCTTGTCTCCTCCTCTCCTTGCCTCTACCCTAGTCTCCTACCTTCAAGTTCTCTCTTCGTTGACCTCACCTGCTCTTTCCATCGCCTCTATGTAAGTTTTTATCTTTCCTTGTCTATCCTCTTCCCTCTTTATTTTCCCCACCCTCTTCCCTCTTCCTTTACTCTCCGTTCAGTCCTTTCCTTTATCCTTCTTCCTTGTCCTACCTCCCTTCCTCTCCTCTGTGTTGTGTTCCTGCTGTCTCCATTCCTTACTTATTGTTCCATCACCCGTTATGTTTTTGGCCGGTTTTTTTTTTGTGGCTTTTTGTACTTTCCTTTTCCTCTTTTCGTCATCGTATCCCCCTTTTCGACTATTTTGTACACGACGTACTGACTCCTTGCTCCTCATTTTCACTAAAAATCACCTCTTCTCGCTGACGGACGACGCTAGTGATCGACACGGTCCTGTGTAGACTTCTTCGTCGTGTGCTCTGACCTCTGTTATATTCCCTTGTATTGTTGTGTGTGTGTGGTGGTGTGTGTGTGGTGTGTGTGTGTGTGTGTGTGTGTGGGTGTGTGTGTGTGTGTGTGTGTGGTGTGTGTGGTGTGTGTCGGGGTGTGTGTGGTGTGGTGTGTGTGTGTGTGTGACTAAACAGATATTTAACGAAAAGCCCCTACCAACAACAGAACAATATTACTACATAGTCTCCAAAACCCAGACTACCGGCTCAACAAACACCTAGTCGCACCTGTTGTCTACCCCTCGTCACCCCACTCTCGTCTCCTCGACGGTCTGACCATCATCGGGCTGAGCGAGCTTTTGTATGGTCGTTATAGGCAGACGCGAGGAGGAAAAATAGTATGAGCTCCGGTATACGTCCGTTTATAAGAACAAAGGAATTGATACCGTCTGGCTAAGTGTTAGGACAAACGTAGAGTATTCTTTTATTGTTATAAAACTTTTTAGGGTTATCAATCCGATATTAGCTTCCCTGTCACTATTCGACTAGTCTGCGAGAGATTCCCCTTGTTTGTCCTCTTACAAAGTTAGAGTACCACCTCGAATTTAGAAACATGTCCATCCGAATTTTATGTAATGGGAGTAGGTGGTCGCGTTACGTAAACAGTGTCCGATATTTTACTAATCACGTCGAAACCCAGTTTCTCGGGTAACCTTCTCGAGAAGAATAGTGTAGTGGTGTGGTGTCACCAAGTTTCACGACAACACACACACACACAACACACACACACACACACCACACACACAACACACACACCACACACACACACACACACACACACACACACANTATTTAATGTCGTAGAACAAAACGTGATTTATCTCTTAAATTTGTGTCAACCACAGACCTTATTTCGAGCTATTTTCCAAAACCCTATGGAAAAAATGCATTGCTTTTTGAGGAAGGAACCGGAAGTGCTAAAAATGCTAACTTACTTCCGGGTTTTACGACGCGTCACTGCGGTTCTCTATGTGCACAGAAAATAAATAGTTAACTGAATACTGGGATGGAAATTGCCTATAAGCACTCAGTAAAACATAAACACACACAAAAAGCTTCTGAATGATAAGAAGTGTAATCAAAACATAATGCACATTACCATTTTGAGAGAGAGTACCTTAAAGAACTCAGAAAATAATCTCTTATCGAACTGAGGCTCCAGTAAAACACACTGACTGCATCTCTACATGGACATCATGGTGTTTACATGAGCACAGAGAGATCTGGTTATTCATGTTCCCTGTTTACATGATAAATACTAGTAACCTGGCCTTTCGATGCCTTTTCTCATCTAAACTATTCAGTATTTGTATCTCTCTATCATGACATAAAGACGAAACTCCTCTCCAGAAGTGAGACGCTTTTGCCGCCGTTAACTGATTAACTGCTACAGCTGAAGACTTACTTTCCTCTTCTTTGAATTTTTTGTTCTTATGTCCATGTTGTCTGGGGGAGAAAACATATCAAATCAAGAGATCGTCAGCTTTGATTTTCGCTGTATTAACAATGTCCTCAACACTTGGTGTGTGTGCCTTACCTCCGCTACCGGCATCGCTTCATACAACAGATCTGAGCTGTCCAACTATGGCAACACTCCTTGAACATGCGCGCACTATGTGAGAATCTGCCTTGGTACAAAGTACCAGTGAAAACATGGTACGGAGTTTCATTGATTTGGGCATTCTCTCAATAAGCAAGTGGAATGGATTTGATATGAAGCACTGACACAGCGCAAAGTGCGGCGAGTGGATAGACGATTCACGGACTTTCCACATGGTAGAAGTGGGGGGGTCTAAACTAATCATTTGAAAAAGTGGGGGGGACTTGTCCCACCCTCATATAATGGCTGCGATGCCCATGGTTGAGAGGACACACTACCTGTAACAACACAGGCATCCCAAATATCTGCAGACAGTGCATGCTCAAAGCATCCAGTCAGTGAGTGAACAAGCATGTCCTTAAGGCTTTTCACATCGGGGAGTATAGTATCTCCATGTTAATGAAGATTGGATCCCCCCCTCTCTTTCTGCTTTGCCTCCCGCACTTAATTTGTTATGAAACTCCTCAGTGTCTCCTCTGACTTTGAATTAAAAGCTGAGAAATGTAGCGCTATTGAAATGAAAAGCAGAAACCCCCCTGAGCTCTCAACCTTTTCGTGGAAATATCACACGGAAGGTTTTGTGCTATAAGTTGGCAATAGTTGCTTGTTCTGAAAACAGAAAGTTTGCTTTGCGTTTGTGTACCGGGGGGTTGCAGCTCACGCAGAGTCATGGGGCTGCAGAGCTCGGTGGCAGCAGGTTAATTGTTGGATCTAATTAGGACAAAGATTAATCAGATGCATGCTCTGCTTCTCTTGATATGCCACGGATGGCAGTCGGATTCATTAGCAGTCACTGTGCCTCTCTTCCAGCAGCAGAGTGGACGGCGGGGGCGGCCCGTGTCTGCGGGCTGCTGCCCTGCTGCCCTGCTCGGGGGACACAGTGAGACTAGACGTGGAGGCAGGTAGTGGGAGTGGGGTAGAGGATGGTAGAGACGAGGGTGGAAATGGTGGTAGTGAATGAAGCATTGAACACTGATAGGACAGAGTAAAGGCTGGGGCTGCAGATGCTGTGCGAGGAATGGGACAGCACATCACTTGGGGCAGAAGCAGGAAGTGTGAGGCTCATATGAAGTTCAACAATACTGACGCTTTGTTGCTCACTTTCTTTCTTTCTTTCTTTCGGTAATGTATCTGCAAAAGAAAAACAAAGAGACCGTTCACTGAGGCTTGTGATCTCCCCCAATACAGATACCTTAAGTCTTGCTGTTGAGTCCTCGCAGATACGCCTGCAGGAGTTTGTGGACCGTCTTTGCAAGCTTATCTGCGAGGACTCAACAGCAAGACTTAAGGTATCTAGAAAACACAAACTGCCTCACCTGCAGTCAGTGAAACGCATGTTTACAACTGTCTCAGCTCTTCCCTTTGTTTTGCAGGCCATTAACAGATATGTGATGAGGACTGAATGTGATATTGATAGGAGAAAACACAATTAGGCGGAGTGCACTTTAATAACATCTTCTCTCTTTTTTTGTTGAAACAAATCTTTTAACTTAATCTACTGTATAAACAACTCAAAGATGCAAAGTCACAAGTCTTTGCAAGTGTCTTGAGCAATGTTATGGATCAGATTGTTCAGTTGCTCTAGTACAGTGATTCCAAACTGTCTGGCTAGTGATTTTTTTGCTTTTAAAGCAAAATCCACGTTTTAACCCACTATCATGGATGTGTGGGTTATGACTCATTTAGCCAAACATGTTTACATTTTCGAGACTTAGAGATGCAAAAATCTTCTTTCTGGTTCTGAAACATTTTATTTGTACAAAAAGTATTGTATGCTTTCACATCCTGAATCTAGGAGTTAATTCACTGTGTATGCTATTGAACTAGACTACAAGAAGTCATTGTAATGGGATTCACACATTTTCTTCATTAGTTTAATTCTGGACATACTGTTACAGGGAAATGGCCATAATATCACATACACAGATTGTGTGCCGATTGCAGGTTTGTCCTCCTGACATTGATCTTCTCTCTGCATGTCTAAGCTCTCTCTATCCCCCTGTGTGTTCACTTATTTGTCACTGCTCACGTTAGCCCCAAGGATGACACCAGGATGATTCAGAAAGTGCAATCTGCTGATGCTCTCAGCTCTCTAATAGGTGATTTTTAATAACCGTAAATTCCAATAAGTCCTTGAGCAAATTGTATCAGTTTGTCTCTTGCCCTGCATGCCATTATGAGACCCTCCTGGGATCTGTTATGGCTCTGTCAAGGGAGCTAAGTGGCTGGAGTCCCATGGGGAGCACCGCACCACAGCAATGTTCTCTGAGAAATGTGTTCAGAGCTCACGATGACTCCCTGACTGGGACCTAAACTGGAGTTTCTCAAGGGTGGCTTGGATTTGGGTATATCGCTTGGTCGTAGTTTTTGTCTTTTTAATCTGATACATTTTGGTCAGGGTGTCTCTGTATATTTTTGACATGGAAAGCAGGTATATTACATTTGTTGACTCAGTTAGGGAGGTTCATTATGTTTCATTCGCTGAGTGCAAATACAGAGACAAATTGCATGAAGTGTAGTTATGAGTTTGTCACGCTTCAGGAGAAAGTCGCAACAGGAGATGTCATTTCTCATAGGGAAAAATGTGCTTTTCAAACCATCGTTTTTCGGAACAAAATGCACACCTACAACGCCTGGTTAGTAAAGCTTTAAACTAAGGTTTAACACTGGCTACATTTAGTGTATTCATGTTGGCTGCCAAGGATCACAGATTACTTGCAGATTAACATGGATTTAATCTGCAGTACAACTCTCTATGACTTTTTGAAAGAGTTTGGAAGGCATGGATAAGCTAAATGTAGTTTAAGATGATTGTAGTAAGGACAAATAGTGCTGTTCTTTATTTCCCCTGACTTTCAGGTGACTTTTCTGTATAACCTCGTAGAAAGAGTAGAAAGCCTGAGAACCAGACAGCAACTACTGCAGTTCCACTAGCTAAGTGAAGCATTAGGCTAAATTTGCAATAATTGATAAACATCTGTTACAAGTATTGAATTATTTTATAGTATTTTTGGTTTGATGCCATGTTTTTATTTAACCTCCTATTGTCTTTGTTTTCCCCCCTTACTTTGGTGTTTGCGGTCAAATTTGACCGGTTCCTGTTTAATGCTGTTACATTAACACAAAAACCATGATCATTTAAACCCTTTCAAACTGAACCATATTTGTATCAGACTTACTGGTATACTGAAGAACTGGCAGTAAATATACAAAGAATAGACACTGAAAAAACCATGTATTGATGTGCCGGTGTTGATCATGTGGGGGGATGGGCACATACGAGCGGGAAATGGTGTCAAATTGGTGTGTGTGCGTCAGGTGGTGATTCCACATGGGGGGGATTGGGCACATAAGGGGGGTGGAAACATCTAGTGTGTGTGGGTGTTTGTGTTGTGTTTTAGCTGTCCGTGAATGGTACTAGATTCCTTTTCTTTATGGCGGTCATTTTTGACCGGGAACACCATGGGTGTTACAAAGTTGATAAATCATCAAAATTCAATGAAAGTGGTGATAGCAATTGGTATATGTTCAAATGTCACTGTGAAGGATATATAAAAGCCTTAAAAGAGCACTTGCAGGTTAGACACACAGTGAATAAATGTGTAGGAAAATGATGAATACAATAGATTTTCGAAAAAATATACAGAATATACACGACAGTGACATCTTGGCGTCGTTTTTGTAAGAATTTTTACTTTCCGCATAAAAAAAGCTCCCACGTGACCCTCCCCGCGTGTGATGTAACATGGGGGAGAGCGGCTGGTATAACGTATGATAAACATGGATCACAATGCTAGTTTTGACACAGAAGTTGAAAATATAATATTCGAAAATGCTTAATGAATTATAATATGAAGCCTGCCCTATAAAGCGTCCAGAGACCAGGAGCAGACCAAGGACTATGAGAAATAACGGCCAATCGGCGAGAAATGGAAAGCCTTATAGGTGTAGGGAGAAACAAAGGATGGAAGAAAGAGAGATTGTACTTGGTGGGATAGGTGACCGCGTTAGCTACAGACAGCTGTTAGCAGTAAACGTCGAGTCACATGAGAAACAATTAGTAAAAAGCTAGCTAT
>NW_011369945.1:20099566-20101948 GCF_000735185.1 Notothenia coriiceps
AACACACACACACACACACACACACACACACACACACACACACACACATTGAACCAACTGGGTGTGTGATGTGATAAGAAGAGCTCTTCAATGGCTTCTTTGACCCAAAGCCGCACTAATCATTTTAGAGCTGTGACAAAGATTCTGCTGGATGAGGGGGTAAAATTATTTTTAAGCCTACTGTACAAAGATTTAAACTCCCACCATTGAGATTGAAACATTCCTCCTTTGTTCCCCTTAAAGCTGGTGTCGTCTATCACTATCATGTGCCTTTGATATAGCTATACATATTGGGATTTTCAAATATTTTTTTTCTTATGAGTGCAACAGGATTTGAATCGTCTGCCATGTTAAAAAACAAGTAATATTTGCCTGCATATGGCTCAGTATATAAAATTAAATCAGACGGATATTGCTGGTATGTTTTCACACTCGGCTACTACCAGTCTGGCAGCTCCTCTGCTCTCACCCACTGTCCCATCTGTTGTCCACCTGATCCACAAAACTCCCATCAGACCCAAACCTCCTGATACATATTATAACAAGAAACAACCATATCTATTCAAAAGACATTTATAGGACAAATCAGTGTGTGTGTGTGTGTGTGTGTGTGTGTGTGTGTGTGTGTGTGTGTGTGTGTGTGTGTGTGTGTGTGTGTGTGTGTGTGTGTGTGTGTGTTGTTATGTCTCCTTATATTAGTCTCCAGTCTCTTGCTCTTATTCAGATGTGTCCTGGCACAGCTGGTGATCGCAGCAGGATGTCACTCTTCTCCACTACAATCACTTTTACTCCTCTTCCTCAGTCATTGCACACATGTTTTTATCACTTTTCCCCCTATGCTATGCTTTTCTCCTTTTCTCTTTCATTTTTTCTTTATCCCCTACCCTTTTTATTTTCATTCCTTACCTCTTCTCCTTGTGTTTTGTCTCCTCTCCTTTCCTCCATTCTGTTCCTTCTCCTATTTCCTTTCCTGACCTTGCCTTCTCCTTTCCTCTCCCTTTCTCCACCCCTTTATTTTCTCCCTTCTCCTATCTGATTCCTTTTCTATTTTTGAATGTATATCCTTTACTTTCCTCTCCACTCCATTGCTTCTCTTCTTGAACTTTCCATTCCTCTTGATCCCATCTCCTTTCCTCCTCTGTCCTCCTAACCCCTCTTTCTGATTGACTAATTGATTGATCAATTAACTGTGCCATCTTAGATTAGTGTTCACAAACCACATGGTTATTCTCAAAATCATTTTTTTTTTAAATCACATAGGTGAAACAACACCAGTATGTCCCTCGTGTCAAAGCCTGTCTAACACACTCCTCATTGGCCTTATTGTGCAGAAACTGGGTCTTCCCCATCTCCAAGCAATAACATCATCTCCTAAAAAAAAACACCCAACAAACAAAAACCCATCTGTCTTTGATGGAAGGCAGGGAGAACAGCATCTGCTCGTTCAGAAACACCAGCAGCAGCAGCAAAGACCCTTTAACTGTCCCCAGTTTACCAATTCATCAATCTGCAGCCAGTCACGCTAATTTAATGTGCCCTGGTCACTTAATGAAAACAGCTACCCAAACATGTCAAGCTGAGAGGCAAGGGTGTGGGGGAGTTTATTTACCTCACCATCATCGCTGCAGGGGGCTCAGGTCATTAACCTAAAGCATACTGAAGACTCTATGGTGCTCATTATATCCATTTGGCTGCAGCCTCCTTGCACAGTGGTCACGTAGACGTCCCAGGGGTTAATGAAACTACACTGAGACAGAAAAAACAGGACGACATCATCTACATCCTCAGTGGAGGTTGCTAATATAGTTTAACAATCCTTAGGGATTAATTAAAAACAAATGTTTCCTTGTTGCAGCAGCACCTGAAGTGGTGCATTGCTGCAAATGCACACAACATTAGCTGCATACTACAGCTGGGAAGTGCAGATGTGAAACCTGATTTTCACACAGCATGTCGTCAGTATATCAGGGATGGTTTGGGCTCCTAAAAAACTAAAATAGATCTGACCTGAGAGCTGGTAACGATGCTAATATGCAGCTTGATAACGAGTTTTTACCTTTCTGTCGATATACAGTTAAGGTAATTAAGGATTCAATTAGCCAAGAAGAACAGCACAACTTGCTGGTTGAAGTTTTAAATATAAAGATTTATTTAGTTTTTTTCTCTAATTATTATCCATTAAAATTCAATATCTTTCAGTTTTGGACTTTGGGGTAAGAACATTTTTTTATTTAAGTGAATTTTAGAACATGCTATGGGCCTTTTTCATTACTTTGTATAATATGTCTTAGGGCTGCTCAATTAATCGTATTTTAATCGCGATTACGATTATGGCTTGGAACGATACGAAAACAACGTAATGGAAATAAAACGATTATTTTT
>NW_011369945.1:20101988-20117177 GCF_000735185.1 Notothenia coriiceps
AGGTAATTAAGGATTCAATTAGCCAAGAAGAACAGCACAACTTGCTGGTTGAAGTTTTAAATATAAAGATTTATTTAGTTTTTTTCTCTATCCCTTAAAATTCAATATCTTTCAGTTTTGGACTTTTGGGTCAGAACATTTTTTAATTTAAGTGAATTTTAGAAAAAGGTATGGGCCTTTTTCATCGCGATTACGATTATGGCTTGGAACGATTACGAAAACAATGTAATCGAAATAAAACGAATATTTTTATTATTATTACTTNAAAAGTTGTTCACGTTCTCAATTTGTTACGTTTTACGTTATATTCGTTCGGTACACTTCAGTACACACGTGTACCGAACCAAAGGGCTTATTCGGTACGGGTACGTGTACCGTTATACCCCTACCAGCCAGGAGGGAGTTGCAGTAGTCTAGGCGTGAGATGACAAGAGCCTGGGCCAGAACCTGTGTCGTTTTCTGGGTCAGCTGGGGACGTATCCTCCTGATGTTGTAAAGAGTGTATCTGCAGCAGCGGGTTGTTGCAGCGATGTTTGCAGTGAAGGACAGTTTGTTATCTAGGGTCACACCCAGATTCCTTGCAGTCTGAGTCGGGGAAACAACAGAGGTGCCGATGTTGATTGTTAGGTCAAGAGTGGGACAATCTTTTCCCGGAAGAAAAATCAACTCAGTCTTCTCAAGGTTGAGCTTGAGGTGGTGAGCAGACATCCACCGAGAGATGTCAGCTAGGCAAGCAGAGATGCGTGCAACGACCTGGGTTTCAGAACGGGGAAAAGACAGAATTAATTGGGTGTCGTCAGCGTAGCAGTGGTATGAAAATCCATGCGGGCTAATGACCGATCCGAGCAAGTTTGTGTACAAGGAGAAGAATAGGGGACCACAATCACAACAGAGCAGGCCAGCTAACCAATCCTAGCAGACTGGGCTCTGGTTTCAGACAGAGGGTGAAAAGAGGTGCTGTAGCACAGGCAGTACGAATATAATTAAAATACCTTTTTGAACATTAAAGCATGGAGACATGACACAGTAGAGGCACTAAATACAAATATATAAACCTGAAAATGAGCATAATAGAGGGGGCCTATTATGCTCAATTAAGATATTAATGCCAATACGCTGACGTTTTAGCACTAATGGCCTAAAGATGCTTTTTTGGGGGGGATACAGTGTTATAGAGACATCCTTGGTATCAGCAGATGAAAGCCGGAACATAAATATGTTTCGGCCAATATGACATATTGCATAAGGTAGTTGTTTTTTTTCTAGACTTGTATACTGTTGGATCTATAGTCATAAAATTAATTGCATTCAAGTTCATCTTGTGCGACCATCATGTCACTATCACATTAAACTAAGATGATGACCAAGTTAAACATTGCACCTGCTAAATAGCACCATGTTCTAGCATGTTCTAGCATGTTCTATGCATGTTAGCTTGTTGACATTTATCCCAAGTCATCACTATGTACAGCCACACAGAGGTGTGGCAACAGGATGTCTGTACACTCTTGATTTATTCAACAAACGACACAACGTTGTCAACTGTTAAATGTTTTCAGCACGAGCAAGCACTTATCTGAAAAGGGCAATGTTTTTATTTAAATAACAGATTGGCTGATTTAGGACTATGTAGGCCCTTCTATATTTGAATGAAGAATTTGCATTTTACAAAATATTTTGAATAAGAGCAGACCTTTAATGCGAGCTCCTTGGCAGTTTTGGACACTTAAAATGTAACAAGAACAATGCATAACACTCGTACAATGTCTGTCCCCTACAGATTCCCCCTGTAAGAACAACTGTATTATCTTACAGTTTTGTAATTAAATGACTCGTATAGAAAAGACATGTAATTGTTTACACATTTATTGTGTACACCCTAAGTAGCATAGCAGGTTATGGTTAATATATCATTATGATTACAGGGAGGCAGCTTAAGTGCTTCTCCATTTTATTCAGAACAATATGATTTGGAGCAATCATCCCAGCAGCTCCTGTTTAATGCAGACACTCTTACTATTTAATAACACCTTTTCCCTTAAGTCTGCTCCAGGTTCATCACTATGGAAACAGTCACGTGTACGCTGTCAGAATATTAATTATAATATTGTGTTAGCATTAACGCACCTCTTTACGGACCAGTGTCTGGCTTTTAACGTTGAGAGAGAAGGAAAGAGAATGGACTGGCAGTGTATAGAACTGAAGCCACATTACCAGCCACACAATGGGAGTGTGATTAGCCGACATGGGGAGAGTGTTAATGAGAGAACAGGGCAGATCCAGTGCCTCCTGTTCTTGCTTGAGCATGCCCCAACACACACACACGCACACATGCACACGCACACACACACACGCGCACAAAAGTGCAGTTCAGCAAAGTTTCCTTTAAAGGCTGAGTGGTGTATAGGCTGGCAGTGTAATATAGTGCTGAGTGGTACTGAGAGTGTTGGCAAAGGGATGTTGCCTGTCACACTGTGTTCTCTGTGTTTAAGTTGACAGCTCCACTAGCCCCATGTACTGTACATTGATTACAATGGCAAAGACTAGAGCTTATGCTAGCACTATAGTGGAGTTGCAGGGCAGTTATGGCCTGCTTCTTTGATACAGTGCTGATGCTATTCATACAGCAAGTCATCTGAGACAATGGGTCTATTGATTAAGACAGCTGACATTTGCTGTTGTTGCTATGATGCATTGCTTTATCATCCTGCAGCGTACAATAAGGGAAGTAATTGGAGGATCTATAATTGGAATTACTTTCCCACGTTGGAGACATTGAAGTATTAAAAAGTCTTCAAAAAACAGCCTTGCTTTATTAAATGTGATCAAGTTATTTAAGACTAGTATAACTTGTGCTCTTTTTATTCTGGTAGCCCCTTACTTTTATAGCACTCAAGATGTGGGGAGTCATTCTTCTGGCTATCATGTGTTTGTGGTTGAAAGGTTCTGGATATGGAATTCAGAGCATATTAAAGAGGCATTGGCCCCACACGGCTCTCAACATGGCACCTGCTGACCCTGCATCCAGCTAACGATGCTAACCGCTTAACATAGCCAACAATGGCAACAATGCTGACAGCTGTAGTTTCCCAGGGGCAATTTATTTTTTCAGATTATTCCGACACACAAACTACAATATTGAAGGGCACCGATTATGCTTTTTGTGGTTTTCCTTTTCCTGAAGCGATGGGTTTTTGTGCATGTAAGTGGTTTGCAAAGGCAAAAAGCCCAAAGATCCTTCAAGAGGGAGTTTCTCAACACACTCCACCTCAGCCTTTGTTTACTTCCGTAACATAATGACATCACTATTTAGCACTCGCGCTTCTATTGGTAGGGGCTCCAACATTTTGTATGTGATAGGCCAAGGGGCGGGAGATTTCCGACACATCTCTAAGCGGTTAACCAATCAGAGCAGACTGGGCTCTGGTTTCAGACAGAGGGTGAAAAGAGGTGCTGCAGCACAGGCAGTATGAGAAAAATAAAGAGCTTTTTGAACATTTAAGCATAGAAACATGTCACAGTAGACATACAAAATATGAACCTGAAATTCAGAATATGTCCTCTTTAACAGTGAACGTGCAATTCAGATTCAGTTCTTCCTGGGCCTGTACCACACCCTTCCACCAAGATTTATGAAATGGCTCGTAAATTTCCCTGCTGATAGACTGACTGAACCAAAACCCTAACCTCCTTGGCGGAGATAGAAGATAAATACTGGCATGTTACACTGTCATTAAATGAGGAGTGTGTGCCTGCAACCAAGCAAACATTTAGGAGAGATGACTGTCAGACAGTATGCTCTCTGTAGCACCCACACACAGGCCCTGGCACCAGCAAGACTACACACAGTCCATCAGTGACCTGACCTCTCAGCTCGAATTAAACTTTATAAATACTTTGCTTATCGTGTTTTATGCGATGCATAATAGATGACTTCCCTTTGCACATGAGAAAGAGGCCTGGGAAACTTTCAGCTCCTCTTGGCTGTAATAAAGTTGTCATGTCCACCTAACACAGTGGTGAGATAACAACCGCAGCAGCAGCAGCTTAGCTCTAAAGCCACTGTGTCACTGTGTGATTGTCAGCACTTTTTACTCCCGTTTTATTTGAGTAAGCATTCCACTGCATAAACTGACTGATGGCAGTCTCTTTTCACACACTCTTGACTTCGACTCAGAGGAGCGGACTCTCAATCCGCACAACACTGTGGCCTACATGTCAGGATAAGAGCCTTCACAGTATGTTTTACTTGAAGCAACAGTGAGTATCTGAGCTTTTTTACTATATCAAGGCTTCACATAGCTGTAAGATTTGATCAGTACCAAATGGCCCAACCTTTACCCCATAAGATACACAGATACCTGGCTCTTTCTGGCCAAGACCCTCCTTACCTCCTCATACTTAAAATACATACTTTTTCAATCAGACCATGTTGTCATAAATGCCTGTGTCACAATACATGTTGCTCTTTAGCTGACAAAGCAAAATTGTTTTGTGTTGTGAAACACCTATTATCTCTTTAATGGATTTTCTTATTGGATTTCGGATACAGCTAGCTAGCAAGCCAATTCTGCTTTGAAAATGAGACATTGTTATTTCTTTCTATTACATCATAAACTGTACCAGAGCGCTGTAGATGTTTCAATTGCATTAATGCCAATCGATGTTAAACTCAAAACATATGTGCGATCATTTCAACAATAGTGTTTCCTCTTTCTGTTAGATAAATATTATATGAGATGGAGAAAAGCTGGTAATCTGGACATGGTAAAATGTTTCATTGGCTGGCTCTCAGGATGGCAAAGTCAGAGACAATCCTAATTTCCAAGCCTCAGGCCCTCAGGACACATCTGAAGTCCCCTGTTCAATACCTGCATGGTATAAACAGGAATGGATATCCTCAAGGATAACTACTTTCATCAGATTTGTTTCAAACACTCATGGTCCCAAAAGGATCTCTCAACTTCTCATCTTGCGCAGTTTTAATATGATTTATTGGTCCCTTACTTTGGTTCATGACCAAATACCTACCTAGTGATTGCATTCAGCCTCAGCTCTACTTTGTTCCAAGCTTTTGAGCAAATATTAGCATGTTAACACTAGGGCTGTATCCAGGGCCGCCCCTCCCTACAGGCCAATCACGCAGGCTGCATGGGGCCCCGCCTTGAGCAGGGGGCCCCGCCCAGAGTGCCTCAGCTGCTGTGTGCAGTTCTCCACGCACCCCCTGCTGACACGCGAGAGTGAGAGGTGACAAGTGGAGCACGTCTGTAACCCGACACTGTTGCAATTAATCGACATCTGACCAATCACGGCTTTGATACGGCCACTAGTGCAGGTGAAGAGATGTCGGTGAAAAGACAGTTTCAGTCCGGAGCAAGCAAGAGGGAAAAAAACAAATCTCACAATGTCGCTCGGGGCCCCAAGTTGGCCAGGGGCGGCCCTGGCTGTATCCGAATATTCGTTCGTTGGAGTACTATTCGGGTTTCAATTTCGTTATTCGGGTAATCGATTTTTTTTTTCTTTTTCGTTTTTGATTGAATTGATTGAAATCTCCAATATCAACATAAGAGCTTACGCCTCTTCGGGGGTTGCTAACACTTAACCATAAACGTTATTGTTTACTTTCTCCGTTAATCTCAGTCACGTTGTTTCCATAGCAACAAAAACGTCCTGTCAACAGGGCTAACTCTCCTTCAAAATAAAAGCATGTCCTTAAAAAATAGGTAGTCATGCCAAATTACGCTTAAGACATATACAACTGCAACGAAAGTAACAAACACAATGCAATATCCTTTTCAATTTCAAAGAACACAAATTGGGTTGTATACATTAACAAATAACTATAAAACAACAATAGGCTACTGTAGAATAACAAAATGACTGCCATGAATAAACCGAAATACGCGCGGGCGGGCCTAATATTCGCTGCTGATACAGTGGCGAAGTCACGCCCATCTACTTCCGCCCCATGGGACTTTATTTCTGAAAAATTATGTATTGAAGTCAATGGGGAGAGAAAGATTATCTTTCGATCCCTTTTGAATTGTGCCATGAATTACACATATGATGTTTGTCAATCTTAAAAAATAATTTCCATGTCAAAAGTCACAGTTTGTCTTAAAACTGTTGAAATATAAGACTATGAAAAATACGCAACTAGAAAGACTACAAATCCCAGAGTCACGCAAGTGAATTTAGCAAGACATTAACGTTACTCACCGAAACCTTGTAAAGCCGGTCCTACATGCTGGCTCTTACGGAACCGACTAACTCCCCTTTTGTGTATGTACAGTTCTCAACATGGCCAGACTTGTAGTGATTTTCACCTCTTTTAATACTTTTCACTTCATTCTGAAAGAAAGAGGTGAAATGTGCTAACGTGACGGCCATCTTGGTGTTGGTGACATATGCAAGACCAGAGTTGTAGTTCATTGAGTGCTTCACACAAACAAATGTGTTACTTCAGAGTTTTACGACACATTTTTTTTTTTTTGACTTGCAAAATTATCTTTTAAATTGACAAACATCATAGGCCTATGTGTAATTCGTGGCACAATTCAAACGGGATCGAAAGATAATCTTTCTCTCTCCATTGACTTCAATACATAATTTTTCCGAAATAAGGTCCCATGGAGCTCAACCGGAAAGGGAGGGACTTCACCACTCTATACGCCGTGAAGTTGTTTGCGGCCTGCCAGTAAACCCAAAGCAGAAGAAGTGACGTCAGCGGCTTCATTTGCCTAATCCTTCCCCAGGAACTTATTCCGGTGTGAACGCGATCTGTATTAGTTCATGAGAACTAAAGAGTTCTCATGAACCTTTGTGGGAAAAGTACTGGGGTGTGAATGCGCCTAATCTCAATAGAAATCGTTGCAATTTAAGGAATAGGATTGTATGCTTATTGCCAAGAGATAGTTGAGAAGATCTATAGCGCTCTCCTATTTTGTGTCCCNTTCAAACCCTTTTAAATATATCATATCATGGGCATTAGGAAACTGTGACAAGCAGTTTTTGCTTTTTTATTTTACAGACCATTCAATCAATCAATCAATGTTTATTTCTATAGCCCAATATCACAAATGTTACATTTGTCTCAGTGGACTTCACAGTTTGTACAGAATATCAGTATGACAATACGACACCCTTTAATGGTAAACTTTAATGGTAAAGAATCAAGAATGGGAAGAATATTTCATAAAAGTATGCCAGTGTATCAGAATTGCAATACGTACACAAGAGGTTTAAGAGAGTAAAACTACTTTGGCCCTGTAATTGAAGTGTTTCAGAGTGTTTTCTTTGGCGTCCAATCTTCCTGCAAGTAAAATCTACAGTTTCAATGTCGCCTGAGGGAAATTAAAGAAGTGAACCTGGACCTTATAATCCCCAAACAGCCTGCCAAGCAATCTTGCGCATCGTTCCGTGTCTGAAAATTGTGTCATCACTTAAGGAGACAGAATGAGAATGAAAACTCACCATAAGCTCCGTCACCTGACTTTGTGTCTAATGGGCCGTGGATAAATGGGAGAGTGAGGAGGAGAGTGAGGAGGAGAGTGAGGGGGACTCTGCGTCTGCCCTGAGTAATGGCTCAGTGCTGGGGAGTTGTCAAGGTGAGGCAATGTCTTGTGATGGGAGGGGGGTGGCTCAGGAATGGTGATGGTGCTGCCAACGCTCGATACCTGCCATGACATGCCACATCATCCCGTGAGTTTCATTCTCAAATGGAGATGTACTCCCACTGGTACTAATTGATTAATAGCCCAGATACATTAAGATAAATGGAGCTGTTCAGTATCTAAGGGGAGACACTGTGTCTAGTGACCAAGACTCTTCTTTGGTTTAACACTTACACATGTCGATATGCAAATGAGGCATTTTCTTATTAAATATGTTTAATTTGCATGGATTTCTGAAAAAGAGGTGTTAACATTTGAAACAAAAAGAGTAACATATTTGTATTTATATGGGATTTTGGATATCTCTTTTTATGACTACGTAGATCCAAAAAGCCATATTTTTTTTAATAAAATGTCCTAAAAATAAGGTTATTAATGAATAACAAAAATAATGAAACTGGAGTTTGTCGTATGTCAGTGCTAAGCGGAGTTTTCAGAATGATTAGAAATAAATATTATTTAAAAAAGAAACATCAATGAAAAAAGTCCTTTCTTAGGCTACAGTAGAGTTTTTTAAATAAAACATAAAAATACACAGATACCACTGTGTTTTTGGAAATGTTTTGTTTAAATCTGATGCTAAATATTGTTAAATTAAGGAGAAATATACAGAAGCAAATCGACAAAGTTTGTCAAATACACCTGTATGTGAATTCTGGGTCTTTCATCTAATGTGAAAGTCATGTTATGTTATGTGAAGCAAAAAAGAAGCCAAACTCACAAAATTACCAGTACATGAAGTATCTCGCCTTAAAATGTGAAATATGTTATGTGTGGTATTTTGTAATTGATATAAAGTGATGGGTTACAGTGTGAAAGCACAGGTGTTACTCACAACATTAAAGAGGGCTGCGCTCTATTCAAGTGTCTTAATGGAATTCACCCACTCGTTAAATGTGATTGTTTACACCTGTGCTTTTTCCTGCTGTGACATTTCACTGTCTGCACTGAATAACCTCAAATCAAGCTGTTTATGTTTCTTTATGCTTCACA
The DNA here is from genome assembly GCF_000735185.1 of Notothenia coriiceps. Lineage (NCBI taxonomy): Eukaryota > Metazoa > Chordata > Actinopteri > Perciformes > Nototheniidae > Notothenia > Notothenia coriiceps. Next base: position 20,110,655 of record NW_011369945.1, read on the forward strand.
AACAAAAGGTTAGAAAACAACTGCAGAGAGCCTCATCGTCCTATATTGCTGAATATAAGAATACAGTATGAGTTGCTGACAGGAACTTTGAGAATGTAGGTTAGCGGGCTAATGTTAGCATTATAGAGCAGCTGCAACAGAGGGATCCCCATTCACTGCAACTGGGCAGGATAAACAGAAGAGATGAAAATTGGTGCCTATATTAAAGCCTTAGTATAGGCACCAATTCACACTATTGGAATGTAACTGCATTTACTCAAGTGCAGAAGTAAAGTACGATTTTGATATACTATTAATTTTAGTTGAATATTTCCATTTTATGCTACTTTATACATATATTTCTCTACATTTTTAGAGGGAAATGTAGTACTTTTTACAACATTCTCTTGACACTAAAAAAAGTGATATGATGCAGTACTGCACTACACATCTACTACCACTAATCCCAACGTATGCTCTTGCATGCATTGGTAAGTGATTTCAACGGAATAATATCACATCGAAAATGTGTACTTGGCTTCCTTTGAGTACATTTAGATGATACTTCTTCAGTGCTTTTACTTAAGTGCCATTTTGACATTTTACTTGACTTGTTTACTACTGAGGTATTCCTTTTTTTACTTAAGTGTAAGAGTATTTCTTTCAATATTGCCTGTAACCAATGTACACTGTGGTTGAGGGTCAAATAAATCACATTATATCCATACAAAGTCTAAAACTAGTCACACTGTCAATATGATTATCAAATATGACAAGGAAAAGCAGCAAATTATCACATTTAAGAATCTAAAACCAGAGAGTGTCCATTTTTGCTTGAAATGTATTGAAATATTAATTGAATTATCATGTTTTGTACCAATACTGAATCCAAAGAATTCCTAACATGTGGGGATATCCAATCCAAAAGATGATTCTCCTTTGATGACCAATCCAATGTCAACTCCCAACTGCAGAGCACATCTTTAATGGTGCCCTCTCCTCTCTGTCTTTTATCATGCTTAAGACAATTCTACATCACAAATAATATTCCTTCATGGAGCCCTCTTGTTTATTTTATGGCAGAATCAATGAAAAAGGTTGATCAATAATAATAAAAGAGGCCCCCACCCGCCATACTGACCAATAGACACCTGCTGACTATTCATATATGTCTGAATGTAATATGTGCCAACAGGGCCTGTGTGTCTTAAAGTCACAACAATTGGATTGACAGCTTGAGGATCTGAGCTACATCTGGCAGCATCACTGGCAGACATCAAATAATCCTCTCAGCCTGCAGGCCTGCACCGGCCGGCAGCAACAATGAGCTCTAACCAGCCCTGCTGCTGCAACCCTGAACACATCATCCATGCAGCAGCAGCAGATCAACACATTCCCTCTCCAACATGCATGCAGTGCAGTGCTGCTTTGATGCCCAGCACACCAAAAAAAATCAAACACGACAATCGGCATCCATTATATTGCACCTGGTCATCCCAGTGAAGCAGCATCACCAAAAAACTGACTTTGACACATCCACTGCACCATAATTCTCCAGCGACATATGTTGATATTGCAGACAACGGGGGAGCATAAATCTCCATCTTCAAAGAAAGAAAAAAGGATGTTCCAACTCACCGTCGGCTGCAAACCGGCTCCCGTGTCCTCCCCCGGCAGTGAGTGTGTGATAATGCTGTAGAAAATGATGATGTGTGAGCGTGTGTATGTGTGTGCCCGGCCAGTGTGTGTGTGTGTGTGTGTATGTGTGTGTGTCCGAGCCGCTGCAGCAGCAAGCTGTGGTCCACACGGATTCTCGCTCTCCTCCTCACCAGCTCAGAAACCAGTAACAAAGATCGTCTATGATTTAGCAAAGACAACGCACTCGTGAGCAAAACATCTAACCCACTTTCCAGACCGATACGGCATAAAGCGGAGCGGTGACTTAATAATTACATTTTAAAACGCATACTACTTTTTATAGTTAAAGTCAATCTAGCTCCAGATGTAAATGTATATCTGTCTAACATGCATGGTTGAATTGTGAAACTTCAATCTTCACATGTTACTTATGGTAGAGGGAGAATATGTCGGAGTGAGACCTCCTCATTACCTTCTACTATCTGTCAGTCGGTGCCAATCAGTGCCAATTCGGTGCAGAAAGAAAGAGGAAAAATGGCAGCTACAGCGACCCCGCGGTACTGAGTGGCAGAAGTGGAACCTGCAGACTGATATGGGAGAAACAAACTATAACCCTACCGAGTTCTATTATTGTATTAAATACAAAAGCCCCAATATTCCTGAAATAAAGTCACACGTAGCCTCTTACTAATCATCAGCAAATTGGGTTTTCTAGTAGTAGGAATGTATTCAAAGTTTTTTTCTCCTGATTTGTTTGTTCTAATTTGCCAGGATCATTTCATACTTTTCCTTTTAATATCAATTGATGTTATTGTTGGCATCTTATTTCTTTATCTTATTTTTATTTGTATCTTACTGTATTGGGGGGGAAAAAAGGGACAGTTCATCCCAAATCCAAAATGTTTTCTTTTCTTTTACCTGTAGTGCTATTCAATGATGTGGATTGTTTTCCTGTGAGTTACCGATTGTTGGAGTTATTAGCCGTAGAGATGCCTGGCTTCTCTTGAATAAAGATGGAAGTAGATGGCAGCTTGTGGTACTCAAAAAGCCATGAAAGAAATACATTTAGAAAAGTAACAGCAATGTTTCCTTGTAGAAATTATGACCTGGTAACTCAAGATAATCCAGTTGTCTGTTATAATGTAGGAACTATTTTCTTTCTACCATGTTATACCTTCAAACTGTGTCACCCTGCCAAAGGAAGTGTGCATCTATTCATGACTGAGAGACTTGCACTAAAGTGACTACAATAAATAAAGTCTTAAAATGCCCCTAAAAGAGACATTTGAACAGGGCAGACTAAAAGATGGACATGAAAATGCAAAAAGAAAAAAAAATCAATCTCAATATAAGGTTCTGATCCAGGATGTCAAATATGAAAAACAGGTGTTCCTCCGCCATCAACACGGGACAGGTTGCCCATTTCAGAAACTGTCAAACGCCCCACTGCACATTACATTATCATTACTGGACCACCTACTCACATCACATTTTTTACTGCACAACTCACATGGCAGCTGTTTGTGTGAACACCCCTCACCCCTCCCACATCACTCAGCTCCACCACGGGACAGACCAAGCATGTCTCAAACACATTAAGACCCCTGTCATTAACGGCCATCATACCAGAGTCTCACTCTCTTTGTCTAGCAGTCAAATGAACGCTGAAAGGATTATACTTGACATCTGTTTAAAAGGCATATTTTCACCCTCATTTTTTACGAAAAGTGTTAATCAAACCTATGAGCTGGGCTTTTACTGCCAAGGAGTGTTCACGTGTAGATCACCTTAAGGCATGTTCAGGTCACCAGCACAACGTGGGAAAAAAAGGGTATACATGTAGAGTTTCCTCACATGATAAATGCATGTTACACTCATCCAGGCCGAGGGGCATTAGCATTCACATACCGTTGCTGCTACTAATGGTGACAAGTCCTGAGGGAAGGCCGGGACAAACACAAAGAGGATGAGAATGACATGTGAATGTGTTTTTGTATATGAATCCCACTAACCTCTGAAAGGTGTGCACCGGCTCACTGATTTAAAAGCATAACATGAAATTTGATGCCACTAAAAGTGAATCAGAATGATAGACAAACTGCTACTGTTTGCCAAGCTTGTTTCTCTGGTTATTGAAGATACAGACGTTTATTACTGTAAGCCAAATTATCCACACAGGCCTCTACCTCTCCAAAACAAACAGACATGTTCAGTTAAACTGGTGTAAACACAAAAAAATCATTTTCTTGTTAAATATTATTTACTCTGTTTGGATTGACATGGAGGGGCTACATGCTAACGTTTGCTCAGTTTGTTCTACTTGTTCAGGATGTTTTTACAGGGATTCAAATGACCTGCAACATTCACCTGACACATTAAGTCTATTCCTTAGTGACTTTAAACATAACAATGATATGATGTGATGCAGTACTGCAATACAAATCTACTACTAGTAATCTACCCAATGTAAACTGTGTCGTTTTAAAAATCAGGGTTTCTGCTTCACTGATTTTCTCAGCTTTGTTCCCTTATAACTGATTTAGACGTCCAACGACTACAATTTAAACTTAAAAAGTCAATTACAATGCACTTACTGCAACTTATAGTTGAACATCTGAAATGGACACTTACCTTAAATGAATTATGGCTTGCTCTGGGTCTGAAAATGGTTTGAAACTTTTAGAATAATCAGTAGACAGCTCAATAAAATCAGTACACAGCTCAATAAAATATACATAGCCTATATAGACCTTAAGACATGTTAAGGTGTTTTGTTACCAGTTATATCTTTGGATGCTTAATTGTTTTTCATGGGTGTAACTTTGAAAACTTAGAAAATGCTAGAAGATTTAAGTTTACACTGTACAGAAGTTGCAACAGTGGGCACAGACAGTGCTGTTTGACATTCATGCAGGCCTGTTGTACTAATAGTCTGTGTGTGCGTGTGTGTGTGTGTGTGTGTGTCCACATAACCGACTGGCAGAGATCTGTTGAGGGCCACACCACTGTGTAAACTGTTCTGCCGTTTCTTGTCAATGGGAAGAAGTGACGACGGACAGATTGGTTTTGTTTTACGATGTGACATTACAGACATACCGCTGTGGAGTGTGAAATACTCAAAGTAGCTTTTATATTTTTATTACCATTTCTAAAACTATGTGTGTCAATAGATGCGTTATACTGTATGAAGATGTTTCAGGATCCTTGCCAGGCCTTCTCTAATGGCACTGTGTACTCTAACACAGTTTATACAGGCCAGGGATAATATTACAAAAATGTTTCTTTGACAGCCACGAGACACCAACTTCTTCTACAAATTAATCGTCTACACAACAGCCTTCCTAACTTGGTCAGAGAGCTACATCATTGACAAGTGAAGCAGCTGAACTTTACATAAAGACATGACGCCAGTAAGAAGACATATCAGAGGAAGGGAATGCTGAGAAGTGACTTATTTAGCATCATTCGAGCTACGTTATCCACATCAGTTAAGATCCTCTATTTAAGTAGGCTCTTGTTACTTTATATTGTTGCATCTACAGCCAACTGGTTAAGGTTTTACTGCAGGGCATCAAAAAGCAAAAGCAGAGCCAAGACGAAACAAGGTAAGACAGCTTCCACTGGCACTTCCTGGAAGACGCTAAGCTTAGGAAAAGCTGGAGGAAAAACATTGATGGCAAACTTTAATGTGAACACTCTCTTTTGTCAACAACAACACACGGCAGCAAAATAAAAGAGGTTGATTGTGTAACACATTTACACCAGATCAGGGACAATTTTAGGAAACCGTGGGCACACATACATTGAGAAGATTGTAAATGAGAAGGGAACTATAACGGTTGCTAGGGAACACCATAAGACCAGACAATCCAATTCAGCCTGTGGAGGAGGAGAGACGGACAGCTTCTGCCACGAAGAGCAACTAGTAGTGCAGTGCTATGAACTATATACATGAAATGGATATGTTTCCCACTCCTTCATGTAAACATGGCCTGGCAGACTTCACTTGGACTTGGCACTTTGGCCTTTCACGCTGGAGGAGATGCCAACAGCATGAACATCACCACAGCGTGTTAATCTCATGTTCACCTCATTTGTCTGTCTTGACTGTGCATGTCAGACACACTCAGTCTCCACACAGATGGACTTAAAGGATATTTATTTCCTGCTGTTTGACACTGGAATTGAACAGCAACCTGTATTACAAAAAAAATATTTTATATATTCACTGAATCACCTGTTCACTGAAATCACTTCAGTCGGTGTGTTATCAGCAATGGTAAAGAGTTACTAATTAGGCGCGTTCACACCAAGTACTTTTCCCACAAAGGTTCCTGAGAACTACGATTTAGTTGCGTTCACACCAAAAAGTCCCAGGAACTAAATTAGTTCTAGAGAACCTTTTTTACCCCCTTTTCCGTCCCTGCTAGAGAGCAGGGACTTTCGTGGGAGAAAAAGGTTCCTGTGTCTGATTGGCTGGGCGGAATGCAAACCACGCCCGGTCAAACTCCCAAAAATGTTTGTGAAGCCGCCATTTTATTATCCTCGCATTGCATTATTAGCATTAGCATTAGCCCAGCGCAAAAACGCAGAGAGACTAACTTATGACAACTCAAAATAAAACATGGGAGCGGTGGAGATGAGGAGGTGTCGGCGTTCTGGCCGTTTACTCAGAAAGCTTCAGTAGAAGCTGCTGGGAGTTCCCAGCAGCTTCTACTGAAGCCAGTCCCTAACTCCGGGGACTTCCGGCCGGGGATTTTGGGCGGCAGTATACGCCGTGAAGTTGTTTGCGGCCTGCCAGTAAACCCAAAGCAGAGAAGAAGAAGTGACGTCAGCGGCTTCATTTGCCTAATCCACCCCCAGGAACTAATTTCCGGTCGTGAACGCGATCTGTACTCAGTTCATG
>NW_011369945.1:20117217-20120579 GCF_000735185.1 Notothenia coriiceps
CTACTACGACACTACACTACACCACACACACACACACACACACTACACACACGACACACACACACACACACACACACACACACACACACACACACACACACACACACACACACACACACACACACACACACACACACACACACACACACACACACACACACACACACACACACACACACACACACCCTTATGGTTTGAGATTCACCATTCTTACGTTTTTGCAGCTATTTTTAAACCTTTTTTGACCCGAGCTGCGTTGAAATAACATAATAAGAAGGTGTGTTTACATGTTTACATGTTTGCAGGCAGCTCTGTGCAGCGCATGACTGGACACACACATGCAGAATCAACCCCCAGAGGGAAAGAAAAAGCAGGATAAGCTGTGAGGAGAGGAGGGGGGGGGAGATAGAGAGGGAGTGTCGGTGGGAGGTGAGTTTACTTACATATAAGTCTGCAGCGCCGTAAAACCCATCCTGATACACCACACTGAGAGGAGGAAGAGGAGAGAGTGGAGGAAGAGGAGGGTGCAAATGGAGTGGTGCACAGTCCCGAAAAACCAGAGTGGAGGAAGGTCACACAGCAACATCATTATAAAGAGAGAGAGGGGGAGAGAGGGGGAGACAGAGAGAGAAACGTTATTTCACACCCATGCAGCATGCAGAGGAAATACAGCTCCCACTTGAGCTCCATTACTGAAATAAAGCTGATTGTGGAGTCATAGGAGAGACTTCATAAAGCCTACATATCTACAAGAAACAGTTCAATAAATGTGGAAAAATAAAGATAATTAAATGGAAAATATATATATAAATAAAATAAAATAAATGAATTAACAAAAATTATAATACAACAAATAATAATTAAAATAAATAAATATAAGAATAGAAAATGTGGAAATATATACATTTTTATACATAAAAAAACATACAAATCAAAACACAACAAAATATGATATGCAAATTATTACAATTTAATTTTAAGCATTTTTCATTTATATTCACATTTATTTCCTTATATTAATATTTATATATTTTTTGCAAATAAATGATGATATCAAAGTTTTTCTATGTATTTATTTGTTTTTAATTCTTTATTATTTAAAGGCAAAAGCAAAAACGTATAAAATAAAGGCTTAAAGAATACATTTTATTATGTAAAAACAAATAATCCCAAAAAACAAACTAAAGATTTTAGATTAGAAATGTAATTTATGAGAATTTAAAAGGGGAACTTCTTTGTTTATTTACATATTTATTATTTACACATGTCTTTTACTCATCTTCTACAGATGTCTTCTTTGTAATGGCACTCCTGTGACTCCATAGCTAACAGATTAATGTCCTTGAGCTGAAGTGCCACCATAAAGATCTCTTATTCCCCCGCTACAATAAAACCAAGACATTAAAGGTCTCCTATTATACTGTTTTATCAATATATTACAGGTCTCAGATATATACAGAGCCTGTCTCTGATTGGCTGAAACACCAAACAGATCATTGCAGCATTACCCATAATCCCCTCTGTTTCAGCCCTGTTTCCAAAGTGCTGATTCTCTGTCTGTTACTTTAGATGAAAATAAGGAGCCCCTCCCCACGCCCCTCTGAGAGACATTTGGTTACAAAGAACACAATGGTGCTCTAGGAGGAGATTCAGGTGATAAGGGGGGGGGGGGGGGTTACCTTGGTTGCTGATTGGCTAATGGTTACACAAGCCAAAACATCGTTATGACATCATAAAGTGGCCAAAATCTGATCAGTTTATTTTCAGACAGGTTTTTATAGAAATGGATCAAAAAGAGAGAGAATCTTTGTTCCTGAAACTTTCAGAGTCTCTTTCCACAGAGGGGACACATGTTGATGTAGAAGAGACATGGAGAAGAGGGGACACATGTTGATGCAGAAGAGACATGGAGAATTGGATTTTGCACAATAGGTGACCTTTAAAGCTGCTTTGATGCTCTTATGAAATCTCAGAGGTGTGCTTTGGTTTCTAGTTGAGCAGATATGGAGCGGGTATTTCCTCTTGTTCAGCTTCATCATCATCATCATCATCATAGTAAGAAAAGCCATTAACCAATCAATGCTGCTTTGATCTGAGCAGTCACGAGTCGACCCCATTAGCCAATCACAGCACGGCAACAACATGCACAGTACACACACTGATGGACAAAACACACACGTTAACGGGGAATAATTCTGTGACTGCTTCTGCATAATGGCTCGATGTGCTTTGTGTGTGTTTATGCTAATCTGCCGATGGCTTGGTATCTGCGGGGTTTTATTCAAATGAAGCTCGGATGGTGCATTCCCATCAGAGCTGAAGAGCTTAAGAACTGAGTGTGACAGAGGGAAGGGATGTGAAGTGTGAATGATGTGTGAGCACGAGCCACTGTATTAAACAGAGAGCGGGGGAAGGATCCTGTGAAGTGGTATTCATGGGGAGTTCCTCAATAGATTTACAGGCCACTGAACAAAACAATTGATCCTGACTTTTAGTACTTCTCAAATGTGTTAAAACACTCAGTGCAGATACAGGGCAGATACAAATGTGTGTGAAGTCAATAACTCTGATAGTTCTGATTTCACCATCAGCGGCTAAAACACACTTTGAATTGTGCATTTCAGAATTATTATCTTTATCAATACTAACACAGGTTTGTACATATTTATTGCGGTTATATATTATTGTAAATTTGCATATTTTACTTTACTTTTATTCTATTTTGTTATCTTTTTATTTCACATTTTTACTTAATTTCTTAAAATTGTATAAATGTTTTAAAATATTGTATAACATTTTTTTCACATTGTTACTCAACTGGATTGTTTATATTAATATTTACATTTTATCTTATTCTTTATCCTTTTATAGCACTTTTTCTTCACATATTTTATATTAATATTTGTATTCTATTTAAAAAAAATTCTTCACATTTTTACTTAAATTCTTAAAATTATACATTTTTTTTTTAGATTGTATTTAAATCTTTTCACATTTTTACTTAACTGGATTGTTTCTAATAATATTTACATTTCATCTTATGCTTTATCCATTTATAGCACTTTTTACTTAATTTATTATATTTATTTAAGTCTTCTTTTAAGTCTGTTCTTACCCAGGGTATGTAGGCATGGCCGGTTGAGGCACGGCGGCTCGCACAGCGCTGTAGACGGGTCGGCCGCGGCCTCTCAGGTGAGCCCCGCGAAACGCTGCTGCTGCTGTGGTGGCTGCTGCCGCTGCTGAAGAGTAGGGGAACCCTGGGACTGAAGGGGTGTCTTGAATGTTGTTATTATTGTTGCAGGACATATTTGGAGAGGAAGGAGAAGAGAGTGTTGAGGTTGTGAAGAGTTTTTTGTGTGTGT
>NW_011369945.1:20120609-20124732 GCF_000735185.1 Notothenia coriiceps
GAGAGAGAAAAGCAGGTGATTTAGAGAAGAAGGGAGATATATGTAGGGGGGAGAGACATGCTAATTAGGCATTGATACCAGAAGCTGCATTGTTGCCTTCTGGGACCTTTATTTTTGAAAAATAAGCTTAAGCCTGAGCTTCCTCAAAGTTACTCTATGGGACTTTTATTTTGAAAAATAAGCTTAAGCCTGAGCTTCCTCAAAATTACTCTGTGGGACTTTTATTTTGAAAAATAAGCTTAAGCCTGAGCTTCCTCAAAGTATAAAGTTACTCTGTGGGACTTTTATTTTGAAAAATAAGCTTAAGCCTGAGCTTCCTTAAAGTATAAAGTTACTCTATAGGATTTTTATTTTGAAAAATAAACTTAAACCTGAGCTTCCTTAAAGTATAAAGTTACTCTGTGGGACTTTTATTTAGAAAATAAGCTTAAACCTGAGCTATCTCAAAGTATAAAAAACTCTGTGGGACTTTTATGTTGAAAATAAGCTTAAGCCTGAGCTTCCTCAAAGTATAAAGTTAATCTAGTCTAGGGGAGTTTTATTTTGAAAAATATGACTTTTCCTGATCTTCCAGCAAGGACACCATACAACCATGGGGGTATTATTTTTGAAAAACAAGCCTCTTCCTAAGCTTCCTGTAAGGTTTTGGTGAGTCTATGGGGCTTTTATTTTGAAAAACATTCCTCTTTCTGAGCTTCCTGTAAAGACACAGCCATCTATTGGGATTTTTATTTTGAAAACATGCACCTTCCTGAGCTTCCTTGAAGGATATAGTAACTTTATGTGGCTTTTATTTCGAAAAACATATCTCTTTCTGCGCTACGCGAAGGGATAGTAACTCTATGGGGCTTTTAATCTGAAAAACACGTCACTTTCTGTTAAAAAAAAATCCCTTTTAAACTTCCTGTAGAAATACAGTAACTTAGTTTTTTGGTTTCCTGAGCTTTCTATAAGGAAACAGGACCTTTATTTTGAAGGTGTGATCGGAAAGGGCACTGCTGACTCTACAGAATAATAGACTGCGTGTCGTTCGGCAGTCACACATAATTAAGGAGAAAAGGGAGAAGGGGAATAATCCAATTGCTGCCTTGAGGCCTTGATATCAATAAAAGTGTCAGAGAGGAGAAATGCCCGGCAAGCAGAGCATTAATATAAATTAAAGATTGGAATGTGATTAAAATGTAAAGTAGGCAGTGGAGACAGAGAGAGTTAGTAGTTACCTGCGTAGATCTCAGGTGCGTACATGGCTCCCATCATAGGACTCAATTTCCACCCCGCTGACATTCACAAAGAGAGAGCATCGTTAAAATGGGCAGTTTGGAAAGAGCACAGTATTTATCATTTACACACACTTTTCTCTACACCCACAATGCAGTTTTCTTTGGCCCTATTTCGATGGTTTTCATCGTTCACCAGCTACTTCAAAAGCCAGTTTAATCACGGCGACAGAAGAGGAGATACGGGATGAGCGCCTCAGAGCAGCGATGCTTTAAAATATGGATTTTGATTGAGGCTGAGCGCTTCCTCTTCTTCATTACACAGATTCCCTCAGCCACACTAACTCTGAAGCTCTTCCAGGTGGTATGCAAAGCAGGGAGGCACGGATACACACGTAGTATTGGCAAGAGGATATTTGAACCACTCTTTTTAGCATTTCTAAGCAACATTTAATTAGGATTTTATTGTATTAGAAGTGAAACTAGCTTAATAAAACGGTATATATTAATACCAACTATAGCTGTGTGCAAGTACATTGTAGTCTGTTATACACAAGCTAAATAGGGGGACTTTAAGACATGATTATGAATACAAGTCATACATGTCAGTGAAGTCATTATCTATCACTGAATGAAGAAGAACAATGGTCAATTAGTGAATAACACATTGCAATATAATACAGGCTTCGCTTTCAATAAAACAACAATAGTTCGTTAATATTTTTCCAAATTGAACTGCAGTGCTGCACGGAAGCTCCTAAGACTAGATCTGACAGGAAATCATCATAGTATCGTATTGGAAATGAACATTCGAAGCAATAGATGGATGGATAATCTGAGCTCAATTTGAGAGTGAACCGTCGTCATGGCTGGTAGGTGGTGTTAAAAATAATCAAATCTAAAATAAACTCCTTGATATTGTGTTTGCTGACGGCCTTACATAATGTGGTCTGCAGCTGCGGGAGGAAACACTGATTGTGTGTTTTTCATCTGCCTCTCGCTGTGAACCTGATGCTGTTTGGATTAATAGTGTGTGTGTGTGTGTGTGTGTGTGTGTGTGTGTGTGTGTGTGTGTGTGTGTGTGTGTGTGTGTGTGTGTGTGGCCTAGCATTACTATACTTGTGGGGACCTAAATCTGTTTACAGTCACATGTGGGGACTCGCCTCCCTTATGGGGACATAATGGAGTATTCATTTTAGGGTGAAGACTTGGTTAGGTTAAGGGTTAGGCATGTGTTGGTTATGGTTAAGGTTAGGAGAAGTCTGTAGGAAATGCACGTAAGTCAATGTAATGTCCCCTGAAATGATGTATACATGGTGTGTGTGTGTGTGTGTGTGTGTGTGTGTGTGTGTGTGTGTGTGTGTGTGTGTGTGCGTGTGTGCGTGTGTGTGCATGCGTGCGTGCATTACCGTTACCGTAGGGCAGCGCGCTGAGGGCCGCCTCTCCATTAGGAAACGGGCTGACCATTTTCTTGTTGGTCATCACCCGGGCTGTGGCATTGTTCACCTGAAAGAGGAGAGGACGGTTAAACACCAGAAAACTCAACAAATAACAACTAAATAACGCAAAGGGCTAGGTCACAAGGCTGAAGTGTGTGTGTGTGTGTGTGTTTAAAAGTAATAATATATTAACCGTGTTTGCTAACATGTGCTCGTAGTGTGATTGTCTTTATTTTGTATATTTCTTGGTACACTCACATATTATACTTGTACAAACATATTTTAATATTTTATCTGTTATTTCACATTTTAATTGTATTTTTATGTTAATATTATTATATTTTATTGCACTTTTTACTTGAACTTCTTATGTTTAAATAAATATTATTATTATATTTTTGTTTATTCCACATTTTACTTAACATTTTAACTTTGCTTCTTATTTTTATAAATATATAGTTAATGTATTTGATTTGATCATTTATAGTAGTTTCATTTTAACTTCTTATGTTTTAATTTATATATTATTTTGGTCCATTTTATTATTTTATTCTATATTATTGCACATTTCATTTTTGAGTTTTTTTCTTTTAAATACATTTTTGTAATTTATTTTTGCTCTAAAAAAACTGTCACAAAACCCTAATTTTCCCCATTTCCCATCAGTTGTATGACATGCCTGCTCCTATATAAACCTATAAAGCAGAATATGTAGTTTTTTTAAAAGACACATGTAACATCTAAGATGGCTGCTAGCTCGTTTGTTGTTCTGTGTTTGTGTGTTAAAGTGGGTCGGGCTGTTAGGGGGGGTTTTAGTCCTCATGCAATTAAGAAGCGAGTTGCCCATCAGAGATCTGATGATTCATTGTGGGCAGATATTAATGTGGCCACGGGGGACTCTGGTTATATTGCAGCCGTAAATTGCAGCAAAAGAAACGCCGCTGTACTTTTATTATTTTGCATGCTCAGGTGTTTTATTTATATTTGATTTTTTAGGTGCGTGTGCGTCTTCTACGCCTGACATTTCAGTCTAATGCTCAGGCTTTCAATCCAAGATGGCCGATAATCTCCTCTCTGAGCTTCAAAGGCTCCCTTGATCTTCCTTTGATGGGTTTTAAGAGAAGGAGATTGTAGCTCTGTGTAAAGAGCCGTACTGTCGCAGTGTTGAAGCTCTACATCCGAGTGTGGAGAGAGATTAATGACCTTTTTGGCTCGATGAGGGGAGAGTGTGTGAGAGGAATGAGGAATGAGAACACACACACACACACACACACACACACACCTGTCACTGAGTTAATCCCTGCTGACTCTGAGAAGGTCCTGTACACATAGTTTAAAAGGGGTGTGTGTGTGTGTGTGTGTGTGTGTGTGTGTGTGTGTGTGTGTGTGTGTGTGTGTGTGTGTGTGTGTGTGTGTGTGTGTGTGTGTGAGAGACCTGGGTCAGTGCATCATGATTGGTGTAACAGG
>NW_011369945.1:20124770-20138084 GCF_000735185.1 Notothenia coriiceps
CACACACACACACACACACACACACACACACACACACACACACACACACACACACACACACACACACACACACACACACACTAAGGAGACCATTAAGGCATCGACTGCAATTCGCACCGGCTCCCTCGGTGAGTCGTGTTCTTTATCTGCAGAGCTCCATTCACATGGAAATGAAGTTTACCTCATTTTTCCCTCATTGCAAATGACAAGGTCAATGGCAAATGATTCAATTAGCTTAGCATGGATAGCTATCTGACACGACTGTCCGCGGGTGTCTGAGTGGAGACATTTGGAAATGTGTGTAATTCATCAAATTAACGATTTTTTTTGTGCCAATGGGAAATGATTTCAGGACTCATTAAAAGTTTTGTATTGACTGGTAACTTTTAGGAGTTTAGCCAGAGAGGATTTACAACAAAATAGGCACATTAGTAGCAGCACCATTGGTACAAAAATGGTAAACACTTCCTGTGTGCTAATGTATGTATGTTTTATTTTTGCTAGCTTAGCATATTAACACAGTTAACAAACATATTTAGCAATAGGAACATTTGTTACCTAGGGTTTTCGCTAAGTGACGTTAGCTTGAAATTATGACAGTTTTATGTTAACAACATATATTATTTAGCTAGCATTAGATATTTAAACAGCTAATGAACCTATTTTAGCATTGGGACAATTAGTTAGCTTGAGTGTTTTCGGAGGTTAGCTGACATTAGCTTAAATAGTTTCCAGTTTTAAGTTAATGTCATATTTTATTTGAGCTCGCATTAAATATTTACACAGCTAAGGAACATTAGTCAGCTAGGATGTTGGAGGTTTGATTTGTGTTGCCACATCTTGTAAGAGTTGTTTGTAAAAGAATAAATAAGAGAAATTGATCAATAATAAAGTACGTTTTCTTCTGATTTGACGGTCTGAGAAAATGCCATTTTAGTGTGTCAGTATTTTCGGAGGATTTGTGGCTTTTGATAAATGTGTTATTTGCAATTAATGAAATACGGTCGACAGGATCACATGCAAATCAACAGAATATGGAAGGCAGATCTCAAAGTGTTAATAATTAATAAAACATTCAGCCTCTCTCATCCCACTTAACCCTCCCAAGTCCAGCCTGAATCATAAACCGGGACAAAATGAAGTCACATTTCCATATGAAACCAAACTTGTGGGGTTTACATACCTAAAAAGAAATATTCCAAAAATAAAAAAATACAAAAGGGAGAGAAAGAGGGGGTGCAAAAACATTTTTTTGGACAAAATTAATAATCGTATAACACAGAAATTACACGCAGCCAAATATGGGCGCAACACATGACCAAGAGTGAGTAACAAACCAAAAAAAGTAAAAAATTCAGCCAATCAGCAAGCGTCGGATGCAGCATAGAGACCAATCAAAACGATCGCAGCACTCCCACATCGAACACATACGAGACAAAGATGGGACAGGTAAGTTAAGAGGAAGGGATGCAGGTGAGAAGTAAAGAGACAGAGCCAGTCCATATACAAAAAAAACCAGGAGAACATTAAGATGGAGTGAAGAGAAAAAAGGGAGAAAAATGTACATGAGCAACACAAAAAAATAACAATTACTGTTTAAAAAAAAAAAACATGTATCCCAAGGTGCATCATTCAAATAAAGCAATTAGATTTGGTGACCATTCTCCTGAAATCTCATTGTATGTGGTGGGTTGAGAAACAGAGCACCAAAGGATGGAGGGAACAGAGAAGAGTGAGAGATACGAGATAAGAGAGAGAGAGAGAGAAAGAGTGAGAGCAATCCTCATTCCCAAAAAAGGAGAGAAATCAAATAAACATGAGACACTTTGCCAGGCATTATAACTGTGTGTCACAAACTAAGGACCAGAACACTACGACTACCACTACGACTACTAGTACACAGACAATCCACTACAAGAAAAACCAAACCAAAAAGAAAAAACTAAACAAAATGGCAGCATAATAAGAGACCCAAACACAGTACGGTAAACCCCATATCGGTTTAGAAATGCATATGGTTACACAACACTGGCAACACTGATTTGACCACATTTGGAGCAGCGTAGTTAATTTTTTAAAGCTGTAAATTAACAAAAAAATTCGAATTTACGAGATAATCTTTGGTGTTTTTATTCTACTAAATGTACCCCTTTAATCTCAGAGAATATCCACATTTCTTTCTTGTCAATGTATGATATTTACTTGGAGCAGAATGTACAATTAATTTGCAAAGACACTGCTAAATAAGACTAGGACTGATATTTAAAAAGTCTAATGGTGTATTAAAGCCATTATTTGTTAGTTTTTAAGAACCTGGGACGAAGATAGTTTAGTGAAAAACATCTGAAATTTACAAGAAAAAAAGGGATATTCTCATATTTTTTTCTTGTACATTTACCACTTCAAGTGTATCCATGATTTTTCTCACTTAAATTTCCAATATTTATCTGAAAGATTCTTAAATTAGGCTACCTAAAATTGCCCTAATCAACCGCCTCCAAGTCAAAACGGGATATTCTGTATCTGCAATACGGTTAGCCCGGATGCTAGCTAGCTACATGTCGTACATTAGCTCAAAGCTTCATACTTAAACCTTTGATATATTTTCTTTTTGCCCATTGGCTATTATTGGCCAACATATACAATAAGCTTAAAGCAGGCAGGTCAATAAACTAATACAAATTCAAAACCAGAGCAGCGTTATTTGCCCTGAAGCTCAGGCGCCTGCATTCACTCAAAGCAAATCGTAGGAAGCAATAAGGAGCAAAAAAGCTTCATTTCAATTTCTGTTGATTGTTTTTTTTGTTTTGGTTATTGTTATTAATCAAGAAGACTAGATATACACATTGGAGTCCAAATGGAGAATTAATCAGATGGATTGTGGATAGCCGTGTCATTGCATAGAGGAGGGTGATTACATTCGGTCATTCCCAGTGAGGTGTTAATGACATGGTGTGAGGGAGGGACGGAGGGCATGTGGAGATAATATTACCGCTAAAATAATCGTTGAAAGACGCTGTGTCTGTTTGTGTGTCTGTGGTGCTGTGTATACTCGTAAAATAACAAACAATAATATCTATCTGTCAGCAGATCACTATACTGACTAATATTGCAAATACTGTACAAACTACTTTATTAAATGCCCATTTTTGTTCAGGGGTAGGGTGGGAAAAGGGAGGGGAGGGGTCAGTTCAGTGATAGGTGTTTGTACACAACTTACCGTTGCCGTAGAAACAGCGAGTGGTTACCGTGGAGACTGACAACAACACACAGAAGTCGTCAGGGAAACAGAAAAAATATAATAAATAAAGGAACAAATAATCCTTTAGGAACAAAAGAAACCTAAACGATATCTTCCCCACCCCCTTCCCAACTGCTTTTTCTCATCGTGAAATAAAAACCCTGGTAGCAGCAGTGTTACAGCTCAGAATGGAGTATAAGAGGAAGAGGAGGAAGAGGAGGAGGAAGAAAGAGGAAGGAAAAGGAGAGAGAGGATGCTAGCTCCCGATGACTAACCGAGCTCAGAGCATCATTAAAAACGATCAGAGCAGTGACAGGAAGTTATTCGGTGCTCGAGAGACTGAAAAGGAGAATGGAAATGTGGGGCAACCTCATCTTTAAATCAAATCTAGCCTAGTGAATGCACTGAGAAGCAGCGAATTGGAATACTTCCAAGAAAAGTGAGAAGAAACAAATTCACAACCCAACAGCCTTCTTATTAACAGCAGTATTTAGCTAAAAGAGGCCCTGTTATGCTTATTTCCAGGTTCATATATATAGCCGCTTTCAAACCAAGTACTTTGCCGTACTTAGTTCCCAGCACTTATGTTGCATTTCCACTGCAGCGGGTAGCCCCGTTTAAGCGTCCTTAAATTGTCCTCAAGCGGCCAGGCCAGTTTTTGGTCCTTTTCCCTCTTTTTCCGGCCCCATAAAATCATGGTTCTATCAGGCCAGGCACAGGGCTGAACTAGTGACGTCAACACTCTCGACTGCTGATTGGTCCGAGAGAATCGCCTGCGAGATCATCCCTAGCGTCGCATATATATCTAGAAGCAAGCTTGCAGCATTTTTATACACAGCATTTTTGTAAACGGAGGAGCTACAAAATTGTCAACGTCAAAGAAAAGCACACCGTGGTCGACCGAGGAGGTGACGACGTTCCTACATCTCATTGGCCAAAAAAAAGCCGATCGCCCCGCCTACACTGCGTTGCTACCACAGGTCCTAAACTGTAATGGAAATGCGCCACGGCCTCGGACAGCCAGCGAGGCAGATCGAGGCCTGAGCGAGGACGCTTAGACGGGGCTACCCCGCTACAGTGGAAATGTGCCATTAGTCTGGATCAGACACAACAGTTAGGGGTCTTTTATAATCCGGAGGGATTTCTTCCTGAGCCGCTGGGAGTACAGGTCCTCCATGGATGGCAGCTCCGTCCTAGTGATGTTCTGTGCAGTTTTCACCACCCTCTGTAAAGCCTTACGGTTGAGGGCGGTGCAGCTGCCATATCAGGCCGTGAAGCAGCCAGTCAGGATATTCTCTATGGTGCACCTGTTGCAGAGTATCCTGGAGTCCATGTTGAACCTCCTTAGCCTGCGGAGGAAGAAGAGCCGCTGTCAAGCTGTTTTTGTGATCACGCTAGTGTGAAGAGTCATGTCAGGTCCTCAGTCAATTGGACACCGAGGAACCTGAAGCTGCTAACTTTCTCCACCGTAGTCCCGTAGTCGATGTGCGATGGGGGCGTGTCCCTCTCCCTGCTGCTTCCTGTAATCCACAATCAGCTCCTTTGTTTTGCTGACGTTGAGATGGAGGTTGTTATCCTGGCACCAAGATGTCAGGTTTTCGACCTCCTCTCTGTACGCCGTCTCGTCGCTGTCTGTGATCTGGCCGATGACGGACGTGTCGTCAGCAAACTTCACGATGGTGTTGGAGCTGTGTGTGGCCAAGCAGTCGTGTGTGAACCGACTGCTTGGCCACACACAGCTCCAACACCATCGTGAAGTTTGCTGACGACACGTCCGTCATCGGCCAGATCACAGACAGCGACGAGACGNATAACAATTCGAATAGACAGACACCGATATAGATTTCACGTCCGCTTTCTTACTGCTGCGCCATCCCTTGAAATATAAAGAAAGGATGCAAAACCAAACACTTTAAAAAATAAAACTACTTTTTCATTGTCGGCCATGTGGGTGGGGTTAGACAAACAGAGCGGTCATGGCATTGGTTTTCCATGTGATTTTCTGACCAGTGATCTAAAGATTTTCGGTCCAATAGAGTGTAAGACCGGACAAGACCAGGAACATGTGTGCATGACTCCGCCGCGTGCTTTGGCTACATCTGTCGCAAAGTTTGGGTCACCCTCCTTATATATTTTAGAGAGCCTGGGCTCAGTAAAGTGTGTGCGATGCACTACTTTGCATTGAATCAGTCATGTCTAGCACAAATAGAGATGTATGTACATTAGCAAGGGGGTTTTTTCCCAAAGTTCTTTCAGAAACTCCTCCCCAAGGATTCTGTTTCCCCAAAGAGATTCAATGGAGTTCAGGGTAAACCAAACGCAAGAGAATAAATCTGAGTGGTTAAAATATTAACCGATCAAGGCCCATCAGAGTAGGCCTAGGAGTGTGTCTAGTGGCTGGAGGAAATCTATTATTAAACAAAACTCGTGAATTCTGTAGATACCTGAAGAAATGTTGGATAGTATGTAGTGCACTTTATTAGGTAGCTGTTGGAAGAGGCAAATGTGTTGTGAATCCAAAGGTCTTTGAATGCTTAATGCCTTGGTTAAACCTAATAGTAAATGCGCCATCTACTAAGGGATGGAGGGAAACAACATGGTTTGCAGTTAAAGGGGCGTAATGTAGAGTATGGGCTTGGAGATCAAGAAAGCGTCTGAACGTGATTCCAATTTTTAAGGATGCTTTGGCAATTACATTTTTAGTGTAAGCAGAGGAGGGGGTCTCTAATGGGATACTGGACTACAGGAGCAGCCCTCCCATTTCCAAGCCAGACAGGCAGAGATGCGTGAGTCAGACTGAAGCCAGGGATGTATATTCTCATTTCGTTGCCCAATAATTAGAACCTCAAATTCGGGCTGAAGCAAGTCCACCCCGCGCTTTGGTCTCTGTCAAAATTGCTTTAAAAAAGATCTTCTAAATGCTATCGGTCACCTGATCCCGATGGTAAGTGTAGGCTGTGTAGTGCAGGTTTTTAAATGGTTAACTATGTATGAGGAAACTCCACGCGCCCGCTCTATTTAAAGGAGACAATTCGCTTTTACTTAAATTGAGTTTATAACCGGATGCAGCACCAAATGGCTAAGGTAGAGAGAAGTCTGCAGGGACGGACACAGATAAATTAGAGACATAAAGAAGAGGTCATCCGCATAAAGAGAAGTTTTCTGTTCTTTTTTATACCCCATTTCTGAAAATACCTCTCACGAGAGCGCTCAATAGCTAAGGCAACATAAGAGACTGTGCTCAAGGGACAACCCTGCGCTGGTGGAGCGGTGAGAGGAAATATTCAGAATGCGTGTTATTTACAGTAGTCCCACGGAAGCTAGGGGAGAGGAGTACAATAGCTTCACCCATGAGGTAAAGTTCTTTTCCAAGGTGTGGAAAAAGATACCCACTCCCCCACGATCAAATGCCTTTCTGCACCTAAGATATCCACAGCTTATAGTTTTTTTTTTTTTTTTTTTTTTTTTTTTAGAATTTGCGTCAGGCTGGTAGATTGGTGTTTAAAAAGGTCGTCTTAAGTAAAACAATGAATGCCTATTTTTGATGAAGCCGGTTTGATCGGGGAGGATAATGGTTGGTAACCATACTTGTCAACCCTCCCGATTTTAGCGGGAACTCCCGATTTCATTTGCCCTCTCCCGGGTTTCCTCTCGGGGTCGTATTTCTCCCGATTTTCTGACAAATCAGACTTTACTCAGGACTTTTCCCACTCGGACTTTAATACAGTTACACCATTGTTTGGTCTTCCATGGTAAACGTTCTCTTGAGTAGCGGCGCGCAACTGAAAGTCTGACAGCGGTGAGGCAGATAGTCACAGAAAACAGAACAGAATCGACAACTACTTAACTGTCTGCTCACTCCTTTCCTGCCCACACATATGCTCCATCAAGGATGGTGCTACAGGCTGCACTTAGAACTACAATAAGCATGTTAATGTTAATCTAACAGCTCCGGCGATAAACTAGAACCCCGCCCCCCCCCCCCATTTTGCATTTTGAAATGCTCCCGATTTCTGAGGTCTCAAGGTTGGCAAGTAACACGGTTTCCAAACGTAAAGCGAGCATTTTAGACAGCCCCCATTGTTCTGTGACCTGTCAATCATCAAACCGGGGGTCATATCATTTCATTACGTATGTGTTCATTTGTATCTGAAGTTGTACCCATGGATGTATAAAGAGTAGTTCTACCGCAAAAAAAAAGAAAAAAAAATGTTATTCCCTGGGGGACTTTCCGGCAACAATCTTGATTCTGATTGGCCAGAAGACTCGAAAAAGCATCAGCAAAGACGTTTTATTGAGAAGATGATCACTACGTGACAGAAGTTTGCCAAACCGCTTATGGTGTCCGGTACTTCAAGTCCAACTCCTACTGCGTTAGAAAATCGGGCCACTCACATCTGCGACCCACTCTAAATGGGTCCCACCAGTTGAGAACCACTGATTTAAACAACATATTTGATTAGAGCAACAAGTAAAGGCGAACAGCATAAGAGTGAAATGACATTTAAGTCAAATCAGAATTAGTTTCAAAAGTGTCATCAAGCCCTATATAATGACATTTCACAGGCTTTTCTAATTAAATTAAAGCAGTCATGAAAACAGTAATGTCCAGCTATGTCACTTCCTGTTCCTGGGTGTTATTTCGCATCAGGACTCAGATGAAGTGCATGATGTTTGAAAAGAAGGCCTCAGTGTTAGCGATGTTAGGCTCTACATATCCATAAATCCGTCTGATAAGATGATCAGTTTGAGCTGAGCTAGCATCACTGAAACTCTCACACTCTATATATCTACAGTTAATCGTCTCTGTGAGAGAGGAGGAATGTGGAGCAGGACACACACACACACACACACACACACACACACACACACACACACACACACACACACACACACACACACACACACACACACACACACACTGATCATGTGAAGATGACACATTAAATATTAAGAATAAATAAGATGTGCTGCAGAGGGAGGGAGCTTTCATGAATATAGGTCTGTAAGTGTTACATAAGTTAACATCAGCTCCTGTGATGTGATGTGCAGAGCGTCATTTATTCTGATTAGTGCTGCGTTTAAAGACCCGTCTCTGCAGAGAGGGGGCTGCTGCTGGGGAGCAGAACGCAGTCTGTTTGATGATTAAACTCAGAAATATCTGCTTGTCAATTAATTAGATGCTTCCTGGGCTCTCGGTGGACAAATACCCATGATGCACCATTGTGTGTGGAAGTAATCAGAGTACAGCTCCTTCAAAGAGAGGCGCTGTTTCCTGTGCTGCTTTCTAAACTGCCGCTGGAGGCTTTCCTTCTCAGGAACATCACAGAGAGTAATGCCTCCGTTACTCCTGCCGCTCTCAGTCCGTCAGTACAGAGGGGGCACTTCCTGTGGCCTGTTGTTGGGATGCTGAGGGTTTCTTCTTCTTCTTCAAGAAAAATCAGACATATCGGCACAACTTCCTCAGCTTTCCATTGATCTGCAGATGTTGTTGGTCTGTGATGGGGAAAAAATACTGTACGCCCAACAGCTTTGCTAGTTGCTGATGGTTAGCTAGCCCTTCTGTTTTTTCATTCCAGCAGCGTTCCCTCATCACCTTCATGAAAACTTCATTTGAATTTAATTCTTATTATTTCTCTGGGTTTTGTGCTGAATCCTCTTGCTGTGTCCCGCTCTGTAGTACTACTCTAATTCAATATTCTAAGGCTTTACAGTCGTTTGCACAGTAGCTACAGTGCATCTTATCGTACCGTATGAAACCGCGTCATCTCCTGTTGTATCAAGTCGAATCCTGTTGTATCAGGTCGAATCCTGTTGTATCAGGTCGTGACGTACCGTATTATACCCATCGTATTGTATAGCTTACTGTACAGTATCATACTGTATATCGTATCTAGTCTTATCATATCGCATCGTATCGCCTTGTCTCGACCATTTCCTATCGATAATTTTCTTAACGTTTATTTTCTTTGAATCTCAGAGAAGTGTTTTCACTTTCAGTAACTTCCTGTGATGAAAAAATGTTTGAATCCTATATCCTCCTCATGCTTCATGAACCCTCTTGGGAACATTTTTCTCATTTTACATTTTCTAACAGAAAAGGCCTACAAGCGTCAACAACAGAACAAAGCACACTCAGACATATGCATGTCAATATTTAGATATCCAGTAAATCAGTATTGCCACACATTTACTGCTGAAGGTGTGTGTGCTGCCTGTTTCCCCCTGTGACTGAAACTGAAGCATGTATTCTTCATCAGTCTTCATCATTAAACGTGTGTAAAGCTCCTGAGAGCCTCACAGTCACTGAGGAGCTCCTGATCCAACATCAAGAGAGTCTGCTAGGAGCTGCTTACTATCGCTCTGTCTCACACACACACACACACACACACACACACACACACACACACACACACACACACACACACACACACACACACACACACACACACACACACACACACACACAGAGTACCCCTTCAGGTGATCAGTGTGTATGTGTTTACTCTCTCTGCAGATCAGAGGCATTGTGGATGCTGAGGATCCTCACCTGAAGGCTGCAGACACAGGTCAGTTACACACACACACACACACACACACACACACACACACACACACACACACACACACACACACACACACACCATAAAGCACTTGTGATGCATAGGCTGCTTCATGTCATGAGGCAGGTGCTCCACAGTGCCGATGTAAACTTGTCTGCTTGAAATGCACATGCAGTAGTTTCTATAAAATATGTATATATTGTGAATACCTAGAAGCTGTGTGTGAATTTCAAAACAGATTGTCCGTGCATGAGTGTGTGTTTCCCTGTGGCTATGGTTCTCTTTGACGTGTGTTTGTTTTGAAGGTGATGCAGCTAGTTTATTCCCCTTCACACACAGCGAGCACATTATCCAGCTGCTACAGGAGACAGGCTAGGTATTTATGGCCACGTAAAGTGTGCTCCACATCTACATCTACCACACACACTGAATTAAAAAGTGTGTGTTTAATTTGTACAGAAGTTTAGAGCCTGTCTGTTAGCACGCTCCCAACAGAGGGTGTGTGTGTGTGTGTGTGTGTGTGTGTGTGTGTGTGTGTGTGTGTGTGTGTGTGTGTGTGTGTGTGTGTGAGAGATAACAGATGGTCCCCTGCATCAGAAGTGTTTTATTT
The DNA here is from genome assembly GCF_000735185.1 of Notothenia coriiceps. Lineage (NCBI taxonomy): Eukaryota > Metazoa > Chordata > Actinopteri > Perciformes > Nototheniidae > Notothenia > Notothenia coriiceps. Next base: position 20,135,185 of record NW_011369945.1, read on the forward strand.
CCCAGTGGAAGCAGATATGTCAGAAATAAGTGTGTGCAGCATTAGTCATTTGGAATATTCATGCCCCCCCGACCAGCGCTTCCTCTGNCTGCCACCCGGAGTCCCCGGCTGGAAGTCCCAGGAGTTCACCTTCCGAGTAAATCGCCAGAACGCTGACACCTCCTCATCTCCACCGCTCTCATGTTTTTTTTTGTGTTGCCATAAATTATTCTCTCTCCGTTGGTGCGCGGGGCTAATGCTAATGTTGATAATGCTAATGTCAGCAAATACAATGGCGGCTTCAAAAAGCTTTTCAGAGTTTTACGGGGCGTGGTTTGCAATTCGCCCAGCCAATCAGAAATTGGTACTTTTTTCTCCCGAGGATAGTCCCACCTCTCTAGCAGGCACTAAAAATGGGGGTAAAAGTTCTCATGAACTAAGTTCTCTTTTTGGTGTGAACGCAAAATTCGGAACTAAACGGGAAAAGTACGGGTAAAAGTACTCCGGTGTGAAAGCGCCTTATATGTTGTGCCTCCCCTCTACTGGGACATGTCTCCATGCTTTAATGTCCGACCCATAGCCAATCACGTACAATGTGTTGGAGCGCTAGCCAATAGGAGCATGGTGTGTGTGGGAGAGAAACTTCCTCTGGAGGGAATTTAGAGATTATAGCCTTTGCAGACATTTACATGCACACAAACCTACATAACTACAGGAAAGGAAAACCCCCCAAAAGCATAAAAGGGCCTCTTTAAACTTGGGCAATACATGACTCATTATTGTGTGGCTAGGTTAGGCCAGAAGAGAAGAGTCTATGTTCAATAAAATACATTTAATTATCTGTTGTGAACTGAGTGGCAGATTATTCCTTAAAGTGTTTAGCAGTCACCACAAAATAACATACTGAAAGTTGTTTGATAGTCAAACAATAAAGCAAGACGTAAAATCAAAAACAAAACACATGACGATAAATGGAAACAAAATAAGGCAGGTAGAGATGATGGCAAAAAAGAAGTACTTTCAAATTAAACACGAAAGGACAGAAAGACAAACTTGACTGGCAACAAGAGATGAAGAGAAAGAGAGACGACACACAGAGAGGGTTGGAAAGGGCAAAGTGCAAACTCTCTTTCCCCTTTTCGTTCAACCGTTTCTACATTTCCACTCGAAGCAAACACACATGGATACGCGCACATTTCATTCATGAATCGATCCAAATCATGCAGTAAAAAGAAAGCTTCGATAATAACAAAAACAGAACCAGTCCAATCCAAAGCCAAGGGAAGAAGAAGAATAGGAGGAGGAGGGGGGTGTCATGACATCGGGACACACGGAAGCTGGTAAGCCTTCAATTTAGGCTATCACCCATCCAACAACTCACAAACAGCTGAACAAAATCGCCCACAAAGTGTATGGAAATGGTTGATTTAGGACCCAAAGTGAGCTGAGGCCAACAGTGTACCATTCAGGAGTGTGAGATGGTTGGTAAAACATGCAGAAACCGGTGACGCTCTTTATTCCCCCCTTTGCATGCAGAGCACTTGTATTCTGCTTTTGAATAAGTCTGACTAAAACTCTGCGCTCGGAGGAACAGTCACTTCCTGTCACACTCGAGCCACACAACCTTAAGAGTTTGTGAGCAGGAGTCTTTAGGGTTCAGCATGGTCTCTTTGCCCGACAAAGCTCCTTATCCTTTGAGGACGTATTCGAGGTCTTTGACGTTGAGTAATTGCTTGGCTTCGGTCCATGCCGTGGCAATACGACACTGAATTTTGCAATAATCTACAGCAAGCAGAGCAGAAAGCTCTCCGGAAGGTCGATGCAAAACGAGGTAGACCTTTTGCGCGCTGTTTGGTGCAGATTAATAATAAAAAAGAAGACCAGGGTTTACGGCTTTATTATGTCTTGCATCCCCAGAGACAATGGAACTATTATTGCTGTAGGTAATTACTTCTGCCAAGGAGGTTATATTTTCGGCTTGGTTTGTTATTCTGCTTGTCTGTCAGGAGGATAACTAGGAAAAAAGTGATTTTCCTGAAACTTGGTGGAAGGGTGAAGCATGGGCTGAGGAAGAACCCATTACAATTTGGAGCTGATCCCAATAGCAAAAAATGACATTTCACTTTCATTAACATTGGGAGGAAGCAGCATTAATAAGGTGTCCGAATAATTGTAAAAATGTGTTCTAGACTTGGACAAGCGAACGCCCACTAAAGTTGGAAAAACATCAGCGCATCAGCCAAACACACCATGTTTTTTCTTTGTAGTGTCCAAGTTGTTTGATTTAAAATTCTCGAACAAACCAAAGTCATGAGAACAGCTTCCAAACTCTGGGAAATTTGATCATCTGTGGAGCATCTGGACGCACCATTCTAGTTGCATTGATTACAGTAAATCGAGAACATCTAGACCACATGTGTCAAACTCAAGGCCCGGGGGCCAAATCAGGCCCTTGGTGGATTTAATTTCGGCCCGCGGGATAATTTTTAATTACTATTAGATCTGGCCCGCCGGTATATTGCACGCACACCTTCACTCCATCCTGAGGGTCTCCTCAGCTCAGAGCCTGACCCCACACATTGATGACCTTGCACCCAAGATGAGATGCCAAGTATCTGAACTAGCATCACAGAGCAGCACACTGAGTTTAATGGATGTTTCCTTCTGCACTTTTTCTCTCACGACAACAGGGCATGTTTGGTTTCTCTTTGAGGGAAATAGTTTTTTTGAAGCTGAGCTTCAAAAAAACTATTTCCCTCAAAGAGAAACCAAACATGCCCTGTTGTCGTGAGAGAAAAAGTGCAGAAGGAAACATCCATTAAACTCAGTGTGCTNTTCTGTGACCTGTCAATCATCAAACCGGGGGTCATATCATTTCATTACGTATGTGTTTATTTGTATCTGAAGTTGTACCCATGGAT
>NW_011369945.1:20138124-20140540 GCF_000735185.1 Notothenia coriiceps
GATAATCTTTAATTACTATTAGATCTGGCCCGCCGGTATATTGCACGCACACCTTCACTCCATCCTGAGGGTCTCCTCAGCTCAGAGCCTGACCCCACACATTGATGACCTTGCACCCAAGATGAGATGCCAAGTATCTGAACTAGCATCACAGAGCAGCAACCTGAGTTTACATGGATGTTTCCTTCTGCACTTTTTCTCTCACGACAACAGGGCATGTTTGGTTTCTCTTTGAGGGAAATAGTTTTTTTGAAGCTGTTGTTGGCCTGTGGGAAAATGTAATCATAAGAAATGACTCTGGAAAAGCTGCAGATAGAGCCATAAGAAATGAATGCAACTGATTATTTAATGTTTAATGTTGTTTTTATAGTTAATCATTTAAGCTTAGTTAGTTCCAGGTTTAATTTGTGCAATAAGTTCATTTCAATACGTTCTGCAATAAACATTGAACCAGTCCGGCCCTCGACTAGTACCCATTTTTTTTATTTTGGCCCACTATGTATTTGAGTTTCACACCCCTGATTTAGACCTTTCCATTGTCATTTATGGAGAAACGACAAAACAATGTTAGTTAATTAGACCACCAGCTGATAAGAGTTGTGGGGAATTTTCAATGGGATGCAATTGTCAGCAAAAAGTCCAATTGGCGAACCATTGACTGCTTTGTTTTTTTACCAATTGAGGTCTGTGGTTGCACAAATGAGACCATGCAAGAACCCGTAATGCACTTCCTCTACAGCCAGTATCTGTAGCATAGGAATGAAGCTATGTATCTTTAGCTGGGATGTCCTAACAGTCAAAGTAACACAAGTCAATGACAGCCAACATGTGAGGAGATGTAATGAGTGAGAGCAGCTTCACCATTTGAATATTAGAGCATACGCACAATCATATGAGTGGGTGGAGATGCCTTTATATATAGACCTGTAGGGGTCTATATATAGAATGAATGGTGATGAGATGGGGTAGAGAAGCAGGTAGAGACAAAGTGTAGTTGAGCCACTTACATGGATACATTGGAAGCACACAGGAAACCTGACTTCTTCAAAGCGCAGAGTTTTAATCCAGACAAAGAGAAGGACATTATGCACAAAAATTCCCTTTCTATTTCATGACATGCAGGCTGCTGAGCTGTGAGAATAACGACTAACCGATTCCCATTGGCATGCACAAAGAATGAGAAGTGTCAGCACTCGAGTTGAGTTTCCTTTTTATAAATCATTCCCCATACAACTCTCTCTAAAAGCTAGGTCTCAGCCTTTTTTCAGTGAAGAGTGAAGACTAGGAGGCACCCAGGTGCAACTGAATTCATGCCAACTGAACAAATCCCATCACCAATTTAACAAATGGACACACGGATAAACATGCAGGAAAATACATCCAGCTGTGTCACATATCTCCATGATAAAATACCGACCATGCAGCCTACGTCGACTAATCTCATGCCAGTGAACTTCACAGTCACACACAATAACCATTATATACAGTACGCTTTAATTTCAGAGTTTTCTGAATTATTATAGCTCTCATAATTCAACATAACTCTGAAATGAAACGAGCGATTCAAGCGAGAGTTACAACATCTGCCAGAAAGCAGAACCGCCACATGGCATTGCCTCAAATAGAAATGTTTTTTCTCCTCTGTTGAAAGAATGTATAAACACTGATCCAGCGCCAGCCTTTTGTCTCCTCAAGCCCATGCACCATAAACAGACAGAAAGAGACTCTGCCTCCATGCTACACCGCTAGTGGAGGTACAACATGCAACGTGACGCCTGAAAACAAAGACAAACTGCTTTATGATTAATCCCAGTGACTGATATATCATGCAAAACGTGTGGAGGGAAACAGAGAGTAATGCCAGGGAGGATATATGTTGTGTGTGAGACTGATGCAGTGTGAATCAACTCCATCAGTATCCATCAAGCTTGCTGATTGGCTGAGGGCGGAGGGAGATGTTGAACCAGAGGATGCAGGTGGCTGTATTTCATTCACGACCACAGTAAAAAAAAAGAAGCTTCATCCGTCATGCAGGAACTGACTCATACACACACTGACACACACACACTGACACACACACACACACACACACACACACACACACACACACACACACACACACACACACACACACACACACACACACACACACACACACACACACACACACACCACAGTAAGCCCATGCAAAAATCCTGGCTTACAGCGACGTTGGTCACAGATCCAAAACTTGCTGATTGACACCCCCAAAAAACTCACATGCTTCAGTAAACAAACAATGTGTAGGAAACCTTAACATACATGGATTCTAAATACGGGAAAAAATCTGCTTGGTGCGTTCACACCGGACGCTAAACGGAGATTCGCGGCTTTCAGTTGTGTTTACTCGTGTCACTCAAACAAAATGCGCTGGCGT
>NW_011369945.1:20140585-20152232 GCF_000735185.1 Notothenia coriiceps
CGTGTCGGTTATTCTCTATACGGAGTACGATGATGTGTCAGTTCGTGGTCATATTTTCACCGAGTAACTTTTGTTGTCACAGTCGTGACTAGCACACCCACAGTCCACCACAGGCATACTCACACATAACATTTAACGAGAAATCAAATAAAATTAATAATAGTACTGATGACGAAATACGAACATAAGTCACTACAGTAGATAGCATTTATCATTGTCTGATAGCTGAGTTTCTTCCCGTTAAGTGGGTATGACACATTCATAGTTTGTTAAATGTTAAGAAGCCCTCAGGCGCTGTTTCTTGCAAGATGTTGCGTTTTTGCCCCCGGTACCGGGGGCATGGGGCTTAACAGGTCCCTAAGCTGCTACCGATGGCACAGTAAATGGTGTGTGAATGTGTGTGAACGTTTTTGTTTCTCTGTATGAATAGGTGTACATGGGCAGATGCTGATTTGTATATAAACTTGCTTTTGAGATATAGATGTGAACAGCCCTGTCACGATAATTAATTGTGTTGGAGGATAGATTTTCCTGGAAATTATTGCGATCAACGATAATATTGTCGGCACTGTTGTAAGACCATTTTAGACCACTAATAATGATAATATATAATAATAATTCATGTACATCCTTTCAAACATAACTTTGTATTGAACTGCAAATGAAATGTGAAATAATATTCAGATATATAAATTATATATCATAAATAAAATAAATACATTTAATTATAACAAATTAATTAAAATCACACCCAACCAAAACAATCAATGAAATAGACTTAGGCTGGAAAATCTCCTTAAAACAACAGTCAAGTGTACAGTCCTCTATCCATACAAAGACCCAGATGCCTCAACAGGCCATATCCAAATCTGTACATTATTTCAAAGACTTCGAGCAAGGAACACCAACATGTTTACATTGTCGGGCAAATGCATCTTTGATTGCAAACTGTAGGGAAGGTGGGGGCTCTCAAGCTGCCGTGTTTGCTCCCAGCTGGGAACACGGAATGGGTAGGTTGTGTTTCAGGTGCAGTTTAAGGTTGGTCGTATTGCTAGCTTTTGTTGCTTGCTTTTTAAAACAAATGCAACACCATACCGCCCGGCGCATTCAAGTCCGTAGGTTCGCCTCGTTGATTTGGCTTACATCCAAAATATTCCCACACCGGAGATGTGGTATTAGGTTTTGCAACCACTTCCATTTAACTTCAAATCCCCCTCGAGTAAGTCACACGTTGTCTTCTGCTTGTCTCTATATTATTTATTTGGCTGCTACATTGCTGCACGCGGAGTGTTCTGACCTGGCTGTGTCATGGGCTGTGTGTGAGCCCCGCCCCTCACAGCGCGCCGGGCCGGCAGCCACAGCGCTCCTGGCTAAATTGCTGGTCACATCCTTATGTAAACAAACACGCATGTAAATTTATCGAGCTCAGAAAAGTTATCTAGTCCATTTTTATTATCACTGTCTGGCGAATTGACGGCCACCTCTTTCTGGTAAAAACTAAGAATTGGCGGCAAGCAAAAACAAAAGTTGTATAATGCCTAAAAGTTGATGTGTCGTATATTGCACGTCATACAAGGAACAAATATCGAATGGATCTCCAGTAGCATCATCTGAAAAACTCATCGGACCAGCAAAGACTGGAATTTGTATTTAGTGGCAGACAGATTTTTCACCCAAAAAGGGGAGGGGCCATAATGTAAGGAAAGTACCCAGATAGGTTCCTCTCATCTATATAAATATCCATTTACGAATAACGCGGTCAGCGATGCCATTGCATTGTAAAGTCTGTGAAGATGGGAATTTGTGTGTGTTAAAGTGGACCTATCATGCTATATTTGAATAATATATTGTAGGCCCTTACCTAAACAAAACATGTCTGTGAAGTTTTTTTTTCAAAATACCAAACAGATCATGCATTTTAGCCATGCCTCATTTCGCTGTATTTGCTCTATTCCAGCCCTGTTTTTGCAAGGGCTGATTCTGTGGCAAATGAGCTGCAGCTGACCACGCCCCCCTGCAAATGTTACCATGCTGTTACCATGCCACGCAACCTCTCATTCCCCTGATAGGTGGAGAGTTGCCCATATAGGCGGAGCACCCCGCTTCTGACGTCAGAACAATTTTAAATCTGTACCAGTCTGTATCAGATCCGTTGCAGCCCCGTTTTTAGAGATTTGGGTATGGAGGAAAAGAGAGAGGGTTGTGTTTTCTGACACTTGGTGAGTTCCCTGACACACCGAGGACACACATTCATGTATAAAAGACATACAAAAGTGCATTTTGCATGATAGGTTAATTTTCACAATTGAGTGACCTAAAAATGACTGTTCATTATTTGGTTGTACATTGCTCTACTACTCTATTGTGTCCATTCTGGGTCCAAAAAACCAAGATGTAAACAGTCAAACGACCAAGGCCCCAAAACTGTAGTCCACAAAGCAATGGGTGACGTCACGCTGACTATATCCACGTCTTATATAAAGTCTATGATTGATTCAAGACAAGCTTAGTTTATGGTTATGTACAATAATTAAATAGAGACAGCATAATGTATTTCCATGGGTTACCAAATAACAAATGAACAACTGCTCACATCTGCCCCTCACAATGAAGCCCCGGGGGCCCTCTATTCTATAAGAATGGAATGTATTTAATCCTATAGATCAAGAGGTTCGATTGTGTTCAAAAGAGATCAAAGTCTTTGGGATTCATTTTGGCGGGGTTTCAAAGTGCAGCAGAGCACTTTTAGGAGTCCACGCCTTCAGACCAGACCAGATTTACTTTCTCCATTATTGAAACCAGGGCAGCTGCCCAGAAAGATAACTCTGACATGGGTTTCTTTTGAGAAAGAAAAGAAAACAGCCATGAAGTGGATAACGAAACAGTGACAGAATGACTTCTAGATTGAGCAAAAGCAGAGACCAACAGAGAAGTACGTCAGGACAGAACTGAGAAAAGTGGAGATAGAGAGGTTTGCAGCACTCCCTGACATGTTGACGCCAATCCCCTAAATCTTCTCCTCCCTGGATCCTTTTTATCAAGGCCACATGCAGTCGCGACCCCGCATCACTTCCCATAGAGAGTTAACATTCCTGTAGTTCACATGCTCAACAGGATAACAGTTAGAAACAACTATTATAGAACTCGGTGAGGCAAAAAAAAGCAGCAATGAGGACCTGAGGAGGAGGAGGAGATCACCGGAAAAGCTTGACCTCAGTTCTGTGGGATCTGAGTGTTGCCACAGCTGTATCAGGTTCAGCAGAACAAGTCACATCAAGGGGATTTATCTGGAGGAAGACCCAGAAAAGGTCCCTGCCTTCAAAAACACGCTGCTACACAACCTCCTCGAGGACAGTATGTGTTGTCTCGCGTCAAGGTTGGGTACAAAAAATGTAAAATACTGTTTCCAATACCAAACTAGGGCTGCTCCATTATGGCAAAAATCATAATCTCGATTGTTTGGGTCAATAATTGATATCACGATTATTAAAAACGATTATCCATTTACTTGGAGAAAAAAAATGTGAACAGTATGTTTTTAACAGTTGATTACCCTGAACTTTAATTATAACTCAACTGAAAAACCAATCCAAAAAAATTGTATAAAAAGAAAAAAGTAATAATAAAAAAATATATATCGTTTTATTTCGATTACGTTGTTTTCGAAATCGCTGCAAACCATAATCGTAATTGCGATTAAAAAACGATTAATTGAGTAGCCCTATACCAAACCTAATTTTAGTTCACCTTTTACTTAAAAAGAAAAAACCGTTGCTTTGGAGTATAACCATTTGATACAAATTATTATAAGCCAAGTTTAACCAAATAATTTGACCAAATATTCTAAACTTTGCACATGTTTTATTAAAATTAAGAAAAACTTGTTTAAAGAGTAAGTACGCCAGAAGAGGGGGCATTTGTTGTCATATTTTCTTCCAAAAAAAGAACCAAATGAATGATTGAATGCTACATTTCAGCGTGTGTGTGTGTGTGTGTGTGTGTGTGTGTGTGTGTGTGTGTGTGTGTGTGTGTGTGTGTGCATGCGTGTGTGCTTGTTATTGTTTATGCGCTAAACATTTCATTTCGAAGAGTGTAAACATGTTGTTTCTCCCTAAAAAGAAAGTGATTTTAAAATGATTTTTTAAAATCCTACAAATTACAGGGGGACAGATTTGTCTTCCTGACCCTGGTGGCATGAAGCAGATTATGGATATTAGGGATATCCACCTTTGTCATCCCGATAAAATAAGTGTGAATCAAATGTCCTCTGTGGTTTTTTAGTATTTAGAATATTTTAGAGCCAGACCTATAAAGACTTTTGCACAGAAAACTATCTGCCCCACCAGGTTTGAATGATATCATTGCTGAGTTTGTGAGTTGAGTGGACTGACCCTTTAATATGATTCAGGAGGCTTTGTTTTTCTCATGTATGCGTGGGTGGAGTGGCTACATGTCACTAATCTGAATGGTATCACAGATGACCTCTGGGATAATGATCGCCAGCTGTTTGAAGTAGGATAATAATATTTACTGTACACTCCTGGCAGCATCCCATTCCTTCCTCTGTAACTAACGCCAACAGCTGATACAGTTATTTGTTTGAGAGCAGCTGATACAGAGCGCTGATACGTCAAAGCTCTCACTGTCTCGGACCACGTCTAACAGGGTCACACTACAACTCATGCCTCTCGCATGAGTTGTAGTGCAGCGTATTTCACCACGAGGTTTATGAAAATCAGCCGTCATAAACACCGTTGCAGAGTATTCAAATCTGCTTTGTTACTGTTACAGGAAAATGCTAGCTTTATGGTTTGCGGGTTACTGACTAACCAGCGTTATGCTAATTCCTGACAGTCAAATAAGCCATTGATTCCAGTGATGGCGTGGCCATTTTTAACACATATAAACAGAATAACTCCAACATTAGCTGCTACGAGTAACAGTTCTCAATGTGGGCATTTATGCTTACACACAGTTGTGAGTGCTGACAACTGGAAACAAGCTGAACCACTTCTTGAAAAGTAGTCACATGAGTTACAATGACATCATATATCAATGAGCCACTCCCTGCCGATTACACTCAGGTGTCTTTGTCTCATCATGACAGTTAGTTGTAAAATAACACCACAAAAAACCTCTTGCCCATTTATCTCAAACATTTTTAAACTGAGTCAAGAGGAGTCTAAGTTGAGCTTCCAAAAGAAATGCACACAATTTAAACATAAGGTCAATTGTCAATATCACTTCAATCTCCTATGGCCGCTACTGTAGAACCACGCTGAATGATGTCAGTATTATAAAGAGCTATTGAAACTAATAAAGTTACTATGACTATTACACTTGAGGTGTGATTCCATAACGGAGCAAATTAGTGATTATTTTTTCTAATACTTTGCCCAGGTTGTTTAAGTCAGTCATTATTATGAAAGTATTAGTTGAACCGAGAGAATTTGGTCGTATGTGTGTGTTTTGTTCTGGTTGGGTTGGGGTCAATGAGGTGGAACAGTTGACCTTGGACGCTACAGACGAACACTCTGACCTCATATTCATCCCAGACTGACTGCAACACATCCAACAATATGTTCCATTCCTGGGTTCAAATGTCATTCGTCTGCATGTGTTTGTCTGTGAGAAGGGGAGATGCTGGAGGCTAAACATGACCTAACCTTTCATCCGTGACAAAATGTATAGGACAGTTTGAGAGCATAATGTGATCACTGGCCATAAGGTCATTGTTACTTAGCAGACATACTGATATATAGCTTTTGCAACACTTCTTGCTGCTGCTTGTCTCAATTTAAAAGTGCTTCGGCACCTGTTACAGAGTTATAATTGGTGTGTGTGTGTCTGAGAGTTTTCTAATTACCGTGCTATGAAATTATGTAATTATGTGTCCTGATGGCTGGTAAAATATCTGTATAGAACATGAATGAAGCTGCAGGAAATCAAATCAGATGGGAGGCTGAGGACTCATCCAAACATCTGTGTGGATTATGGAAGTAATCACCATTCACATGTTGTTGTAGTTTCCCTGTAATGAAGTATTAATACAGAAGGACATAACATACATTTCTCACACACTGAAACTTGTCATATATGATTTTACCTTTCTGTAGATGAATAATGTCCGGGAAGTTGGCGAGCAGGCCTTGGTAGAGGGACAGCTTGTCCAGCATAAGGAAGAGGTCATTCTTAGGTTGCTCTGCGAACAGCTCTCCAATGTTCTCGTAGGTGCGGCCCGTATGGGAGATGGCTTTGTTGAGATTCTCTGAGCTGTTGGGAGGGTCCAGCGTGAACGCATGGCTGATAGATTGGAAAGAATTTCCCAGCCGCTGGAACTCCTTCCTGAACCCACCCAGGTGTTTACGAACCAGCTCCGAAGCAACATGTGTGAGCTGCAAAACGCTGTCATCCATTTTCTTAGCAAAGGCCTTGAAGGTGTCGATGCGCTCCTCTACATCCTGAAGGTCCTGGTGCTCGTTGGGGATCTGAAGGGTCAGCATGAAATGGGCACCAACCATCTCGTCCTTTTCTTGCCGCCTCTTGCCCAGTTTCCACTGCTTGTCATCAGTACACATTAGAAAGTGCTCTAAGCCTTCATACTGGGAGAGTACTGGGTGACTGGTCATGTGGTTCATCCACAGTATCAGTCGCCTCTTGCGCTTCTCGATGAAGTCTTCCTCAAATCGCCCCGTGGCCTGCTTCTCAGGCAGGTGAGGCACGGAGATCACAGTGTACTTGTGCAGTAAGCGGTTGTACAGCCAATCAAAATGTTTATATCGTCTGTACACGGCACGCCCTATGTGGCTCGGCGTGACACGGTAGGAAATGTACGTCTTGATACCCTTGAACTTTGTCTGTTTTGTGGGGTCTTCGACGGAACAGGAGAAAGGCTTTGGGCTCGCCTGCCAAACTGGCCCCAATTGACCCATCTCAATGGTGTATGACTCAGCTATCTTCGCCATCATGGGTACATCCCCCAACACAAACGCTTCCACCCCTGAGCGGACAAAGCTGGAAAACCTGTTCAAGTTCCTGCCCACCACGCTGCCTTTCCTCGAGCCAGAGATGCTGTCCTGTCTCTCCATGTCTGGTTTGGCCCGGTAGTGCACGTTGGGATTGTTGGACAGTGGGCTGTGATGGGGGTGTCCATTGGCCCCAGGGCTCCTGTGGTCACCATCGTCCACCACCGTCGACCTGTCATCCCAGTCGTCCCAGTCATCATCATCATCTTCATCATTGTCATAGATATTCGATTGCAAAGTCAAAGAGGTGTTTGGGGTTGATGATGATAAAAAGGAGGAGTCATTTCCCAAAGACCCTGCTGGGCTGATGGAGCAGTTTGTCACGTTCGAGTTTGAGCGAGTGCGAATAACTTCCACATAGGATGCTGGGAAGAGACCCTTCTCCCCTCGGCTGTTCTCCCCCTGAAACCATCCGTCCACCGATTTCTCGTCGAAGATAACCAGCTCCTCATTCTCCTGGATGCTGATCTCCTCTTTGTTTTCACTTTGGAAAGTGTAGAGTGCTTTGGCTTTCGCTGACATCTTGATTCTCCAGTGGGTCCAACAGCAATAAAAACCTACATGCACATAGTGCCTAGAATATAATGATGCTACTGTTTTGGAAACATCTGACACTAGCTCACTTTAATAATTAAACTCGTCTCAAATTACATGGCAGCTGTTGGATCAGGTGTCACAGTAGTCTATGACTTTAGTAAATTGAATAATCTGACACTTAGAATAAACAGGAGAAGACAACAGTTTTTGTTGTCTAAAATATACCTACTGTGACCACTAGCATCCTCAGCCCATTGAGGCTCTATTGTCCTGTGCTTAAAATTCTAACAACAACGTCAGGCTGTAAATGTTTTATAACTCAATAACTTCCTCATAACAAAAGGACTCTCTTGCTCCCTTTACATCACAAATACAACAGGTACAAAACTGGTTTCACCGAAGAGCTCCTCCATAAGCACCGTGGGTTGTTTTAATCCTTCAGAAACGGTAATGCAGCCTCGCTTTGTTCACTTCTCGGACCCTTGTTTGCCATTACAGATCCTAAAACGCTTCTTGATGAAAACATCCGGGAAACAAATTGCCCCGGCGTGGAGAAAAACAGAGGGATGAGTAATGGTATCCCGGTGCATTGTGAGCCTGCTCCGCATTCCCTCAGACTGAAACTTGCAGCGTTTCCCTTGTAAACAGGTTCCTGCGCATCTTCAGTCGATGCTTTAAATTGGAAAATAAAGCAAAATCAGAAACCAACCAATGTCCTGCTAAAAAGTATCAACCCACATCTCTGGTCAGTGTTGTTTCTTGGGTTTATTCCTGTGCGAGCCGCAACAAAGTAACTCTTTCCATGACGTTAGGCTTGGACAATTGAAGGCAAGTTCTCTTTTTTTTCATCAGATCCTTTATATTCTTTGTAGAGGAGAAACTGGCTCAACATCGCTCCCTACAGGAGGAACACATTACTTACAACCTGCAACACACATTACACACTACAAACAACGACACACAGTTTTCAGAAAAATATGATAAAGCTGGTGATTAAGTAGTAAAATCAGTATTGGAATAATTTCAAACGTTAATATTTTTAAGATACTAGTACACAAGTTAATCCAAATAAGCCCTATCAGCTGCAGCATTGAAAATATCTGATAATAATAAATCAAATTATATAATGTAGGCCTATATTATTCTAAAATGGTCCATTCTGCATGATGGATACTTTTATTTTAAGAACATGTTGATGCTAATATTTAAATAATTTTTCTCAGGCCTAGGTGCATTTTGAATGTATGACTTATTACTGAATGCTGAATATCAAAAATGCATTAAAAAAAACTGATGTGCACCAGTTACACTGTTTATTTTTTATTTTCTTATGTCTATACCTTATTCCATATGTTATTGCATGGACACACTACTGCTGTAACACAAGAATTTCACAATTTGGGATCAATAAAGTATCTATATCTATCTATCTATATATCTTGAAGTTTGCTCTGTAAAACTCCGGGTTAGTTTTCTGTATATTGTCGGCCAACTGAAAGGGAACTATGGCAGAGTGACGTCACAGCAGCTTCCTCCCTGCATCTCAAGGTACCTCCTTAGCTAGTGATATTTGTAATGCTATTATCTTGTCAAATGGTTACTTTGGGTCTAATAAGTATGTGTAGATAGTGTGCACTTAAAACAGTCACGTAACGCTGTATAATCAGTTTTGCTAAAGACTGTTTTGCAGCAGCATGTTTAGCTCGATGCTAACTGCTAACATGACGAATGTTGTAGCAGTGGGTTTTTAAAAAAGATCCCCCGGGCTTTTTTTCACGTTTTATCACTCGTTTGTTTAGAGCTTTGTCTTCCTTGTAGATTGCATATTCGAAGAAAACAGTAATGTGGTTAAAAAGTTATTTTAAACGGACATAACATAACATGTTTTCGTATTATTAGTTCAGTTTTGAGGTATCGAACTTAGCATCAAAACTAACTAACCATGTGAACTCATCAACACTTCATCTGAGGAGCATAAACTGCATTTTAAAGGTTGAGGGTATAGACTTAATGGATATATACACATTGATTGAAAGTGACTAAGTACATTTACTTAAGTAGACATATTTGTACTTTACTTGAGTATTTCCATGTAATGCTATTCTAGAGATGAATATTGTACTTTTTATTCCACAGCATTGGTTCATCACTCACAGTCACTAGTTTGTACACATATGCATAAATACTGCTTACTCTTATAGTAATAGTGAATGCAGTTGGGTTGTAGAGTACAAGACATCAACTTGGACTTTGGAAAATGTTTAATCGCACTACAACAGGAACATGTTTGCCATTATGCATATGTCAAACAGAGGTTAACTGGCAACAGGCTGAGCTACCAAAATAAAGAATATTTTAGCAGTAACTGATAGATACAATTTTGCCTCAAAATCACAAATGAATCTCAAATCTGCATGCTTCAATCACACACTCAATGATCTCTCCACTATGGAAGTGCCATGTAATTGGTTCCTTCCCACATAGTGTATTTTATCATATATTGTTGATTTCACATAATTCTTATAGGTTTACAAGTGTTTCAAGCACAAAAGTAGTGTCATTGCGGCTCCCAAAGATTATTAATAATTGGTGGCCACTATTTTCTTTTTCTTTGCATGATATATTGTTACTAAACTGAATGTGTTAACCACCTTTCCAGAGTCCCCATGGATGACCTGACCCAAGCCCTCTCGGCCAGCTTTGCTGTGTCCAAGGAGCCCAACAGCACCGCCACCGCTCACCCTCGGCTGGCCCAGTACAAGAGCAAGTTCAGCGTGCTGGAGCAGAGCGAGAGGCGGCGGCGCTTCCTTGAGCTGCAGAAAAGGTAAACGCTCTTCTTTATCAGTATTTAACCCTGGAGTTTCTAATTATATATTTTTTATTTTACCTTTATTTAACCAGGATAGGTCTCATTGAGACTTAAAACATCTCTTTTTCAAGAGCGTCCTGGCCCAAGAATGGCAATGGCACAGTTACAGACAATCTTTAAAACACACAATCACAACACAGTCATACAACAGTTAGCCAAAGCATTTACAGACACAGCGGCTGATTCAAGGTCAGTCGAAGTAGCTTTGAGTTTGTTTAAAGAGACCAGCTCTCTGAGTTTCAGCTCAATTTGCAGCTGGTTCCAAGCCACAGGAGCAGCGTAACTGAACGCCCTCTTCCCCAGTTCAGTACAGACTTTTGGTACAGTTAGAAGAAACAAGTCCTCAGAGCGAAGGTGATAAGATCCTGTTATTACAAGTTCCCAGTACGGACCCTGTCCCTTCTTGGTAGGAGTTTCTCCAAACTAGAGTCACTACTCCACACTTATATTTAGTTTTAGTACTTCAAATAATGTTATTTGCCTTTCTTGTTTCATTATTGCAACATGAACACATTTGTAATACCATTGCTGCTAAACAGAGAAAGCCAATGCACCAGAGCCCATTTGCTTCTGCTTCTACTAAGACCCCATTTACACGGGAACGTTTGCGTTTAAGCACCGAATTCGTTTTCAAAAAAGTATTCCGTTCACACGCATTCGGCTCATTTAACGTGTCCGTTCACACGAGACCGCTGGAGACGCTGTAGTACATATGCCGGGCCTGTAAGTGGCGTAATACTTTCGCCACAAAATACACCAAAAGCAGCGAAGAAGACCCCCGAGCATGGTTGCCATGGTTGCCCTTCTGTTTATGCCCCGTGGTGGATTTAGCAACATGTAGTTCATGTAGTTCTCCATGTCCACTTGTTGCTGATGGTTGTGGTAGAGGAGCTGTAGATTTTGCACTAACATCTGTAGCATGGTCAGTAGCAGTAGCATTAGCGAGTAGCTACTGACCATGCTACAGCAGTGAGCAGCAGAGGTGGGGAGAGGCGGGGCTATGGCTCATCGTTATCAGGAAATTATAGTATAATAATAATAATAATAATGCATTTTATTTATGGACGCCTTTCAAAGCTCTCAAGGACACCTTACAGAGCATAATTAAAAACAAGCAACAAAGAAGATCACACAGTAATACAAGACTTAAAAACAAAGACTTAAAAACAACAATCAGTTTAGAAGAATTAAGATATTGAATATGCCAGTTTAAAAA
>NW_011369945.1:20152383-20159879 GCF_000735185.1 Notothenia coriiceps
CATTCTATATGGGCGGAGGTGTGGTCGCGTAAAACAAACTCACTGTGCTCATTTGTGTGACTATCGGGCCGCTAGAGGCAAATCGCAAGCCACCTGCGTGAGTTCTCTAAAAAGGGGCATACACTTAGGTACATACGAATTCAAAAAGGATTGTGTAACAAACAATGACTTCGTACACTCAAAAACCCCACAGTAGTCGTTTCAAAACCATAGCACTGGGTTGCAGCGACATTCGGTCCTAAACGTACCCGAATGACACCACTAAAGTTGCACCACACACACACACACACACACACACACACCACACACACACACACACACACACACACACACACACAACACACACACACACACACACACGACACACACACACACACACCACACAACACACACACACACACACACACACACACACACACACACACACACACACACCCAACCACACACAGTCACACACACACAGCACACACATAACTCAAGTCAAGGGACGTACTGCCTACTTCCGAAAAAAAAAATGATCACCAGCACTTACTTTATGTCGGTGGACGGTAGGAGACCACAGTTGTAGAGGGATGGCGGGAGTCGGTTAGTCGTTCAACTACCTATGACTCCTCAACTAGTGTGACGTTAGTCAAGTGTGTGGTTGTATATAGGAGGGACCGTAATGGAGGACAAAGGGAGGTGTGCCAAAACGTACTATATGGGTCAGCACCCTAATTAGTATTTCGTCAAACAGAAACAAAAGTCCGCAGTGCAACGTACAACATGGAGGTGAGCCACATCGACCTCCGTCTCAGAGAAAGACAGACAAATAACAGTACCCGAACTCCTCGTTTTCCGCCCGCGACCTAGTCACAAATATGGTAAGAAGTTGTCTCCTCTTTTTTTAAAGATAAACTCCGTTACGGTACAGCAAAGACGAAAGACCGTCTACAACTATTGGAGAGCGAACTTAGCGAGCAAAAGTAAAGTCTCAATCCAACTTAATACTCTCGATATTTTAGTCTTTTAGACTTTAATTTCGTATGACATATAATTACCAATAACACACACTGACACTTCAAGTGACCGTACTCTAATCAGCTGCATCCCGACGTACCCAGCCATAAAAATAGTACCTCTATAACTGTGTCGCCTACATAAAAGGATCGTACAAATAGGCACACCGGTAAAACATTTGAACCAACTACCCTAAACAAGTCGAACCGTACTTAAGTCAACGTGGACCCACGGAGGATCAGAAGTGAGAAGTGACTTTTTTCCGACTCTGGATCGAAAATCTCTCTCACATACCCACTTACTAATATTTTTCCTTTGAGTTGAGCTCAGACTGTGAAGAAGTAAGAAACACTTTACGGTACCCTTGCCAATAGCAATAAGAGTGTCGAGTCGTCGGACGTACAAGTAGCTTTATCTTTCCCTTAAAACACGTATTACCAAGAAGAGAAACAGACCTAATTTTGGAGACGCGAAACTTCTTCAGTCCAA
This sequence comes from Notothenia coriiceps, assembly GCF_000735185.1. NCBI lineage: Eukaryota > Metazoa > Chordata > Actinopteri > Perciformes > Nototheniidae > Notothenia > Notothenia coriiceps. The sequence continues at coordinate 20,153,872 of NW_011369945.1, forward strand.
AGGACACACGAAGGTTTACTAGGTACATTCACCGAGTTGATGTGAAACAGAGATGGTACGAAGAGATGGGTAGAGTAGTGGTAAGTAAGATATATTGCTGGGGATGTCCAGATATATATTCCGTAGGAGGTGGGTGAGTATACTACCACGCATACGAGATTATAAGTTTACCACTTTCGAACTGAGAGTGAGTAATGTAGTGAGTGTACAAACCGACAGTAACTGAACACAATGAACTGGAAATCCTGTAGGGTCGATTTCTATGTATCGAAGTAAGGATACGATGTCTATGACCGACATCTCTTTCACACGTAATGCCCAAAGAACGTACCAGGGTAACATCGTTGGGTGTCGGCAGGTACCACTTTTTTTACGTTTCGGTCAGTTCCAAGCCGGTTAACCTGAAAAAACGACTGTTAACGTAGCGTAGACTTTAAGGGGTGGTTGAGAATAGTCGGACCACCAGAGTTTTTTTATTTACCACGATTAAATGGTGATTGTAACAACAGCAAAGAGCGGTATTTACCTGTTATCCTTTCTAGTTAGTCACAAGTTTGAGTTTATGTATCACCCCGCGTTTTATTTTTTTACCATTGACAGGTCCCCCGGCCTGGACCAAGTTACAAATAAGCGGGGTGGCGAGAGGTTCTTGAATAACGTGTTAATTTGCGACGCTTGATTGTTTCGAACTTTCACTAACGCGATATTTAGTTGAAAATTTGTAATTATGACGTCAACGAATTAAAGAACACCGAGATAGACGCGAAAAGGTCTCAGTATAAGAATACTACATTGTAAAAGGGGTGTCCTGTTTGTTTGTCGAAGTTGTTTGGGATAAAGGTGGGTTTGCGTTTGGTCATCAACAGTACCTACCTAAAGACTGCAGATGGAAATTAACCATTAGCTATAATCTGGCATAATTCATCTCTTCTGTTTTTTGAGATTAATGTATTTGTATGCATGGTCCTTATTGAAATAAATACATAATATTACAACAAAATGAACATAACTTGCCTCGATTTAATTGTAATAATAGTATCAAAAAGATAGGCGAAAAACTCGGATTGGTTCGATCAGGCTAAGCTAAGCTAACATGTGGCTACTCCGTACAGACTCAAAATAGAAGCGACTGTATTCGACCAGAGACAGTCTGTGGTTTGTAGATTTATAAACACAGATACACGACTTTCTGATTCAACAACGTCAGCGACAGCAGGGAGAGATTCTCTCCGCTAATTGGCTTTATTTAATTTGAATGAAGCTGAATGATGAACAAACGATTGGTTCGTTAGCGCTGCCCGGAACTAATTTGCGTCTCTATCCGCGTCCCTGCATTGACTTGACATGTAATCGCGACGCTCAAAACATTCGCTTCGTGTCCGATGTGAACGCACCTAAAGAATCCAGACTTGAGAACATGCGCCGTGATTCCCAGCATGCGGCTGTTGCAGAGCCAGAAGCTTGTCACAACCACTTAGCACCGTGGGGAGAGAGGGGAACACAGAAGGATTTCTACTCTAAGGAAAAGGGGGGGAAATAAAGACGGCAATCTGCCATGCATTATCCTTCCACTGCGTTCCTCTCCGAGCCCTCCGGTGCCCCCACACATCATTCACATGTTGCGATAAAAAAAACATCAGTGTGGCTACGAGTCGAGTGAGAGCGGAGGAAAAGCTTAATGTGAAAAATAAAAGCTGCAGAGGAAAAGTACCCAGCATGCCTTATGTAGTGTTCTTGCACCCCCACCACAAAAACAAAAACAAAACAAAGTCTTTTAATTAAAAAAAGAATGGGTCCAGGGAGTGGGAAACCAGTGGGCCGCATCAGAGCATATCACTACAGGGAGGGTGGGAGCTAGATAGCAGTCAGTGATCAAGCAGAATTACGAGAAGATAGAAGAGAGGAAGAAGGAGGAGGAAGAGGAGGAGGAGGAGGGAGGAGGAAAATTACCTCAATCTTACGACCTTCCACCAACGTGCCGTGGAGCTTTTCCCGGGCTCTCTCTGCGTCCACGCCGGTCTCAAACGTCACGAAGCCGAAACCCTGCGGAACATAACAGATCGTGTTGGTGGTGAGGAAGTAAATCTAGTCACGTAAGATCAATTGTTTTGGCACGTAGGTTCAACACCGGCCTCAAACGCGTCGTATCTTTTAAGATTCTGAATGGTCATCAAAAAACTATATTCAAGAACGTTTTGATTTATACAAAAGAAGCTAAATATTACATTTGATGGACAATTATCCTACACACCAAAGTGGAAGTTGTGTTAAACAGAAAATCACAATAAACACCAGTTTTGTTAATTAAAACCACAATAATCCTATAAAATGGCAAAAAACACTCAAATACTCTCAAAAAAGAGCTGTGTTTTTGTGTAAAAGTATTACAAAGTGTGAAATACATGTTACAGCTAACATCGAGTCAGAACTGTTGAGTAGTTTCAGGGAATAAAACATCATCAGTGCACTTACCTTTGAGCCCCTCTCATTGAAAATAATCTCTACATCCAGAATCTTCCCGTATTGCTGCAAACACATCAAAAGGGAAGACGTTAGCAAACAAGTATAAGCAGAGAAAACAGTCATCTTTGAGTTGTGTTAGATATCTTGTGACAGTGTGTGAGTTACAACACAAGGTGTCACTGTTACACAACTGCACACATTTCAATGAGTTTCCTTCCATGTCTTTGCATTGAAACAGACATTTACCCCTACATGGAGCAAGAAGACGTACTCTGTTACTCAAGTGAAATGTACTTAAATAGAAAATATGAATATTCCCGTCAGCATTTCTTAAAAGTGATGCCTTTGGTGGCAGTGGCTCAGTCAGTAGGGACTGGGAGCTGTAGGGTCGCCGGTTCAAGTCCCCGACCAGACCTAAAATATGGAGTGTGGACTTCTACTTGGAGAGGTCCCAGTTCACCTCCTGCCCAAAGCACCGGACACCCCCTCACTCCCATTGCTCCCCGGGCGCTGTACAATAGCTGCCCACTGCTCCTAGTACTAGACTCCTGGTACTAGGATGGGTTAAAAGCAGAGAACACATTTCACTGTGTGTGCTCTGCATGTGAGACCATTAAAGTTTCATGCCTCCCAATTCTCTCTCTCTATTCTCTTGAATGCAGTGTATAACATTTGGAATCTCATAAAACAAAGAAATGCAACAAATTATCCCAAGATTGGTGATAAGTGAAGCAATAAACGTATTAAAACATGAACAATTAGTTGATTATTTTTTATTTTCTATTTTCTACCAGAAAACTGCACATAACTCGACTGATATTGTCCCACTCACGCTAACACAAATGCTAACACACATAGCGGGCAGTTGTCCCCTTAAAGCAGCAACAAAACACCCATGAGGGTCTCTCCTTTGTGGTAGTTTGATTATATCGTCTGTCATTAAACCCCCTTGTGAGCAGGTGGTCCCGCGGGGCGTCTAGACTGATTTATTGTCGCTATAAAAAAACAAAACAACATTCTCCACTTTCTTACCCCAAACATCTGCCTGAGGTCGGGGTCCCGGAAGCGGAAAGGGATGTTTGAGACGTGGAGGCGTTTGGGGGTCCCTTTGGCCTCCGAGGGGTCTCCCACAGATCCGCCTGAATCTCCTGATCCACACTGCACCCCCGCCTCACCCTGAGACACCTCCTCCGTCTTACCCTGTAGGGGGGAGAGAGGGAGAGCACATTTTAATGTATTAAACACATTTATTATCAGCCTTATCCTGCATAATAATACATCATTAATCTCAACTTTTCTATTTCTCTGGGTTTTTTCTTGTTTTTTTAAATAAATATTCTAGTTCATGTTCAAAAAGTATGTTATTTATTGTCTTGTAAAGAAAACATGTTATTCTTGCTTTTGTTTAAAATGCTATTGTATAGATGTCGTATTTGTACAAAGCTTTGTATGTCATTACGGTTTTGCCAATAAAGCTATTTGAATGTAATTGAATTGAGTGTGGCTTGTGAGTCAAAGCTATTGTATACCTTCTTTTTAATGTAACCCTAATGGAAAGGATGCAGAATTTACGAGTGCACAATGCAGAAAAGCTATTAGCGTACAGTCTTGATATCAAGTAATACAATTATCATTTCCACTGCATCTTAAAAGGAAATGTGATTATGGAGCCAGCTCTGTGAGCCTGTACTTAGCTGCAGTATGTACAGCTGTGTCACCATGCTAACATGCTAACAAAGACAATGCTAACATGCTTTTGATTAGCAAGTAGCTTATCAAAATGTATGTGGCCCAAAATCACACACTGCACATTTGTATCAGAGATGTTACAGTTTTTCTGAAGATCAACAAAACATAAATGACACATAAAAAACATTTACAACAAAACTATGTTTACAATCTTAGTTTGACTTATTAGCATGCTAACAATTAAAGCAATTCAAAGTGGTAACGTGATTTTGCCTCCGTAGAGCAAATAACTCTCGTAAACCATGATTTATTTCATCAGTAAAGCACTAAAACTGCAATATTACTGAACATAAATATTACTTTATTTCACACAAAAATGAAGACTTTTTTTTTTGCCGCTGCTTTTAATTGAACTATTCACATCTCACACTGCTGTGTAACCTTTATTCATGTACCTGTTATTCATGTTTTATTATCTTTGCTTTTTAATGTTTGAAATGTGTTTCATTTTTGTAAAGCACTTTTAATTGCCTTGTGTTGAAAGGTGCTTTATAAATAAACTTGCCTTGCCTTGCACCTGACAGTTATCAAAACTACTTCTTAAAGGTCTCCTATTATACTGTTCTTCATCAATATATCACAGGTCTCAGATATATATATAGGTCCCCTCTGTTTCAGCCCTGTTTCAAAAGTGCTGATTATCTTTCTGTTGCTTTAGATGAAAATAAGGAGCCCCTCCCCACGCCCCTCTGAGAGACATTTGGTTAAAAAGAACTCAATAGTGCTCTAGGAGGAGATTCAGGTGATAAGGTGGGGTTACCTTGGTTGCTGATTGGCTAATGGTTACACAAGCCAAAACATCGTTATGAAATCATAAAGGTTTAGAGTCATCTTTAGTTCGGTCGTCCCCATTTGCAGAGAATGATTCGGACGAGTGTACACAATTGAACAGGGGGAGAGGAGGAAGTCCCCGAGTACTAGCTGTCCTCCTGTCCTCCCTAACCACCGGGAGGGAACGCGTCGCCAAGGGCGTACGATGTACACATTGAACAGAGGGAGAGTCTGAGCCCTACGGTCTCGCGTCTTCTCAAAGCAGAGGGAGCGTCGCAAGCGTCTCGCCGACCCACGTTTCGGGTCGTTCCACCCACTCGCCCCAGTAGTACCGCGCCTCGGTCGCGTAGGGAGACGGGTTGTTGTTGCATTCGACTTCTGAAAATACGTTTAGGTGAACAAGTACAGAGAAGATGTAGTTGTACACCAGGGGAGAGGAAATACAGAGAAAGATGAGTAATTGTACCAACGGAGAGAAGAGCACAGAGAAGATCGAGTTGTACACAGAGAAGAGAGTACAGGAGAAGAGGTAGTAGTACACAAGAGGAGAAAAACGAAGCACAGAGAAGATGGAGTTGTACACAGGGGGAGAAGAAGTACAGAGAAGATGTTAGTTGTACACAGGAGAAAAGAAGAGTACAGGGAGAAGATGTAGGTTGTACACAGGGGGAGAAGAAGTACAGAGAAGATGAAGTTGTACACAGGGAGAGAAGAAGTTACAGAGAAGATGTAGTTTGTCAAGAAGATGTAGTTGTACACAGGGGAGAAGAAGTACAGAGGAAGATGTAGTTGTACACAGGGGAAGAAAGGTACAAGGAGAAGATGTAGTTGTACACAAGGGAGAAGAAGTACAAAGAAGATGTAGTTGTACACAGGGGAGAAAGAAGTACAGAGAAGATGTAGTTGTACACAGGGGAGTACACCTTTCTCTGAGACTTTCAAAGTCCTTGTTTCTAAGGAGAGAAAAGACAGGACTAGGTAAAGATATTTTTGGACGCTTTTACTCGGACTAGTCTAAAACCGGT
>NW_011369945.1:20159920-20163396 GCF_000735185.1 Notothenia coriiceps
AAGTGTGTGTGTGTGTGTGTGTGTGTGTGTGTGTGTGTGTGTGTGTGTGTGTGTGTGTGTGTGTGTGTGTGTGTGTGTGTGTGTGTGTGTGTGTGTGTGTGTGCCCGCCCTGGTGTTTGCCTGGTCAGGGGAGCAGGCCAGCGTCAGCAGCAGCGTCAGGGCAGAGTATCGTCAGGGCAGAGTATCGTCAGTGTGTCAGAGGCAGCGGGGGCCGGGGCTCCCATGCAGACTTCCCATCAGCGCGGGGATGGAGCTGAGTCGGCCGGACAGCACCGCGGCACACTCCAAACTTACTTAGTGTAATTAAAGTTGAGAAAGGTTAAAGTTTGACGCTGAGACCAGGCGAAGGCTTCTTTCTCCCAGGCAAGAGACAATATAGGGGAGCTCGTCACAGCGGCTCACCGGTGACCCTCCTGGAAAGTGAGGCAGACACGGCGGAAGTGCAGACGCTCATCCACGAACATGATTAGGAGCGAGGCCTTGAGAGGAGGGGACAATCGGGGTGTACATGTAATTAAATGGGCCAACCTTTTGTGGCACTCCTACAGGAACATCCATCCGGAAACAGGAGTGTGTAATAGTCTGTGATCCATGTCTGGAAGGAGTGTGTGTATATGCTGGGGATTTAATCCTTAGAACAAATACAACAAGATGTAATGTCAGCTCCAGAGGTGCTGGGAGTTTAACGGTTTGAGAGCAACGCAGACTGGCCTGTCAGCGAATCACGAGTCCAGATTAGAGACTAAAGCCTTTTGTGTTCTGTTGTATGATAGTGAAGTGTAAGGGGGTCCCAAACACTTCCATCAGGAGAAAGGTGCTGCAGCTTCAGAAACAATGCAAGTTCATCTTCACGAAACATGTGCAGCATTGACTAAAAGTGCTAATGGCTACGAATGAAATGCTGCATGAAGTTCATAATGGAAACCAGGGGACACTAAAAAGTGACGCGCACAGCTGGGACCGGAGCGTTGGTGGCGTTCAGGATTATAAAGCTGGACAACTGTCTCTGTTGTTGGAAACTTAAAATGTTTTATGGTTTTATTTTAACAATGTGATCACATGACTCCTTCTGCAGATCTGCTGTAAGCTAGCTAGCTAACGTAGATATTTCAAATTTACTGACACAACTAAACTCTGATAGAATTTGTATTTGTATTGTATGTGCACACTGCATATATAAACAGAAAATGACATGGTGTGTATGAGGTCACACATATCCCTGGTGTATGTGCACATGTTTACACATATCAACACACACCTACATGCACATTCAAACACACACACGGACCATATTTGCATGCAGTCAGAAGCAGGCGTTGGGGGAACAATGGTCCCTGTGCAGTCTCTCTTTCAGCTGCAGAGACGGAGCACATGTCCCAGGCTGCGGCTGTCAGACGCTCGTACAGGAAGTGCACCGTGTTTTGTTGACGTGTCACTTGCACCCTCTCCCCTCTTGGTGAGGTGAAACCCACTTTCTGTAAATGATAGTCCTCTTTGTCTGCCATCAAAAGGACTCCTTCACCACTCTTGAAAAGGTCTTGTCAGCTGTCAGGCAAAACCCAGCGAATAGCATTAGAAATTCATTCATTCAATCTATAAGTAATTACATTTTTTTTCTTAATTTCCCTCTCTGCTGACCCCCTCCACACCTCCATCATAATTATTGCTCCTAGCAACAATCTATAGCTTCCCCTGAAAAACAAATAAACAGCAGACACGTCAAATCATTTGTAAAGTGAGCGGGGACGCTTAATAGAAACATCATTAAAATCATACATTTATTATGCAGGCGCTGATGGAGTTGGTTATGTCTGTCCAAACGTCTGCATTACAAATGCCGCACTTGATTAACTGTCAAATTTGATTACAGATGGATTATATATTTAACAGCTGTAGGTAGACCACATCCCTGTGCTTCCCTTTTATGTTTCCTGGTCAGTCATTAGCATACAATTTGCAGCCGTGTGTGTCGTCTGTGTGTGTGTTACATATTTAAACTGAATTAACGTATGGACTGAAATAACTTTTTAGATTGATGGCAGTGACAGAATACTTATATATACGATGTTGAGCTATACAGAAATGGTGACAAAAGTAAGTTATTGAATGCTGATTGTGTATTTTTCCACACACTCTGAGCTGCAGCAGACGTTAGTGTAATGTGCTTGCTCACACCTTTTTAAAAGCAGGAGGTAATGGGCATTTCCGTTTGATGCCTTGTCCTTTAACTTTCCTCAGTCTGGCATTTTTAATCCAGTTCAGATTAAAACACTCGCCCTGTTCAAAATGCTCCGGCTCTGCGATATAAAGCTCCTAATCTCTGGTTCCCAAGCGCAGAAAATCCTATTAAGATCACCTTCAGTTTAACACACACATTGTTACGAAATGCAAAATATGCAGCTTCACCGGTGCACTTTTAATTGAGGGTAAAGTGCCCCCTCGGTAGATGGATACTGCACTGTATGCAAAACCATTTGAGTAATTTTGAGAATGTCTGTCAAGGAGAACCTCCGAACCTCGGATCCTCTCTCGGGGGCGCCCTCAGGGCTGAGCCACGGGTGGGGGGGGGGGCACAGGGGTTCAGTGGGGTCTCATCGGGTGTCTCCGGAGAGGTGTCAGCTTGGGAGGATTTGACTGATTAGGTAATATTCCTCCATGTTCCCGTGTAAGCAACATTTCCACGCGCCTGTAATTCCCGTCCTCACGTCGCTCTCATCTCTTAACGTGGAGACTCGGTGCTTAAAGAACAACCTTGATGGCAGGCGTCAGCTTTCCGCCGCAAAGCCACTTACCCGAGAGGGCGCCCCCCCGGTGGATATGGTGACGCTTAAATTGCCCTCACGTCCACCATGGCAACCACAAAGAGTGTGTAGGCAGAGGTGTGCTACCATTCATCATCCTAACCTCCTGTCCCGCACAAGTGACCTCGTAAATGCATCCGGCTCATCGTCTAATGAGAGGTTGCTAACCTGTTGTTACCGACTGCAGTGTCAGATTCCAGGAGTTAATGTGGAAAGATAGTTTCCAAGGTGACCCCCGGGGTAATCTCACTAAATGAGGGTGAAGATGTCTAAAAATGTAATAAATCCGGAGGGAAATCAATGCTTTTACAATGCACTGATACATTTAAAATCACGCCTTGCAGTGACACAAGCCAATACAGTGTTTGAAATATAAGTGACCACTTTACAGAACATAAAAGAGCATGTCAGTGCACCTGATCGCCTCTGAGGACATCTGACAGCCTTCTGATGTGCAGGAGCAAGCACTCTCTCCTCAGATACATATGAGATTTAAAGAGTCCTCTCCTGCTGATGTTCAGGTGTATATCAGTATGTAGTGTCTCTACTTTAAAGAGTCTAGAGACACTACATACTGATATACACCTGAACATCAGCAGGAGAGGACTCTTTAAATCTCATATGTATCTGAGGAGAGAGTGCTTGCTNAACATGTGAGAAGTAGAAGAGTACAGG
>NW_011369945.1:20163426-20166340 GCF_000735185.1 Notothenia coriiceps
TAAGAAGTAGAAAGTACAGGTATTTGTGTTCAACATGTAAGAAGTAGAAAGTACAGGTATTTGAGTTCAACATGTAAGAAGTAGAAAGTTCAGGTATTTGTGTTCAACATGTAAGAAGTAGAAAGTACAGGTATTTGTGTTCAACATGTAAGAAGTAGAAAGTACAGGTATTTGTGTTCAACATGTAAGAAGTAGAAAGTACAGGTATTTGTGTTCAACATGTAAGAAGTCAAAGTAAAAAGTCGTCAGAAAAATAAGTAGTGGAGTAAAGTACTGATACCAGAAACATGTACTTAAGTACAGTAACAAAGTATTTGTACTCCACTACTTCCCAACTCTGCCTTTACCCAGCATGTTGGGTATGAATGTGTGTGTACGTGAATAACCCCCAGGCTATACTTTGCATAAGGGACACACCCTTTGAGTACAGGCTAGTGCACGCTTAAAGCCCACATGTCCTAACAAGAACACTTATATATACTCTTTGCCCTGTTGGCTAATGCCTCACAAATGAATTTCAACGTGTTACCATCTCCTTTTGAGAAGCCTTTTGATGCGTTCTGTCAGAAACCGTAGCAGATGCTCCGCTTTCACACATTCCTCCATAACGTACATTCGTCCTCGCCGCAATAAAAAGTGTCAGCGGACGAGTTTACCAGATTTCTTTCCTGCTTTATCTTTTGGGCGCAGACCCTACAAGCTGTCTGTGTTGCAGATGGGATTTTTAGCCTCAGCTGGCGGTTTTTCTGCAGGAGGAGAGTGAGCAGTCGGGCTGTAGGATTAGAGGAAGAGGAGGGTTTGCTTTGCTGCATCGCACTTATTCTGTCTAATTAAAAAGGCCGTCTGGAGACCGCCTGTCTCCCGGCTTCACCCGGCCCATATTCAACCCGCTCTGATGGGAGAAGATGTGTGTCTTGACCTCGCTGTTTGTTCTTTTAAACCTTCCTTCGTCTTTCTCCTGTTCGTTTCAATTTAAGTTCAATTCACAAAGCTACATTGGCATGACTATAACGACATTAGTATTGACATAACAATGCTCTTCTTAATGTCATTTTTGTAAAGCACTTTGAATTGCCTTGTGTTGAAAGGAGCTATATAAATAAACTTGCCTTTCTTTATACCAAGATAAGAAAATAAGTACTTTATTGATTCCAATTTATGACATTTTTGTGGTGCAGCAGCGTAAAAAGACATGGCATTTTACAATAAAAATGATAAGACTAGAAATAAAATAAACACATACACTATATTGAGATATAATTAAATTCTTCGAACATATACATTTGGAATAAATTGTTGGGGGAGAAAAGAAAAATACTTTCTTTACAAGTGAAAAAAAGTATTTTTGAACAAATTCAACATAAACAACCCACCCCCCCTCCCCCGTCCCATTTCTTAACCCCTTTCTTAAAATCAATAACAATATAAATTATTGATTATTGTGCAGAAAATAACAGATCAAATATACATAAAACACATCAATACAAGAATGAACATGTTCCTATCTAACACTTTGCTGCAAACAGACTTGGTTAGGTCCAAGATGCCCTTGAGTGTGTGCAGTGATTGAAGTGAGCAACATTGCAGACACACACACACACACACACACACACACACACACACACACACACTTGCAAGATCAGGGCAGCCTCTGCTGATGATCCTGCTGCTGATACAGTTGTAACGGTGCAGACAGAGACAGATCCCGAGGGCTGAACGCAGGGAATCTGAATTATAGATGAAGTCTAACAGAAATTCTACAAATAAACAAGAACATGTTTCCCACAATGCAGCAGTGGTAAACATGTCGCGGGTGAGGAGGCACAGTTAGTGTTTTTATCTCCCGTTCGAACCATGTAAGCGTCTTTGTATCTCAAAGCGTGTATCGAATTTTCTCCGTCTTCATAATAGATGTGTTTTCTGTAAATATTTCATGCTCGGCTGACTGAAAACTCTGAGAGATATGGAGAGGGAGGGGGGGGGAGAGGCAGAGGCAGGGTTTAAACCCCCTCCTCTCTCCCCCTCCAGGACGCTCTTCACCAGCTATTTTAAATCGAGGCTAAAAACACGACACTACAAAAACAAAATTATTAACATATACGGTATATCTATTTTTTTATTTTCTTAAAGAAATACATTTTTTATTCGAAACAAAAAATAAATAAATAGGAAGTTATTAACACACAAGTTATTTAAAGCACTTTGAATTGCCTCTGTGTCTGACAATGTGCTATATAAATAATAATACGTTTATTTATCATAGCACCTTTCACAGAAATAGATTTCACAAAGTGCTTCACAAGAAAGTACAAAAGTTAAAACTTAAGAGCACAGAAACATGAGGCGGAAATGTAAGGTCAACATAAAAACAAAACACAGACCACGTGGAGTCCTGAGAGGAACAAACAGAACAGAACAACATCACACACATCTCAGTAGAAATCAAAGCCAGAGGGGTAAACGCACCTTACCTACAGGCCCTGCTCACATGTGTTAACTTGTCCCCCCCTCTCTCCTTCAGGGCGCTCAGGATTCGACAGGAGGACAGGAGGGATTGGTGGCCCCTCCCTTCGCAGCGTTCCCCCCTCCCCCCCCTCCTCAGAACGGGCTGCCAGGCGCAGAGTTCGTCCCCGCGGCCATGTTCGCAGCCGGGGTCCAAAGCCCAGCAGAGGTGGGGGCCGGGGCCATCATAGGCAGCCCCTCTGCCTCCCCCAACAACAACGTAAGCATGAAGACTTTTATGCAAAATCCACTTGTTCATGTCTCTTCTACATCAACATGTGTCCCCTCTTCTTCGTGTCTCTTCTACATCAACATGTGTCCCCTCTTCTTCATGTCTCTTCTACATCAACATGTGTCCCCTCTTCTTCATGTCTCTTCTACATCAACATGTGTCCCCTCTTCTTCATGTCTC
>NW_011369945.1:20166536-20176471 GCF_000735185.1 Notothenia coriiceps
ATATATAAAAAAATTTTTTTTGGGGGGGGGCGCCAAAATTGTTGCTGCATACCCCCCTGACACAGGGCAGCTGCGCCCCTGCTTGAGAGCTCTCGCTATCATATGCCTCAAACAGTCCTGATGGTCTTCTAGGTAATCACACATCCTGTCATGTACACAGCTACAGTTGGGATACCTTTGTTATCATGTTACTCTGATACTGGAACAGTACATTCAGTATTTTCCCACCATGTACATCTTTTAAGTATTTAGTTTTGTGTTTTCCCAGCAGAGTCCTCAGTCCATGGCTCTCCAGAGAAGGTTAACGTCTCTCCAGAGAAGGTTTGCGTCTCTGCCGGCGGCGGCGCTATTCTTCCTTGCAGTTTCCCTCCCAACGATGTCTTCCGCACGTTGGAATGGTCCAAGACAGACCTGAAGAAAGTGATCGTCTTTCTGTTCCGCGACAACCGCGAGGATCTCATAGAGCAGAGCCCGCTCTACGGTTCCCGGACGAACCTCTCTGTGGAAGGTCTGAAGAGTGGAAACGCCTCGCTCAGGATCTCCAACGTTCAAGCGGCGGATGCAGGAACGTATCAATGCATGAGGATGTGGAAGAAAGGCCAAGAAAATATTACAGAAGTGGAGCTTTTTGTTGGTACGTTCAGTCTACCTATAAGGGTTCATATTTGGCAGAGATGTCAAAAGTACACACATTTACTCAAGTAGAAGTACAGATACTCGTGTTTAAAAATACTCTGGTGAAAGTAGAAGTACTGACTAAACTTCTTTACTCAAGTCAAAGTAAAGAGGCTTTGAAATGTACTTCAGTAAAAAGTACCCATAACTAGCAGCTGTTTTAAAGAGTACCTGACCTCCCTTTATATTAATAGAACAATAATGTCATTGTTAGCTAATGAATGTTTCCATGCTGAACAACGGCAACATGACAACGTTTTCATTGGTCCCTCTTCTTTAGAGAAGACCAGGGAATGATGGATACACGGATCGTGTTCAAATCAATAGGCACGCAATGACTCTAAATAATAATGATCACGCCACCAACACACATTCAGACTAAAGGAACCAGCCTGTTTGGAAAATGAGAGAAGTAGAAAGTACAGGTATTTGTGTTCAACATGTAAGAAGTAGAAAGTACAGGTATTTGAGTTCAACATGTAAGAAGTAGAAAGTAAACTTATTTTGAACTATGTTTCTCCAGAATCAGGAAAGGCTGTGTTACAAAATAAGCCGCAAATGCTCAAAAGTGTTCTGTGTTCTGATGTTAGTTGGTGATTTTCCAATAAATATGTGAAAAAAATAAGTTTCCTCTGAGATACAACTCAAAATAAGATTCTTTGACTCAACAAGATGATGCATTGTCTACAAACAAGACCTGATATCTCACCGCAGTGAAAGTTCTGAAGTTATTGTATCTTATATCAGGTGTAGAGACATATTCTGACTAGATGTTGATGTTGATAGATTTTGAGTTTTTGTTTTGTACTCACTGCAGGTAGCAGGAAGTTCATCAGTGGCGTCTCCACAGTCGTCCATGCCGTCACACTCCCATCGAGCCGGCAAGCATTTACCGTTCCCACACTGGAAATTATCGGATCCACATGTCGTCAATGGATCTGTGACAGAGAAATATGAACACACAGTTAAACAAAGGCTTATTGTTTGAGTTATCATTCATCAGCGAGGAGTCCTCATATACACAGATATGGCTGCACATGAGATGAAGTAAGGTGAGGATAATCATTCTGCAGAACTCTATTCAAGTCGTTTCAAACCAAACAAAGGACGATTTGAATATCTATTAATTGTCTGATGGTACATTGAATTAATGAGGAAAACTTTTGCATGAATTCTTGATGAATGGAAGCAAAAGGAAGCGCCATTTTACAACAAAACAATATCAAATCATCAGCTTCACAAATTCAAACGTTGGCTCATGTCGATACCCGTAGCTAATCAAAAAAAAAAAAATGTTGTTTTGTAGTTCTTTGTTCACTCTTTCCTAAGTAATGTGGCTGTCCATGAAAAAAGACCCATAGGAAAATAATTGTGCAGAATTCTATGAAATAAATTCTTCAGCACTAAAACATATGTCTATAACTCATCCCGTGGTACATTGAATTCATGAAGAGAACGTTGTTATTCTCGCATGCCTTCAACCTTTCGTGAAGAAACGGAAGTTGTGTTTAACGTCAAAACAAATTCAAAATATTAGTTTTGAACGTAAACCTTGTCTCATTCAACAAATCACAGCTAATCCAAATAAAGTTGTTCTTGAATGCTATCAAACGTTGTTATTCTCTCGATGAATGGAAGTTAACGGCACCTGCGTTTCCTTACAAACAATCTGTTTACAATTGTGTTATGAATCACAGCTAATGCTTCTAAAGTTAGTGTTTATTTCAATTTCTTCTGGATTTCTCTGCATTTGGTACTTTTCCCTTAATGCTTTAAGTACATTTTGCTGACAATTCTTAATTTTACTCAAGTTACATTTCCAATGCAAGACTTTGACTTGTACCAGAGTCTTTTAAAGGTGTGGTATTAGTACTTTGACTTCATCTGAATACTCCTACACACGTGATCAAACACACACACGTGCCTGTAGGATGTTTTTTAACCAAGGGTTGAGCTGGGAGTCACACAGGGACTCTCTCTGAATGTAAACCCACATGTATCAGCCCGTTATCAGGCAGCTGCTGATATGGCGGCTTCATAACAGAAATCTACTTTGTTTGGATTGCCAGGTTTTATGGTTCACTTAATTCGACACGAGTGTAAACACAACATCTCCCCATCTTTAACGGACCCGATGAAGCCTCTGAACCAGAAGGAGTAATTAGATTGTGTATCAGGGAAACAGCAGCTTGTGAAAGGGTTAGTAGAGTTCATTCCTCCCTCTGGCCCCGGGGCTCCATACGGCCACATGTTCCTGAGAAACGAGGCGCAGGAGGAGGTGTTTACAACTGAAGCATTTAGCAGCTAGCCATTAGCATCGATCAAATAGTCTGATTCAGTAAGTGCAGGATTTGCTTTTTAATTCTAACTCCAATTAAGTATTTATGTGTATGTTTTCATAGGTTCAAGTCCTTTGTGATAGGTTGTACAAATGATGAATTATGCATTGCTATGACTGGTTGACAGCACAATAAATCATAATAACAGTTTGGCGTGAAACATCTGCTGCCGTCGGTCATGGCCGAAGCTTCAGTTCAAAACAAAGAGACGCTTTATTGCTGCTTCTGTAAGAGGACATGTTTTCATCGGCAGTGAAGGACGGTGAGGTACATTCACTCAAGTATTGCATAATCGGACTCAATTCAAGTTTTCAAATGTATTCTGTGTTTACGTTACATTGTGTATTCCTTGTTGATATGTGTTTTCTTCCACTGCTGATACGTATATATTAACTTTTTGTGTCTGACAAACCCAATTTGGGATCAATAAAGTATATCTAGTTTAATATAGCCTACTTTATTTTACTTAAATGCACATTTAACATACTTTAAGAACACTATACCTCAACTGCACTACAATTTAAAGGGAAATATTGTACTTTTACTCGTAACTTACAAAGACTTGTTTTATCTTAATGTGTGCATATGTGTAAATGCGTCTGTTGATTGTATATTTACATTCGATTGGCTTTATGATATCCTTCACAGTAGACTTGAACATATCAAATCACAACTTTCATTGAATTTTGGATGATTTAGTCAACTTTGTAACAACCATTGTGTTCCCGGTCAAAAATGACCGCCATAAAGAAAAGGAATTAGTAACCATCCGGATCAGATAAAACACACACACACACACACACACACACACACACACACACACACACACACACACACACACACACACACACACACACACACACACACACTCTAGATGTGTTCCCCCCCTTATATGCCCCTCCCCCCACATGGATCACACCTGGCACACGCAATACATGTTCAGTGTCTGTTCTTTGTATATTTACTGCAGTTGTTCATGTATACCAGTAGTCTGATACAATATGTACAGTTTGAAAGGGTGTTAAATGAAATGTGGTGATGATTCATGGTGTTTGTGTTAATGTAGCAGTTAAAACAGGACCGGTCAAATTTGACCGCGAACACCAAAGTAAGGGGGGGGAACAAGACAATAGGAGGGTTAAGTAGTCTCTCCAATGCAGGACTTTTGCTTGTAATCGAGTTTTTAGCAGTGTAGTTTTAGTACTTGTACCTAATTAAAGGATCTGAGTAATTCCTCCTCCGCTGACTGTAGTCGTTTTTATGATTTCAAATGAGTTCAAGTGTGTTATTGCTTCTTAAAGATAGTCATCAGCTTGATGTTGATAAACTGGCTCTAATCAATCCTTGTAGGGTAATAATAATACAAATAAACAGGTGGTATAAAACCCTCTAACGGTTCAACTCAGGTCGATTTCTATCTTCTAATTTCCTGCAACAGTGGATTTTTCCGTTAGATCACTTATATTCCCTGAAGCCTCGTCACCAAACACACGTTCACGCTCGGTGTTTACTCAACAGGCTCAGCAGGTTCAGTCCTTGAACAATAAAATGTCATCGTTATCGATCCAGGGCAAATCCATGCTGGGCATTAAATATTGTGTATTTTAGAACCATTTCTCAAAGCCAGAAAGTTGCCCCCAAGTGAGATTAAAGACATACTTTCCCCCAAAATGCGTTTGTATATCAATAACATTGAATTTGTGAGGAAAACTAGCCTCCACAGCGTTCAAAGAATCAATATTGTTGTCTTTTCATTTAAGCCATTTTGTGCAGTTATCAAGATGAATTTGACAGAAGGAAAACTTCACCTCTAAAATGTATTTCTATAAGACTCACCTTGAATTTATAAAGAAAACTTCAGGACGTGCGGAGATCAATAATTTATCCCGTCGTACGTTCACTACTTCACAAACACATGCATTTAAATACAAATATTGAATTGATCATTGTTTGCAAAGGCACGCTACTTTCAAGTGTATTCAATCTTACATTTGAGTGTAAACACATTCGAAAACTGGATTAATGAGACTTTTATAACACTGCAATTATACTGGATTAATATTAAATTGGGTAAGATTTAGTAAAGGGATGTTATGATGTGATTTTCCTGGTGAAAACAGCCCTAAATTACTCCAATTCAGCAAGAATTTGGTCAGTTTTTAGACTATTAGTTCAACTTTCCAAATTCAAGGTTTCCCAAGGTGAGTAGCTTATCTGCAAATCATCATTTAGTGGATGAAACATTCCTAAAAACACATCACACACTGCTCCTCTGCCCAGACATGTGTGGGAGGCGACCTTTTCCCAACATGGAAACGGGACACGTTTCATTGCCACACATGTCTGTGAGAAAAAAGGTCACAGGTGACAACAACCAGTTGCAACATGTTCCACCACACACACCGTTTCCCAGAAGCGACACACACACACACACTGGGAACAGAACAGGTCTGACGGAGACTCCAACCAGAGCTGGAGGAATGCTGCAGACACACAGTGTGTTTGTGTTGGACCGTGAGTTGGAGGGCTTCCATTCATTTCCACAGTATGGGGCGTTTCAGGACACACATGGTGGGAGGTGCAAACAGGCTGCACATTGCATCATGTAGATCTAGGATAGAAGTGTTTTCCTCTACACTGATTTATATACAAGTCAAGCCAGTTTCCCATATTATAATATAATGGCTTCAAAAACCGGCTTTTTTCAAAATCGTGCTTGACATTTTTTACACATTCACCCTCCTCAAAGCTCATTGGCTGCAATACGGGTCAATGAAACCAAACATGCGGCTCCATTCAAAAACAGCCAAGGATTTAAGCAGAAAATAAGCCATAAAAAAGCTTGATAACAGGAGGATTTTCACGGTAAATTACGCGTAAATATGAGTGAAAGCGTAACGGTGAGAGCACAAGATTTGAACTACATTCTCAGAATAAGTGCGCCCTCCCCCCATCACCTGTCACAGGAGTGGGCAATTTAAATACACACGGACTCCAATCTTATTTAAATCATCATTTAAAAACAAATTTCTACCAAATAACGCAGAGAGTGAATCTTACACTGATTTTATGCACAAACCAAGTCACACATAGAGTTAATAATTACGTCATAATTAGTCAATAAAATGAAGGAAAACTTACCTGTGTGAACGAGGGTTAAGAGAAAGAATAACAAAGATGCGTGAATCAGCATTCCCATGTTTCCCAGGCGCACTGGAAGATGCATGCACTCTAATGTGACTAAATAATGTAATTATAATAAAAACACACTGTCAGAAATGTGATTTACACCAACGTCTCTATAGTGGCTGTTTTGTAGAGATGCTCAGAGGAGGGATGCCCTGCTCACTGTACTGTTTGACAACAAAATCAGACCCATTTCAATGTGGTCCAGGGTGGGTGGGGCCGGAGGGGCCCCTCGGTATGGGAGGCGGGACCTGGTGAGTGGTGTGATTTCTGAGGCAAACAGCAGCAACAATTGGGAGGAGGAGCTCCGGGGAGATGGATTTACTACCAGTTAACCCTTTCAGAGAGGGAGGAGAGACAGTGTTTGTATACATCAGGTGAGTTTCATTCCTTACTCTGACAGGGGCGTAGACAGGGTTTCTGGGACCAAAATTGGGGGGCCATAAGTTCAAGGTTGAGGAGGGGGAAGGGGAGGAAGAATTTGAAATATTTTGAGTGTAAAGTCAGAGATTTAGAACAAAAAAGTGCTAATATCTCAGCACTACAAATGGGAAATGTTGACGACGTGATATTGGACTTATTCCATAATAAGCCTCTTAACTGTGAAACTCATCATTAACATTATAGCAGCGAATATTTTTAATAAATGTTTTCAGGCGGTTGTCTAGAAAATATATAGTATGGAGGCGATACTGTGGCGCTGATGTTATAAGATAATAATAATAATACATATTATTTATATAGTGCTTTTCCTGGTGCTCAAAGCGCTTTACAAGCAAGTAAAGAAGGAACAAAATAGATAATAATAATAATAATAGCTTGGATTTATATAGCGCCTTTCATGGGACCCAAGGTCGCTTTACAAGGAAGAACAGGGCAAAACAAACATAACAAAAACAAAAGGCAGTCAGACAACCAGTCCGACAAAACAACAAATACATTAGGGGCCAAAGGCCTTAGTGAACAGATGGGTTTTGATGGCCCTTTTGAAGGCGTCAAGTGTGGGGATGTTGTGGATCTCCGCAGGGAGAGCGTTCCAGAGGGTGGGGGCTGCCACACTGAAGGCTCTGTCCCCGAAGGTTCGCAGTTTGGTGCGGGGGGGTGGTAAGCAGGCCAGAGTCTGAAGACCGCAGGTTCCGGGGTGGGGCATGTGGGTCCAGGATGTCCGATAGGTACTGGGGGGCATGGGCATGGAGGGACTTGTAGGTAAGGAGGAGGACTTTGTATGTTATGCGGGACTTGACCGGCAGCCAGTGGAGGTGGATGAGGGTGGGAGTGATGTGCTGCCACGGCTTTGTGTGTGTGAGTACCCTAGCAGCACAGTTTTGAACATACCTGTCCAGGGTTTTGTTGGGGACCCCAAACAGGACACCATTGCAGTAGTCCAAGCGGGAGGTGACAAACGCGTGGACTAGGGTTTGGGCAACCGACTCCGAGAGTGACGGTCGGAGTCTTGCAATGTTCCTTGGATAGAAAAAGGCCGATTTGGTCACAGACTTGACGTGGGAGTGGAAAGAGAGGGTGGAGTCGAGGATACAAGGGTGGCGCCACGGACGTAACAACAACAACAACAACAACAACAACAACAAAACAAGTATATAGTTTGTTCCAAATAGTTATGATAAGATTGCAGAAAACTATTGTGAGAAATTAATATTCTAATATTATCCTATCCAATAATCATATACTTAAAACACAACAACTAAAAGAGGATAGCATAATGGTCAATCCACACCTCAATGGACATTTGCATCTAGATTCACCTTTTCTTCCATAATACAATTTCTTCTCCCGACTCGTTTCTGCAAAAACGATGTGGAGTTTTCCCTAAACACGATAATGATGTTTTTTAGCAATCGTTTGACTTTTTCTTTCCAAAACAACGTATCAGTTTCCGTCATGATATACCTTTTTATTTTTCTAGAAACACCCCCATAAAGTAAATAAGATGCTTCCCATCAAAAGGCGTTTCAAGTCACAACGAGTCTACCTAC
Organism: Notothenia coriiceps; assembly: GCF_000735185.1. NCBI lineage: Eukaryota > Metazoa > Chordata > Actinopteri > Perciformes > Nototheniidae > Notothenia > Notothenia coriiceps. The sequence goes on from NW_011369945.1 coordinate 20,174,731, forward strand.
TCTGGCAGACGTTCAATATTTAACTAAACAAAGGAAACCAGGTCAACAGGGGCTGTTATAACAACGTTTGGTGTTTTTATGGAGATATTAGATAAGTAACTTAATTCTATGTCAATCACTTACTTTTCTACATAAGGTGTATGGTGAGTAAAACTTTCTAAAACATACAACAGCGTCCATAAAGTCATTAGTTTGTATCTCCATATCCGCCCCTACTTCCTGAATGGAGGTTGTCAACTGTACATAATGAAAACATGTTTTAAGGTCCAGAAGTCTCAGGCGGTCCTCGGTCCATACCATCGTTTACAGTGAGATTTACCTCAGAGGAGCAGATAAATGTACATGTGAAGAGATAAAACTTCAAAAACAACAACCTTGAACCGGAGTAAACGAGGAGGTACGATACGTTCAGGAATACTCTGGGGATAGTTGGTTTTGTGGAAATCAATAAATTCCACATGTTTGTTATTAATCGTGCTTTCATAGGAAAAGACTTTTTTTTAGGGGGGGGGGGGGGGGGGGGGAACATTTTAGAAAACAGAAGCTAAAGACCGGTTATACAAAGTGTCTCGGTAAAAACGTGTACGTCTGACCCTTACTATCAAAAGAAGGGTTATACATGAGATAACATGCAACAACCTCTAACCTTCGTTACTCCCCATGTGCCCAAACAATAACATGTGAGCCCACCAGAAGACAGAAAATAATCTCGTCGTCTTTCTGAAGATCTGCTGTTATAGGTACATAATGGAACATCTAGGATCAGGCCAAGGGCTGTCACACTGAGATAAAATATTGGACCGCAATCATGGAGTACACAGAGAAGGGAGCAGGCATAGGGAAGAAATAGAGACAAAGTGTATGTCATATGGATATATTCAAAGATTCAAGTATCCAATGTATTTACGTACAATAAGATCATGAAGTTAAAGAAATACTTTTAACCACTCTATAGAGTACTGGAAATGAAAATAATTTTGGCAGATTATCCTGAAGTTATCATCCATCTTGGTTCTCCACTTAACAAAAAGGCCAATGGGGAGTTTTCCATTAGTTCAGGTTATTGCAGGATGGGCCCTAGGTTTGGTGGAGAGATAATATTTACAAAATTAGCATAAAAAACACCACCAGGGGAAAAAGCAAATGTCAATGGATCGCAATATTACATGGCGCTTTTTCCAGTTATGCAACCACTCAACGCAGTATTTACACACATCTCAGCACTCCCCAACAATATAGGGGAACATAGTTTGCCATACAGAGTTAGCCAACATTCACCACACAGTTAGCAATCAAGGGCAAACATAGATTGATTATTGTGTGTATTATCACAATAGAACATATGACTGCAGGACTAGGAACCCAAATTACAGAACTTGGTGGACAATCACCTACCTCCTGAGCTATTTTGGTATTTTCCATGGTGAGTATAATTGTTGCTTTAACTCCAAGATCAATAGAATTGGAGGATTGAAACCCTCTTTAATGGTCACACATATAAGCACACAGCACACACACTGACATTTGACCTCTGTATCCTACCTAGGAGCAGTGGGAGCTTTGTATAGCAAGACAAATTATATGAACCACTGATATTTCCCTCTGAAATTAAAGTTATATTATAGAAACCCCCCCCCCACCAAAAAGTAAATAAGATTTCCAAATCAAGGCGAGTCTACCTTCTCTGGCAGCTTCAATATTATAAATAAAACAAGGAAACCAGGTCAACAAGGGGGCTGTT
>NW_011369945.1:20176516-20182805 GCF_000735185.1 Notothenia coriiceps
TGGCAGCCTTCTTCAGCTTGGCCTCGTTGCGCTCCAGGTAGCTCTCGGCCTCGCCCTTCAGGAAGTTGAGCTTCTCGGGGCGGCTCTCGTTCAGCGGGATGTCCTCGCTCATGTAGGGGTTGAAGCGGAAGTAAGTGCCAGGGGGGAGGAGGGCGTCCAGCATGGTGTGCACCTCTGGAATAAGGACAGGAGAGTACTGCTTTTAAAAAGGTCATCTATTATACTGTTTTTCATCAATATATTACAGGTCTCAGATATATAAAACATGTCTCTGAAGTGTTTGGCTCCAAACACCAAACAGATCATTGCAGCATTATTGCAGCATTACCCATAATCCCCTCTGTTCCAACCCTGTTTCAAAAGTGCTGATTCTCTGTCTGTTAATGGTGCTCTAGGAGGAGATTCAGGTGATAAGGGGGGGGGTTACCTTGGTTGGTGATTGGCTAATGGTTACACAAGCCAAAAAATCGTTATGACATCATAAAGTGGCCCAAATCTGATCAGCTCATTTTCAGACAGGTTTTTATAGAAATGGATCAAAAAGTGAGAGAATCTTTTTTTCCTGAAACTTTCAGAATGTCTTTACACAGAGAGGAAATGAAAAATTGGATTTTGCATAATAGGCGACCTTTAAAGTTGGTTTATATATCAAGAAGCAATCGTCACCCTGCCTGTGACTGCGCGCCTCTGAGCTGTGGTTTATAAATAAATGTGTGTGACGTCAAACATCGGCCTTACCCTCAGTATCCGTGGCACTGCTGATGACGTGTGAGAGCTTGGTCTTCAGGCTGGTGTAGGTCGTGCTGTTTTTTTCCACCGTCTCGTACCGTCCCGTGCCCAGAGACAACACACACTGCAGCGGGGTGTTAGGCCACAGACACTTGCACTCATGGATGGCCAACGCTGTGGGGTTGTTGATGAGGAGGCCTCCATCCTAAAAGGAGAGGAAGGATACGAAAGGTAATGAAAAGGGGAAGGAGAATCACCATGAAGGAGAAGAAGGGCCCCAAAGCAATCACTGTGGAATGTTTTACTTCTTATTTCCACTGTAGACAATTTGCTTTTCGAACCAACAGCCAATGTTGTTGATGGGTGTTCAAAATCTGTAAAGTCACCTTCAGCTTTTCATCAGTCAAATATGCTTACTAGGCAAGGTTAATACACCGAAAGGACACTTTGCATGCATAGAAGGAGCCTCAGGTTTTTAATATATGTGTTGTGACAGCCTGCAGGGGACACATGAGGTGAAGTGGACACGCTGTCCCAGAGCTACAAAGCTCCCTGGCCTGAGATGTGCCGTGTGTGCAAACAGCCCTGTTTATTCACAAATAAACAAATAGGAATGTCTGTCTTTTAGAGCAGCTTTCCGAGGCTAAAAGAAACCCTTTCTTTGAATAATTTGATCTAAAACTAAATTGAATAAGAAGATCGAGTTGCTGCATTACTCTGAATTGTTGATACAGCATGTTGCATTTGAGTATTCTAATCCTGACTGATTTCATTTACCTAATCACAAATGACTTGCCATTTGCTCGAAATAATGTAACAGGATTGGAGCTGATCTAAGTGGTGCCAACAATGCCAGAAGGAGGACAATGGAGCTAAATGGATGCCTGAACCCATTTAGTGCTAAACACTCTTTCTCAGTCTTTCCCCGAGTCCAGCTCTGGACCACATCCAGACACCGAAGGGCTTTTGGATCGGATTAATAGAGATTGAGAGTGTGGCGCACAAGAGCTGAGACCCTCCCCAGTGGAGCGGGGGTAAAGGTCTTTAACGCCTCTACATGGGGATTGCAATAGAGAAATATCCCAAAAGCTTGAATCCCATTCTTCTTCTGTAAGAAAACACAAATACTGCTCTGGCGTTGGTAGTATCTGTTCTAATTTATTTAATATTGTGTCTTCTTTAGGCGCTCGATTTGGGGTGAAGTGTCTTTCCCAGGGACACAACGACATGCTGACTGCAGTGGGGTTTGAACCTGTGACCCCCTGATCCCAACAGCAACGCACAACCCACTGCACCACACGCCTACAATAATAATTCCTTACATTTATTATAGCGGTTTTCCAGATGCTCAAAGCGCTTTACAAATACACATTACACACATGTAACGGTCATGTACTGTGGACAATGCCCACAGGAGCAAATTCAGGTGAAGTGTCTTGCCCAAGGACACAACAATTAATAAAGTCGATTTTATCCAACCTACCGTAATTTTCGGACTATAAACCGCGCCTTTTCCCCTATTTTTCGACGCTGCGGCTTATATAACGGTGCGGCTAATCTATGGATTTTTACAGCTAACGGCCAACACCTTTAACTCTATGGGCTCTATGGCCGGTCCGCGGACCCCCACCTTTAAGCGGCGGGTTCCAGCAGGAAAAGCTGGAGGCCGGAAAAGAGTGAGACAGGTAGCGCGCAAAAGTAAAAGTGGAACCGAGAGTGGTATGCCGCTGCTGCGGCTTATATTCCGAAAATTACGGTAATCTAAAAACCCACAGACGGACCGAATAAATATGTGTGTAAATACCAGAATAATCACAAGAGAACTCCACCAGTAAGTTATTTAAATAATTGCTTTTCTGTGAATTAAACTTTTTTTATTCACCCTGAAAATTAAAAAAATTACATAAAAAAGGTTAAATATTAGTTCCAGGAAACTTATTTCAAATTCATATGTCTGTCTTTGGTCCACAGTGCTGCCCTGGTGTTATTGTCTGAAACATGTTATTATTGAACTAATTATACAGCTGTGTACCCTCAGGTGTAAGCTACTGAAACAGAGGTTAATTACACAGCTGCTCCTCAGCTCTGACCCTCAACCTCTGAATGAAATCCAACCAACACGCAAACTAAACGCTGCATCCCAAATGACTGGCCTAATGATACTCTTTTGCTACGATAAAGGACTGCAGCTCAGGGAGATATAAGGATATTTGACCTCTACATTGAGTGTGTGAAGGTGTCTTCTCCCCACTGTGTTTGTGTGTGTAAATGTATTTCTGATACCCTGCCTGCACTGGCTGAAGTCTCCTGAGAAATACCGCTGCTAGTGGTGAAAACTAGAGTAGGAGTGAGACCAGTGGGTGGCAACGGAAGCTCAAACTGTCGGCGAAACACTATGCAGCTCCAACAGGACACACACACACACACACACACACACACACACACACACACACACACACACACACACACACACACACACACACACACACACACACACACACACACACACACACACTTTTCCATCCCAGGCCGTGGGAAACAGCTAAAAGCAGATTGTGAATGTGAATAGAAATGCAAAAAAACAGCATTATATATATGCAAATGAAAATATAACACAATTTGCATAAACAATAAAAGCCATAACAAAACCATATCTATACCTAAATAAACATGTAAACAATAGAGATAGTCATATCATAGAATTCTTGCTAACAGCTCATTTTAAAACTAGCAACTATCTTATGCTGTTTCCTTGCTCCTATAGAATAAAATAAAAATAATAAAATAACCAGAGATCGATCAATCTCAGGAAGGATCAGGTTATATAGCATGCCAATAACAAATATAATCAAATTTCTGTCTTGGTAATACATTAGTAGGAATGCTAGCAAACATCAGATGAGTTTTCAAGGTTAAAGGCCTGGGCTCGGGCCAATTACTAGGAGGCCATTTGTTTTAATTCTACATGCTTAGAACTATCAAGGCTTGGGTCTGTAAACAAGCAGAGTGGGGTTAGAGATTAGGATCTCTTATTGACTAAAACATTACAAAGCGCCGTCTACCAGGACCCTGGCATTAGGAAACGGCAGGGGAGAGAAGTGCTTGTTGGAGCCGGGACAAGGCTAAATCTGCCTAAGTAGGTTGTTAAATGAAGCTAAAGCCTTGAGCATAATTGCTGCCCACGCAGACCATCTAAAGATATCTGGCCTAATAATCAAACGTTATGAAATAAAAGGCGCTCTGTGATATGGGCCCAAGAGAAGATCACAGTAGCAGAAAAGTTATTTATCAGATGCATCAACAGCTGGGTTTATATTCAATTACCTCCTACTTAAAGCTAATCTACCGCACTTGAACCTTAAAAAGGATCAAGAGTTAGCATCCATCACCTAATGCACACGCTTTTTCACTGTGTGGGAATGACAGACAGCAGCTCTGATATTTACTTTCTTTCATGGGGAATCAGAGCTCTCCATTTCCCTGCGAAGAAGCAGGCTAAGAGGACGAGGACTTTGATGTTTAGGGGGAACATGCAGGGTCCAAGGACTCTCTCTTTACCTCAATCTCCATCTCCATCTCTCCACTTCCTCTCAGACTCTTAAAAGCAGGGAAATGACTGCCTTCAAGGTTATGGGTATCAAGAGTGAAACTAATTTACACATACCCCTTGATGTGTACATTCACAGAGAGTGCAATGCTCATTGCTTTTGTCCTTGGCACCTTAACGGAAGTGTATTGATTGGAAACATTTCAAGGAAATTACTCTCACGCTGGACTAGGGCTCTCAGAGAAATGTGACTACGATAGATGTGTATTCATCTCTCCAAGGACAGAACCTTAAACTTAGTGATGCTGTGTTTTTTTTCGTGCTACCCTTTCTTCTATCCCGCAGCCTGTGTTACCAACAGTATCTCTCTGTTGGGTGTCATACCTGATGGAGGTCTTTTCCCAGGACGAATTCCTGGAAGTATCCCGGCGCGGCAGACGAGGCCCTGATAGCCTGCCACATTTTGTGGTTGCAGTCTCCAAGGTAGTGGGATCTCACTCCTGGCATGAGTCTGTAGTTCCTGAACGTGAAGGCCTTCAGAGGTAAACCCCTGTTCACAATGGTGCTCACTGCTGACACCTGGTGGACAAACAAGGGCACATTGAGAAGGGAACACCAAGTAATGTGTGTGTGACTTCTTGGTGACTTAATTCATATTTGTAAGAGCTGGTGTTTCACTAAGGTCTGTGCTGTTCAATTGACAACTAAATAATAGGTAAATCAGTGTTTAATTCCCTTTTTTAAATATCAGTACTCTGATATTTTACTCAAGTAAAAGTAGCAATATCAGATGTTAAAAATGATCTGCTACAAGTAAAAAGTTGTGCAAACAGTATCTATACTTAAATAGAATATTAAATAAAAAAATGTAACTGCTGCTGGATATCCCAACCTCTAATAATATATCAATGTTTAATTTGTAATCATGCTATATTTTGTAATAGCTAATAATCCAAATATGTTAAGTAACTAAAGCTGCCAAATCAATACTAAAACAGTAAAGTACAAATTGAGTCCATATGGTGAAGAGCTGAAAAAACATGTGACTTACTTTAGGGCAGTGAGGGTCCCTGGCACTCTCAATCATACGCCCCTCACCCATCCGTTCCCTAGAGGAAATGCAAACAGATTCAAATTAAACACAGCTCTATGTACTATATATAGACTAAGGCCCCGTCCACATGGAGACAATATGAGTTGAATCCGCTAACGTTCTCTATCGTATAGACGGTTCGTCCACATGAGGCCGACACGGAAACACGGATTTGGAGTCCCTTTGATAACGGCTCCCAAAGTGGGTAGGTCTGAGGACGAAACGCTTGCGGCTCCGTGTGTACGCCCTATATATATGATCATTCCCTGAAAACGATGACGCCATAGCCCAGCCTCTCCCCGCGTCATTGCTGATGCGTTTCGCCAACAACAACAACAACAACAATGGCGGATCTCAGGGTTGCGTTCGTGCTCCAGACGCTACTGACCATGATACAGATTTTAGTGCAACATTTACAGCTCCTCTACCACAACCATCAGCAACAATAATAATAATATAATATAATAATAATAATAATAATCGTCATCGTCTTCTTCGCTGCTTTTGGTGTATTTTGTGGCGGAAGTACAGCGCCACTTACAGGCCCGTCATATGTACTACAGCGTCTACAGCGGGTTGAGCGGTCTCGTGTGGACGGACACGTTTCTTGAGGCATTTTCCGTGTAGACGGGAGACTTTTTTTGATATCGACTTCGGTTCGTTTTCGTGTCGTCTCCATGTGGACGGGGCCTAACTCTGTGTCTTTGAAATCAAGTACGGTAGTGAGCACTAAAATCATGTAAAGACCGGAAAAAAAGAGGGACGAAAGAGTCCTGCAGACTGACTTGAGGATGTTTTCCCTTACTGACATCTTTTTTTTTTTTATAAATCTTTTTATTAGTTTTTGCCCAGATATCAAACAGACATTTTCAAGACAATACAATTAAACACGAAACCCAATACCCCGAAATCTCATTCAC
>NW_011369945.1:20182850-20190274 GCF_000735185.1 Notothenia coriiceps
TTGATACTCTCTGTTTTATTCTTTTTCTTTAGGTCTTTTAGTGTACAGACTAAAAGATTTATTCAAATAAACGTTTAATACCAACCTGTCTATTAATAAACCAGTTATTGTTTTCAAGTAGAGTTATGAAACAAATTATGCGGGAAACAACCGTTACTGTCTCCAGTTTGCAAAAAGACATTCAGAAGAGTTGTTGTTTTTGCCTCTCCTAAAGTGTGTGACAACGACCAATAAAACCGGGTAAGGAGGTACGTCAGAAAGAGATCTCGTCACTACAAAACCCCCGACAGCCTGACCCGTGTGCCTGGAAAGTTGAGGAGGTTTCTAAAGATACCCAACCTAGACCTCTACCGATCCGGTGTAGTCCTGAACTTACGAGAATGGCTTCGGTCGAGGGAAGCAACGGCCCCGCCGAAAACTCCTGCAACTTTCAGGCACACGGGTCTGTCGCACAATACTCTTGTCAGTGACGTAGAGTTACACTCACTTCTACGACTTGATCGCTACCTCCTTGTCTGTATCCCGAAGAGGTTAGATATGACGGGAATCCCTACCTTCCTCCAAAACGTGAGTTTTAGAGTGCTATCTAACTGTTGTGACACAGGGGTAAGAAGGAAGGAAATGTGCCTAGTCAGCAGGACCAGGGAAACGTCTTTTTGTCGGGTTTCGTACACTACAAAGGGGGGGTACAAAGTGTCATCCCACAAGAAACCGACGTTGAGTCCGTAAGAAAGATGGAGGTTTGTGCAGATACAAACTCAAAAATGGTTTTTCCAAGATAAACCAAAAAGTAGACTGGTATACTGTAAGAGGGTTAGGAGAAGACCTAGTAGATTTAACGAGAAGATAAAAAAAGAACACAACATTTGCAAACGGAGACAGTACGGTTGTTTCAACCCAATATATTGACAAACTCTACTGAAAACAATCGTTTGAGACTCGGTTACCTTCGAGGAATACGCAGAGGTGGTATTTAAACGTTTATATATGAGAACCTGATAACACATCTCCCTTGTTGCTAAGGACTCGTGACCGTGCGTATACACTAAAAGACTCTGCATTTAAAATTACAGGCAACTCTCATCTTTTTAAGTGGGAGAACCTGCACAATTGGTGGCTGACTAAATACTTTTTTGCCCCACTGTATATCTATCCACCATATCTTTACATTGCCCATAGTTCTTTTCTGTAGGGCTGCACGGTTTAAAAAAAAAAACTCATTTCAATTATTTCGACTGATATCGCAATAGGATTTTCAATATTAGGCAATAAAAACATCATAGCTAAACCCCTTCAGTAAAACAAGGTAGTCAGGCTTTTTAATGCCACACGTGCTTCATTCCTAAATGGCTCTACCTTGTTCCGCCTCCGTCTATGGTCAGGACCCGTATTCCTCTGCCTTTGACTGGTTCGGCGTAGCCAATCAGAGCCAGAGCTTCTCTCACAGCAGCCTGAAGGGGGAGGTCTCTAGCCTGCCTCAGTCTCAGCAGGCAAGGCAGCACGCTCTCCTAAGAAGGTCAACATTTCTCAACACTTGATGACTGTGCAAACACATCAGACATGTAACAGAGCTGCATGGTTGTGATGGTGATACACACTCACCTTGATGGCAACACCTCTTGTCTCGGGGAACTCCAGGATGTGAAGGCTGAGCTCCTCCACTCGACTGGTGAGGAGCTTGACATCATTCACTCTCTGCAGGCCTTTCACCAGAGACCGGGTCTGGTTGTCTACACTCACCCTGGCTATTATCTGCAAGACAAATACACACCATGCTTACTTACTTGTTTTTATTGTGCATTTTTAACCTAGCGATTCATATCACATCAATGAAAACCATAGAAGTAATTGAGATTGACTTAAGAATTCACTGCTCATTAGTGGCACGTATCCCCTTACCTTCTCTCTTTGAATTAACCGCTGTTGCTTAACTTTCTCCTCTTCACTGTCTGCTTTCTTTGCTGCTTTGTCCACAGTTGGCTCTACAACAGCGACTGCTGAAGGCTTGTCTTTTGGAGCTGCAATGCTTTTGGAATCACCTCTGAACTTTGGGACCAGGGGTGCGATGTAGCTGCCGACGAACGCCTGAACGCTGGGCCGAGGGTAGGAGAGGTAGTGGGTGAAGCCTTTTTTAGTGGAGGCAGCGGGCACAGGGATGGACTGAGCTTCACTTTCAGTCGCAGGGATGGCGGGGGAGGACGTCCCCGCTGGAGGAATGAGCATGTCTGAGGGAGATGGAGAGGTGGTGGGTGCTTCAATACTTTTAGCCACTGGAGACAAAATAGGAATGTGGTCCTTAGTTGTAAGAGCGCTGAGAGTGGGCTCTGAAACAGGATCACCCCCTTCTCTGCTCTGCTGCAGAGGCCTGTTGTCTACTTCTTCCTTTGGCGCACTGGTGCCAAAGTAAGTATTGATGTGCAGAGCCAGAGTTGTGTACGTCTCATCCATGTTACTAGACAGAGCTGCTGGGTGAAACAGCTGTGATGTGTGTGTTGCCACAGAAGAGGAAGAGCTTAATCCTGACGTGGACTTCTTTGTGGCAACAAAAGGATTTTCTGTATCTTGCTGCTGCTGCTGCTGCTTGTCTGGCTCTTCCTCAGCTGTTTTGCTCTCGCCTTCTGCTGCTTCTTTCATGGTGGTTTCAGGTGCTGTGTTGTTAGAGGACGAGGCCTCGGCTTTGGTCAGAACTTTTTCCACATGGGTGCTGCTGTCCACTGAGGCACTGCCAGGCTTGAAGCGGGAGAACTTGGAGATGAGGTCAGTGCTGCCTACTGCCTTGGTGACACTGTCCAATGTGGTCCTGATTCGCGACATGCGTTTGCTCACTGGGAACAGAAGTGGAGAACTAAGGCTTTATCAGGCAACTGGATTATTCTGTTTTAAAATGATGCTGCATTCTGGCACACTTCCTGCCATCAGCTACAGTGGTTTAGTAGACATTCCATTGTAGAGGGAAATAGGTAATTTCACAGCTTGTTCCGTCTCCTGGAGAAAAAAAAAGGATAATTTTAAACACGTTTTTATAGGAGCAAACTTAACTAGACGACAACTGGAAAGTCGGCCAACAGAGGGCTCCATTTGCCATGCCTAGATTGTATACCTCCTGGGTTTTAGGCGGCGGAAGTGACGTAATCGTGGATGAGAAGTCGGCCACTTTTGCAGCAACTGACTGCATATCTGGTAGTAAAAGTAGACACATTTAATTTAATTTTGCATGGGCTCTTCGTGACTCTAGAGCACTGCAGGAATCACACTCCTAAAAAATCTCTCCTTTTTTTTTTTTTTTTAATAAATAAATCTCGTACTGTGTGTGTCACTGTAAACCGAAATCCCATCTGTGCTTTCCTGTATGATGTAATTTTTTTAAATATTGGTAATAGCCTGCTGTCTTCCAAAGTTATGAATTCTCAAAATATTATATTTATGATATTTTTGTGGGGAAATTATGTATTCATGTTCGTCTCTTGTCCTGGGTGGCAGGCTACGTCACTTCTGCCTACAACCCAGGATCTAGCACTAACCCATTTGCCACCCTACCCAACCTGGTAACCAAGGAAACTGTTGTTACAGCAACCAAAACAGATACTGTAAACAGCTTTCAAAAACTAACAACTCAAATCCTCTAGATCCCAGCAAGAGAACATGGAAGAGGGACAACATCCAACACTAAAGATGAATTTAACAACAGAGTCAGCTCAACTTGTGAAGACTTTGCTGGACAAACAGCGCCACCCAGTCTCTCCTGACTCTCCTCCCAGTGAGATGAAGACTATAACCTGGGTTGCTATCAGAGACTTTACAGTGGAAGAGGGGAAAAGGCAGATTGAGGAGTACATTCAGACCTGGGAGCTGCTGCCCTGCTGGCTCCACAGCCTGGACTTCCTCTGCTCCACCGAGAAGGAACATAACACCTTCTACCACTACCGGGCCCGCTTCAGTACCACGACCTGGAAGAAGCCTATTCAGGGGACAGCTAGCGTGTATTTCGTGGTGTACATCCCTAAAGTTAGACCCAACACTCTGCCCGTGGAGGTGCACTTTGCGGTGGAGTCAAACCGGCTGATGCACACCCCCGGGAGGACCAGGTTCAGAGAGGGGTGGCTGGTGGATGTCATTGATAGCAAGACCCTGCTCCGAAAAGTGGTCAACCTTTGAACCAACAGCCGAGAAAGTGACAATGTGTGGGTCATTCCCAAAGCGAACGGTATATCCAACGGGCTAACTGCTAGCATTTAACTTGCAAGATATTGCTTTGAACTCTTATTCGCCCAAAATGAGAAACGTTATAAACCCACTTTGATATTATTATCATTTACGATGTCTTTATTTACTGTTTATTACATCTGTATTTACCTTATATGCTTCTAAATATGCACCTTATACAAAGATATGTGTACATTACAAAATGTATGTGAATTCATTGAAAACAATGTAGGCTATGTGAATTCATTGAAAACACTTCAATACTCTTTCTAATCCTCTTATCTAAAAGCTGAATGAAAGTAAGGAGAGACAATACACACCAACTGTTAGCTAACTAGCCTAGTTACCTACCCGTTTTTCCTCTAATTTATCTCATACGTGCACGTTTTGTTGGACTTCAACTATGACTGTAACGTTAGCTACCGTTAAGATAACACTAGCTTTAGATAACGTTAAAGCAAAGAACGAAACTGTTTGTGTTTGATAGCAAGCCCGACATTTTCAAAGGAAAAACACGTAATGTTTAAACTTCAAAGCTAGTGTTAGCTTGCCTAGCACACACATGAAACCGTTAGCCTAACGTTAGCCTTTTAATATTATAATTATAAAGCACACAATTAAACAGTTTATCTTACCATGAGAAACAGATGCCGTTAAATATATGTCCAACGTATTTCTTTCAGTTAGATGCTGGTATAACACATGTAGTTGTGTTTATGTTAAATGGAAAAGATAAACAGGAAGAAGAGAGGAAGTGACGCAGTTCCCTATACGTTTTCAGTGCCATGCCTTGTATATGCCACTAGGTGTCGACAAAGCCTCCATGGAATAAAAACGATTTCACTGCAACACAAGTTTTAATCATAGACTGGTTTAAATACAAATTTAAGATACAAAGAATCCACAGCAACGTTTATAATTTAAAGATTAAGACAGAGTTGTACTTGCAGAGTAAACTTGATTGTTCTCAAGGAGACATTTGTATTCGGCAAAGTGCTATTGTCCGTTGTTTTGTTTCTTTATGCAGGAAAACATCACAAAAAACCCACACAAAAAACACAAGGGGAACATAGATACATTTGCCATGGACAAGAAGGAAGCTTAGAAGTAAAGTGCTCATGTTTGCTGTACTGCATTAAGATGTAACTTTTGGGTTCAGCAGCTTAACGGAGGCTGAAACCAATGATAGCTTCAAGGTTTAATTATGCACTCAGGCACACAAACTTTGAACTGATGGAAGTCCTAGTATTTAGAGAATAGGGGATGTTGAGAGTTCCATGACTATTTTCTCACACAGGCTCTCTATGGGTTCCTAATCTTCCTCCTATTACCCTCATCTGCTTTTAAGTCTGTATCTAATGATGCTCTCTCTGATCAGGCGGCTCACTCCATACAGCCGCAATCCCCTTCGGTTTGTGGTTTAGAGAAACATCTCTTGTTCGAAATGCATCTTGAAGACCTATATTTGAGTTATAAAAATCCAACGTTTTATTAATAACTAATGGCTCTTTCTCAAATAACATGTATGCACATGAATCAACTCCTTTTGTTCATAATGGCCTTCAGGTCAAAATAATTCAAAAGCTGATGTAGTAGTGCTTTATGACTCAAGCCGATGTTCCTGTTGATAATGATAATGATATATCTACAATCTGACCGGGAAGCAGAAAAACGACTGTCATGGTAAAGGTTAACAAGCATCATGTGGAGATGCCTTTTCAAAAGCATCTTGAGTAGCATTTTTACACCACACATACAGAGCCCAAGGTACATTAAGAGCTCGTGTAAAGGACAAACAGCTGGGGTCCACAGGCAGCAGAAAATAAAGGGCATGATGGAGGCTGGATAATGGATACTGAAATACAAAAATTGTTTTCTGATTCATGCCCATGAACATGGGGTTGTTGTAACCATGTAGTGGAGCTTTCGAGGAGTGATTCCCAACCACTTACGGTATATACAACCTTTTTCCTATACCGTTTTTATAGTTTCATATTTTATTGATGTTAATTTTTATATTTTATTTTATTTCCTTTTTATCACCACTGTAAAATGTCTTTGAGCACCTGAAAAAGCACATAGAAATAAAATGTATTATTATTATTATTATGTTTAATATTTTCTCCAGTGTAACAAAAGCCAAGGAGAAAAACAAATAAACTGCTCAACTGACACAACACAAATAACTCTGTTGGATTTGTTATGTTGTTTTTTTTTAACGTAGGTTTTTATAATAGTTTGTGTTTTACTTGGTTGTTTTTCTTACTTTGAATCTTCTTAAACTGCACCAGGGGAAATTCCTCGTATGTGTAATCCTATTTAATCCTGTTTCTGATTTGGTACATTCTAGTCTTATTTCATATGTTGATTGATCGATTGATAGGTTACATTTTATTTCGAACAAGTAAAATGAATAATTACAAAAACAAAACAAATGTTGCAGTGCATAGTCATGTAAGACAAATCAAAACAAAAAATGACATTTACAACATATGTTCGTTTGTGTATAAACTAGGGCTGTCAAACGATTAACATTTTTAATCAGATTAATCACAGTTTAAAAATTAATTAATCATGATTAATCACCATTCGAACTATGTCCAAAATATGCCATGTCTTTATGTATATTGTTATGGGAATGGAAAGATAAATGATAGAAGGCGAATATATCCATTTAACATACAGTAGTATGTATATGTATGTTTATTAGAACATTGTTCTGTGTGTCAAAATGAAAGACATCCCACACACCTATCAATCATCAAACCGTGGGGTCTTATTTCATTACGTGTGGATTTCTATCAACAAGTAATGTTGTATCGATGTATACCTGTATAGAGATGTACTACAGCAAAAGTATTCTCCGTCAGGACTTCCTGCGACAACACCACGCCGTTATCGTGATTCTGATTGGCCAGAAGCAGGGCCGTGGGAAGTAGGGGTGCTGAGGGTGCTGCAGCACCCCCTGGTGGAGGACAGGGGATCTGCACTTCAAGATATAATTTTTTAAAAAAACGAATTTTCAGCCTTGATGTAACAACATTCATAATTAAGTAAAGATAACACCCTTTTCCCCGGTTACATTTTCCATTTGCCCTGTACGATGGGCGCTGTGAGTGATGAAGTGGGGGATGTTGGCTTAGCAGGCGCCCGCAGCTCACAGCCAAAGTGAGAGAGATAGAGAGAGGGGATACCGCGGTACCGGCGGGGATTGTTGTTAG
>NW_011369945.1:20190309-20199255 GCF_000735185.1 Notothenia coriiceps
GTTCTTAGCTACAGTAAGGTTAGTAAGCGTCACATCTACCAGACATTTTGTAAAGTTAAGCTAATCATATCGTTATATATTGATACTGATCCATAACAGGAAACGTAATGCGCAGTATCAAGCTCGCAGCTCTTCGCGTTCCCTAATGCAGGCTCCACACTTAGGTGAGTTCTTTACGGGTGCTGGGGCGGCTGGTAGCCGGAGGAGACCACACTACGTCTTACAGTGCCGTGTACCGGAGGGGAGAGAGAGAGAGGAGCGAAGGGGGGGAGAGAGAGGTAATACGGTTTCCTGATAAACGTTTTGTTTGATAGGCTTCGGCTGTGGAGAGTATGTGCTGCAGGGAGGTGGATGCACCTCGCACAACGCACCCAGGAACGAACGCTAGCTCCGGTCCTTTTCCTGTTAGGGAAACTGTGGACTCGATGTCCTGACGCTGACAGGCTCGAGTTTGTGCAACCTGCACAAACTCCAGCTCACCAGGATTACAAATTGTGAAATGCAATGTAAAATGACCGAAAAAATACCAGCTCACTAAATCACAACCGCTCAAACCAACTACAAACTACTACCGCGGATTGGGCAGAGAAGGAGTCAGAGAGAGTTGCTCCCCCATGTGATATGACGCGTTTGACGTATGACGTTAAAAAAAAAGCAGTTTTTAGTAGCAGAGCTCAAAATTGCTCCTTTCCCTCTGAATTCCTGCCCTTATGTCTTGTAAAACATATCAAATCCTGCATTCACTTTTTTAATTGTAATTTTCAGGCAAGGTTAAGCATAAATGTAGTAAAAAAAAACCTGCAATTTGCTCTTTAATGCAATCGAATGTAAAACAAAAAAGTTATGATTGATGAAAGTAGTAAATCGGTCAGATTTGACCCGAAGACAACGGGAGGGTTAGTGAACTTTTAAAAAAACCTTTTTTGTGGTTTTATTCCATGCTATTGTTTAACCTTTATTAGGTCTGGTTTGCAGAAATGGCAGCTTTGGTCATTTTAAATTTAAGTTTTTTTTTGCTCATGACTTAAGGAGGCTCAAAATGTAATCGCAAGGATTGCATTTAAATATATGGGGTTTTATACCATACATATTTTGTAAACTCTAGTTAAATGAGTGCTAAATACATTAGTTTATTTCAGCCTGATATGGTGATTTACTGTTTTGTGTGATCACTGGTGATGATAAGGTTTCCCTCCCTATCTAATTTATATTGTTGATTTTAGCTGTTTAATTTTGAAGCAACAAATATATTTTTTCAGTTTCAAAAATACTATGACTTCCCATTGAACTAAGCTCTGACCACATAGTGCAGTTGTGGTAACTTGAGTAAAAATGTTTTATTTATATAGCCAAATATAATAATGGAAGTGTCTGCAAAGAATCAGACGAAATTAAGAGAGCTGAGGATGTTTAAGGAAGCGTTCCTACGTTTCTTTTTTTACCTGAGTTTTGAACATGTGGTTTGTTCTGCTTTACTATCGAGGGTGTAAGGATATGGGAACTTGTAGAGGAAGTTCCTCTTCTTTTCCTTTTTTACATCCTCTTTGTCTAAACTTGCTGTTTTGCAGCGGATGCACCATGTTTTTATTGCTAACGTGAGAGACCGTTCATCAAGTTGTCAAGTGTCCCTGTGTGTGATGGTTAGTCATGCAGACGGATTTGAGACGACGCTGTCTTCTGTTTTTCCTCTTGATTTCAGCAGAGGTGTGGGTGCATGGAAACAAGCTGTCTGTGGAGCAGCCTCTGTTTCTGGCTGCAGACGGTGGTCAGACAGGAGGGGCTCTTCGAGGAGCATTTCACATTACTCATGCTGCTTATTGCCTCCATGTTATGCAGCAGTGGGTGATCATTTCCCATCTATTACATTAGTATAAGTAGAAATACTGCAATATAAAAGAACTCAATAAAACTGGAAAGTACAGCCTTCCAATTGTATCTAATGTATTATCAGACAACCTCGTATATCAAAAACATATGTTCTCATAGTGCAAAAATTACCCTTTTATTTTCAGCTAATGCAATAGCAGTATATACACACAGGGAACACAAAAAAACAAAGTTAGTTGAAGCAGGAAGGCAGAAAGCATAGCTTATTAAAAAAAAAGAGTAGTCCTATCCAACTAATGTACATCCTTTTCGGTCAAGGACCTCATATCTTATTGCAAAATACAAAAAACTACAAACTTTATGATACGTTTCTAAACAAGCTTAGCCAGGACTGTCTTGTAAAAGAGAATTTCAATGAGATTTCTCCTGGTTAATTAAAGATTTAAATAAATAAATATATTACAGGTCCTTAAAAAATTAAGAGACCACTCCAAATGTTTCTTGAATCTCAATCTCTACATGTATGGCAGCCCTTCCATTCCAGTGTCTCAAACCAGAGCAACTGATAATGCTGCAGTGGTCTCTTACTTTTTTCAAGAGCTGTATATGTATTTCAACTCTAAGGTAATAATAAGCTTGATTGAAGTCATGAATAGGGGCTGAAAGGGGCTGATATAATACTTTAATTTAAAAAATTGAAGAAAAAAGAGAAAGAAAGGTCCTCCAAGTACATAAACAGATCTCAACAGGATTAACTTCAACCCTACACTATATAATCATGTGATTGCAGCAATTATAATGATATCATTATTACCCCAGTGTCCCCAATGAAATGACTCCCTGTACCTTAATTTGGCCTACACAGTACCATATTCAAATATTGACTCCAGAGCTGGACCCTCTGCTTTTGGCTCAATAAGAAGATCTGATAATGCAGGGTTTGTGTTTCTCATAGCTGAGTTCATCACTTCTCCCTTATTGATTTCAGCTGTAACCTGAGAGGTTAGTGTTGCACAAGAGACGCCGAGTGCCACGGCTCCAAAGGGCCACGTAAACCCTGTCGATTTGTTTTTGCATGACAACGCTAAGGCGACACAAGCTTGCTCGTACCAACTGTGCTCCATTTACTACCATCTGCTTTCTACCATGAGCTTTCTCTCCAGGCGATCCGAAGATTATTTCATTAATTAAGAGTAATTATATAATAATAATGAATGGACACTGGACATTATTGCCCCTTCTGCACATCGTCACACAAGGCGTGAGTCACAGTGTTGCATTACTGTCGTGCTGGAGATGAATCAGAGTTGTGGAAGATACAGTGAGCGTACATTATGCATGTGTCATTTCTATCGATCCGCTCAATGCAGAGTTTGATTTCAGCCATACCATTTATCATGACCCCCGAACCTCCCCCCGCAACACACACACCCTCCCACCAGCAACTTTGACTTGTAAATAAATATTGCTTAAAGTGCAATAACCTTAACTCCAAAGGTTGGAGGAATCTCAGTGTGATTAGCGAGCCTGGAGAATGAGCGCATGTGACAGCAGAGAGGGGGGTGCTGGGAAGTATGGAGCTTAGGCAAAACCTCCTGATTTTCAGTTCCATGATATGTGGATCAAAGCACTTTCACATTCGACCACGAAGATACAAACTAGAAGAAAACAGAATCATATAAGTACATCAGGTTTCATAGAGCCAAACATTTCAAGTGCTACTGTACTCAACTGGCTTTAGATAAGCCAGTCCTTTATTAGTATATAAGACGTGTATGTTAGTGTATATCAGTATGTAGTGTCTCTACTTTAAAGAGTCCTCTCCTGCTGATGTTCAGGTGTATATCAGTATGTAGTGTCTCTACTTTAAAGAGTCCTCTCCTGCTGATGTTCATTACATTGCATTTAGCTGACGCTTTTGTCCAAAGCCACTTACAATAAGTGCATTCGACCACGGAAGATACAAACTTGAAGAAAACAGAATCATATAAGTACATCAGGTTTCATAGAGCCAAACATTTCAAGTGCGTACTCAACTGGCTTTAGATAAGCCAGTCCTTTATTAGTATATAAGTGCTTTGTCAGTAATTATATCGCTCGAAGTGGAGTCCAAAGAGATGAGTTTGCAGTTTGCGCCGGAAGATGTGTAAGCTTTCTGCTGNGCAGTTTTGCGCCGGAAGATGNAGCGTTGCCACTAGTGGGATGTATGGGGCGGGCCATTCTGCACATGCGTTAAATGCGTTAAACATTTTAACGCAATTAATTCTAAAAATTAATTACCGCGGTTAACGTGATAATTTTGACAGCATTAGTATAAACCTGACGTCTACAAGCAGCCGTCACTGACCCCCCCCAACTGCGCTCCACTCCTTACAAGTCCTAGGCTTGGTCCTTCAATCAGCTGTCACTTGCAATACGCGCGCAAAGGAAGACACATGTCGAGATGCCTCTGCGCCAACTCCGCTATATTCCAAACAACTGGAAAACATCAGGAAATCAGTAAATTAAATGGGTTTGGGCAGCAACAGCTCAGAAAAGCCCCCCGCTGATGGCGGAGAGGTGTATACGCGTGTTGCGCTCATCAGAGCCGGAGTATTGGGTTTGGTTTTTGTGATTGCAACTTATGGAAACCTTTTCTTCTTGAGCACACTTTGGAAGAAGCGGAAGAGAAACACAAGGACCCAGCTGTTCCTTTTACACCTGTGCTTGGCGGATCTGGTGGTAGCTTTTTTCCAGGTCCTACCTCAGTTTCTCATGGAAATTACGCACAGGTTCCAAGGCACGGACTTCCTGTGCCGGGCTGTGAAATACCTGCAGGTAGTCGGGATGTTTGCCTCCTCGTACATGATAGTGGCCATGACTATAGACCGGTACCACGCGGTCTGTAAGCCCATGGTTTCCTTCATTAAGAGCTCGTTTAGGAGATACCTCTCCATAGGCGCAGCGTGGCTCATCTCTCTCGCCCTCAGCTCTCCTCAGATCTCCATTTTCTCTCTCCAGGAGGTGGAGGAGAACCAGTTCGACTGCTGGGCTACATTTATAGAACCGTGGGGGAACATAATCTACATCACCTGGATAACTGGGGCAGTGTTCGCCATGCCTGCAGCCATTGTGCTCTATTGTCAAATAAGAATATGCACCACCATCTACTTCAACATGAAGAGAAAGGCTCTGCAGGCAGGTCGCACGGGCACGAGAGGGGTGTCCAACGCCATGCTGAAGACTGTGAAGATGACTTTTGTTATTATAATGACATACACAGTGTGTTGGAGCCCTTTCTTTTTTGTCCAGTTATGGTCTGCATGGATCCCCAGCAGTGCGCCAACTCAAGGTGAGTCTTCAAGATTTAAGTCTGTATCTTTATATGTAATACGTCAACATGTTATATTTTAAAAACAAGGCAATACATAGGCTAAGTGTTAATGCACCTCAGATCAGTTTGACACATCTTACTGTCCTCTCACAGGTCCAGTGTTTGCCATCATCATGCTGCTGGCCAGCCTCAACAGCTGCACCAACCCCTGGATATACGTCTACTACAGCTAAAATGGAAAATAAAGAAATGCACGACACACACTGAAACAGAGGTTCATACCCCACAGAGATCTGGGGGAAAAAAGGTTTAAACAATGAAGTTTAAAACAAAAAAAAAGTAATTGGGATGTAAGACGAATATCACAAAGATGATCACTTACGTTTCTTTGTATGTTGTAAGACGAGTCCCTCTTCCACAAGAAGTCAATTACAATATTGAATTTGGTAAGAAAAAAAATTATTCGTTTTTTAAAATTATTTCTCCTTTGGTCAATATTGGAGAGAAATGTTAAACACATTTTAAACCTGTTTTACGGCTTGTTTTCTGAAGTATGGGGAATAGGACACCATTTAGTACAAGCAAGTCCATCTGTCACCTGCAAAAAATGTAAAAGTGAATTTATCAAGGTTTAAAATATCCCTCTAAATGACTCTCGTAAATAAATGTCAATGTCCTTATGAAGAACAGAAAACAATATATTGGGATGGTATCAAAGGATATGTCACCTTGGTTTAAATCTGTGTAGTTGTTGTGTATGCATTATAGATCTCAGCTGTTTCGTATATCTGTTGGCATTTGACAGCATTTTGTCAATGAATGTATCATTGTTGGAAAAAATAACATGTTTTATATGTTAGTAGAATGTTTTGTGAAACAAGGGAACACATGGTGCTTATAGCAGCAATGACTTTGAACAGACCACAATGACAAGACTTTCAAAAACAATCTGCATAAAAAGTAAAACAAACTTTTTAGAAAAACGGCTGTACATATTAGACAGAAATATTCTACCTTTTGATGTTCTATAAATGTGTTTTAATGTAATTAAAGTGTTATTTGCCTCTCACCCTTCCTTCACTTAATTGTTTCCCTTTACATTTAAGGGTTAATATGGACTTTTATCATGAGACCTGGGCTGGCTCTAGTCTTTTTTTTTAAGCCCAGTCAGTTTGCTATTGTAATGATAAGAACATTTCATTCCTTAGTGCTTTTTCAATGATCATATTTGTCATTTCCCTGGCTGTGTTTGGCAGTTGTTTATGTTGTGCATTTCCACAAAAAGATATGAATAATTACAGTTCCATACTTGAGATCAAGACCTGCACTTATCTCTATAGAAGAAGATTGAAAAAGAAGTGTTGTTTGTCTGCCGGGATTCCGAATAATACGATCACAACAATTTCATTTCATTACAGATTAATGGGAATCCATATTCAGAATCCTTGCTGGGCCCTGGGTCCCTGTTTGCCGGGGGAATGCATCGACTCCTAACCTTCTCCTGTGTATTTGCATTGGCGTTTCAAACCAATTAAGCTTCCCACCTGCCTCCATCACATTAAGTATTAGAATAAACCCCTGCCAACATCACCATGCCTCCACCATGAGAGCCTTTTAAGCCTGAATCATTGGTCATGCAGAGCGGTGACATATGCTTGTTCAATTAAAATCACAACAGGTGTTTCCTTCTTTCTTTTGTCACGACCACAGACATGTTTTCTATTTTCATCACAGGTCAAATATAGTCACTATCCACTCAACAGTGTTTTACAGATGGTGCGAGCAGCGCCTACAGTACAGAGACAGCCTTTGGCACATTTCATTCAGGAAAGCTGCTTCAAATAGGATTAGGTATCTCACACGGCCAAAATGCTATGATTTCAGAACCCAAGGGGGTGGAAGGTGGGGGATAAATCCTAACTGGTTCATGCTCATGTCATTGAGGGGGGGGTTTAAAACAATCACCAGGGGCATAGGGGACACCGCACATGCTTTAAGGAAGACATTTACAAGCACACTTCAACAGATGGTTTTCTGAATCAGAATATTTTGAGTATATCTTTGGGGAGATTGCAGAGAATGGAAATGATTTGCAGCTGTGAAACGAAATGAGCGTCTGATTTCAGGGACATGATTGCTCGTGATTTAAGGACAAAGGACTCTTTGGCTGTTTGAAGCATAGTCAAAATAAATGTTCCCATTCAGACAGCGAGCTCTCCTGCAAAAGGATTCCCCTTTCATGGCAATTTTTCTATTTGTTGCATTAAAATCTGGAAATTAATATGTATTTTGAATTGATTTTTATTAATGGTCCTGCAAAATATAGTTAAAAAAAACCCATCTTTTTCTTCCTCTTTTTTTTAGGGTACTATGTTTTTAAGATTCTTAAAGCAATGTTTACATTTGCATTCTCATATTTGTATTAATTTTGAATCCAAATAAAAGTAACTTTAAGCACTGTTGCTTTTACAGAGAAGTAAATACCAAAGCTTAAGAGCTAATTATTTTTTTTCCATTTGTGTATCAAAGACTGAGATTCAATCATGTACACACTGGAAACATGTAACAGATCTCAGATAGGCATCAGTGGAATCAGATTAAATCTACACCCCCTGTGAAGATGGTCAAACAGTGCCACCATGTGGACAACAACTGAATAAGATATACAACAAGCCTATTATACAGCAGTCATTTAGACTTTTCATAGCGGGGAGAAGAACAGATGTTATGAATAACATTAAAGTATTTATAATTACAGTGACATGCCAAAATGTCTGCTGTGAAAAATAGCTAATATGGATATGAGACCATTAGTATTAAAAGCAGTAGTAATATGACTGTATAAATAGTTTATGCAAGTAAAAGTATTGCATTTAAAGTCCAACTTAAGTAAAAAAGTATTAGCACCAATGTATATTTAAAGTACCAAAAGGAAAAGCACTCGTTATGAAGGACTGTCTGTTTTAGGGAATACATTTATTTTACCAATTGATATACAGTAAAATGATGGATTGTAGTTATTTATGAATTATGTTGTAAGCAGAATAATGTTGAAGTTGTTGACGGGGAAATCTAAAAGAATTCCCCATCATGCATTACTTTATTTATATTTTATGATAGTATAAAATAACAGAAAATGGAAATACTCAAAGTACAAGTAGTAGTAAAAAGGTGCTTAAGTACAGAACTTGAGTTTGTGTGCTTAGTTTGAATCCACCTCTGTAACACCCACATAAAATCAATTTCAAGGACCGCCTACTTCCATCTACGTAACATTGCAAAAATCAGGCATATCTTGCCTCAAAACGATGCAGAGAAACTAGTCCATGCATTTGTTACTTCAAGGCTGGATTATGGTAACTCCTTATTATCAGGGTGTACCAAGAAGTCAGTCAAGTCGCTTCAGCTGATTCAAAATGCTGCAGCTCGTGTACTAACCAGAGTTAGGAAAAGGGAGCACATTACTCCTGTTCTGGCTGCCTTACACTGGCTCCCTATAGAACACAGGATAGAATTTAAAATCTACTAGGGCATTGCGTTCCAAGAATGCAGGTGTTCCTAGAGTCTCTAAAAGTACAATGGGAGCCAGAGCCTTTTCTTATCAAGCTCACTTTTGAGCTTTTAGATCCTCTCTCTGTCTATACCTGTGTACTCCGCCCAGCTCCAGGGTCTAAGGACAGAGGGTGTCATATTGACATACTGATATTCTGTACAAACTGTGAAGTCCACTGAGACAAATGTAACATTTGTGATATATAAATAAACATGGTAACTCCTTATTATCAGGGTGTACCAAGAAGTCAGTC
>NW_011369945.1:20199295-20201928 GCF_000735185.1 Notothenia coriiceps
CATTCGTTCCTATGGACGAGAGCTCTAGTTAGATTCAGGGTCCATATTGCTTTAGTCTCACTGATGAAGAATGTTGATTATTACACTCTGAACTAGTTAAAACCTCGAGCTGCAGAAAGAGTTCTTCAGAATTGGTTTGGCAACCGCTGTGTCAACTCGTGACACACCACCTGTCTTGTCAATTCTCCGCCCGAAGCTCCAAATAAACCACCAGTGTTTTCCATCAAAGCTCCAGCTCTCCTCGTGTCTCTCTGAGTCCTGACTCTCCATTGCTTCAGAAGTTTCCCCCACAACATCAATAATATTGTCATACTGATATTCTGTACAAACTGTGAAGTCCACTGAGACAAATGTAACATTTGTGATATATAAATAAACATTGATTGATTGATTGATTGTATGGGAGCATGTGTAACATTACATATCAGCAAGTCGCTCAATGGTAACAATTGAAACCCACGCTCATCAGAGCAGCATGGATGTGATATAATCTTCTAAAATGTTCTGCTTCTCTTTAAAAACGCAACCGTCTTTCTTCAGGAGGGCTACCTCTGTCTCCAGAGCACGGATCTTGTCCATGGTGCTCACTTCCCTTTCGTCCATTTCCAAGATCTTTGCATGCAAACTCAAGATCTTTTGCCACAGCTGATCCTTGTCCGTGTCCGGCCTGCAGTACGAGTGCTCGTAAACAGAAATGTGCTCGAAATAGCTGGGTGTCTCCTCTGAAAAGCAAGCGTTGGTTTGGTCCATGACTATTTCCACAGGGACGAAGCTAAAAGCCTGGCCCAGAGCGGTTTGGAGGGCAGCTGCGTCCACATGTTCCTCTCCTTCTGAGAAAGGGCCCAGTGACTCGCAGCACAACACAGTCACAATGGAGGGAGCCTGCTCTTCAGGATGAGGCTCATCGCGTCGGAACAGTGTGAGGCACGATGCTTTCGGCATGCCTGGTAACTCACCAGCAGCAGCAGTTTGTGTCTCCTTTGAAGGACAGGAGATGCAAGTGTCCGACACCAGAGGCGATTCAAATATCATCCCAGTGTGCTCAGCTTCAATGCCGTTTGTTGTATTTGACTGGACCTTGTTGCATGTTCTACTCAAAATGAGTGGCTTAGTGCTGAGAGGAGAGTCAAATCCTTTGGTTTCAGTGTCAATATCCAAAGTCTTGAGTTTGGCCTTAGGGCTTCTTTTAATGGTGGTAACCTTTTTCTCTGCATCCTGGGATAAAAGAACAGAAGTCTGGTCAATCACAGGCCATACACAATAATAGAAAATGAAGAAGAGGCTTGTTGCCCACCAGAAACTTGCGAGAAATACGTATTTTTTGTAGTGCTTGTACTTCTACTTGGGCTTCAATTTGAGCAGAAAATGTTTAAATAAATACCATTGAGTTGGTTCAAAGCTAGGTTTGTGATTTGGTATTACTTCATGTGTGAACTGTAAAGGATGCTGAGACAGGGAAACAAAGACAGATACGTACATCCCCACTGGAGGGAAATTCAGTCGGGATGGCTGTGTTCTTCAGGTAGCGGATGCCCCATCGGATATCGAAGCAGTCCTCTGTAAAATGCTCGCTGCACAGGTACTGATGGCGACTCGGGGCCCATTCTTCCCGCTTCATGTTGTCCACCCATTTCTGCAGTCTGGTCTTGTCTTGTAAGGGAAACCTTTGAGGGAAGGAACAACAAACAATTAAAAGGCTTGTTTGAAAATGAAACTTTTCATGGTTTCAGTATTAGTTGTCACTTGAATGTCATTTATAAGGCTATCATTACTTACATAGCTCGTAAAGTGTCTCCTGTTCTATAACCCACAACAGTTTGCACAACTTTGCATAATTGTAATGTTTGTATAATCCAATTTCAATATGCGTCTAGTTTATTTCTATATATTTCTGTAGCTTAGTGAGATTGTTTATTGGAGAGTATTTAATTTATTCAATATTTTCGTCATATTCTGTGTTAGGGAATAATTTGCTTAGGTATTCAACCTTCGACCCAGTTCATCGTTTTCTCTCTTTACTGTCTCTTTTCCCATGGCATAGGTATATGGCCTTTGCTGCTATCTCTTTTAAGGAGGAGCAGCTTGGGGGCATTGCTGTTGCCAGTCTATGACCGAGCACAAGCCGCCATGAGGTAGTTTACTGCTCAGGGACGAAGGTTCCCTGGCGCACATTCTTTTCTATGGACGAGAGCTCTAGTTAGATTCAGGGTCCATAATAGTTTAGTCTCACTGATAAAGAATGTTGATTATTACACTCGAACTAGTTCAAACCTCGAGCTGCAGAAAGAGTTCTTCAGAATTGGTTTGGCAACCGCTGTGTCAACTCGTGACACACCACCTGTCTTGTGAATTCTCCGGCCGTAACTCCAAATAAACCATCAGTGTTTGCCATCAAAGCTCCAGCTCTCCTCGTGTCTCTCTGAGTCCTGTTTCCAATGCTTCAGAAGTTTCCCCCCATACACGACACATTTTGTTTTATATTTTAGTACTTTCTTTATACTTAATTCATATTTCTCATAATCATTGATTTTTAATGTTGTCGTATATCTGCACCTTCTGTAGCAGCAAATTCCTCTTACTGTGTTTATGTATTCACAATGTTACACTAAAGCTAATTGACTTAGCATGTGGGC
>NW_011369945.1:20201946-20206844 GCF_000735185.1 Notothenia coriiceps
CTTATACCTTTGAACTAGGTAGTTATAAACAAATTATATATTATTGACATGACATTACATGTTAATTTATCACTGCGACAATAACTCATATTATCTTTGACCAAAGATGCTAAGGATAGCAGAAAATAAGCACTTGCAGCTGAACCAAACAAACATTTAAACTCAGAGAAACAATAGAAAGAAAACAACCAACATACGGGTAGAAGCTGATTCTCTTGTTGTGTGGTCTGGGTGTAGTTCCCCCGCGGTTTCTGCACACCTTCACGGCGCAGTAACGGGGCATATCTGCTGAGAAACTGCATGAAAACGCTTCACATAAACACGTTTGTTGCTAACGTTTTTCAAAACACAAACCAGTCCGTGAACAGCCACTTCCGGGATGTAGCACTCAGCGGATATGACGTTTATTCCGTTCTGTCATCAAGATAGTTACCATCTATGATTACAAAAGGTTGCATAACTGAATCAGAAACCCGTTATTACTCCCACAGCGGGGAAAATACAGTTTTACAGCAAAAGTTGAATAAGTAAAACAAAAAGTCATTAGATAATTAAAAAGTAAAGCACACATTAGTAATAAAATAAAAGTACACAAGCATGGCACAAAACACGAGTAGCAGAAGTTTAAGTAAACGTAGTGACATAAATAGCATTATTGTGAGCTTAAAAGTGTTGGGACATGTATAATTACGCCGCAGATAGTGTTTGTATTGCACATCGCAGGTTTATTGCACAAAATATGGAATAAATCAAATGTTACAAGAATGTGTAGGTACACTCATTACATATTTCATACAACAAAACATTTAGAAAGTAAACATATTAACAAAATATGTTTGGGTGTCATTACTTGATTAAAAATGAAAGAATATCACCACAAAGCAAAGCAGGAAGTACGAGCAGATGACCCTCCTCCTTCACTTGTTTTCTTTTCGGACTATCCCCATGTTCCACGTGCGCACTGTGTCCACCAATCACAGTGCACCGAGTCACTTTGTTGAGAAATGGACCAATGGCGTTGCGAGTCGTGGTGTTACGGCTCTGGAATGCGGCTCGTCAACAACCGCTAGCTTTGGTCGCGCATCAGCTGGAGCTGTCCGCGGTTTATAGAAGTATCCTCAGGCTGTTTGTCACCTCTTCTCCAGGTAATCCTTATTTTTCAAGTAAACTTGACCTATTACTAGTCCTGGGTAGTTTACCTGCAACTGAGCATAACTGTGGAGTATTATTAACAAGCGGTTTTATGTCAAAACTGGTTTACATTCCTGTGTTATTCCACAAAAACAGTTTCATGTTCTTGGGAAACAACGCCTTTCTGTTGAAACTAGCTATGTTTTATCGTCATAAAACATGTATTCAGGTTGTTATTTGAAGCTAGTATCTGAACATTAGAGTGTAAAAGTATGTTAAAACTGGGTGACATTACTGTGTTGTTTTACAAAAACAGTTTCATATTCTTGGGAACCCTAGCCTTTCTGTTGAAACTAGCTAGCAAAGTAATGTTATTACGTCATAAACGGTTATAGGTTGTGTAGGTTATGCTGCATGTGTGCTAAAAGGTTTTAACGTCTGGCCTGATGTAACATGTAAGTTTTAAATTGTTATGTGTGCCTTGTTAAAGCACTTTGAGCTGTACCTGGTGTATGAACAATGCTATAAAAATAAAGCTTATTATTAGTAGTGTTATTAAAACCTATATTCAGGTTGGCATAGGAAGCAAGTATGCGAACATTAGCGTTTTAAAGTGTTTCTGAAAGTCTTTCCAGTGTGTGAAATGTGGTTAACCGAGCTGTCAAACTGCTCTCTTCACAGAAAGGTGCCAGAAGCAGCAGTATGGCCACCGCGCAGTGTGTGTTGCTGCTAGCGGTGCACATCCTGCTCATCTCAGAGTTCATCCTGGCCAATGGGGACTACTACGAGATACTGGGGGTGCCGAAAGAAGCCACGGAACGCCAGATCAAGAAGGCCTTCCACAAGCTGGCCCTGAAGTACCATCCGGACAGAAACAGGGGCCCCAACGCAGAGGCCAAGTTCAGGGAGATAGCAGAGGGTAAGCCTCTGTGCCCTTACAGGACTATAGGAAACTACAAAACAGTCAAATTCAAAGTCAACTTTATTGACAATCTTTCAGTTTTTGTGTAGAGACGGAGAGATCAAAATACCGTTTCCCACAATCCCGAATACAATAAAAAAGATATATAAAGTAAACACATGTATACAAATATGTATATACATATATATATATACAATCAACAGACACATTTGTACATATGCACACATTAAGACATAAATAAAAGAACAACAATCAATATATACAAAATAACAGTCACTTCAATAACTTTGAGAAAATTATATCAATGTCATCAACGTTTTTCATATTTCAGGGGTTCTTCTAAAAGAATACCTTCTCTGAAATCCATGAGTCACTCTTAAAAGTGATAATAGCCTGTTATTGTTATTATCATGACGTGACATACTGTATGCTATCATGATGACAGCTGGGTGTTTTCTGGCACACCCTCTCTTCTTTAATGGGCCTTATTAAAGAAAATTAACTAACTAACTAACTAACTAACTAACTAACTAACTACAATAATTCTATTTAGGTGGCCTCAAAAGGAAAACATTGCTCTCATT
Organism: Notothenia coriiceps; assembly: GCF_000735185.1. NCBI lineage: Eukaryota > Metazoa > Chordata > Actinopteri > Perciformes > Nototheniidae > Notothenia > Notothenia coriiceps. The sequence goes on from NW_011369945.1 coordinate 20,204,584, forward strand.
ATTTCCATAATGAATTTATCTCCTGATTATTTTTTAGATAAAATGTCAGAATAGGAGAATGTGCAAAGAAAAAAGAATGACTTAAGAACAATCTGTAAATTAAAAAAATAATAACATCGGAAAAAAATAATGTCGAAAATATGCAAACGACATAGTACATTATATAGAGTTAATTAATGTCACATCAGCAATTTGATTGAGTTGCTGAGTTGAATTAATATACCTATACCTAATTACAAATGTACCAACAACTCAATAAAATAACTATTATAACATTATTACGTTTAGTATGTGGGTAAAAAGAATGTCGAAAATGTGCAAAAAAACGGAATAGTATAGTATCAGAAAAAAGGAACAAATGGCCTTCCTGGTTTCCTAAATTCAAGGTCATGCTTTTAAATGTCTTGTTTTGTAATTCCAAAACCAAGAAGTATTCAGTTTAACATAAATATAATACAAACTAAATATATAAACAGATGAAAAAAGCTACATTTAGAGGCTCAAAATGTTGCTTTTTATGCATGAAAAACAATTGATTGATTACAATAGTTGGCATTTCTTCTTTCTGTTGATCAACTTATATTTTGCAGCAGTACTAGTTTTTAATAAATCTACCTCTATATTGATAAAAATTGAACTTAAAGGGTTAAAACGGTCTGAAACCTAATTAATGCGTGTTTGTCTCTCGCAGCATACGAGACGCTATCCGACGTCAAGAGGAGAAGAGAGTACGACCAGTTTGGCCACGGCCCGTCAACAGGGGGGGGGCATCAAGGAGGAGGAGGCGCCTACAACTTCAACCAGCACTACCAATCCTTCAACTTTGATGACATTTTCAAAGACTTTGACACTTTTGGTCAGCGACACCAACACCACTTCCACTCCCAAAACCAAGCCCACCAAAAGAGACACTTTGACAGCCACTTCCAGGCCCACCGGGAGGCTGCCAGCAGACAGAAGAGACAGGGGGGCTTCGGGGGGGGACTCTTTGATGACATGTTTGAGGACTTGGAGAAGATGTTCTCCTTTAACACGCACACTTCCAGGACTGACAGCAGGTTCCAGGGGAAGCAGCACTGCAGGACAGTGACTCAGCGCCGGGGCAACATGGTGACCACCTTCACCGACTGCTCCTGAGACCACCACCCCGACAGAGGACAGCCTCTCTTTTGTGGTTTTGAAATTGAATGCTAATTTATCACTTGGTTGAATAGAGAATGAGTTTGTGTGGCTTTGTATGTAATATCCTCTCAGAACAAATGACAAGCTGACCTGATGAAGGGCTGCCTCTAAGCAATAACTCGCTCATTATTGCTCCTCGCACAATCCATTATTTAGTTTTCCAGGTTCATTATGTTTATTGGTGGTACAATATATTAGACTCACTCAGGTATGGCCTAATGTTAATCTATTGCTTTTCTTTTTGAGAGCAATAAGGCAATAAGTTATTAAGCGCCACAGAAACATTAATTCTGCGGCTATTCAGGCCATACTATTACTGCTGTAAACTCAGCATAGTGTACTCTCAACTTCATGTTCTCTTAGTTTCCATGAATTATCTTAAACAACAAAATATTTTTGATGTATGGCACTTGCATCAAATATTTCTGTGAAAATGGAGCTTCACATCCTGAGTGGTGTGCCATTATCAACTGTTACCTCGTTTTAGGTTCTTCCTACAGAGATGCATCTACCTTCCCTTCAGTAGGAGAATGAACATCAGTCACATGACTAATGCTGGTAACTTAGCAACAGGAAGTGTGTGTCCTCTCTCAGCTGTGTTGCTGGGATGGTTCCACGCGCCTGGGCTCACTTACCGGTGAAGCTGAACGGTCTGAAAAGTTTCCTAAACTGATCATAACGTGCAATATTTAGCACCTTTGCTCTTCATGTTGCCTATCTGTCATAGACATGTCATTGTCTTATGTCCGCACTTTGTATATGCGAGTGTATGTGTGTGAGTGTGTGTGTTTGCCCACCGAGAGTGGCCTGAGTGTTGATTGGTTGCATAATGTTTGAAGAATGAATAAAAAAGTTTAAAAAGAAAATGTGTGTTTTGTAATCGGAGGGGAACAATTGGAGAACTGTGTTGGAAGTAAACAATTGGTGTGAATAATCAGAACATAAGATGAACTATTTCTGTTATATTACCATCCATCCATCTTATCCGTGGTCGGGTCTCGGAGGTAGCAGTTCCAGCAGAGCCCCAAACGTTCCTTTCCCTGGCCACATCAACCAGCTCTGACTGGGGGATCCCAAGG
>NW_011369945.1:20206854-20209946 GCF_000735185.1 Notothenia coriiceps
CTGCTGGGAGTCCCAGCAGCTTCTACTGAAGCCAGTCACCAACTCCGGGGACTTCCGGGCGGCAGTATACGCCGTGAAGTTGTTTGCAGCCTGCCAGTAAACCCAAAGCAGAAGAAAACGAAGTGACGTCAGCGGCTCATTTGCGTAATCTTCCCTCAGGGAAAAGTACTCCGGTGTGAACGCGATTGGTACTTAGTGCCCCGGGGTAATAAGTGCCGGGGCACTAAGTGCTGGCACTAAGTACTGCAAAGTACGCGGTGTGAACGCGGCTATTGAAGCTGTTGTTAATTAAGTACTTTCTCTGTGGCCCGTGAACCCAGTGTGTAACGTGAAGGCCCTGACACACCAAGCAGTCACCAGAGGACTCGCCGACGCCGGCTGTTGCGTCGCCGTGTTCTCCTGCGTCTTGGCCATGTGTCGCACGTGAACACACCGCAAAGACTTCAGTGCGTGAGTGGCAATAACTCTCCTTACCAGCAGGCGGCGGTAGTGTGGCCACTCACGCACTGAAGTCTTTGCGGTGTGTTCACGTGCGACACATGGCCAAGACGCAGGAGAANGAACTAGCATCACAGAGCAGCACACTGAGTTTAGATGGATGTTTCCTTCTGCACTTTGTTTCTTGAGACAACAGGGCATGTTTGGTTTTTTTCTTTGAGGGAAATAGTTTTTTTGAAGCTGTTGTTGGCCTGGCCATAAGAAAGTCTGGAAAAGCTGCAGATAGAGCCATAAGAAATGAATGCAACTGATTATTGAATGTTTAATGTTGTTCTTATAGGCAATAATTTAAGCTTTGTTAGTTCCAGGTTTAATATGTGCAATAAGTTCATTTCAATAAGTTCTGCAATAAACATTGAACCAGTCTGGCCCTCGACTAGTACCCATTTTTTTAATTTGGCCCACTGTGTATTTGAGTTTGACACCCCTGCTCTACATCATCATCAAATGGTTCTCTCTCCTCCAGAATCATTTGCAAGGCCCTCTGAGCAGAGAATCTTTTGGCCATCTTGATCAGTTGTGATAAGGACGCAAACTGGCAAAGCTTTATTTATTGCGTCTCGCCCCAAATTTGCAGCTGGGATAGAGTGTGAAAAAAATTAAGATTGGTTCCCGCAAAACATAATATGGGAATGTGAGAGCAGACAGGTGTTGATGCTTGACTTTATCAACAATGTTGCAACCTTGTGCGGGAATGGCAGGGGCAGAAACACACACACACACACGCGCGCACACACCCACGCACGCACGCACGCACGCACGCACGCACGCACGCACACACACACACACACACACACACACACACACACACAAACACAGAAGGCCCAGACAGGTGATATATGTTCTTCACAGAAAATGAGCAAAGGCCATTGAGTGTGGGTTTGAAAAAATAATTCATCATATCATATTTCTTTAGCTAAATAATGAAAACAGGTCCCACAGACCCGAATACCATACAAGGGTTAAACAATGACTGGTGAACCAAAGAAGGAATGTTTGCCCTGATATCGGCAGTTATTACAAATATTTGACCTTTCAACATATTTTGAAAAGTAAAAGGTTACAAGCTCAACAGATACTGTCAGTAAGAACATGAGTTAAAGACATACAGTCATGATTACACATTTGGAAAGTGTGGATAGCTAATATCTAAAAGAAATGTGGTTTTATGCTCGACAAAGCCTAACAATACAGTACCCGGTGAGTAGTTATTTTATTTTATGAACATAGTCAAAGTGCACTTCTGACCAGAATACGGCTCACCTCACATCTGTTGGATAAATGTCACTGCAATGAGGCTTGGAAACGTTGGTAACAGTTTACTTTCATTGGTCATGCTACAGTTGTGGTGATCAGGCTTGAAAGGTTGAAAAGGATTGGCGCGCAATTTCTCCAGATTGTCTTTGATTTGTCCGATACCAGATCTCATGAACAAACTGCTGGAGGCAAAAAGATTCCTCCACTTGATCATGTGCTGGTCCCATTTAAAAAGAAAAAAACTTCCCATGACTGTTGGAACTCGTAAAAAATGAATGGTTAGCATATCTGAGGCAGTGTAAATGTTGTATTTACCCTTTGAGTTTTTAAACTTCTTTCTAATGTAGATGTCAATATGCTCTTCATCCTGTAATATAACGTTTCTTTTTAAATGCGTTTCTTTTTCAGCTGCCATTCCCCCTCAAAGCTGCCTTCCTGTTGTCACAGTACGCTCTCTACTGGAGTCAATCTGAAACAGCAAGTTGGCAACAAGGACTGAACGGTAACTCACTTTCTGCATGCACAATATTTGACATAGTGTCGTTCAAACGCTTGATCAAATGTAATACAAATAGCATCTGCGCAAAAGAAAAATGGAAGGAATGTCATGTAAAATTACCCCAAATGAAAATCTACGTATAATTCTGTATACATGAATTACAGGAATGGATTGTAGGGACAACATATATGAGTACTGGAAAATACTGGAAAAATAAGATACCCAACTGGAAGGAAAAACCTAAAGTGAATTTAGCAAAACTGGAATAACAAAGTGTGTTTGTTAGTTTTGAAAGTATGAGTAGGGGATGCAATATTATGAGATTACAACTGTTTTAATTAATTAATTATTCTTTACATTTTGTGTATGTATTTTTTTAAATGTTATTTATATTTTTTTGTTTGAAAGTAATGACATTTTGAAACATGTTGAAAGGCTTAATGTTAGATATTTAAAACCCTCAGTCAAGCAGTGAACATACAATTATACAAAATTGCATTACGCAAATGTAAGGCAACAGTATTCAAATGAAAAGGTAAAATTATATTTTTATAGAGATTAATATTTCTGTAGTACAACAGAACTCTGTCTTCCGGGCCATTTTCGTTCCTACCCTCACCTATGGTCGTGAAGGATGGGTCATGACCGAAAGAACGAGATCGCGGATACAAGCGGCCGAGATGGGTTTTCTCCTTAGGGTGGCTGGCGTCTCCATTAGGGATAAGGTGAGAAGTTCAGTCATCCGGGAGGGACTCGGAGTTGAACCGCTCCTTCACGTCGAAAGGAGCCAGTTGAGGTGGTTTGGGCACCTAGTTAGGATGCCACCTGGGCGCCTCCC
>NW_011369945.1:20209991-20212737 GCF_000735185.1 Notothenia coriiceps
TGTAACATATGTCTGGTTCATAGCTGGGATAGGAGTCCGCTCAAGGCAGGTGTTTAGGTGTAATTAGTTCTCGATCTTGGGTGTGGTTATAAGTTATGGTTAGCTAGTTGTTTGGGCTGGACGTTCATCATTCAGCGTCCCAAACAAGCATAATGATAGTCAGAAGGTCATAGTATAACGTGTACGGTTTTTAGTCGTCTGTACAGTAGGCTGTGGGCATAGAACGGCACCGGTACTGTGCATCTTGGTCATTTCTGACTGTTGTGTGGTTGTTTTTCCTTCATTGTTAGGTAGGTTTTCTGAGGATATGCTCGATATGTGTGTCTAGCGCGTGTTAAGCTTGATGTTTTGTGCGCATTAAGATCTCTTTGGGGTTCCATGCACACTCTTAAATCACCACTATTCTTTCTTTACTGTACACAGACCATCGAGTTAACCCAGTCCGTGCCCTCAACCTTTTTGATCACGACCCAGCCAATGGTGACCAAAACCATACAATTTTGAGATATGTCCCCTTAAATTATGACTTCTGTGATGATTGAGGTGGGGGGGGGAGCAAATTGAGGCTTTAACATATGAGTCATCTAATCTCTCAGTGGGTTAGCTATGAAATGTTTCAAAACTGTGCAACAGTACATGTCCCGCCCACACAAAATGATTTAATTCCCATTCAAATCAGCGAGACTAAACACGAATATTATTGTGTGTGTTGTGTTTGTGTGGGTGTGTGTTTTGTGGTGGGTGTGTGTGTGTTGTGTGTGTGTGCCCTGTCATACTTTCCAACCCGTTCCCGACCTTCAGCGGAAAACACCAGCCATTTCTCCTAATTTTCTGACCAAAATCAGATTACTCACACTTTCCACCAGACCTTAACCACACTACACCATTGTTGGTTCTCATGACGCCGCGCACTCACAGACTGAAAACCTAACAAGAATAACACACTCGAACCCTCTGCTCAGCTCTTCCCTGTAAACATCCACGTCCGCCACACATAATGCCTCCATGCCGTGCACAGGCATTGCCCTCTACAAACTACCACCACCGGCCCACCCATGTAAATGTTAATCTACCCAGCTCCGCGCATCCACTACACCACCCGAGTCTCCCCTCAGACGCAGCCATCCTGACAACCTATCTTAGCGTCACATTCAGCCGCGTCACGACCCGGAGAAATTTGCCCCTCTCAGCTCATTCTCTCACGTCTACCTTCTATGTTGCGGTCCCACCACCAACAAGAGTAAATTAGTGCCCAGGAACCTCTTACCATTGTACTGCTGCTAGAGAGGCGATATCTCTGGGGGTAAAAACGTGCCCCCCCAGTCCGATTTGGCTGGCGAATTGCCAACCACGCCCCCGTAACCCCTCTGCCCGTTGTCGACGCCTGTACTTTGTGCCCGTTAGCACTTATAAGCATTAGCATCTGCCCCCGCGCACCAACGGAGAGAGGAATAACTTCCTGCAACACAAACCACAACATGGAGCGGCGGAGTGAGTGGAGCGAGGGTCGCCGTTCTGGCGATTTACCCGGAAGACCTTCAGTAGAGAAGCTGCGGGAGTCCAGCAGCCAGCCTCTCTACTGAACAGTCCCCAACTCCAGTCCCCAACTCCGGGGAATTCGGGTGGCAATATATGCTGTGAAGTTGTTTGCAGCCTGCCAGTAAACCCAAAGCAGAAGAAAACGAAGTGACGTCAGCGGCTCATTTGCGTAATCTTCCCTCAGGGAAAAGTACTCCGGTGTGAACGCGATTGGTACTTAGTGCTCTGGGGTAATAAGTGCCGGGGCACTAAGTGCTGGCACTAAGTACTGCAAAGTATGCGGTGTGAACGCAGCTCTTGGATACGAGTCCAAACAACTCACATACACACAGGCCAGGGCGCTGACAGGGCACCCTTTGAGCATCAGATCTGACGACACTGATAGGCTGAAATTATGTTTCGGCGGCATAGTTTACAGATAGCAACGGTCAGCTTGTTGGTTGCTGCTGCTCTGTGACTTATCAGTAACGGCCCGTCTACACTACAGGCATAAAAAAATCTTGAAGCTGGGCGTGTCTGAGGCTTGCCGATTTCTCGCGCCCAAGGCGACCAACAACCAATCAGGAATCTTCCGCCCGCCCCCGGCATACAAAGCAAAAAAAGCCCGCTTCTTCAACGAAGTAAACTCCGGTTTGGGTCCCGGTAGGTGAACAGAGTACAGTCATACAGGACTGGGACACTTGCCACGGCAATGATTTAATTTTGAATAAACGGGATTTGATTGGCTGTTGCCAAGCATCGAGCCTCAAAAGTTGAACACCGGAAGTAAGTTGAACATTGTTGATGCTTGCAAAGCCATGCCATGCTCCCCACAATGCAGTTCGGCGAAGATTAAAAATCTTCGAGCCATAACTTTAGACATTGTAAAACAATTTTAAACAAGATGTTATTGTAGATTATACATTTTACTGATAACAACTATATCATATTTACCTTGTTCATTAAAAATAAAAATAAATATATGTGTATTAATTTTTAATTTTTAATGACAATCAAACATGTTGGAAGAGGGGGGGCGGCGCCTCTAGCGCCCCTATGGGCTGGCCGCCACTGGTGAGGGTAGGAACCGGCAACATAGCTATAGGGGTAGTTTAAGCAAACAGCTAACAAACCGTAGCCTACATGTGCGTCATGAACCCTTCTGAGGTATTGATTACTTGCTGTAACAGGGTTCCCGCGGGGTCTTAAAAAGTCTTACATTTGATAA
>NW_011369945.1:20212766-20215060 GCF_000735185.1 Notothenia coriiceps
CAGGAAAAAGTTCTCCGGTGTGAACGCGATTGGTACTTAGTGCTCTGGGGTAATAAGTGCCGGGGCACTAAGTGCCGGCACTAAGTACGGCAAAAGTACTTGGTGTGAAAGCAGCTAATGTACTTTTTTTTACACACACACACACACACACACACACACACACACACACACACACACACACACACACACACACACACACACACGTCAAGTTTCCTGCACAAACTCTTAATAGATTATAACTATGTTTTATTCCAGAGCTTCAACTTTGTTTCTTAATGAGAAATATGTTATGTTACAATTAAATACTAAATAAAAAGAAATGCAAAGAATTTGTAAATTACATTAATAATAGTAAAGAAATAATAGAAACCACAATATCAGAGATTTTAAGTAAGATTTAGCCTTTAATGGAAATGTTGTGTTAATTTCATTATTTTGATTAAATAAATACACTAGCTGTTTATCTATAACTTTCTAATATGCAATGTAACAGAAGTACAAGAGAAAAAATAAAAGTGTAATATTGTCAAATGAAAAACAATATTTAAAGTTTGCTATAATACCAACCCAGTCTTTGTATCAACAAGTATTAATGAGTGTAATGAAATTACCCTAAGGTGTGTTTTGTTGCATAGTCCACTCATTCATAAGAGAAATAATGGGTTATTTCTTCTTCAATAATTAAATCGCTTGCAAAATGATGTAAAACGCAGAACTGACCACACATTAAAAACACTTTGGTTCTCTCCTGATCATATCTTCATTAACCGGTTTCTAGGGTCCTACTGTAAAAGCAATGAGAGCACTTATCACTTTAACACAGACTGCGTCCTCTTGGCTGATCAACTACTATCAATGACTTGCAACATTTCTGCTGATTCATTCTCCTCTCTGACGCATATTTCTTTTCCACGAGATATTCCTTAATCCCGATGAAAGACAAAACAAGACCTATCCACCACATAGGACCACCTCCTTCCTGGAATTAACTCCACCCCCTTCTCCCTGGCTTGTGCACATAAGACCCCCTCTTCGGTGTAGCAAGAACAGTCTGATCCTGCCAGAGCTGCAACAGAAGTGCCAACATGATCCCCTCAGTTACTCTCAACAATGGAGCAAAGATGCCTATAGTGGGTCTGGGAACATGGAGGGTAAGGCTGATTGTTTTATCCGTATAATACTTAGACAGATAGAGGTGTTGGACTTTGTCTCTGCTGTTTTTATCAGTACTTGAACAAATGCATTTCATGGGTTCTATGATCTGAATTGTCCATGTTGTTCATGTTACTGCCTTGTCACTTGAATCTACTGCAAACTAGGTTCAAGAGCTAAATGTAATTACAGAATGCTGTGCTAAACTAGTTGCTAATAAGATATAAACTATTTTTGTAATAGATGTAAGCAGTCCCAGTGCTCACTTGATACATCCCAACGCATGGAAGGAAGTGTTAAAGTAACATAACAAATAAAGACCCCAATAAAATGTAAATGGTTTTGTTCAAATATTTATCATTATAATTGAATGCATGTTACCTTAATCTGATCCTTTAACCCAGGGGTGGGGAACCTTTTTCCTCTCGAGGGCCATTTCAATTTTTTCAACATCCTCCTAGGGCCGTACAAATTATTTACCGCTGCTTAAAAATACTAAAATCACAGCCCATTCATTTGGCCTTTCTTTCATGCTGTGCAAAGAAAAAGCAACCTCTTAATCCAGATAGCTTGCCTGACTCGCGTATGCGTGCACGGTTGTGGCATGACCACCAAAACAGAAATATATGGACACAAGATGTGTGCAATTTAGTTTCCTATCCATGTGAACATGATTTAAAGTGCCTGTGACACGATTTTGGCCCATCATCCAAACCCATCAATTTGAGTAAATATTGTCCCCTTGAAAACTGTTACTGAACTGATTTTGGATATTTGTACTTTGATAACCATTAATCTGCCCTTCAATGTTGACAATTTCCTGGATCTTGTCGGAGATTCTTCAACTCCCGCCAAATTATGGGTGACGTCAATGCGGGCACAGCGCTCCAGCTGCACCGTTCAGGATCCCAGCATCTGCATGTAAACGCACGATGGCGGACACAGCAGCAAGCTCAGACAGCGATGACAGTTTAATTTTGAACGTGTCTGAGAGCTCATATGAGGCTGAAGGATCGGTTTATTTTGTATCTGTTAGAAGTTTAGGAATTAGGTGCGTCAATATGGGCGATCATACGGTCATGTAGCCAGTGGTGGACTGGGACTAAAAATCAGCCCGGGACTCTCGACCGGCCCACTTCGGT
>NW_011369945.1:20215100-20217642 GCF_000735185.1 Notothenia coriiceps
TGTGTGGTGTGTTGTGTTGGGTGTGTGTGTGTGTGTGTGTGTGTGTGTGTGTGTGTGTGTGTGTGTGTGTGTGTGTGTGTGTGTGTGTGTGTGTACATGTTGGTGCCAGAAAGGAGGCGTGGAGGGTTGGGTCTGTGCTAGTCGGTGCATGGTTTGTGTCTGCACCGCCTCTCTCACTGCTCACAAATCTTTTATATGCGTCTGCGTCTTATTACTGAATCTGTGTTTTCCCCAAAATGCACCTTTCTGTGTTTGCTTGCTGAACTGTTTGGTGCTTTTATTGTGTGTTTCCGTTCAGAATGAGGCAAAATGTTTGCATGTGTACTTGTGAATGAATCAGTGTTTTCCAAAAGACTGGTTTTCATTTGTTGGTCAACAGCTGGAAGTGTGTCTGAAAGTCCAATTTGACTTCATAAAAACCCAAAATGACTTTATTTCTTGTTAGCACTTCACTTACTGTTTCTGTTTGGAAACTCACAAGTGGCTGGTTGCATGTTTAGGGAACAGTTTGACACTTAAGATGCTATTTTGCTTAGAATTAAATGAGTTTGATACCGAATTCAGAAATCTGTGTTAAATATGAAGCTGCAGCCAGGAGACGGCTAGCTTAGCTTAGCACAAAAAGTGAAAAAAATGAAATATTTTAATTCTAAACAGGACTTTTTTAAATAATAGTGGAAACATTTGATATATTCGAGTTATTTGCAGGTCCAAACTTTTAACTCAAGTTATTTTTTATAACATTTCAGTGAGGATATTTCAATGCAAAGCAGCTCCGACCTCCAAGTAGAAACATGGCTGTTCCACTAAAGTTAAAACAAGTGTTGAATGAAACCTTTTCTTTTGATCTGAAAACCTAAACTACGCTAACGAACGTGTTTGTGCAACTAGTGTATTTGCATATTTCTCTTATCCTGTTCCCATAGTGTGTGCGTTTTTGGTTTGGTTTTGGTTGCTTAACTAAACTGAATGCAGCTTCACAAGGTAGACGAGAAAGACGAGATATTTAAAATTCTTTACAAGAAAAGAGAGATTTCTCCCCTTTCATCTTCTGCTGGGCTCATTCTTCAGTCCTTTAACAACAGGTCTTACACAGACTGTCCCAAAAGGCACTCCATGTTGTTTCTTACAGTCCTCTTACTGTATCAAAGAAAACAATCCGCTATCCTCCTCCTAAAAATGTCTGCATAAAATCCACTCGTGGTGTAGAAAGTCCTCCACACAATCAAAGTGGTTTGAAGTCCAGTCAACGTCAAATACACATGAATTAAAATCACCACAGCTCATTGTATAAACCTCATTCTCATATGTACAGAACTCTCATGGCACGCTTAAAAAAAAAATTCCACATTTGTCTTTGCTTTGGTCATTTGACTTCCTTCTGCTGTCACTCCGTAGTCCTTCTTCACATCTCCGACGCAGAGGATTGAGTTTTTATTGTGTGTACATTCTTCGGTCTCCGAGGGGTCGATTGCTTCCCCCCTGTGTTATTTTAGGTGGTCGAATTCTTTGGGCTAGTAAGATTTTTCTTGGGGTTCTTTTCTGACATCCAAAAGGAGATTTCCTGGAATCAACAGAAAAGCCATGTTCTTAACGTGTTTTCGCGTGATTGCACACGTATCTTTGTATATCTTAGTCTCGAAAGTTCAGTTTGGCTTAAGGGAGAGTAACGAGGACTTTCTTTTCCTTTTTTTTCTACTCAAGCGAAACCTTCAGTGTATCCGTGCGAGCAAACCTTGAGGATCCATCATCCCAAAATGACACTTTTTCCAATCGACAGACGTTCAGAAAAGGCCCCTCACTCATTGTCTCCACCCCTTTAATCCATCTCTTTCTTTCGTCCTTTCCTCAGAGGTCGAGGCGAAAGGCGCCGAAGTAGCTGGAGGAGTCGTCAGCGTTGACCATAGTCGGGGAAGAGACGGAAACGAAGAGTTCGTCGCCGGCTCTCAGCTCAAACAGTCCTCCCTGATAGACGGAGTGAAGGGCGTATTCTGCGTCTGGAGCCCAGCACTTTGTTCCCACGCCCTTCAGGAGCTGCACAGGAGAGAAAGGTAGGAAAGTCATTCACAGTCTGTATTGAAATGGGAAAATACGGTCAGTATGAGTGATGTATTTAAAAGGAAGGAAGTAGTGGAGTACAAATACTTTGTTACTGTACTTAAGTACATGTTTCTGGTATCAGTACTTTACTCCACTACTTATTTTTCTGACGACTTTCTACTTCTTACATGTTGAACTCAAATACCTGTACTTTCTACTTCTTACATGTTGAACACAAATACCTGTACTTTCTACTTCTTACATGTTGAACACAAATACCTGTACTTTCTACTTCTTACATGTTGAACACAAATACCTGTACTTTCTACTTCTTACATGTTGAACACAAATACCTGTACTTTCTACTTCTTACTATGTTGAACACAAATACCTGTACTTTCTACTTCTTACATGTTGAACACAAATACCTGTACTTTCTACTTCTTACATGTTGAACACAAATACCTGTACTTTCTACTTCTTACATGTTGAACCCAAATAC
>NW_011369945.1:20217698-20241368 GCF_000735185.1 Notothenia coriiceps
GGAACCGACTAACTCCCCTTTTGTGTATGTACAGTTCTCAACATGGCCAGACTTGTAGTGATTTTCACCTCTTTTAATACTTTTCACTTCATTCTGAAAGAAAGAGGTGAAATGTGCTAACGTGACGGCCATCTTGGTGTTGGTGACATATGCAAGACCAGAGTTCTAGTTCATTGAGCGCTTCACACAAAAAAAATGTGTTATTTCACAGTTAGTAGTAGTTAGTAGTTACTTTAGTTTTTTAATTTTTTTGACTTTATCTTTTAAATTGACAAACATCATATGTGTAATTCGTTGCACAATTCAAACGGGATCAAAAGATAATCTTTCTCTCTCCATTGACTTCAATACATACTTTTTCCGAAATAAGGTCCCATGGAGGTCCCCTGGAAGGGGAGGGACTCCGCCACTCTATTACTACCGACTATCCGGAGCCCGAAAAATGGTATTCGGGACAGCCCTAGTTAACACGCTACACTAAGATAGTGAAATACAACATTTTAGCATTTAGCTCAGAGCCATGCCCACGCATAGTGTCACAGAGTCGCTAGCATGGCTGTTGTCTCTTGGCATTTTCACCTGATTAATCTTAAACCAGTAGGAGTTTATGTATTGATAACATTTTCTTCCGCCATTTAATCCCAATATCTCCTTCTGATCATGATATAATACATTGAGAAACGTTTTACCAGATTGCTCTCTAAATCGAGGAAATAAATATATTACAAGAAATCAAATGTCCTCAAACATGAGTTAAATCAACAAATAGCTGATAACGTTTTTACTAACCAGGGTTCCCGCGGGGTTTTAAAAAGTCTTAAAAAGTCTTAAATTTGATAATCTGAATTTAAGGCCTTAAAAAGGTCTTAAATATGACCAAAAAAATAAGAAAGGTCTTAAATATGATTTAGAAGGTCTTAAAAATGATGGGATTTGAAAGGTACTTCTGTGTAGCGATCGCGTCTAAATCGACTCCTGTCTGACTGCAATAAAAACCTGGATGGCACGCAACTTCCTCAAACTCAACAACAATAAAACTGAACTCCTCCTCAGCGGCTCCAAAAACACACTGCAACAAGTCTTTCAAAGGCAACAATTGGTCAATNATTTTGAAGAAATAAATGATGGCACTCAGCATATGTCAGGCTTTTGTAGACAAAGGATACCTACCTATGCTGAGATATCAAAGTCTCTGCAGAGCATGACACATGACCAAAAGACTGAGACCAAGTGACCTTTGACCCCGACTGACAGTGTTACTTGACAAAAGCAGTGTCAATGACTGACTATGGGGTGTACCTTACCAAACCTGACTTGACAACTAGGCAGTATGAGTGTGAATGTATGACATCAGAAAAACATGATGAGCTACGGAGGCAGAAGAGGAATTTGTATGATGGGACGAAATGGAAGCCTTGGGGATTTGACTGACTCAATAGGGGATCCAGGCGAGGGGGGTAGGAATTCCTGTTATTCTTTCCTGACTTATCTTGCTAGACAGACAAGTTCGGGAAATTCCTCCATTCTGGCAATACAGGGTCCCCCTGTGTCATGGTCTGAGCTATTTTCGCTTAGATCCACTCCATCAGTGTGTCTGCCAGAGATTTTGGCAGGTGTACATTATTATTCTAGTTTTGATTGGGACTCTGAGAATCTGATGCAGGAGCGACACAGGTGCTCAATGGAAACTCGGAGCTTTTGGAAAATCAGAAAAATGCAAGTGGACAGTGAAATTCTAAACTGTATTTTGTAGTATTGTTCGAATTTACAACCCCAGCGTGATCCTGAAAATTACTATGTTATCAGAACCAGTAGAAGCTCCTATAACTCATTCAAATGCATCAACCTTTCCTTGTGTATGTAACAATGGCACGGGCCAAGTGTTAGGTTTTTCAAGCTGTATTCGACCATTAGGTGGTTTGTCAATGAAAGGTCGAAATGGCAAATAATAGAAGATAATATTACGAATGTAATAACAGCTTTGGAGAAGATTCGGGATTCGCTGGCCTCCCAGAAAGATGTTTTAATGTAAATCTGCTTTGATGTCTCTCTTATAAAGAGAGTTTTACTCAGAACAGTATGTGCTCTTTGGAGGAGACGTCATACTTGCAAGTATAAGATCCTTATTGCTTTTAATACGAATATTGTGTTGCTGTAAGTTTGTTACCTTACTGATTATTCTCTCTGGACCACAGCTGATTTTAAAGCTGCCACGACACTTCTATTGGCTAGCGCTCCAACACATTGTACGTTATAGGCTATGGAGCTGGACATCTCTAAGTGGTTGACCAATCACAACAGAGCCAGCCAGCTAACCAATCATAGCAGACTGGGCCCTGGTCTCAGACTTAAAAGGCAGAAAATATAAATATGAACCTGTAAACGAGCACAATAGGGCTCCTTAAAAAAAAAAAAACTTTACGGCTGCTTTATCTTCAAATATAAAGCAGGGCCCATTACTCACTCGCACTCGACTGTTTTGTCCTTGACCGCCTCCTCCCCCTCCTCTATCAGCTCCTCCAGCAGCTTCAGTCTGGCCTCCCTCTGCTCGGGTGCCTCTTGGCCAAAAAGCTTGTTGGTCATGCCTTTGAAGGAGAACGTCCGAACAATCTAAAGAAAACGGAATCACAGAGATTTAGTTGGGAAGATCTCCTCAACAGTCTCACCTTGGTTATGACAGAATCAACCATCACGGCCTAACAATAGCAGACAGGAACACATCAGGTTTATGACAGTAACGATGGGAGTTGAGTGTACCCCTGTAGAGAGCTCCTCATGCTGCTGCTTCTTGGATATCAGGTCCTGTGTGGCCATCTCGAGCTCAAACTGGGTCAGCTCATGTTTCCTGCACACTGCCCTGCCAAAGCAAAGTGTACGATATAACATCACATTTCATGAAGCTCCTGTGCTCAAGTACAAGCCTTGACATAGTAGAGAAAGACCAATATCTAGTGAACAAAGATGTGATTAGGGTTGAGTCCAGGAATATATATATTAATAGTCACGGACATTACGTAAGATTATCATTTTGAGTTATTGTACTATGGTCCTGTTCTTCAGACATGAGGGGAGACCACATGTCTGGAACAATGGTTATATAATCATACTATGTGCTATCTGTAGCTAGTGTTTTAAGCATGCCCTTACAAAGCTTGAAAATAGTGTCTGTGCTGAGGTGAAGTTCATAGAGGGGTCATTCATAAGTGTGTTTATTAACATAACTCCTAATATAACACCTACATTTCTTTCCATAAAAATGCGAAGGATAATGTAGAAATGATTATTCCCTCCAATATGGTGCATTCTATCGCAACTGGAACATTGGTCAGATATTCTGAGATACTGGTTCAGCTAATATTGGGTCTTACCTCAGAGCTTCAGCATAGAAGAGATATTCTTTCAGTTGGTCCGCGTAATGTTCCTCTTCTTCTAAGATATCATCTATTGAGGCAGCATATCTACAGGGGGGTGAAAAACACTGAATGTCTAATCTAACAACACAGAGGGTAGAGGCAGCATCAACCTCACAGTGTAAAACGCATCTGAAATGATGTTTGTCCAGGAATTATATATAAACATATGGTATAATAACAGAGAAAGAGTGGCTATCTGTAAGGCAGAGAAGATTGACTCACGCATCCATATGATGACCGGCACTCTGCAGCCCATCCCCCATCTCTCTCTCTATGGCGCTCCACTCACTGCAGTCAAAACATGGACGCACACATAAGTTAGCAAACTGCCAGGGAGAGTCTGTCACACTTGGCTGCAAAATATATTCAATATAATACATTTTTGTTAAGACTATTATGATGGTCACATTTAAGTCACAGCAAAGATTGGTTGTTATATGCCGGTTGTCAAACCTGAAGACCCTCCCATAGTTCCCGTGGACCTTGTAGACGCCGTAGAGTCGATCTGCAACCCTCTAGAAAAGACAAAGACAATATTAAAGTTCAGTCAATTCAAAGTAAACATTGAATATTCCTGAATGAAACTCAGAGAGAGAGAGAAAGAAAGTTAGAGAGACTCACAGCTCGTGCCCGGAGCAGCTGAGATGTGTGAGACTGCAGGTCATCACTGTAGTGTTTCATGTCCATGAAGCGTCTAAGTGAGACAAAAGGAAGACACGTGTACAGAGGACAGGGATTACAATCATTTGCCTACTTATTTTAAAGTGTTTGCATTTATTCATCATTTTTAAACATTAATACAATTATTAAAAATAATATTTTGATTGTGAATTTTTTTTTTATCCAAACATGGTAACCGTTACAGGACTTTTATTTTATTTTTTTACAAAAAAGCCAAATATTAGATGGCTGTAGGTTCTCAAATGTGAAAATGTGTTGGTTTTAAGACATTTTATGGTGTAATTCTGTGCTCAAGTTCTATGGACCAAATGATTAATTAATTGATAAAGAACATTATTATGAATAATACAAAGATTATAATAATTCAAAACATAATAAAACAATTGCTCTGGCTGATCATACGGATACTATGATCAACTACTATAATACTGTACCTATAAACAGTTAGCTGTTATCTAGTTATCCCCACTTTTAAAGTATAACTGAATGATTTTGACATGAATTAAAACATTTCATCCAAATTGAGAACTTATTACTTTTTGTTGAGAAAACACTCACTTACTTATCTGGGTTTCTCACCCTGAAGGTGGCGCTGAGAGCTTTCAGCCTGGAATCCGCCTGAATAGGAGAAACAAGAAGTGGTCAAGCTTTGTAAACACTGAACATCTTTATAAGTAAATTGTCTGTGAGAATAGAGATTCCTCAAGATACCTTTGCCTGAAACCCCGTCTCATACACCACTTCCTTCCAGCCATGTTCCTGCACACACAGCGGTGAAAAACAACATTCAATCAGCTGCAGATCTGTTATCATTCACCACTGACCCACAGCTGCAGCATGTACCTCGGTGAGGAAGTGGTGGAGGATCTTGTCGTTGGAGAGGACCGGATGTGATGCCACACGCAGCAGGAAGTTCTCCAGCCCTACCCGACGGCGCTCCACAAAGTCTGGGTCCATGTTGTCTGCCGACAGCTTGTGCCACACGAACTCTGCCTGCATGAAGGAGAACAAAGAGACAGTTCATGTTTTACTTGATGATATTGCTGTTTAGCTGGATTATTCGTCTTGGATTTGCATCGTATGTTTGGTGAATAATACGCACAGTTACACACCTCTCTGCACTTTAAGCCATAGAGATGAATAAAACATGTTTAAATCTCCTTAAAAAACTGGTAAGCCCTAAAGATAAGCTAGTGATGCTCCAATCAATTGACCAAGTAGTCTGGTGTTAGTTTTTGTATTGATCACTGACATTTTATGTTGTGCATTCTGAAAATTGCCAAATGTTTGTCCCTTTTCCCATGGAGTAAACAACAATCATAAAAACACACAAAGGAACCTACAAGTAAAGAAACATTCTGTAAATACATGTTCCTATTAGTAGTCGTTAGGGCTGCTCAATTAATCGTATTTTAATCGCGATTACGATTATGGCTTGCAACGATTACGAAAATAACGTAATCAAAATAAAACAATAATTTTTGTATTTATTTTTTTTGTTTTTTTGTTTTTTTTTTGTTTTTCAGTTGAATTATACTTAAAGTTCAGGGTAATCAACTGTTAAAAACATACTGTTCACATTTATTTTCTCCAATAAATGGATGTTTTCAAAGTCAATGAATAATCGCATTTAATAATCGCAATTACAATTATTGACCCAAATAATGGAGATTATGATTTTTGCCATAATCGAGCAGCCCTAGTAGTCGTGATCTTTTACATTTAAATGGAGCATTCTATAATTTATCTTTAATGTCGATTCCTTGTTCTCTCCTATTTATTACCTCTATGGCAGATATTTGAATAATACATGGAGCAAAAAAATCCAGCTCCCTAACTGTTCCAAAAATGACTAGAAGTAAGCCAGAAGCCATTGGTGATTTGTCAACTTACTTCCTATTATAATACATGCTTTAAGAAAGACATAAAGCAAGGCTGCAATCCTCGAAAGCAGATGCTGAACTCACCCTCTTCTCGGGCAGAGGAGGGACCACGATGTATGGAAAGGTTACTAACAGGTAGTTCCGCAGCAGCTCAAATTCACTGTATCTCCTCCACAGAGAGTCGGGGGCTGGGTTACGACCTTCAGCGAGAGCATCCATTGGCCTGTGAGGATTCCATTAACAATTTTGTTTAGTATTTTGAGAAGTAAATGTATGCACAACAGAGCTCAAACAACAGGAAGTACAAGTCATCTCAGCTTGACCAACAGCACTTCCTTTTAAATGAGGCGGTCGTTTTTATAATTCTCACCGTGTTTCAATAAGGTAGACGGTAAACGTCTCCTGCATGTTCACTGCATTTTTCCCACTCCTTTTCTCAGACTCGGCAACACAGATCTCCATCCTGCACAGGAGAGTGGGGCTCTCTTCCACCATCTGAAGCATCACAGTCAGCACCATTATCACCATGTGGAAACACTTCTGCTTCCTCTTGCTTTAAAGCTACTGTAAGCTAACAGCTGTCAATCTAAACCACAATATATTGACGTTATTTATTAAGCAAATTATAGTAGCATGAAAATAACAACACTTGAAGGGTCATACAGTAAATGACCTCAATTCAAATTTCAAATGTAAAGGTGTTATTGTCATATGCACAGTAGCTACAGTGCAGATATGGCAATGAAAAAGTCCCAAGCTCCTCCAACAATGCAACATGAATATATATAGGACGTAACACAAATGTAAAGATACAAATAAAGTTAAAATAGAAGTAGAAAAGATTAGAATAAAAGAGTGCACATTATGTTGCAAGACCAGTGTGCAAGTAATGCAGATTAAAATAAATAAATAAATACAATAAGCTTAATAATGCAGAGACTGTAAATGTAGTTATCTATATACATGTAAATAGAATAAGATAGACAATAACAGAATGTCAAATTAAATATTGTACAGTAAAATAAAAATACTGTTTATTGTAGTAATAGATATTAGGATAAAAAATGCGAATGCTGCAAACAGGTTGTGATGAACGCGAAGGTATTAGCTAACGATGTTCNCCTCTACCTCGAGCCCCACATCCGCCAAGTTGTTAAAATCTCATTTTTCCACCTCCGCAATATTGCCAAACTCCGTTCCTTTCTCACCCGCCCTGCAGCTGAGCGACTCATTCGCACCATCATCTCCTCCCGCCTCGACTATTGTAATTCATGCATCAGCTACACCTCCCTCAGTAGACTCCAGCATGTTCAGAACGCAGCCGCCAGACTCCTGGAGCTTTGGGGACAGAGCCTTCTCTGTGGCAGCCCCGAAGCTCTGGAACTCCCTCTCCCAAGACCTCCGAGTCCCTCACCCTGTTCCAGTCCCGCCTCAAGACTCATTTCTTCAACTCTGTATATCCACAAGCCCTCCCTCCCCCTCTCCACCAACTTCATAATAGGTTGATAATAAGGCCTAATAAGCATAATAAGGCCCCTATAAAAGTGAGTAAGGGCAGAAAGAAATTTTCTGAAGACAACATGGTGGATAAAATCCTTTTTTAAATAACCAATTTCAATCATTTCTACAGTCCTCGAGACGCTTTATTCCCGAGATAAGTTACTCAGCAGTTGGTTTATCACAGTTTTAATGTCACGTAGAGATGTCAAACATGGAGCTGCTGAGAGGTGAAAGTCAACCTTTCTAGAAGAATTTGAAGTGAACATCCAACAAGGACCAAAGCACACACTGATATCTGCGGTTCTCTTTTCTGTTGTGTTTTCATGAGACAATGTGCTGGGCCATGACTCGCCTCAAACGTAGCTTTTGTCACGCATTTTTTTCTGAAGTTGCACAGATAGGCATGACTTCTTGTGACTGTTTACATCCCAGATTGGTGAGAGGCAGCCTTTGTTTTTCCCTGCCACACAGCCGCTCCTTTCAGTATCTGAGCGAGTCACACAGCTCCTCTCACAGCTGACCCCATGTACTTGTAATGCAGCCCCATTAATGAGACACGTAAAATGTCCTTTATGGGAAACAACGACAGTAAAACAGCTTACACTGTGCCCACTGTTGTTTTACTTGGTTGAACAACAAATTGGATAACTAGCGACCTCGCCCGTCCTCTGTCAGAAATCTTTCCACAGAGCTGTTGGGCAAAAATAGCTGCTTTACTTGATCTAAATAGGCATCGGCCACAGGCTCGTCTCTTCACGCACCTCTTCATCTCTAGATTCTGCCATTCTGAACACATTACGTCATGTCTCGATGCTTGACGTGCAACGTGACTCACAGTTATGGTCAAAAACAAAGACTGCATCAGGACAGGGAAAAATGACAGTGGAAGTGTGTTTGTGTATTGACGGAAACAACATGCTAAAATGAAAATTCCAATGCAACAGGCTCGTATTTGTGGACTTAAGAAGATGCCTTCTTCTATAGAAGCAGGGCTTATTCAGAGACAACAGATGCTCCTGGTTTCCTGTGGAGTGGGATGAAACCAGAGCTTTTGTTACTGAAGATGCCTCAGTGCTGAGCTGCAGTGTGTTTCTTAAGTGTGAATAAAATGTAAATTTCTTGCACCAACCATGGTGAGGTTTAATTTTAGACCAATCACTGGCTCACCATGTGCATATACCCCTGCAGCTGCTAATGCATATATTTTATTCTCTTTCTGTCCTTCTAGTTCACTGTCACTCTCTCCTACTATCAATCTATATTATTTTTGAGTTGTAGGCATTCTAGCCATATCTCCCTTTAAGCTTGCACTATTTTTTACTGTTTACAGCAAGCCCGTCAAGCTCCAGAAAAAGCACTTCACAGTTCTTTGCAATCCTGCAGCTAACTAAGCAGATCAACACCTCCGCTGTTTACAAAACGAGTCCTGATCCAGGCAGTCTGCCACACTGGCGTGACCTGCAATTAAACACAGACGCAGTGGATTATATTTCATAACAGGAAAAGCATGGAAACACAGTTATGTCGTATTGCCTCTAAATAGCAACTCAAACGCAATCATCCACAATCCACAGCCCCAGTTTCTATTGTCCCACTGAAAGTAATCATCCTGCCAAGGTTTTCATTTGGATGCTGAATAATTGATTCGGCACACGCCCACAGTTTGTGCAGCCATTGCGTTCCTTCACATCACAAATCCTACCCAAGATTTCATAGTGCATAGGGTTATTTGATGCACTAGCTGGGTAGAGTCGACAGAATCTATAACTATTCTAATAACTCAGAGATGACGCCACAATATTGAATGAACGGTAATAAATCTGGATATGACTACTATTGGTTCTATTTTGAGAAAATACACAAAAGAATATTGAGAAAGTAGCCCAAGCACAGTTAGACCCAATTCTGACAGATTGCATGATAATTAGACATAATATTAACTTCAGTCACCCTGAAGTGAGTAGAAACAGGCGGCAGCATGATTAGCTATTCACTAACAAGCAGCAATATTATATTAATAATGCCCGAAGAACAAATGTAAAGCCATAGAAACCAATTCCAATTATATGCTTCGAAAACCTGATTCAGAAATAATTGGAAGTTCTATTTTAAGCTCCCGCACCAAATATAATAATAGCTTTTTTATAGGATACAAGTCTTTTTTTAAGAGGCCCTGTTATGTCTTTTGGGGTTTTCCCTTTCCTGTAGTGGGTTTTATAGGTTTGTGTGCATGTTAATGGTCTGCAAATGCTAACATCCCAATCATCAATATGTAACACATCGTGCTAATAATGGCTAGTGCTCCTATGCACGTTCTTTTTCTGCGGATTATACATGATCAGAGCAGATAGCTAGGTCCCTTGTCTATTAGTCATATGGCCACACAGCCCCCAGATCTTTAACAGTAAAACAATAATCTATGAGTCAAAAGCCTTACAAATGTGCACTGAAAATGTTCAAACATTTATATATATTTAAACAACAGGAACGTACAGAAGGATTGGTCGTATCTCAGCTCATTTGACAACATCCGTAGTAAATCCATATATTTGTAAGACCATCCCAGCAGTATCGTCCTCACTACAGTGATATCTGCACCTGAAGCAGCTCTGATTACCCCTCCCCTCTCACTTTCTGCCAGGCAGTCCTGAGCCCCAGAAATAGCAGCACTCGTGTATGACTCATGTTGGAGCTATCCGAGATGCCTGATGAGAAAGACAATAACAAAGGGATTCATTAGTCTTGTGCATCACCACCTTCAAAAGAAAACCGTTTAAGTGAGACATCTGAGGCCACTGGTTCAACATATGTCCAACATAAATCCTTCACCTAAACTCAAGTACCTCCTCCGATCAAATCCGACCTTGGCCCCCACACCCTACACCTCTAACCAACTGTCTTGTACATTGTTTTTCAAGACCCCTCGCACATGCTCCTTGTTTTCAGCCCTTCAAAGACCAGGATCTCAATATCTTCTCCCTTCCCATGAGTCCCCTTCCAGTCTCTGTCATCTCCCATCCTATCTTTTGCTTCTGGCTTTCATCTAGTTGCTTCGATATTCCATCCACCCTCTTGCCTTCATCTCCATACATTCTCCCAGCCTCGCCCAGCCCCCCAACTTCTTCATTCACCTTCCTCCATCGTCATCTGTCAACATCCACCCTGTTTAAGTTATCCTCTGTCCCCCACAAAGCCCATTATTTCCCATATTTATTTTACTCTCAGATTAAAATATGAATGCTATGACTTCCTAGATTCTCCCAACTATCTATCCTGGATCTTTGTTCTTCGCCCCTTCTCCTGCCTTCGTTCCCTTTTTAAGTCCTTCCTTCAAAAGTAGTTAATTCTGAGTTTCTTGATGCCTAAACAATTAGAGCTACCACTCCAACTCCACATCTCCACCCTCTACTACCCAATACTACTTTCCCCCATTAGCCAACTAACACATAGAACTGAACCCTCCATTCGCCCCCCCTTTCCTGTTTCTCAGTTAGTAGCTTTAGCACCCCCCCGCATCCCAATTGAATCCGTCCTCCTCCTCTCGGGCTGGCTTCCAGAGCGACTTTGCCCTGATGGAGGTCAGCCTTGTCTCTGTCTACCGTGAGAGACAACAGGGGAAGGAAGGCAAGGTGAACGGCTCTCAACGGCTGTCATTGCGCTGTAAGGATGAAGCAGGGGGAGAGAGAGGAGGACTGTGTGATGTAGGGAGAGCGAGGGCAGCAGGGTAGGAGCAGAGCGAGAGAGAGGGGGAGAGCAAGGGAGAGAGAAATTGGTCCGGCGCACACAGCTCACATCGCTGGCTGGCTGGCTGGCTCGCACACTGTTGACGAATGAGCTGTCTACCCACGGGGCTGGGAAACGGCAGCTTGTGACAAGCTGGGGAGAGAGGAACATGAATGTAATGCGTACCTTGCCTCGCTTGCTTTCAGATACCGGCCAGAAGAAGACTCCAGAGAAGAAGGATGGGAGGCGCATGTCGTTCCAGAGACCCAAAGGGTCCATTGAATATTCTGTGAGTACGGCGCAAGCCACTAAGCTGTTTCTGTGTAATTGTCTTCATGTGTTTTCAATGCTTTTCTGCTACTGTGCTGCTGCTGCTGCTTCTGTGTCAGCTGCTGCTGCTGGTGTTTCTCTAGCTCCAGTAATAGTCTAGCTGTTGTTGTTGTGAAGACACCGTGTCCGACCATGCTTGGAAGCTCATTAGCGAGGGGGAGAAGCATTTTGTGGATTTTGCCAGTCTAACACGTGTACCTCTTCCTCCTAGTGTTTACATGAAGAGGACCCTGTGTTTGTATGCATGCAAGGTAGTTCATAGAAAGCTTATGGAAATAATGCATCCTCTCTTCAAGAGACACTGTGCATTAGTATAAGACTCAGCTCCATTTAGCATGTTAACGTATAAGAAGGAGAGAGGAACTGTAGCAGCGCCATATGTTTCCTCACGCTGGATCAGATCAGGAAAGACAGGCAGGAGTGCTGGCACAACGTGTGTTTGTTTGCCTTTCCTTCTCTGAGCCACGTATCGGAGAGCATTCCACCACAGTGCTCGCCGTGCTCGAGAATGACCTTCCAACTGCATTGTCATTTCTATTGATTTAGCTGTTGTGTTGGAGAAGGGGGGAACTGGGGTGAGGCGATTGAGAGGGAGAGAGAGAACGAGAGATAGGGCACTGGTTCCCTAGCGGGAGCTGAAAATGGAGCCTGTCTCTGCTTCGCCTGGTTGTGTTCTTCAAATGACCCTCAAATCCAGCTGCAGCAGTCAGACTGCTTTCCTTCGCCTCTCTCTCCGTGGCAACAGTGGGGAGTGGGATTGCTGTGGCTCATCTCTGTCTGTCTGTCTGTCTCTCTGTCAGTCTGTCTGTCTGTCTGCTGGAAAGAGAGGTGAAGGGAGAGGACAGAGGAAGGGACAGCAGTGACATTCCCCTCCTTTTATCCCAAACTCCAGGAAATACTGAAGGCTTCTCTGTTATTGCCTCAGCAACATAGACATCACCTCCACGTCCCCCGCCCCCCCAAACTGTCAGTCATCCCAGACCTGCTGATTGACAAGGTTCTTGTTTACCTGACCTGGGCTTGAGCAACCAAAACCGCTACCACAGGACATTTGTCAGAGCCAAAGCACTGTGTCATGGCCTTGATATGACCTGATACAGCAAAAAGTCAGTAGGATGGACAGAAACGCTGAAGTTTAGGAAAAATAGGGAAGAATTTTATTGTTAAAAATGGGCAAAAGATTCACATCTCAATCACACAGCATCCCATACTGTTCCTGTCAGCCATCATTCTTCCTTGCTCTTTCCTCCACTAGTTTGCTGCTAGTGTGATGGATGGATGGAGCACTGCCAATGATTGTCTCCTGTAGCCTGACATGCTGCAGCAACACGTAGCGAGGAGGCTTGAGACGCATGGTCGCCACTGTCCCAGTGATTGAGAAGTGGCTTTATCTTAAACTCATCTCCCATGACAGGGGACGGCCGGCGATGTTTCGTTATTTCTCTCTCCAGCAGTTTTAATCTATCGCCCAGCACCCACAGGAAAAAAAATGCTTTACTTCTAACGCTGCCTTATCAATACAATCTCCCTCCCCCCTTCTCACCCCTCTACCACACACTCAGGCTTCTTTCTCTCTCCCTTTTTTTTCTCAAGAATGAAAAATAACCTGAGCAGCTGCAACCCATCTGCCTAGACACTGATAACTCAGTCCATTCAGCAGAGTCCAGCTATTGGCTGACCTGCATCCAATTAAAGAAGTGTTTGAAGACTGGGAACAACGGAGATAGATGAGGAGACAGAAAGATGCAGACAGAGAGAGCCAAAGAGCGGCACAGAGGTGAGCCACGTCCTCCCACTGACAGACTGAGAGGACGGACAATCAAAGTCAAACTAAATGAAGAACTGAGAGTGAAGGCCACACAGGTTTGTCTACAAACCAGGGACAGAGACACTTCAGTTGTAACTCTGGGGATCCACAGGGTGTTTTGAGAAGATACCTTTCAAGGGAATATCCGGCCTATTAAAACTTGTGTTTCTGTACGGCTTCTGTAGGACATTATTCTTTTCTGTTTCATAGCTTGGGCTATCATTTTGGTAAGTCTTATTTAAGGCCTGATCTTAGTGGCCCTGGGATCCGAAGACACTGACCATATAATGTCAGAATCCCCAGCCATCTCTCTACTGCTTGCTATATCACAAGGCATCTACTCTATACCCACGAGTAACACAGTCAGTTTGTTTTTATATCCAATGGCCAAAACCAGAAAGATGACCTCTACATCGAAAAAATTGAATTGTTCCTATATGTTATTTCTAGGGCTGACGTGATAATAATAATAGATGACATTTGTATAGCGCCTTTCAAAGGACCCAAGGCCGCTTTATATGGTGAACAAACAAACAAAAGGGACAAATAATAAAGTTAAACATTTATTAAATAGCAGTAGGATAACGTAATAATAACGTATTCTTTTAATTATTACATTGAATAATAATTTAATCAAGATTAAAAAAATGTATGCTTCATTAAAAAGCAATATTAAAAATGCAAATAAAGAAAATACGGTAGATCAACAAATTGGTTTCCTTTTAAGCAAAGCCTTTTTATCTTAGTAAAGTTGTGTCAATTTGTGTCAAAACTTAACACATTTAGTGCCATTTGACATTCCAGACTTTTCAAGGCTTCAGACTGCCATTTCACAAATGTCCCGATGTCAACCATAAAAAAGCCTCATGCAGAGAGTTATGTCTCGATGGTTTTTAAAAAATCGAATTTGTCAGGGAATTATTTCAGCCCTGTTTGAGTCATGTTTAATTTTTGGCTCGACCCTCCCTACCCACAGTCTGTTTTCAGTCCTTTCCAGTGCTCTCAGCAGAACTGGCACAGCAAAGCTCTCATTACAATTTGTATAGTCAAACAAGAGTGCCGATTTAGGGGAAAGTCTGGATTCCTGTTGAAGGCCTGAAAGAAAGGAAGAGGTTGTCAGCATTCATGATGTTATCATTCTGGCCCACAACATTATCAGTCAGATTGCATTATCAACTATGTGTGTTCTCGCAAGTTGCGGTAAAACAGTGGCCATGGCACTCAGTCAATTGCCGTAAACTGCGTATTCACTATGACAACATGTAGGTTGGGATATCAACCACCAGATTCATGGCGATTACATTTTTTAAAGCCATTCATGATGTCCAGAGGATGAACCCTAATGACTTTGGGAATCCACTGACCTCCTGTAGCGCCATCAGCAGGTCAAGGCTGTCACTTTTCTTGTGTTATGTCTAATTTCCTACCGGATAGATCTGTTTACACATTCATGGTTCCCAGAGGATGAATCTTGAAGACTTTAGTGAGCCCCATTGACAGTTATTTTTAGCAAAACCCTCAAGATGGCATTTGTTTTCTTTTATGTCAATTACATTTAAATGGATCGGATAATTTGGTACAGAGATCAAAACATTCATTAGGATGAATTGTAATAAATGACTGCTGATAATGTCTCATGAAGTGCCATCATCACAACACATTACTGTATGATGCAAAACCAAGGGTATTACCGCCAGCTTTATTTTTATGATAATCAGCAAATGTTGGTGAACATGCAAACCTACTTAATACCAGAATGTTAGCATTGTCATTTCAAGCATGTTGGCATACTAAAATAATAAATTGCCTCCCAAGATAGCTGTGCCCAAGAACAACCTCACAGCACGGCTAAAACCCCCTGTGTGTGATATACACATGATCCGGATGTGTCATAATCTCAGCAGATGTGAAGACGATCTCTCACTGCAGGTTAAATGGATATCTGCTGTGCTTAGAGGAAAACTGTTGGCAACAAAGGCCTTGCATGGACATTAGATGAGTCATATGTCGAGTGCCAGGTGTGTGTGTTCACAGAGAGAGAGACACGCACCTTTTAACTCCACAGCCTCCTGACAATCAGTCACTCTTGATTGCATTATTCACTGCTGGGTGGGAGTGGAGATCCCACAGTCTCAGCTCCTTCACAGCTCCCTGTCTGAGAGTAGGAGAACTAGTCAAATGGATGATGGAGAAATGATAGGATCAGAGGGGTGTGTGGATGGTGACGCTAAAAGGGATAGATTGGGGGAGGGGGGGGGGTAGAGGGGAGTGTGTGAGGAGAAGATGGAGAAGATGGAGACGGATGGAGAGTGGGTAGCTGGATGGGCACAAGAGCAGACTAATATATGGAGCCTGTGATTCTTTTTTTAAATTAACCAAAGGGGAAAGCCACAGATATAATACATTGTGTCTTTTCATATTGAAGAATTTATCGCTGGCCATAGGCAGTATATGACTCGCTTCATTCCTACACGTTGTGTTAACAAGCGAGAAGACTTCCAAGCATACCTACCTTTGAAACAACCATATTTTTAAAACATAATACTCTACAACCTCCTTTTGCCCAAGGGTCCCTTAACCAAGGGCAGGGTCAGTAGACTTCTCATTTTGAGTTTCTATAAGCAAGGCAAAAAAAATACTTGGCTCTTCATTATTTTTGACAAAAGAACAATAGGTATACCGTACTAGTAATTTAGTTATCAACACTTAAAGAGCACATATTGTGTCGTTCATGTTTGTTGTGCTTCTACTGTGACATGTTTCCATGCTTTGATGTTAAAAAAGGCATTTTTCTCATACTGCCTGTGCTGCAGCACCTCTTTTCACCTTCTGTCTGAAACCAGAGCCCAGTTCGCTCCGATTGTTTTGCTGGCTCTGTTGTGATTGGCCAGACGCTTACAGATGTGTTGGAAATGTCCCGCCCCTAAGCCTATCAAGCGCATGTATTTGTTGGAGCACTAGCCAATAGAAGTGTGAGTGTTCAATAGTGATGTCATTATGTAACTTTATGGTTATGTAGATTCAGATAAAGTTTAGGTTTACTGAAATATTTGTTGGTGGTACACCAATAAGCCTTGAAGAAAGAAGAGTACTTGACTTGGGCACAAGAGAGTGGGTTCAAGTGAACGCAACAATCACAGTGTGTGGAGTGTGGACTTTTACTTTGAGAGGTGCCAGTTTGCCTCCTGCCAAGGTTGTATTTAGGCAATGCTCCCCCAGGTTGTATATTTGCTGCACACTGATCTCAATACTACAATTAGACTATGTTTTACTCGGTGTAACATGTGAGACAAAGTTTATTCAATTCAAGTTAATTCCATTCTAACCCTGTTTTTTTATCTATAAGATTTTACCATTTGTTAATATTCTTGATTCTTTATGTGATCTAAAACCAGGTTGGTGCCTGACACGAGGAGGGATCGGTTATATACATTGAGAGTGAGACAGCACACTTGTTCGGTGCCCTCTTGTAAAGAACAGAATGATGCGACTTTCCCCCCATCACTAATAGAGCGTCTAAATGTAGGCCTGCGAGCGATCAGCAAGGGTGTAGTTGCACACAATACACATGCCATTAGGGTAGTAACGACAAAGTCGCCATGGCAACTGTCATGCTAAAGCCAAGATTCATCCTTCATTCTAAAATGAGGAGCGATGGCTGCTTTGATATGGCATTACGGGTGATTAAACCCTACACTGTTGGGTTTTTTGCCAGTGTGATGACAACACAGTCATTGGGTTAATTATAGTTTCCCTTTTTTTCTTTCATTGTCTTCTTTTTCCTTTTTCATTGAGAATCTGTGATGGTCTCAGTACAGAGAACCGCCTCTACATAAGAGTGCTGACTACACCTGTGAATTGTTACCTTTTTAAAGGGGCCCCATTATAAGCGCAGGTGTTATATAGTGACGTCACTATGTCATGGAATTAAACAAAGGAGGCGTTTCAGGCAGGGCTAGTCCGTGGAGAGAAATTCCCTCTGGTGGGAACTTTGGGATTTTAGCCTTTGCACACTATTTACATACACACAGACCTATCTAACATACTACAGGAAAGGGAAAACTCACAAACATAACAGGGCCTCTTTATACACATTTCTGCTTTGATCAAGAATCCGAAGCATTGCATCTTGTTTACTTGGTTGGCCTTCTACTGTAGCACTTATAGATTTGCTCTCATGTTCCATAGTTACCAAGGTGCCAGTAGACTATAATGGAGCTATTAGTGTGCCTTTGTTGAATCTGTGCGTTTTCTTCTGTTCAACAAGGTGACCATACATGTCAGTCACTCTCACCATGACTGTCACAGCCTTCCTGCACCCTTCAGCTCAGAAGGACATATGTCGCCCTAACAGGAAGAAGCTTCATTATTAATCCGCAGTTCCAGATGAATAATGGCTCTTATTGATCCGGAGGATAAGAAGATAGGGTGCACCTGTCATTAGTGGCTATGATCCGGATTGTGATTACTTTCTCTTTCCCCTTTCCCTCCCTCCCTCATTCTTCTGTCAATGTGTCAATACTAGGTCTTTATCAGTGGCTCACGTTTACATGTCCCCTGTCCTCTGCCTCTTAATTGAGAAAGAGATAGCTCCTCTTACAGTACGATCAATGGTGTAATTTTATTGTTTCCTCTGTGCTTCTGTGAAGTTCTTGTGTTGTTGACATCACTTGAATATGTAGATGAAGTCAGTAATCAAGCTTAAAAGTCCAACTTCAATGATAATATTATTACACCGCCCTTTAGTGCCAAGATCAGCCCACCACCTGCCTTTGCCAAAGTTTACCTCATTGAACGGCTGATATTTTCACCCATATTGGTTGAGCTCCTGATACATGAGTTACGGATCAGCTGTTTGATGCAAGAGCTAGCAGCCAGCAATGCTTATTATAGGCAAAGCTTTCAAATATTTGGTTTGAGAGAAAAATAGCCAAGGCTTTGTTGGTAAAAGCCAAATATTCGACCTTGTATTGTAGAATGCTACAGAATAGGGTTTAAAAACAGTGCTTCAGCAGCTGCAAATGTCCTGCAGACCTGAATGTCCTATAGGCCAGCCTTGTGCTGAGCAACAGAGGAGCTATAAAGCTAAAAATAAATAGTTCATGGATGAGGCGGTAGCAAATAGCACCTAGGGAGAATCAATGCCCTGTTCTGAAGCCGCCTGGATGAAAGGAGCCCTTTTCATTATTAAGTCCTTGAGTACCTAACGAAAAGAAAGGGAAAACTCCTGTTATTGCTTTGAAGACTTTACGTTTCAACATTTTATGAATTTCCCAATCATAAATTGCCAGTATTGTACCAAGGACATCAAACAAACACAAAAACTAAACGGAGGATTGTAAATCCTTTTTGAGATTGGATGGCAGATAGTCCGTTTTGACATCCTACACTCATGTTTTGAATGTTTAGGCTATACTTTGAAGATATTATTCTCCTTTGTCTGGCTAGGTTGTAAACAAATGATGAATGCGTGCCATTGTAGGGCACAGAGCCACTCTGGGTCCATGACTGTGACTTTGACGAAAGAATATTTATCATGCGGTACAGACAGTACGACTCACTTTACACAGCTAAGGAGATGACGCATCATGAAGGACCTTGACGTCTCAGAGCAGTTGAGAACAGCACAGTAAAGTGGAGTTACATCTTACTTGCTGTGTTTTTGTGCTAGATCTTAGTCACTATAAGAGCGTGCCTATGGGAGATCAGTGAGTGTGTTGACATGAGAACTAGTACCCCTGTTTTCGACTCTTATCTTGGTTTTGATCTCATGTGGGATGTGACACTTGCATGTAACCTGTTTTTTCTGCTCCTTCTTTCCTTCATTCAAACAGTATCCAGGTTTTAATTATGTGTACATGCATGTCTTTAACTCCTTAACATCTAAGCTACTATCTTATTTTTATAAAACAAGATTCCTGCGGTGTATGATCCCAATATTTGCCGTGTTAAGCTTCCCAACCGCATAAAAATCAGTAGCTAACGTCAAGCTAGCGTTTCGATTTTAAACAAATTATGTTTACAGACTTTTGTCTCTTCCAAGATATTATAGCTGCAATTATGTTTCCTCTTTGTGGTTTTCTGATAACAAATAAATGTTGATAGTGTATTCACATTGTGTATTCACATTGGTTAGCTGATCACATGACTTGTACTGCATCTTAAACATAATGCTATTTAAAGCAGACAAAATAATGTTCTTTATTACTTGTGACTATTTACGTTCATTTGTAAACCCGACAGCCCAGAGCTTTGTCCATGTCTTCACCGCCTTGGTTGCTGTGCAACCTTCTTTCAACTTCATCTGAATTTTGATGGAATTATTTAATTAAATCTGTCCCGATGAACAAGCAGTGAAGATTTAAAGGTATCAGATAGCATTCTGAAATATGAAGGATTCCTTCTAATGTGATTTGTTCCTACAAACTGATCAAATTAACATTTAATCTAGCAGGACAATTTAATCATCTTAACAAACTGCTGTTATTGTATATCTCCACTTGGACCCTTCAAGGAGATCTGTCTGTGAACAGCGAGAGAATAGACATAAGGATTTACAGGCGGTCCAAGTGTGATTCATTGTCATTTTTCACACGTCACTGGCCATACTAACACTGATGAATAGTAAATTAGTTCGTTTTCATTTCAAGAAGTATGGTCAAGATCACATTGAGACATGGTCCTACAGGCGTTGCCGCTTCAAATCGCCCTTGGGACCACGGTCAAAACAGCATGATGCGCCTGTTGAGCCGGTTGCGTGCACCACCGCTCAAATGTGATTTATCGGGGGGAAAATGTATTCAAGCAGACGTCGAGCTCTTGCCATTGCTGTGTTATTAGATAAGAAGGGGATACAAATTGAGATTTAGGTTCACAAAATACTGAAAAAAAGGGAACAGTATGTTCAATGGCATCTCGTACACCAGTTGCATTTGCTATTGTCCCATTGTTCCTACGACATCTACTGGCATTGAAAGAAGGGGTGATGAAGCCGTGAAGCCTTTTGCTCGATTTAATTGGTTTGGGAAGCGTGACTTTGTGTCTTGCGCTGAAATTTGAGAATATTTTACCTTTTTTAATGCGAAAACTGAAGGAAATGATATCAAGAAAGGAGCATATGTACCATAGAAACACAATGTTTTGGCTTGTTACGTGTGCCGGGCTCCTTGGATCGTTATTGCCGTTGTTTGAAGGATAAAGAAAAGGTTTTCCTTGTGTCCTCAATCATCTTGGTCACATCCATCTAATCCAGTTACTAGCCTAGAACAGTCAATGTCAGCCTGCACTAGTTCTGCTCACTGTGAAACCTCTGCTGGTGAAGCTACTGTCTTAATCATCCCGGCAGTCTCCCTACCCGGTTAATGCTGCACAACGCATCCCTGCTCTGCCTTGTGCATTGTTGTCAACACAAAATTGCTCACATTGCTAAGTCATGGAGACTGTAACCCAGCAGCATGACTGACCTCAGATCTGATTAGTCATATCCCCCAGAGGGTAGGGCATCCAAACCCACTATCTGGTCCTGGGTTTAGCACCTAGCACACTATAAGCCCAGGACTGTTGATCAATAACAAAAACTCAATAGTTATTTTGTCAGCCTCTGAGATTTCTTGAATAGACAGTTTTCCATTGCGTCACTACTTTTATATTGGACTTTTAAGGTACTCTTCCCCTTACTTTGTTTAATTTCCCAACAATGGAGGATTGCACTTCAAGCAAGTGACCAGCATCGGGAGACATTTCAGCTTCAAAAGTTAAAGAACTGGGCTCTTGAAGCCAGATCTTTAATCAATCAGTCAGTGTATCTTTAATGGTGATTTGTCAGGCATGAGCTAACTTTTTATCATATAACTGGGTTTTCCCTGAGACGTTATATATAAGTTATGATTCCTCTGGTTGCCTGTATTTGGTTTGTTTCAGCCAAAGCCTGATTCTGAATCCATTCATTTGGTGTTTTACCAGTTAAAATAGTTAACATTTCTCAAGAGATTTCTGCAAGATTTTCATAAGTTTGAATATCTAGTGGTTTTGCTTCTTGATGGGAACCACCACCATGGAAATATATTAATTT
Organism: Notothenia coriiceps; assembly: GCF_000735185.1. Lineage (NCBI taxonomy): Eukaryota > Metazoa > Chordata > Actinopteri > Perciformes > Nototheniidae > Notothenia > Notothenia coriiceps. The sequence continues at coordinate 20,239,107 of NW_011369945.1, forward strand.
TTATTTAAATTTGACTACTTATTTCTCTGCCATTTAAAATGTGTTGCATATCATCCCATTGTCAGAAGATGCTCAAGCTAACAGGCTAAATAACACATTTGCTCGCCTTTCTGAGCCACAGTTTCTAGGGATGATGCCATATGGCTCTGTTGTTCCTACTACTGTAATTCAATTCACTTTCTATATTTCAAATATGAATTCCTTAGAGCTCTGTTGCAAACCAAATTCTAGCACATGCACAGTTCATCTCCTAGTTTCTGAGTTTGCATAGGATTTTGTCTCTTGAAATGCTGTTTTAAACCTGTGTAATACAGTGAAATATGCAATAGCTTCCTATTTTCCACTTCCCAAGGATTTTCAATTGCAACTTAGGGGGAGAAAAAGGGTGTATTTTGGAGCTTGAGTTAGTGCTTGTCAGTGATATTAACTGTAAAAACATTCACTGGCTGCTGCTAACATCTTCTAAGTTTCTGTTCTTTCTGCTTCTTCCCCTTGATGTTGCCCTGACTATGATCCCGATCGTGTCATGTGTGACAACCTCATGTAGTGTTACCAATGTTCCAGTGTGTCTGTCCTAGTTCCTGTTTACTCTACTACCTGTCTGTGACTCTGCTCTATGTGTCTCGGTCTGGGTGCAAGAATATCCTGGAAACAATCTGTTATGTCAAGAATTGAGAGAAACTGTCATTCCTTGGTGTTTTTCTGGGACTTTTTGCACACACACACACTCAGGACCAGTCAGGCAGTCCCATGACTGTTGCACTAAAACACACAGTGCCATTATCCTGTCCTAATTATACACGACTCAGAGTCAGTCCTGCTTGTCTGCTTCTCGGGGGTTTTCTCCCTGAGCTAATTTCTTTCCACTCTATACCATGTTTCTCCCATACGCAGGCTCTTTCAGACATGGTTGTCAGCCTTATTTGGAAGGTAGAAGCTCCCACTGGGCATGTTAGATGCTTAACTTGTTCAGACATGTGCAGCACGTCTCTGTTGTATGGATTTTAACTGGTGGAGACAAACGGATGCACCTGCGTAAAACTGCAGGGTGCAGCAACTGAGCACAGGATGCCGTCACAACAGAACCCTGAATGATACGTGAATCATCAAATATCAAGACCACTTTTTCTTCTGCCTGTTTCTGCAGTGCAGATGGTTCAGGAGTTTTAAGCAACATCGTAGATTTAATTGAATGAAAACCATTGTTGTTTCTTATATAGTTTGTTGATAGCTTACAATGTTTTCTGAATATTTTAATTTGGAATTGGGTAAAATTTGGTCTGAACCGAATGGGAGGGTTAATATAGGTGAACAGGATAAATACTAAGAAATATAGGACTCTTGTTACATAGATATGCTTCTTTTGTATTTTAAAAACAGCATCTTTCACTAAAAAGAATTGACAGGATAAAGACTAACAACAATATTGAGTTATTCAGAGCTGCTAACGTTGGCCTACAATCCAATGTAGTTACATCCAGGATCGGCTACCACACAGTGGGCAAATACCACAGGGATATGCTATAGCAGGGGTGTCCAAACTTTTTTCACCAAGGGCCACATACAGAAAAATATACGAAGGGCTTGGCCACTCACTAGAGCAGTGGTTCCCACCCTGGGGGGCGCGCCAAAGATCGCAGGGGGGGCGCCAGGCCTCAGATGATTTGAGGCCAAATATCATATTTTTAAAAATGTTTTTGTTTTTTTTACATATAATTGTAAAGCAATACATGTTTGTCACTAAAAGCCTTGTCTCTACATTACAATAAAATCTTAAAAATAATTGATTAATTAATTTGAATACAAATTCAAGTTAGTAGCTATTATAGGCATAAAAAGACAGAAATGTATAATTCTTTCTTTAATAGAAATGTTTCTTCTGCCCGTAAAGTGTCCAAACCGGGCTTTTCTGGATAAGCGCATTTTTAAAACATAGTCATTGTCCATGCCGGTTTCAGTTGGATGATGTGTCACAGTTGCTCCGATCAGATCGGTCTCCTCCATTTTGTAGATTATTTACGACTTTTGAATCCACATAAACACATCGGCAAAATCCGGCTTAGTTTGAACATGTGTTTTAAACAGTTTAATCCCTTTGTGAATTGTTCCCACTTGCGCCGTCCTTTAATTTCTTCATACATCGGGAATCCAAATGAATTAATCCGGAGTCCAATAACCATCAAAGTCACTCCAATAGTGCTCCTTAATTATGCTTTCATCCTCCTTTAACAAAATACTTCACATTCATCCAGTTTGTGACAG
>NW_011369945.1:20241404-20250332 GCF_000735185.1 Notothenia coriiceps
GCGGTCATGGAGAACTTGCACAATTGGTGGGTGACTAATACTTTTTTGCTCACTGTATACTATGTTTATTGGTTGTATGTTTGTTGATTTCTGACATTGTTCATAATATATGATCTAATAATAAAAAAAACACAAGACCTCTGAAGACTGATTGATATAGACTAATAAATGTTCCTAACTGAACAATTGAATTCAGACCCTAACAAAAGTTTAAAAGCTTTCAGAGTAGAGTCACTCATTTACTCCTGAGTGCTGTTTGTGTTATCTTGAGGAACCACTGCTAGATCTTCTAAGTGGAACCTAAATTAGTCACTGGTGGCCTCCAGCCTATTTTATGTGTGGGTGGTGTGATTCTGGTTGTCCATAAATAAATAGAGGTCAGAAATGAAAAAGGGGAATGATTTTGTATGGTTGTGTATATTACTGTGACTAAATAATAGAGATTGTATTTGGTTGATTTGTTCTTGCAAGAGAAACTCTTGAACTTCGTACGTCTCCCATGCTCAGTTCTTCCTGGCCGTGGAGACTCAGAACTTAACCTTCATCTCTGAGTATTATACTTTCCTTTGATACCTCCGTCCCATCATACAGCTCGGTCTGCCTTTAATTATTGTTTTAGAGCTGCTAATGAATCACGGTTCTTTATATTAAGATAAAGCAGATTAGACAGATCGTATTCACGCTGCGTCAGTCCTATATTCTCACCTCAGGAAATTTCAGAAAGTGCCACGGGGGGGGGGGGAGCTTATCAGTTTTCTGCAGGTGCTGAAATGTCAATGTAATTTATGAGCATTCGCTGTAATAGTGGATGGGGATGCCATCCTGTCCAGTCACAAACTACATATTTCATTAATAAATGTCCACTTCTTGCAGAGCGCCCAGAGGACGACAACACAACGATGCACTGCACTAACAGAGAGAATGTTATAATCAGACCAATAAGTAACTAGATGTATTAGTTTATATTCTAATAATCGCTATAATATGCATGCACATGCACATTGGATCATCACAAAGCACATGGAAGTGATCAAGGACTCACAGCAATTGTGTAATATAGTATATTGTGGGGTGTGTCGTGGAAAGTGTGAATTAACAAAGCTATATTATGAAAGCTCTGCTAATGTGGGGTGAGCAGTTAGCATTGTGCTAATTGTTATGGTTATTCTAGACTGTGCACTTCCTCAACTGGCAGGAGGTAGTCTGCTGATAAAATAGCTGTGTTTGTTGTAATGAGAACAATAAAAATGACTCAACAAATGTTATAGAAAATGAGATGCATATATATTACTATTGCTTCAGTATAACATGAGATATATGACTCGATCTATCCAAGTATTATCACAAACTTCTCCTCCAATTAAAAACAAAACTGCATCTGATCCCTCACAATCCAAGCCCAATCACCACAGGACGTTCCTACACTATAAGTGCAACAGCTGTGGAATTAAATGAATGTTGTATTGGTGTAAATACAAGCCCTTTTGACAGTCACTAAACAATCTGTGGTGCAGTCTAGACTCCTGGAGCAGAGTTTACAATCAGAGGGGCGGCCTGGTCTGAGCTCAGCTGGGGGGGGGGGGGTCTGCACACAGGGGCAGATGAAACACAGGACCAACTCCCTGTGATACTCTCTCTTCCCTTGAACCCCCTCATCACATCTCTTTCTGGGAGTGCTACTTGAGTGTGGACCCACCTGGGCCCATGGACTTGCTCTGTCTCTGAATGTATCCATCCCTCTATCTTTTGAGGACAGTAGGGAGGAGACTATAGAAGGTGTGCTTCTGGGGACACTAAGCTTTGCAAAGTTTGGAAATGGCACCAGGCTTTCCTGCATTTTGTTATTTGAAATATCTGCTGTAGTAACCTGCCAATCACAAGCTTTCATCGCCCACAGGTGATCACAGATTGATAGGAGGAAGCAAGGAAACATCCAGGGATTGTCATTCTTCCACAGAGGCACTGATATTTCAGAGTCAGATTTGGAAACCGTCTCTCCCCTCTGAATCTGGTGCTAGACAGGAAGCAGGAAGCCATCTGTGAGTCTCATCCTCTCCTCCTCTCTCAGGATGAGTCTGAGCCAGCGAATGTCGGTGGGATAAAGACGAGATGACGGACAGGAGGTGCTTTCTGTTTCCTGTTTCATCCCTCTGCTCACAGACCGATCGGTGGCACCGTTAGTGGCTGAGATTATGATGATGGGCGGTGGGGGGGGGGTTTCTCAGGCCTCTGAGAGCTTTAATATTGCAGGCCACCATCACCATGGAAACACATAGCGTGGCAGCAGAGGACACAGGGTTCTGCACAACATGTCGGGTCAGAGGAGAGCACTGTAGCTGAAATACACCTGAACTCAGACAAAGGCCTTGCAGCATGTGATGCTTCAGAGATAAAAGTTAATAATCACATTATAATCATATAATGTGAAATGTAAACATTTTTAACTTGATTTAAGTAACTCAATCTTTGGTACCTGTGGTACAGAGTTTCGCTTCTTTATAAAACACACCGGTTGATCCCACCAGTAACCACTGATGTCTCCAAATGAAGCAGCCTGAATCTAAAGGATTACAACTTTAATACCGCAACTTTAACTTTAACTAGCACCCACACCAACTCAAGAAACGCATGTTCATGAAATAAGCCGATTATTCACTTTGTCGAAATAATAATCCCTTAAAATGTGTGTAGAGGCTGTCCTGCTGCAGCGGCAGATCTATGATCGTTCTCAGAGGAGGTTACTCTCTCTGCACAGTGTTCCTGTTCTTAAAGCTGCTTTAGAACATCAACAGTATTTGTGCAGTGGTTACAGCTGATAAGAACACACACACAGCCTGGAGCAGCTTTAAGGCTGATTGTCAGAGCAGCTTGTCGAGCAACAGCGCTGCAGTCAGAGCTACAAACAGTCTGTTTACACACATCTCTACTTTATACTACAGACTGCTCTTCAGATCAGACCTCTGTCAGCTGTGGTTGCAGCAGATCAGATGAAGCCTCTTCACTTCTCCTCCTCTGACCTCCCACTGCCTCCATTACAGCTCATCCAATCACAGCTACAGGGTAGAGAGGAGAGCGGAGGGGAGAGGAGGGGAGAGGAGAGGAGGAGGGTCAGGTGTGCAGCCTAAAATAAATGAAGTCTCTCAAATCATTGGTTGTGCCTCTCCTATCTCATAAGAGTCTCCACCTCATCTCTCCAAACAGTATCCATCTCTCCTCCACCTCCTGCCGGAAGCAAAAAAAATACGCTTTTGAGAGGAAGGGGATGCATGCTATTGGAGAGAGGTGCAGCCACTACTAGGATGTTGTTGGAATAGAGAAGAGATATTGTTCCATCTTAACGAGATGTTACAGTGTGCACTGAGCATGCAACACGATGGCCTACATCCACAGTCTTAGCTTCACTGAGAATCAGCTGAGCTCCGCACATAGCAAACTCCTGGGTTACTCTCAGTGACGTCAGAGCAAATATTCACAGAGGACCCTAAACTCTGCTTAGAACACACACAGTGTTCGAGAAGCACTGCTAGACAGGGAGAGGATACTCTAACAGGCAGAGGAGAAGTATCCACTCCCGCAGGAGGGATCTGTTAGCCCAGCCCTGGGAAACAGAGAGTAATGACCTGTGAATGTGACTTTGTGTTTCCCCATCAGCTCTGTTAGAGGCCTGCTGCCCCCTGCTGGAGGCTACACACTCCACCATCATGTTCCCTTTATTTCTTTATAGTTGCAGGTGAAATCTCAGGGGTATGATTATGTGCAGCGTTGCGGGATAAGCATTTAAAGCATGCACACTGATTCAATATAACTAACTCGATTTTCGTTCCAGCACTGCTGAATGTCAATCTGCTTAAGGAGCACAAAGTGGAACATGCAAACTGGGAGAGATCCACATCAGGTTCTGTGGCTGCAGAACAGCTGCTGTATCACCGTTGGAATGAGGCGGCTTTATCAACCACTAAGTAATAATTCAAACTCTGGAATAGGCCCTAGTTGCACACCACACACACAGTTTACAGCAGGGAACAAAACTGCAGTGTGTAGAGCAGTCTGAATAAAAGCAGAAACTAATGGCTTCTCTTCTGAAGCTACGTGGAATACACAATAGTATATAACTGCAATATTTCTTTATGCAACTGTTGTTTTTTGTATCCGTACTTTTAAATTAAAAAGTAGTGACATTTCTCCAACTGTGCTCTCTTCTTATTACCACCAGAGGTTTTATTTATCCTGCAATAAAAACATATTCCATACTCAGTGAGATCAGGGAACCTCCAGCACATAGCCACAGCCCACTGGGTCTCACACCAGAGATGCTAAGAGAGGAAGGATCTCTGCAGATTTAGTGTGAGTGTTACAACGATGTGCTTCCCATGACAGATAACACTTGATAACCCTGAAAGAGCACTTCCTCCTTTCATCATCAAATCCTCTCTGTTCCTGAATTATCTGCACCGCTGAAGAGGAAACCACCTTCAGTGCGGAGGCAGAAGCTTCTGAAGAGGACGGAAACAGAAAGGGGGGACTAATAAAAAAGGTGTGAAAATGACACAAAGAGAAGATGCATGCAAAAAGACATCCCTGAGTGTGTAATCAGAGTCTGCAGACATTAGGAACTGATGAGGAAATAACTCTGTGTTCCTTCCTGTGTGCACAAAAGGCCCTCCGTCCTGATGATGTAACTCCCTGTTCCTTCTTCCTGGGACTTCCTGTCTAATTTCCCCGCTTGATGGAAAATATAGTCACTGCCCAATCCGTACCAGAAACCCGCTTTGTTCTTCACATGTTCGAACAATTCAGCTACTTCCCATGATGTCAAAGTAATTAATGGCAGTTTCCGGGATTCAAATAATGTTATCTCTGGTTAGACTAAATAGAAGTGATTTCGATTCATCTTTCCTTAACTCATATCTGCATTTTAAATAAAAGTCACACACACACAAAAATCCATGATATCAGGACATGAGAAAGAGGCACATCCAATCCATGTTCATATATTGAAATTGCGAAATTTAAGGGCATTATTAAGACAAAAAAAGTAATAATAATATAATTTTAAAAAAATAATTAAAGGTGGGGTAGGTAAGTTTGAGAAACCGGCTCGAGATACACTTTTTGTTATATTCAATGGAATGCTCTTAACATCCCAATAGCAATGAATATCTTAAGTGCTTTGACAATAAATACATAAAGAAATGTCATCTGTGGAAGCCGTAGTACTGTAAAAAGCACAACCAATCATTTTCACCGGCCCGGCTAAAATAACTGGATGGCCTACCTGCCTGTCAGCCTTCCATCTGTGCACAAACTTATCTCGTGCCCTCATTGGTCATGTGCGCGTTCGTGTGTGTTGGAGGAGGGGCTCTGTAAGGAAGTGGCAGATTTTTTTCCGGCTGTATATTTTCAAATTCTAGCGCACTGGAGCTGGTTTCTCAAACTTACTAGTGATGGGAATTCCGGCTCTTCTTGGTGAGCCGGATCATTTGGCTCCCAAACGGTTCTTCAGTTTACCACATATTATACCTTTTATAATTAAATCAAATGTAGCCCTATTTTGACTAATGCATGATTTATATGTTTACATATCACTTAAATTATTCAATACATCCTTTGAAGTATTCAAAAGTAAAAATTATATGTTTAATATAAATGATTTGCTGTGGCCAAATGTTTTCATTGCATTTACAGACCCTTGTAACTCTCTGATACCACCCAATGAATGCACTGACTTGCTTGTAGAACCACGCTACACAAAGCAGATAGCAACACCTATAAAAACTTAAGCATAGACATTTAAAAAAAAAAGGGGCTACTGTATCGACATTTTAAAATTATATTTAAAGAAAAGGCCATGACAAAACAGCAGGGCTCTATTTCAGTAACTATTAGCTATAGAAAAAAAGACAGCAACAGCTGACATCAAATCTTTGCTGAGCCCAAGGATAATCATAAATAAATAACATAGTGAAAATAAATATATTGCAATGCTCAAAACAGCAGCATCCAACAGTCTCTAATCCATGTTACTGCATGCATGCACGGAGCAGCTGTCGCGCGGAGATCATCATATCATTTTGTCTTGTAGCCAACTTAACATAAAAACAGTTCGTTCGCGGGCGCGAGCCGGCTCGTTCGTGACCGACACATTACTAAAACGTACCGACATACAGTATATTCGTACATTTTTTTTTTTTATCTTGCAAAATGTAACAGATTTTTTATAAAGTACCAATGGTATTAAAGAATCCAATAAGACAATGGGGAATGTGTGATACAGTATATAATTAAATTATTATTTCATAATCTATATTTTTTTAGTTGTTCTCCATTTGAAGGTCAGATTTTATATTTGTATGTGTTGCAACAGGAGTATTTTGGTCATTAGGCTGATCGCTGTGATTCGTTCCTTAATAAACATCCGTACTAAAGTCTGAGTTTAATGATGTTTAATCAACAAAAGAAACCAAAGCAGGACCACACGGTCAACAGAGAATCAGCCTCTCATAATGACCCCAGCAAACAGAATAAAGATTTATTTGATTTACTTCATTGGATAAAATCCTTGCTCAGGAGGTCAGACAGGACCTTCACTAACGCCCAGCAGAGCAGTGTAAAGTGAAAGACTCACCACAGCCTCTTCCTCAGAGAGGAGCAGCTCCTCTTCCTGCACCCAGACCAGCTTCTCCTGCAGCTCCTCCACTGACAGACTGACACACAGCACAGTTAGTTCATGGACAGGAACGTGCCATTACCCCAGCAGTAATTAGTGTAATTAAAGCATGTGAAAACATATGATGAGCTGAATAAAATGTTGATAGCATATTAGCATCCTCACAGTTTAAGCACATTAAAGACTCACAACATACTGTATTTCAAAGGGAACTGATGTGTGAATGAAAGGAAAACCTTTTTTTAAACTTGTTGGGGTTTTCCCTTTACTGTTTTTGTGCATTTAAATGGTCTGTAAAACATTATAACACCTTATATGTTTAAGGGCGGGACATCTCTAAGCGGTTGACCAATCACAACAGAGCCGGCCAGCTGACCAATCAGAGTAGACTGGGCTCTGGTTTCAGACAGAGGGTGAAAAGAGGTGCTGCAGCACAGGCAGAGAACAAATAAAGACCTTTATACAAAACACAAATATGAACCTGAACATAATGTCCAATTAAGTTAAAAAGACAGTATTTCCACCAGATAGTTAATGTAGTTATTTGAGTTGTTTTAATGGCAAATATGCATATTTAATTGAATAAGCAGCAGGTAATTCCATAAAACCTCCTTCATTGCAGCTAATTATAGACAACCCAGTTATTTATATTCTTTATATGAATGTACCATAAAGGTACATTCATATAAAGAATGATTTCTCAGTGGGAGAGATATGGGAAATATTATCTTATCACATGAGGGAAACCTCAGCAGGAAGGTGGACCCAAGAGCAGTAAAAAATAAGAAATCAAGCAGTCTTAACAAAAAGTGAGCTTTAATAAAAAAAATCTGACAACAAAGAAAAACTAAAGATCCACAAACCGGGAGACAAGGGGATGGATCATGGGGAAAGCAGCCAGGAACAAACATGGAACACAAGGTTCACACGGAGACGAAACAAAGACGAAAACGAACCAAAATCGTTTTCAAATAAGTCTTCCGTCCACACAAAATCGGCTCAAGAAACGTGTCCGACCACACGAAAACACTGGAGACGCTGTAGTACATATGCCGGGCCTGTAAGTGGTACTGTACTTACGCAACAAAATACACCAAAAACAGCTAATAAGACCTATGATGATTATTATTATAATTATATTATATTATTATTATTGCTGATGGTTGTGGTAGAGGAGCTGTAGATGTTGCACTCAAATCTGTATCATGGTCAGTAGCGTCTGGAGCACGAACGCAACCCTGTGATCCGCCATTGTTGTTGTTGTTGGTGAAACGCATAAGCAATGACGCAGGGGTGAGCAGGAGAGGTGGGGAGAGGCGGGGCTATGCCGTCATCGTTTCAGGAAATGGTCGTATAGGGCGTACACACGGAGCCGCAAGCGTTTCATCTCAAGACTTACCCACTTTGGGAGCTGTTATCAAAGTGTGGACGAACCGTCTATACCAGTGGTTCTCAAATGGGGTAAGCGGACCCCTAGGGGTACGTTGGAGTACTGCAGGGGGTACGTGAGATTTATTTTATGTTAATGAAAAAAACAATATCATTAATGTATTTAAAAAAACTACTAATAGTAGATTAACTACTTTATTCAAAGGTTTACAGGAATTCTGGATAATAAAATGGGAAAAATAAACGGGGTGCTCTCTTTTCCTCTCCCTCTCCTGACAGCCCGTCAGTTTCGTGCAGCTCGCTGAACCTGTAATAATAAGTGACCCGACAGTAAAGAATACATATATTTATAACTAGTTTAGCTAGTTCCAGAGTAGATAAACTAGCTAAGTGTGTTAGGTCTAACTCTTAGTGTATTTCATTTTTGCTCTACTCAACGGTCCGCGGCGGAGTAGAGCAGCAGCTGATCTGATCTCTGATCTCTCTCTCGCGTCCGGTTAGACTTCACTCGCATTTATGTCCAAATCTATCAGATCTAGCTAGTTCTAGCTAATGATATGACTGCCTGCTTATCAAAGGACACCAAAACAATAAGTGTTGCTTGGCAACGGCTTGTGGCTGCAAAGTATAGCATTATGCATATGTCTATATGAAGGGGTCAAATCCCATGGCTCATAAAATGGCTCATTTTTTTTCTCTCTTCATCCCATGCCGCAAAATAAATAAATATACCAATTTTTAGGAAAAGTAACGAAGTTTGAGCAGTGGTTGGTTTTATATTAACGGAGTTTCACAATATTCAAACGCGAGTTTTATAATAACTGCAGTTTGCCTCCCTGTCAGAATGACGAGATCCTCAGTGAAGGCCACAA
>NW_011369945.1:20250348-20253574 GCF_000735185.1 Notothenia coriiceps
TCAACTGTACACTATTTCTAAAGCCCTGCAAGGTGGTGAGCCTCAAACTCTAATTGTATACACTGACAAAACAGGCCCATTTATCAAATGCAGTGTAGTTTCAGACTTTCTGCGATGACTTCATACGACCCTGTGTTTATCCTTTTATCTCACAGTTATGTTTATGACAGCAGAGGCAGACTTTGGTCGGCGAGGGAACGACTGAACAGAGAGAGACACACAAAGGCTGAGGGGAAATAGGGTCAAGAGATGATGTTAGACATGAACACAAGCATTTAAGGATTAAAAGAAGCACATCCTGGGGCAGGGGGCGAACATTGCTTTTCTCTAGAATAGACCTTGGGTGCGTTTCACTTCGGTTAAATGGATTCCTTGCGTCCCTCACTTGCGTCGTTACCCTGCGACTAGTCCCTCCCACCAGGGAAGCATGGAGAGACGCAAGGAAACCACGAGAAGCAGGGAAATTAGTTTTAAGAGCAATGGGACGTCGTTTCCTCCGGAGCGTCACGTGAAGCGACGGCCGTTTGTGATGACGCCGCACAGCTGATCGTCTGACAGCAGCCAGATCAGTGCATGCGCTGCATCGTCCAATCAGTGAGCGACACACAGTAAGGGGGCGGGGCGAGTGTCTGAGGATTTCACCGGAGGATGGTCTGGTAGTTCCTCGATCCTCGGTCCTCCGGCACAAATAAGGCCACTGGGACGCTACTCAAGATGGCGCAGACTAATCAACTTCCGGTGATACCGAGCCAGAGGAGCGAGGAAATGAAAAATCAGAGAATTGAAACGCACCCATAGCTGACTTTGGGAAATAGGAGAGTGAAGCATCTTTACAATAAAAGGGTGTCAAGACTCCATTGGTTTGTGGACCTAGGGTTAGGGTTAGGGTTAGAAAACAGTAGCATATTAAAGAGTGGTAGCTGGTGCTCGCCCGTCGTTATTGGAATGGTGGTTATCAAGTTGGTATATCAATAGAACAAGATGTCAGAATTGGTCGTTTGTCCTCGTAGTAAGATGGAGAAGGAACGAGCCGAGAAAGACACCATTATCTTTATTCGCTACACACAATAAAACCTTGGCTCAACTGGGTCATCAATAAAATGCATTGCCAATTGTTGACTGGTTTTAAAAGCGAGGGAACGACTGAACAGAGAGACACACAAAGGCGAAATAGGGCCAAGAGATGAGTATTTTAGGATCAAAAGAAGCACATCCTGCTGCGGGGGGGGACTCTAGGGACTTAATTCAACTTCATAAAAATCGACAAAAACGTCCTTGATTGCGTTAGTCAGTGGAACCATTAATTCATCCAAAGCGACAACATGTTACTCTCAAGGTTGCAAACCAGGGTTATTTCCACATGGACAATGATGGGCTTGTTTATCCCAATAGACCCACTGTTGGGTTTTTAACTTAACAGCTCGAAGCTCAAAAGTTAAAAGTACCCGTCTAACAATATTTGGTCTGTAAATGCCCCATGTACAAATATGCTGCTGCTGGCGACATGGAGAAACGTTTCCCTAAGGGCTTGAAACAGCCTTATAAGGGATCATTAAAGCAGGGCTGCCTGTTTTAAACCTAGACAATAGACTAAATGGAAGATTCTGGCTGAAAAATAAGATGATATAACCGTTGAGGGAAGTGTATGAAGACCCACAGGAGCTTTTTACATCTAAATAAGCATTTCCAAGTCTTGAAAAGTTTAAATATGATTATGATGTTACATACAACTATAAAAACGTCCTCCATGTTTGACTCTCCGTCCCCTGAAAACTCAACTATATTGTGTGTGAAGTATGAAATAGAAGTAAACCCCTTTACACTCATCCACCACTACGTATGTAACAAGCACTTTAACAATTGGAAATTAGTGTTATTGTACTTTTTAAGCAGGTGTTGCAATTTGCTGATGTTTGCGCACACCGTAGAAATGTCTCATTACGGGTCATATGGTCTGTAAACAAACCAATACTAACTTCATTAAAACATTTTAGGATGCCAAAACCTACCCAGTTCATTGGTCGCTCAGAATGTTGGGTTGCAGAAACACTTCAAATAACGAAAGGATACGTTAAAAAAGAAAGTAGAAAGAAAGTGAGATCAAAGAAAACTATTTCTGCTAAAAAGTTGGCAATGATTGAGTCAGAGCGAAACATTTCAGATGTGTGTGTCTCGCACTGTGACTTTCATTCATGTACCTTTGTTGTTCATGTTTTATTATCTTTGCTTTTAAATGAGTGTTTCTAGATAAAATATTAGACACACATACCGATGAACACGGTGTAATATAATAATGAAAGCCTTTCAAATGTTTTGCAAGTGAGAGAAAGATGACAGTTTGATAGCCAATCTGAGAACAGTGCATAAATCTCACTACTGACTTGCTGTTGGTACGTTTCTATCTCTCCAATACTTGCTCCAAACATTATAGGAGGAGGGAAAGTGTTGATGTGGTGAAGGATCGTCACATCGGGCTTTTAGTAGGAGTGAAGAATATTGCGAGGTAAAGCTAAACGGGTGCTGTAGGAATGCTGACTGTGGGCTTTATTTTAGAGGTTTTAAAGGTCCCCTATCATACTGTTTTTCATCAATATATTTTAGGTCTCAGATATATACAAACATGTCTCTGATTGGCAGATCGTTGTAGCATTACCCATAATCCCCTCTGTTTCAGCCCTGTTTCCAAAGTGCTGATTCTCTGTCTGTTACTTCAGATGAAAATAAGGAGCCCTTCCCCACGCCCCACTGAGAGAGATTTGGTTACAAAGAACTCAATAGGCGCGTTCACACCGGAGTACTTTTCCCGTTTGGTTCCGTTAGTACCTCTTATTTTGCGCTCACACCAAAAAGAGAACTTAGTTGAGAAAACTTTTACCCCCATTTTTAGTGCCTGCTAGAGAGTTGGGACTATCCTGGGGAGAAAACAGTACCAATTTCTGTTGGCTGGGCAAATTGTAAACCACGCCCCGTAAAACTCTGAAAGGTTTTTTGAAGCCGCCATTGTATTTGCTGGCATTAGCACTATTAGCATTAGCCCCGCGCACCAATGGAGAGAGACTAACTTATGGCAACACAAAAGAAAACATGGGAGTGGTGGAGATGAGGAGGTGTCGGCGTTCTGGCGATTTACTCGGAAGGCTTCAATAAGCTGCTGGGAGTCCCAGCAGCTTCTACTGAAGCCAGTACCCAACTCGGGGGACTTCGGGTGGCAGTATACGGTGTGAAG
>NW_011369945.1:20253619-20301812 GCF_000735185.1 Notothenia coriiceps
CTCTAAAGCATATTACTTAAACGCTTTTTTTAGAAACAAAATACGGGCCCCTTTTGCCAGGAATTGGCCTCCTTAAATGGGACGCAAGTGACGCATGTAATTACATCAGGCAATTAAGTGGGCGAAGGAGATGGTGGGGGTGTGAGGCAGCAAGTTCCCTCTGATCAAATAGGAAAGATATAAACTACTTCCTCGCCAAACCAACAAAGCCTTTCTTTAGTCCTATCTTTCATCACAACGATTACGCTCTCGGCAGCCCGTAGAAAATGTTTAAGTGACTGTGAGAATTCGAACAATTTCAGACCAATCGCATAATTAACCTGTGGAAAGCAGCTTTGTTGAAGATTGAGCTGTTTGTGAGAATGTGCAGCGGTGAGAGGTTGCTGAAGGACAGAGATGAAGTGTTGCGCTGAATATATCAGCTGGAAGCCTGCACCGGTGGTTCACACCTGGCCAGGCCGCCAACTGGCTCTGGAGAACAGCTTGTTCAGGCTGGACGCATTCGGTTTGGGTGTCGCGTGTCAAACTGAAGCGAAATGCTGTTCAAACGTGTCCGCGCGATTCCACGCTGGACCACAACGAGAGATGAGGACAACAAAATCACACCTCCACATCTGTACAGGGGCATTTTTTCGCTGACAACATATAATGAGAGAAAGAAGAGAGGAAAAGCTGTGGGCAATTACTACCGCTCAATATTTAAAGATTGTTGGGATGTTATTAGGCAACTTAAAGTTGTGTCAGCTGTTGACGCCAGAGGATAGATTCACCAACTGATGGTTGCTGGCAGAAATGATGAATTGACGTGACATGCTCAGCGCTTAGTTCACAAAGGCTCTTGGTTGTTCCTTAATTGTATATACTTTACCATTTTCAAAAGGCTGCTGTTTTATTGCACTCTGTCTGTTGCCCAGATAAGGGGGAAAAGAGAAGAGGATTGTATTGTATTGTATTATTGAGGATTGAAAAGGACTGCATTTTATTTCCATGGGGAGGTCTGAAATTACAGGAGGCCTATTATGCACGTTGCACATTTTGTTGTTGTTTTTTCGAATCCTAAAATAAAAATGACATAAAAAATCTGATTTCTTTATTGTATTTCTATAATTTCATCAATGCAACGAAACATAATACATTAATATTATAATGGAAGTTCAACTTAAAGCACCATCGTACAGCAGAGTAGTCACGTGGTGCGTCATTCTCTCGAGGATGCGCTGCAGGGAAAATAAACATTTAATCATGAATGCTCATTATGTATTTGTAGCCTACTTATAATTTTGATAGTAGGCTAATATAGCCACTTACAGCATGTGTTGCCTTCATTATAAGGCTTATATAAGGCTTTTAATTTTTTGCGGCTCCAGACAGATTTTTAATTTTTTTTTTGGTCCAATATGGCTCTTTCAACATTTTGGGTTGCCGACCCCTGCCTTAGGCTTTATACTTTTAAATTGACAAAAAGCTGGGTGCAGCTATGAGTTTTCCAAAATAACACAAGACTGCTGCTGACATTCACGTCAGTTCATATTTCTGCCAGCAACATCAGTTGGGAATCTATTCCTGGTCAACAGCTGACAACTTTAAGTTGCATAACATCCCAAAATCTAAATATTGAGGTAGTAATTGCACAGCTTTTCTCTCTCTTTCTCTCATTATATGTGTCATGGAAAAATGCCCTGTACAGGATGTGGAGTGTGATTTTGTTGTCCTCTCTCTCGTTTGTGGTCCAGGTGGAATCGCGGGACACGTTGAACAGCATTTCGCTCAAGTTTGACACCACACCCAACGAACTGGTCCAGCTGAACAAGCTGTTCTCCAGAGCAGTGGTGCCTGGCCAGGTGTGAACCACCGTGCACGCTCTCACTGATATATTCAGCTGCAACACTTCATCTCTGTCCTTCAGCAACCTCTCACCTGCACATTCTCACAAACAGCTCAATCTCAACAAAGCTGCTTTCCACAGTTAATTATGCATTGTCTGAATTGTCCGAATCTCACAGTCACTAAACATTTTCTACAGTGCCGAAGGAATCTATAAAAGATAGACATAAAAGCTTTTTTGGGAGACATATGTTTATATCTTCCTATTTGATCAGAGGAACTTGCTGCCTCACACCCCCACCATCTCCTTCCCCACTTAATTGCCTGATAATTACAGCGTCATTGCTCCCATTAGGATGCAATTCCTTGCAAAGGCCCTATTTTGTTTCTAAAAAAGGTTTAATAATATGCTTTAGAGATCTCCCAAAGATGCTTTAGTTCCGACAACATGGCACACACCCATCGTTAACCCACTGCCAGCTTTCTTTGGCTTTCATCTCTTTGTGTTTTTTCAGCAATCGACCAAAATTCTATTTTTTTTTCATGAGAACTCTTTAGTTCTCATGAAAGTACAGATCGCGTTCACACCGGAATAAGTTCCTTGGGAAGGATTAGGCAAATGAAGCCACTGACGTCACTTCTTCACGGCGTATACTGCCACCCGAAGTCCCCGTCCGGAAGTCCCCGGAGTTGGGGACTGGCTTCAGTAGAAGCTGCTGGGACTCCCAGCAGCTTCTACTGAAGCCTTCCGAGTAAATCGCCAGAACGCCGACACCTCTTCATCTCCACCGCTCCCATGTTTTCTTTTGTGTTCCCATAAGTTAGTCTCTAACGCTAATGCTAATAATGCTAATGCGAGGATAATAAAATGGCGGCTTCGCAAAACTTTTTGGGAGTTTTACGGGGCGTGGTTTGCAATCCGCCCAGCCAATCAGACATAGGAACCCTTTTCTCCCACGAAAATACCTGCTCCCTAGCAGGGACGGAAAAGGGGGTAAAAAGGTTCTCATTAACTCATTTTAGTTCCGGCTCTTTTTGGTGTGAACGCGAAATTTCAGAACTATATCGGAACTAAAGTGGGAAAAGTACTGCGGTGTGAACGCGGCTATTGACTTTACTTGGGCAGGCCGCCCAGGTATATTAACGGCCGCCCAAGTATATTTCGCGACTCATTTTGTTTTTTTAAAGTTTTTTTTTGTTATGTATGGTGAGGTTAAGGACTCGAGTGTTTAGATAGTTAACTTAGTCTAAGTTCTCAGTGGGTCTCAAACGGTTTGGTCACCATTTATGTAAACCAGTGGCGAACCGTGTCTATCACAACTGGACCTTCTGGAGACACACACACACACAATTTCCGTAAACACATATTTCCATTTGAGGGGGTAGTGATTAGGCAAATATGCATGAATAAAAATAAAAAATGTAACTTGGTGAAAAGAAGTAAGATACACTTTTAAAATTTGTTGAGAGCTAAAACTAGTCTTTGCTGCTGCCTCAAAGAGGAGCATGAGGGAGAGGAGGGAGACAGGTGAGGCTGATTCAGGAGCCCAGACACACTCGCAATTATAAATGAACCAAAAATAAAGTTTCAGTGTTTTTTCATATTGAAAATGGTATTGGTTATGGCCCTGATTTTGTGATTATTGAAATATATACAGTTCTGTTTCATATAGTTGTTCCCATAGATCTAGTCTGTTTATTTTCCCCTCAAAAAGCACCAGATTGATGCATTTAACTCCAACATTTAAAAAAAGAAAAAAATCTTACTGGGGCAACATGCCCCGGGACCCCCCTAGAGGATTTGAGGTCCACCCCCACTTAAAATCACATGGATAGGTTTCCTAAATACATTTACAATTGTATTTAAATAGTAACCCATGCCATGTCCATATATAATTATTTGTGGGTAGTAGATTTAAACTATAGGGCTATCACTATGGGCAGCAACGCTGTAAATATTGACAAAGAAATCCAACAAAATGGCACAAAGAAAAACTGGTAGTGGCCTGGCTGGGTGTATAATCCCCCCCCCCAAAAGTATATTTCAGATCTGTGGGAAACACTGCACTGACTGAACCATCAGCTCTCCTCCACTTGCACAGCTCAAGACCAAGCTTTACCACAACAAAGACATATATTTATTTAGCCCTAAAGCTGTACATAGATTGATCTCTTTCTTCTAGTCAAAGATAAACCCTCTAAATATATGTTATGAAGCTAGGTTAGCTTCAATTAGCACAAAGACTGGAAACTGCTTGCAACCACAACTTTATTTTTTGTACAGATTCAACATTCCCACTATAATGTGCCGCTAATAATAAAAAATATATATATATTCCAACAGTCTGCTATAGCTCTCTCAGCCTGTTTCCAGTTGTTATGCTAAACTAAGTTTACTGTCTCCTGGCTTAAGCTTCATACTAAACAAACAGTTATTAGAGTTTTAGTGATCTTCTTATCTAACTCTCAGAAAAAAGGTGAATAAGTGTATTTAAAAAATACACAGGAGGGGAAGCCAGCACTTCCCCTCCTGTGTCACTACATTATGCAACAGTCTTACACAATACGTTGATGAATTGGTTAGTAAATGGGCTGAAAATGTACCTTCAACTATTTTAATATTTATTTATTTCCATGCAAAGATTTCAAAATGTAATGGTTGCAAGTAAAATCCTAAACTAAATATCTTTAGACTTTAATAATGTGTATAAGCTTTGTTGTCTATCTTCAGACATTTTATGGACTAAATGATTGATCAAATAATTGTTTAAATAATTCACATATTACTGAATAAAGAATATCATTGGTTTATGCTATCCAACATCAAAAAATCACATTTGAACACATAACAGAAATAACTTAACTACCTTCGCAGTATGTTTTAAATACAGGAAAACAAACAATTCCCATGTACCCATCACTGATAATCCTGACTATCCATCACTTTCCCTTTCTGTGTTTGTCCCTGTCAATATGTGAGAATATTCATGTGATTATCATACATTTGTTTTGTCACATTTGTGGTAAGGCTGTGTGAGTATGCGTGTGTGAGAGTGAGTCACTTTTATCTCTCCCTGTGCGTGCATGTATGTTGTGCAAATGTGTGTTTGCACATGTGTGTTTGCACAAAGGCAGCGCCTGTGTAAATACAGACATGGATTGTGTTTGCAGGTTCTGTACGTTCCTGATCCCGAGTACGTCTCCAGTGTCGGAAGCTCCCCCTCCCTCAGTCCCATCAGCCCCCTGTCTCCCACCTCCTCAGAAGCTGATTTAGAGAAAGTGACGGTATGTTGACCTCTAATGCACAATCTCACACACTCAGAACAAAGTACATTAACAAAATTATTGTCATGCTATTAATGGTTTGAGTCTGGAAAGTATAGCTCCCTGTGAGCCATTTGCAAGACCATTTATAAAAAAGGATTTGCCCAGCTTTACATATTTTTTTATTTTAAGTTCTTAAAACGAAACAAGGGTTAAAAAGTTTGTTTGTTTGTTGTTGTTATACTCATTTTGTCCACAAGATGCTGATATAATATGTATGTGTTCTTAAAGGTGATTCTAAATTAAGCCACGTTACATCATTTGCTGACTCACATGAGTCTTTTATCTTATTTGAACATGGGGTAGTGGTGCACTTCAGCCTCTTGTGGCAGAAATGGGTATTACAACAACAAACACTTATTAATTGTTCATGAAAAAAGAAAACCTCACCTGCCAAAACAGTTTTTAAAGTAGATTTAAATAAGAACAATTATCTTTATGATTATTAACATTTTCCCCCAGCTTTAAAACACAGCTTAAAAATACCATAAGGATCAGGCTTTGATCATCAGGTTTTCTCGTTTGCCTCTCAGGGCTTCTGTAGTCATGAGATCATTCACGAGAGGCAGAAAGACATAGTGTCCCAATGGCCTTCAAGGATAGGTCAGAACATAAAACTTGCCTTGTATTTCCAAGGGCAGGACAGGAAGTGATGCGTGCGTACTGTCTTTCATATATAGTCAAAATCAAGGACATACGTTTTACTTCACAACACATTTTCTTCCTGTACTTCACTGAAGTAGCGGTGAAGGCCCTTCTAGTGAGACTGTGAAAGTATTTATTTGTTATGAGAATATGCATGTTTTCTCCATTGTGCCTACAAAACAGTGAAAGGAGACATCAAGATTGCATGCGAGGGAGGTTTACTGAGGTTTAGTTGACATTATGAGCCTTCATGCAAAAGCAGCAGGGATGGAAGAGTCCCACGATCAAGTTGAACAGCAAAATGTATAGGTTTTAAAAGACTTTCAATTACCCCTAATCCAAATGTTGATATTTTTGTAGTTTGGGCTCTTGGTTTGGAATCCAACTCAACTCTGGCTATATTGTACAAAACGTTATGTAGTTTGTTATCCTGAACAGTTTTACACTTTTGTTAAATTGCATTTAGAAAGCTATCCTAAAAACCTTGTTCTTCTCTTTCCCCGAGATTTCACTGCAATAATAATCTCTATTAACATTGCTTACATTCTACATCCTTCATTTGGGCCATTCACAGCATTGCTTTAATAACTAATTGAATTTACTTGTATTGTTTAATAGCATTTTATAAATGTATTTCTGTCATAAGAAGGCAGCACAAAACATGCAGTTATATATTCTGTATGTATTTTCATATATACCATCTACGTGTCCAAAAAGACTGACCATGTGTGTGCTTCATTTATAATTGACTGCTTTTTGACTCACATTGATGTAAGGAGGGAGAAGCAGCGCAGCATTTATGCTCAGAAACTGCTTTGTCATTATCAATCATGAAGCTGACGTGTAAATTGCTGGAGCGTTTACAGAACAAAGTGCATGTGTGAAATGGCCTATTAGAACAACTGTCTCTGCTAATGCATGGCTCTTATTTAGTATCCAAGCTGCTGACACCAAGTTTTGTTTGATTCATTATTGTAGTTTACATGATGATGGAGATGCATTGCATTTACACATGCAGCCAGATGTGTTTCTGTCCACCTCAAAGTGCATGGGTTAAGAAGTGATGACGACATTCACTTTAGTGTTGTTTTGGGGTAGAGCTGCAAGGATAAGTCTATGGACAGAAGAATATCTACAACTATTTGAATAATTGATCTATTAAAAAGATTCAAAGGCTTTATTTGTTTTTATCATAACAGCTACAGTATAGTTTAAGTGTATTTAATGCAAATCTACAGACCTAACCTCCTCCAACAGTGCCACATACTATATTTAAGACAAACTGGGAAATAAAGAAATACAATAGTGCAAGTGACATAATCAGGGCCGGCCCTTGGCACTGGCGAACTAGGCGGTCGCTAGGGCACCAGATCTGGAGGGGCGCTGCGTTGGGAAAAATATAAAATAAAAATAATTTTTTTAAAATTTTTATTCTGCCTAATTTTCTGCCCTTGATGTCATACATTTGCATTAATAATTGAATAAAGTAAACACCAACATTTTGCATTTGCCCTCTACGATGGGCGCTGTAAGGGATGAAAGTGGGGGATGTTGACTTATCTGGCGCCCGCAGCTCACAGCCAAAGCGCGAGCGAGCACGAGAGAGAGAGAGAGAGAGAGAGAGAGGACGCACATCGGTACCGCGGATTGTTGTTGGATTGAGGCTGATAACTACAGCTCAGTGAGGTAAAGGACTCTTGAGTGTTTAGATAGTTCACTTTAGTCTAAGTTATCTCAGTGGGTCTCAAACGGTTTGGTCACAATTTATGTAAACAAATATTTCCAAGGCTCACCTTTTATAATTATTTGGTTTGAAATCATTTCAATTCATACATAGGACAGTAACCAAAAATATTGTTTAAAACTGGAGATATTTTTAAAAAAATGCATGAATACATAAATGTTAACCTAGGTAAAATAAGATATAGGAACAACAAAAATACGTTACATGTATTTGTTATTGGCTATGGTAGGTTATTGGTTATGTTCACATACTTATTTGGTTATTAAAATGTAAACCGATCTTTTTCATATTGGTGTTTAGAGTTGTACCCCCTAGATCTAGTCTCTAGTAATTCTGCTCAAAGTGCGCCAGATTGAAGCATTTTACTTTAAAGTGTTATACCCCCGGACCCCCCTAGAGGAGGTGATGTCCACCCCACAATTAAAACATGTTCATACAATAATGAATACATTTGAAACCTTCTTTATGTATACAACCAACATGTCAATACGTTTCAGTTTTTGTAGTGTATTGGTCTTTTGTAGAGATATTTCATTTATTCTTTATATATTATATCGTGTATTGCTTGGGGGGGGCACCACCAAATCATAATCTCGCCTAGGGCACCAAAATGTCTAGAACTGGCCCTGGACATAATGGTGCCAGTAAGTTGCACATTTTAGATGTTTTATTTAAAATAAATATGAATTACTGTAAAATGAAATACTGTACAGTAAAATAAATACAGTACAAAAAATACGGAGTGATGTAATAATGTGTGGAATAAATGAGTAAATGGCAGAAAATGCAGCTTTTAGCCTCTCAAATATAATGCTTTCCATGTTTTCTGTCATATTGAAGTTAAAAATTTTAGTTTTAAGAAAGAAATCATAATAAAAGAATCAGCTTGAACTTTGAGACACTAGAATGGTTGTTTTTGACTATTTTCTAGACTAAACAATGTAGAATATAATAAACAGATTGATTTATAATGGTGTCGTTACATGCTGCTCTTTAGGTTTATTCCTGCTCTGATGTACATTACGTCACCTCTCATTTTCCATACTTATCCCTCTCAGCTAGTGTCACATTAGCAATATGAAGGATCTGCAGGTCAGAGGCATCATGTAGTTTGTGTCTGAAGTGTGTTCAGGTCTGGTCCCTCCAGCGGAACACATCCTTTCCTCACCGCTCTAACAGCAGCAGTGTAAGCCTTCTCCCTCGGTTCCTGTGTCTGCAGCATCTGAATGAGCCAATCACTAAGCGCCGCAGGAAGCCCAGTGGTCCCTTAAGAAATATGTCTGTTTGCTGGTCTCTATGGAAACAGACGTCTTGTTTTGCCTGTTTTGTAAGAAAATGAATACTGCTTTCTGCATCGCCATCACTGTCACTTTGGCTCCCTCCCACCTCCAGCGCTCTGCTCTCATCTCTGTCCGCTAATTTCTCCCCCCGGTTTCCAAAAGAAAAGGCCCCCGTTCATTTACTGCTTATCTATTTAGGTCATGCCTGCGAGAGCGGGAGCGTACTCTGTGGCTCTCGACGGGTGAGGATCAGAGAGAGGGGCTGGGACTGCAGTGAAATTAAGCCTTTAAAAGTGATGCCGTGTCTGATATTTAGAGCAACTAATGAACAGAGTGGCTCCCATTCCCAGACGAGCAGCCAGGCAGCAATTATTCCAGGCAGAGGAAGTGTGCTTGTAAGGCAGAAAGGAGGGAACGTTACCTCACCCTATGTGCCAGCTCTGTGGAGGCGTTGTGTGTGAAAGTGTCTGTATCTGTCAACTCTGCATGTTTGTGTGTCTGCCTGCACACTCCTATCTCTTTCTCTTCCTTACCGAAGCGAGCAGCATCCAGGTGCTGTTTGATTTTCAAACCACAGGAAGGCCCTTCATAACTCACTCGGCTTCTTTTCCTTTTTTTTACTCCAGAATCCCCGGCCTCTTTTAATTACAAGCCAATTTTTGTGCTCGCGTCTCAGTGAGGATATTATCTAAATAAATGGTTCTGGTAGGTGTGCAGTAATAGCTGGTGTAACCCTGATGAAGATGAGTGCTTTGAGGAGAAACTACTTTCAGATGCTTCTCTTTTACTTTTGGATATAAAAAGAGTCGGATCTAGCAGGAGATCTTTAAAAAAGCTATTAGCTGTTCAAATGCCTGTCAAATCATCAAAGCCATTAAAACATATCAGTCACTGCAGAATACTTTGTGCGGCTATTCATTTAAATCATAAAGGAAATCATACACATTTGTTTAAACTGTGCTAGCAATCACACTGTTGTATGCTTTAGTTTTCCATAACAAAGAAAAGACGGTACGCAAGAAACCAGAGTAAAATGAACTCTTTGAAAACACAAAGGTAGCATGAGAAAGAAAAGTTCCTTTTGAAAAATATAGAACACAAATTATATGAAAAGTTAACATTCAAATTGATGTGACTGGCACATGAATAAAAGGGCCATAAAGTCAGTGAACTATTTTAAGTGAAGCCAATTCATAGACTGTATACAAGAAGTGTGGACTTAGTTACTGTGAAGAGGTACTTTTCAGCTGCTAATTCTAGCCTCAACTAGCTAGCGAGCTTGATTAGCAAGCTGCATCTGTACCTCATGTTGTCTGGAATATACATTCAGAAGCACATTTTTGGCTAGTCAAAACAGTGTTGTTTGTTAATGTATGTACCAAAAATGTACAGAAAAATCTAAAAATCCCATTTGAACACATAACAGAAATACCTTAACTACCTTCACAGTATGTTTTAAATACAGGAAAATAAACAGTTCCCTTGTACCCATCACTGATAACTACAACGATATGATAGTGATGCTATGTAGCTACACTGAGGTAGCTACTTGTCAATCATAAGGTAGCTACAATAGCTTAAAACTCATCTTTCTTTATCGTCTGTTTTAGGACCATAATTTACATTTGATCATCATAATGTATTGAACAAGAATTAAAATAAACAATAACCTTAACCAATAAACTCTTTAAAGGTTCCATGTCATGGCCATTTCTACTGATCATAATTCCATTGTTTTGGTCTACTAGAATAGATTTACATTGTTCAATGTTCCAAACTCACATTGGTTTCTCATACAGCATCTCTGTATAGTATGTGTATTTACTCTCTGTCCTAAACGGCTTGTTGGAGCTCCTGCCAAATCTAATCATCATATGCTTGTGCCCATGTTTCAGTTAATAAGGTAAAAGTATTGCAGAAAACCAGCCATGCAGTTAAGAGCTCTTGTGACGGAGAAGGCAGCCCTGAACAGTCTTCCTGCTTTTGCTCTGCCTGCTGGTACTGGCAGCAAAAAGTAACACATCTTGCAGCTATGTATCATTGGCTGACTGTGTTTGTGTGCGTGTGTGCGCGTGCACGGGTAACTGGCTGACTTTCCGGCTGGCGGTCTTGCTGTCGTTGGATTATTTGGCAGCCATCGGTTCAGTGGCGTGCTTGCTCCCTGGTCATCTGCGTGGGCATGCGCGTCCTCTTTGTCCTATCCAGGCCCTCCTCATGCTTGTACTGACACATCCACACCAACATGCATGATTACTCACCTTGGTGGCACAGCTACTCCTGTGACCTTCTCTGTCTCTTCCTCTTTTGGCACCTCTTATGCCTCCCTCCCTCCCTCCTTCCTTCCTTCCTTCCTTTCTTTCTTCCACTGGGTTGTGATCTAAAATTAGTGATGGAGGAAGTAGAACCAGTTTAGATTGCCTATATGTGGTGTGCTACATTTGTGATGATCTCACTCAGGTGAGGGTTTCATTTCTGAAAATCCAGGAGCTATTATGACAGTTTTAATGAAAATCTTGTAAAATAACGTCGTCTTGTTTTTTTAGCAGAAATTGGGAATTATTAACTAATGTCTTCCGAGGATTGGTTTTAAATCTGTTCTTGGTGAAGGTTCAAGTCCACTTCTGATTCATGTCCGTACCTGTGTCTTTATAATGATGTACCCCATCGTTATTGTTAATACAAAGTGCATGTCTATAAATAGCACGAGACTACAGGCCAGTGTGCACACACATACAATTGTAAAAAAAATAACTTTATAGAATGAAGTCAAAATGACCTAAACTAAATGGAAACAGGTGGAGCACCAACCTATATTTGATTTGTAAAAACCATAGTGCTTTGTAAAATAATTATCAACTAATATTATTGTAAATACAGTGGAATTGGAGAGAATGCAATAATGGATTTTCTTGCACAAACATGTAATCATTCATTCTTTTGAGTGTGCGAAGATTCTGTTCTAACCTCATAACATATTCGCAATAAGAAAACATAAACATATGCAGAATCTTTGTAACAGCTGTAGATGTTAAAAATGCATTTCTTTTTAAATGCTGCTGTTCTTTAAGGACCTATGTATGTGCTCACCACAGTCTCTGTGGATATTGAGCAGTTATTTTGGGGATATTAATATCAGCACCGACTGTGCTTGACGACCTCTGCCTACTGACGTTTGATGAAACCCAATGGTTTGTGTGCTCCCTCTTGCAGAACGCAGCCTTGCCCACAAGGTGGAGCTCTGGATTGATTTCTGATTGCACCATGTGTCACTGACAAGGTCAAAGCCATGTGGCACCTGCAGCCTTCCTCTTTGAAATCTTTATTATAAGAGAGAAATCCACTAATACGCATAACATTTTCAACCGATAATACCACATTTTTCAAATACATAGGAACTAGAATGTTTTTATTGTATGTGTAATATTAAAGTCTCTTATTGATATATTGCCTCTGACCTTTAATATGGCTCTGTTGCTTGGATAGAAGCCATATTTCACAAAGCCTCAGCTACTTTCAGTTTTTTATATTGATTTCTGTAGCCCGACCACCACTTTCATCTAACACAGTTTCGCTCGTCTCCGGTCTCCCCACAGCCTCCTGTAGAGAAGATCACTGATGCCGTGCTCCGTCCACCTCCACGGGCCAGCTCCTGGTGGCCCGTCACGCCTTATTTTGCCCAGCTCCCCTCCTCTCCTTTTTCTCACCTCAGCTTTTCTTTTCCTGTTTATCGATTTTCCATGCTACCTTCCTTCCTAATCTCCACACACACACACACACACACACACACACACACACACACACACACACACACACACACACACACACACACACACACACACACACACACACACACACATCATTTACTCACAGCAGCTCTTTCGTCTTTGGATTTCAGTTCTCTAGCCAGTGTAGACCCACTATGCCTTTTCCCTCCCTTTGATGTAATACACGCTGAAATAAATCCCGTTACCAAGACTGACTGGAATCTGGTCACTTCAGGACATTGCCAAGTCTTGGCTTACCTCCAATGAGGTCTACCTGAGGTTGTGTTAGTTCTCTATACTGTTTCTTCTCTACGACCTCACCTTACCTTCACTTTGACTCTAGATAACCTTTCCTCCAGTTTGACCCCCCTTGCCTTACATTGACTCACATTACCAAACCTTGCCTTACATTGACTCACATTACCAAACCTTGCCTTTACCTTGATTTTATAATACCTTGCCTCGCCGTTACTTTGACTCAATTTGGCCTACCTTGCCTTACCTTACTTTTCCTCAACTTCCACTCACATTACCTTACCTCCTCTTAACTTCCACTCACATTACCTAACTTTGCCTTTACTTTGACTGTCTTTACTTTGACTCACCTCACCTTAACTCACCTTGCCTTTACTTGACTCACATTACCTTGCCTTTAATTACAGTACCTTACCTTGCCCTATATCTGTACAGGTTAACAGATTTGTATGAAAAGTTTGCATAAAGCTGAAGGTTATTATGGGTCATAATAAAGAGACGGGCAAGTTTAGAATCATCCTTCACAATACCAAACTCCAGCAGCAGCTGAAAAATATTGGATTTCAAGGAGGCCAGTGCAGGACGAACACTGGTCATATATTAAAGGACTGCAGGGCAAAGAAAGCAGCACCCTGTGAAAGCAATCTTCACTTGAAATATGAGCATTGGCTGTTGCAGGGTAATGCTGTCTTCCCTTTCATAGAATAAAACTGTATTGATCCGTCAAGTATCCACCGCTGTACCAAATAGAGTGAAATATTCCGATTGAAACGCATTGCAGTGTTCACTCCATAAAGTTTGGGAATAATAATGTACTTTTAAATGTATTAAATCCAGAAATACTTTACCAGTAGACTCCCAGTATGATCTGAAGTTCCTCTGGTCACTGGCTAGTGTTCCCGTGTGTTCGGAGATGCAGGATTTGAAGTTCGTTAGGGGATCTGGTCAGTAAACCTTACACTGTTTGAGTGTACAGCAACCCTTTGAGGCCCAGCATTGCTTTGAGCTGAATGCTAATGTCAGAATGCTAACATGCTCGCAGTTACAATAGTTGGTGCTGGAGGTGAGGTTGTTGGGGGAGAAAGCAGGAGAAGCAGCCAATATCAGCGTGCAGCAGGAAGGAGAAGGCAGAGCAGGTGGTCATGGGGAAGAGGAGTTAGCAGCTTGATTTGTGAGACATGATTGAGGCTTTGGATCAGGTGATGAGTCGCTGATGTACCATGACTCTGCAGGTTCTGTCTAAGGATACTAGCTCAGGGTGGAAATGAGGAATTTTCCAACTAAAATTCACATTAAAAGATGAATAAAAGGACAGATTGTCAGCTTTTGACAATATGTCACCATTGGCAGCCAATTAAACAGACCAACTTAATCTCACTTTTATTCCCTGTATTTCCTCATCATCCCACACAGCAACATAAGTGCATTGCAACACTATTATGTGTTTGCTTTGCAAGTCAACTTTTGGCATGTTGCTATGTTGCCAACCCATAACACCCCTTTCTGACATGTGCCAGATCTAATGAGAAATAATGATGTGTTTGTTGTGCATCTCTATGAGGGAGGACATGTTTTGATGCACTAGCTGCTCATTTCAACCCAGGTGTCTGCCGCACATTTGGACTACTTGTGTATCCCAGGTGTGTTTTAGTCAGTGTTAACTTTCTAGGTGGAAAAGGCTGCACATATTTAACCTTGGAGAAGGAAGGTGAGGGTGGATGAGTCATTGTGAAGTGGAGCGATTAAGTGCAGTTGTGTAGGTGAGGTGTGCTCAGTTTAAGTGGATGACAAGCTGGTTAAAAGAGAAAAAAGTTGTCCTCATAACAGCTGGTCCTCAGATCAGGGATCCTGCTCTGTTTTTGTTTTAAGGATGTTCTTGAAACTTTACTTTTAGCTCCTCTCTTTGACATTAGGTCTCCTTCTCCTCGGCTTGTATGTATAGACTTGTTTTGGCTGTAGCAGATTGGCCCAGCCCTCCCTGGCTGTGTCTGGGCTGTTGGTGTCGGTGCGGGTCAGTAGCCTCAGGCTGTTTGTGGACCGCGCTGGGAGACGGAGAGAGGGAGGTGTGGGGGTGGGAGTCAGGAGCAGCAGAAAGTGGGCTCAGGCTCTCTTCTCTAAGCTCTTCACTGCACTTCTCCACCGTACAAATCCCCCTCGATTATAACTCCCACACACTCCTCTCTGTCCTCCTTTTCCCTTTTGTTCTTTGTCCTCACTCCAATCACTCTCTTTCATTGCCTTTAGCTCCCTTTATGTCCTTGTCTTTTTATTTATCCACCGCAGCTTTGCACTGCTTTTTGCTACAGTTTCTACAATGCATTCCTCATCCCTCTTTTTTCCCTCCATCCTTGACTTATTTCCATCCGATCTGACTCCCCCAGCATTGGTTCAGTGTCACAGAAAGCCCATTCTGCTCTGTCCCACAAAATATCTCCCGGTCAGACAGTTGTCCCTGCGGATGGTTATTAAGACACACTTCAGTCAGTCTCAGATATTGCGTGGCAACAGGCCACTATTAGAAACGCCAAACCCACCACCCCTTGTGTTTCCAGCCCAACAGACACACCATCTGTGGCAGCTTGCTCTGTTACCATGGCTGAGATGAAGAAGCAGTAACAAAGTGCCTTTTTAGGGTGTGTGTCAACATGCATTAGAACAACATAGTTGAGACATCATTTGCGCTGCTTCTTGGCGCTGAGCATCTGGCAGATTGCAGGCAAACAAGAGTTATTATGAAAGGAAATATTTGGGATTTAATTGTTTGTTTTTGGAAAAGCTCTTTTTGATGGCATATAAAGTGATATAAAATGCAATAAAGCACAGATGTGGTTCAAAAGACGCCCTATAACACACACCCCCCATGTTTTTGGCGAAACACAGACTCATCCAAAGTACAGAATTACTAATCAATTACATTAACCCTTATATTTACATATATACATTATTGAATTTGTTAAAAATCAAGAAACACATCTAATAAAATACAATAATTATTATAAATGATAATAATAAAGTTGTAGGAAAAAGAGAAACATAAATAGTATAGTATAGTATATAGTATAGTAATAATAATATTTAAGTTAAACATTTTCATCTATAATATAGAATTTCTGGGCAAAGCCACATGTTTGATAGGCTTTTTCTCCAATGTCAAAAATATAAAAATCATTCTCATATCAGCATAACATTTAAATGATCTTTTAATATTATTATTTCACAGTGTTGCTGTCATCATTACATTCAAAACATTTATATATATTTGTTTAAAAAAGTATACAATGCTTGCATATTTAGGCACACAGGTTTTTTTTAATTATTATTTAAGGCTATTTTTTCTGTGGATTCTCCTAGTCGATGTGTCCATATGCATGAAGAATACACCAATGCACTCACTCACACAAACTTAGACAGATGCTTGTTAGTGTATAAACTGCTTCTGCTTAAATACCGACCCCAAACCAGAGTCAGAAGGTGATAGATAGTTAGCTTGTTTGTTTCAATGATGGATTACTGTATGAATCCACCCCTGGACCCCTTGTTAGAGTTAGAAAGTCAATAAAATAACTCGGAGGCACAAAATGAACACAAACGTGTGTGTGCAGCAGCCCCACTGTGTCATAATCCGTCTATTATAAAATGGCAGCAATCATTAGAAATGATTTCATGTTTGAATATTTATATTAAATAATATTTTCAGTTTCTGGCATCAAAGTGAATCAACAATGGTAACTAGTTATCATGAGCAGTTTGTTCTTAGAGAAAAGTAGGGCTTAAATGTTTAAACATAAAAATGTGCCTCAGTCTGGCTCAACAGCTTCAAACCCCTCCCCTGATTCTAGGGCACATTGAGTCCAAATAACACTAACCAGGCATCAAGTTAAATTAAATTAAATCTTCGGTCTCATATGAATGTTTTTCACCTAATTGCCCATGTGAAGCACAGACACACAGGAGGCACATTCATCGGGTTGCTTTTAACCCGATTGTCCCGCTGTGCAGAAAATATCTGTTTATATATAGACACTACATTTGGAGGCTCAAACGCATTAGTTTGATGAAATGAGACACAAATTAGTTACAGCGTGTATTACCAAGTGAACCAAGCTTAGTTGTTTCGGCAGTGCTTATTATTTAGTCTGTTTGCTTGAATGCTATTTAGAGATTTGGACATGATGCATGCATATAGATGTGTAGGCACTGGGATAAAGTGGATTCATCACTTAACCCCACACTATCAAATGTTCTCTTTTCAGTTTGCTGTGAGAAAGGAGAGCTTGTTCAGCCTAAAGAACAGAAAGTGGTTAATGTTACAGTATGAACTAACAAATGGTGTCCACACCCCCTCCCGTTCCATCCCAAAGGATTCCGATGGCCCCCCCAGACCAGATCCCGCTCACCCTCCCGTGTTCTCCGCCCTTCGCCAGTCCAGAGGCGTCTCATCCACCTCCGAGGAGGAAGAGGCCCTCACAGAGAAGTTCCTCAAGATCAACTGCAAGTACATCACTGGTGCAATGGTGAGATCCAACTTAAAGGGGCCCTATGATGCTCATTTTCAGGTTTAATATCAGTATGTAGTGTCTCTACTGTGACATGTCTCCATGCTGTAATGTTCAAAAAGCTCTTTATTTTTCTCATGCTGCCTGTGCTGCAGCACCTCTTTTCACCCTCTGTCTGAAACCAGAGCCCAGTCTGCTCTGATTGGTTAGCTGGCTGGCTCAGCTGTGATTGGTCAACCACTTAGAAATGTAGAAATGTCCTGCCCCCTAGCCTATCGCGTACAATGTGTTGAAGCGCTAGCCAATAGAAGCGCAAGTGTGACATAGTGATGTCACTATGTTATGGAAGAATACGGAGACCACTTCAGGCGTTTCAAGTGTGGGGGGAGGGGGAGGGAACACAGGGATTTTAGCATTTGCAGACTATTTTAAATGCACGAAAACCTATAGAACATTACAGGAGAGGAAAAAAACCCAAAAAGCAAAATAGGGCCCCTTTTTAAAATATCCAAACAGTTATGAGTATGGCCCCTTGGTAAAGTTCCTTCTATTGGCTGATGGTCATGTGACAGACAGCTGCTGTAGACGAAAGCAAAAATGTTGGCTGAAAGTGATGGAGTAAAAAAGGGAACAAGTGGTTGTATTGGTATCAAACTACTTCTATAATCATACAGAACAGCGTAAAAAAGAGTAAAAAAGGGAACAAGTGGTTGTATTGGTATCAAACTACTTCTATAATCATACAGAACAGCTGCCAGCTGCAGGGACTTGACACACTTCACATTTCAAAAGGCTTTTGTATAGATATAGGAATTAAAATGAAAAGAAAAGAAATGCCCCCATAAATAAAACTTTGTTTGTGTTTCTGTGTTGTAAACCATCAATACCTTAGAAGAGCAAGTGCTTCTATTGAGATTCAGTCATTGACACTCACAATAATACATGAGTACTCAACTATAGCAGATGAGAATCCAGAACACTGTGCTGCCTGAGGTTAACCTTTTTTTAGAGGATTTTGTAACATGAAAACATAATAATCTTGTTGTGTTTGTTGCTAATTATGTGTTTTCTCCCTGCAATATATGAAATCACTACCTGAGGCAGACACAAACAAGGCAGCGGAAGAGAACATCAATACAACAAAATGTGTTAAAATCACATGTCTCATAAAAATGATGCGTTTTTGATTTTGTTATATAGGAAATCTGGAAGGAGGTTAAAATTAGAGCCCAGCAAACACTGATGAGCCAAAATGAATGACCCTGTAGAGCGGCACATGAAGAGAAGCATCTCTCCCGCTGACGGCGGTTTAATTCTGCTGTGTATACTTAATGTTGTTCTGATGGCCTATAACCAGGGAGTCTGCAGCTCCTTAAAGTAATTTTAACCAAGTTATCTAAATGCAGCATCTCAAATGCTCCTCAGTACAGTTAAATGTTTTTCCCAGATCTGTTTGTTACTTCTGCTTTTTTGTCAATCTGGTTTTGAATGTGATTTGGTGTTTTTTTTGGGGAGTTTATCTTTGTCTAATGCAAGCGTCAGAGGGTCTTGAATGCTGTACAGGCTGTGAAGCCACTTTAAATGTAGGGTAGGTAATTCACTTCAGAAACGCTTGTTATATTCCATGGAATGCTCTTAACATCCCGATAGCAATGAATATATTAAATGCTTTGACAATAAATATATTAAAAATGTCATCTGTGGAAGCCGTGGCGCTGTAAAAAGCACGACCAATCATCTGAGCCGACCCGGCTAAAGTAACTGGATGGCCTACCTGCCTGTCAGCCTTCCATCTGTGCACAAACTTATCTCGTGCCCTCATTGGTCATGTGTGCGTTCGTGTGTGTTGGAGGAGGGGCTCTGTAAGGAAGGGGCAGATTTTTTTCCAGTTGCGTACTTTCAAATTCTAGCACACTCGAGCTAGTTTTTCCATTCTTACCTACCCTACCTTTAATATAAAATTAAATATTTTGGACATTATGAATAAAGTTTAATTTTGCGATTGCAGATTTAGCATGTGTACGTGCATGAGTGTGCAGACACACACACAGATCCATGGTATTGAACTGCTGATTCACTCCTAGGTACCAAACGAAAGCTCTGAAGCGTCCACTGCTGGCAGTCGATACCTTCTACTTGATTTAGGACATTTGCGGTCTCAAATTGATTTGCCTCTCAGTGATTTATGTGACAGAGGTGCTTTTGATCATCTTTTGGTGCTACATAAACATTCTAAGCTGTTATAATGGATCCCATTTGTTCTCACCCATCCCTCTCTTTTTTCCCTGTGTTGACTCAGGGTGCGGTGAGCGGGGTGTTGCTGGTGACACCCAACAACATCATGTTCGACCCCCACCGGATGGATCCCCTGGTTCAGGCCCACGGGTGCGAGGAGTACGGCATCATGTGTCCTCTGGAGGAAGTGCAGTCTGTCGCCGTCTGCAAGGAGATCACCGACCCCAAGATCAGAGAGGCTGTGCCTGAGTATGAAAACGTTGTTGTTCAATATGTACAGAAATGTGCAGTGGCCGACCTGTGCAAACACGTTACAAAGCTCAAAACCTTTTCCATTAGGAGAAATACGCTGCATTTTTAAAAACAATGCAAAAAGAAACTTAACTAAACATGCGCAGCATTTATAAAAAAGTGATGCATAAACAAAACGCTGCAAAAGGCTCACAAAATACAGCGGAAACGAGGACCCTTAAAAGTGATGCACACATCCGGGACCGGAGCGCATGCTGACGTTAGGATAAAGATGATAAAGTTGGACCTAACGCTAACTGTTACTGTCTCTTCAAACTTACCTAAAATGAGCGTTTACTTTGATTATTTTAACAATGTGATTGTATGATACCCTCCAGTATCATTGTAGATCTGCTTTAAGCTAGATAGCTCACATAGCTAACTTAGTCATTTAAAATATACTGACAAAACGCTGTTATTAAACAGTTGGCCATCCTTATAATCCCTGAATGTTGACAAGCTCTCCGGTCCCAGCTGCGTGAATCACTTTTTAGTGTCCCTATTTCTGTTGATTTTGAGCTTCTTGCAAAGTTTAGTTTATGCAGCGCTTTTAGTAAACCCTGCGCGTCCTTCATTAGGTTGGTGAATGTATTCTAAATTCTGCGCATGTGTTGTCAAGTTGGTGAACATAGGCGCATTCACACCGCAGTACTTTTCCCACAAAGGTTCATCAGAACTTAGTTCATGAGAACTCTTTAGTTCTCATGAACTAAGTACAGATCGCGTTCACACCGGAATAAGTCCCTGGGGGAGGATTAGGCAGAAGCCGCTGACGTCACTTCGTCTNACTAAGTACAGATCGCGTTCACACCGGAACAAGTCCCTGGGGGAGGATTAGGCAAATGAAGCCGCTGACTTCACTTCTTCTTCTTCTGCCCTTGGGTTTACTGGCAGGCCGCAAACAACTTCACGGCGTATACTGCCACCCGAAGTCCCCGGAGTTGGGGACTGGCTTCAGTGCTTGGACTCTCAGCAGCTTCTACTAGTAAATCGAGTAAATCACCAGAACGCCGACACCTCCTCATCTCCACCGCTCCCATGTTTTCTTTTGTGTTGCCATAAGTTAGTCTCTCTGCGTTTGTGCACTGGGCTAATGCTAATAATGCTAATGCAAGGATAATAAAATGGCGGCTTCAGTTTTACGGGGCGTGGTTTGCATTCCGCCCAGCCAATCAGACATAGGAACCTTTTTCTCTCAAGAAAGTCCCTGCTCTCTAGCAGGGACGAAAAAGGGGTAAAAAGGTTCTGATGAACTCATTTTAGTTCCGGCTCTTTTTGGTGTGAACGCGACATTTCGGAACTAAAGTGGGAAAAGTACTGCGGTGTGAACGCGCTACATGTCTCTTCGTGTGCATGTGTTTTGGGACATTTGTGTTTTTATATTTTCATTGTTTTTGAAAATGCATCGTGTTTACCCTAATGTAAGTGTTTTGGGCCGTTTGGACTGGTCAGCCTCAGCAGAAAAGTTGTTTTCGAAGTAATATAAACACTGACTCTTACATGCATTCTTTAAGAATGCTGTATACTTTCCCAACAAATTAATTCTGAAAGTCTTTCTCCCACTCACACAGAAATGCAGCAACCTTGTGATAATCGCTGTCATTGTCTAGTGCTCACACTGTCAGATTGCATCAGGCAATTTTCTTTTTAATTTTCCCCCCACATACCGAAATAAAAAGGAAACGGCAATTACAGCAGGGTTAATGAAGTATGCCTTCACCCTCCTACGTTGTGATTGCTCACCTCTTTATGCACTAGGAAGCAGCCACTTCAGAGGATTCACTGTTGTTTCCTCCCACACATTTGTCTGAGGTTTTCTTTTCTTGGTTTAAATTGTTTCGTTGTTGTTGTTGTTGTTGTTGTTGTAGTATATGAAAGGACAAATCTAGTCTGGTATAAGTGGAACCGTATGAAGTTATTGTTTTCGGTTTGTTCTGGTGGTATTAGGGTCTGAGCAGCTCGGTATTTATCTGGAAGAGTGTTGTATGTGGAGCAGATATTGTCCTGGACAATGAGCAGGCCCAGTTATCCCTGCTGTGTCATGTGATAGAAAATAATCCGTATTCAGCAACAAATGCGAATAATAACAATATAAGTGTTAAGATTGAAGGACGTTGCTGCTGCACGTGTGTGAGTGTTGAACAAACTACTTAGGTCTAACTAAGCTGAACAGGGAGTGTAAAAGTAAGGACAGCAGTGTTTGCAGGCCTTATGATGACTTCATTCTGACTCCATGCTGACTCTTTAAGTCTGACATCAGTTGGACTACATTCTGACTATACTAGACGTCACTGCACACATAGGTCAAGTTGGCACTAGTCGGAAGAGATGAAACCGAAGGCGAAGGCACTAAAGACTTTACAGGACAGGCAGAATCAAATACACTATTATTGCATGACAGAATTTTGATATATGATTTAGTTCGTCCTTCTGCTTTTTTACCTTATAACATGCCTTAATTCAAATTTAGAATCTTTTGAGTGTCTTTGAATATAGTTTTCCACTCGCATATCCTTTCACCTCTTACTCTCTCTCGCTGTCTAAGCACATAGTTGGGTCACAAGTGAATGTGATTCTGTGTGCTTGTCTTTGAACCCTCATTAAGCCTCAGTTATGATTTCTGCACGGACATTAACTGATGCAGGATGGTAACAAGGAAACGTCTGATCTTTTATACTCAATGTGGGTTTCTCCCAGTTGAAAGGCATTCTCAAAGCTTTACATTTCTGAATTATTTTTCAACAGTCTGCATTGTCAGAAAATGCAAAGTATGCATGTACAAGCACAACCTGCTACGTGTAACCCCAGTGAAGGGCCTTTTGATGGGGTGACATCACTTTGCCATAGTTGCAATAAGCATTAGAGATTTCCTAGAAATATATATTTTTTTTATTTAGCATGAAACACTTATTTGTTCATGTGTTGACTTGAAAAAAAACTTGTGCATACAATTAAATAAACCTAAATATTTGTTTGATTATCTTTTTAGCCTTTAGCGGCTTTGTTTTAGCTTAACACTAACCCAGTAACAGTGTTGAGTATAAAATTGTCAAACTATTGCTTTCTAGGGTATTGCTGTGTTTAAATGCACGTATCTAGAAGCCCTCGTTATAAAATGTTGAAACAAAAACATAATGTTATCCTTATCTTTAGAAAGTTGGTGCGACAGTCTTTATGCATATAGGGACATGAGTTCTGCGAATGCTTTTAAAGCCTTATCTAGTGCTGGAGTCCTGCCCAGTGTGTTGGGCTGTGCGTGCTCTGGTCAGAGTCTGAGCTGCAGGAACGGCATGACTGATTTTCCATAATTACTTTGAAAAGAGCTCATCTAACCAGTTCAGCTGGGCTTCTGCTGTCTTTTGTCACCATTCCGGTTCTGCACAAGTGGTTTGCTGAACCTTGACGCAAACGTTTTCACAGTGAAAGACTACGTATATGCCCCAAACCTTTAGATGTGCGCATAAATCGCAATCAAAACCAGTAAAGCATGATTCTGTTCTAAGAAAATCAGGGCAGCTCTCTGTATTTCAAAACGTTGTTAATGCATGTTTAGGCTTAAACCAATTCTGGTCATAACTAAATTAGTCACGCATTGTTTTAAATGTTGTCTCGTGTAATATATGTTTTCCTGAAGTATCTGTAAACTGTGCAGTTATTATTATTTTTAATGTATTTTATATAGTTGGACCATTTTTGAAATAACAATAGGCAGAATTGGAGCAGATGTTTTTCCAGCATATTGTGCATCAGCAACTGTTATAATTAGACTGAAATGATTTGACTTTAATTGTATTGTTCTGCAAAAACAAACCACGTCAATTTTTATTATAAAGCTTTTAGCAAAGAAGGGCATGCATTTTTTTAATGTTCTCACTTTTAATAATGCATTTGTGAAAAATGTATGTGGCTACAAGACAGTTCAAATCAAAGCAGCAGACCGAGACCCTGACTTTTTATCCTCAGTTTGAGGGTGTTTCGCAATCTCGAGTAAAGCTGCTCCAGAGCCACTATTTCAAGCATTCAAGGCATCGAGTGCCGCCAAAGAACGGTTCCAATGTCCAGCATACTTGGAATTCTACCGAGCCCGGCGTACTTCGTTTGGAGAAATTTCGAGGCTGCACATGTGTAACTCCGCGGTCTGAAAATCCCCACAATGCTTTGCGCACAGACCCATTTCCCCAAATCTTTGGCGGAAAATGTAAGGTGGGGCCTCTCATTTGACGCACACCTGCACACTTGCTCGCTTGTTCCACTCTTCGTTTTCCAAATGCCAGGAAGTATTCTTGGCTTGCTTCTGAAGCAAGACGCTCGGAAGACATGTGCTACCAAGCAAGCGTACTCGACATTGAGAAACACCCAGGGTCAAGCTTCTCAAATGCTAGATTATACATTTCCCATAATGCAACCTAATAGCATCTCTCATTAGACCCTCTGATAAATTCCCAATTATTTTACACTCCAAGGTCCCAAATTGTAACAAAGGCTTTTCTGTAGAAGATTTAACCCTTGTGCCTCACTATGGAGATCTTTTTATTTATTTCATATTTACTTTGGGCTGTTTCAATGCATACGGCATATATTTGGGCAAGGTTTTGAGTTGTTTTTTTTATCTTTAAAGTTCAACATTAGCTCATACAGTATAATAGTCTGTAATTAACTGTCTTGGCGAAATACAGACACTTGGACCATTAGGAATACAAATGTCATCTCTGAAACCCATTAAAGCCAACATTTTTAATCCAACATCCATTACAGCATTAAAATATACATTCTTCTATATCAGGCTTTCTATATAGAGCCTTGTTCTCATGTTTGCTCTATGGGTCAAATACATGAAGTGATAATGGAAGAAAATATCAATAGATATCATTTTAGACTATGTTAGGGGGGGAATGTGAACATCAGGGTTATTTTCTCACATTACTTATAGTACAGTCTTTTTTTATATTTCTTTATTTCATTTCAAACCTTTATTTATCCAGATTGTCCCTTGAGATCATAGATCTCTTTTTCAAGGGAGACCTGCAGCAATTAGGTTCCACATGAAACATAGAACAATAGAAGATATCATACAACATATTTACAAGCTACATTTACATACTTATCAACATTTACAAATACCCATAGTTTCAAAGAGCATTTCACTTAGACTTGCTTTAAAAACATTCAGAGGAATAAAATTGCTCAGTTTCAATTTTAGCTGTAGACTGTTCCAAGCAAGTGGAGCTGCGCACATAAAAGCTGTCTTACCTAAGACAGTCCTTGCTCTTGGCACATCTAACAAGACTACATCATGCGATCTCAGACAATAGCTGCTTGCAACTCTCTGTGTTATCAGAGAGCAGATATAATACGGGAGTTTACCCAACATGGCTTTATAAATAAACGTGTACCAATGACTGAGCCTCNCCCACACCCAACCCACACTCAACCAGATGACTGGTTTCAGGGCCAGGATAGCTAAGTCCACGTCTGAAAAAATAACCAGCTCACTGGATTGCACTCGACTGTAGACCACTTGGAGTGGTAGAAGATAAGGGGCTGCAAAAGGTACTACAGATTGCATCGTCTGACACAACATATGAGCTGCCATGCAGAAAGACATTGACAAAAAGAATCCAGCAGCTTTATGACAATGAAAAGGAAGATAAAGAGAATTTATTGGAGAAAGCCGAATGTGTTGCCCTGACTGGGGATCATTGGACCTCGGTAAGCAATTCAAATTACCTCTGTGTGACGGCACACTTTATTGACATCTTCTCACTGTTCTCAGGTCAAATATTTATATGTCATTAAAAATGCGATTAATTTCGATTAATTAATTACAAAACCTCTAATTAATTAGATTAATTTTTTTAATCGAGTCCCGGCCCTAGTAAATATATAAGTCGTCATGAACACATCTGTCCATCAGACAGAGGGCTGCTGTGCCTCCTGTCATCATTAATGGACTCTTTAAAATGACCGCTCAGAGGAGAGGAGGCCATCTTGGTGACGTGTGTTGTTCTGCTAGACCGGAGATGTAGTTCATTGAGCGTTTCACACAAAAAAATGTGTTACTTCACAGTTTTACGACAAACTGTGAAGTAACACATTTTTTTGTGTGAAACGCTCAATGAACTACATCTCCGGTCTAGCAGAACAACACACGTCACCAAGATGGCCTCCTCNCCTCTGGATCGAGGTTGTGCTTTTTTAAGAAGCGGTTTTATCACTGCTACTTTGAATGATTGTGGAACATAGCCTCATAATAAAGACATATTCATAATATTTAATAAAGAAGTGCTAATTAATGGAAAAACTTCTTTTAACAGCTTAGTGGCCTCATTTATGCTGACATATTCTTCATGTCTCAACCAAGTTTCAGTGAGACAGCATATATCAATATTATAATCTGATATTAAATCATTTACCAATATTGCTTTAGATGCTAGAGATCTTATGTTTAAGAGTCCACATTTAATCTTCCTGTTTTGTTGCACTGTAGTAGTTGTTACATTTACTTTTATTAGGTTATTATNATTGAGCGTTTCACACAAAAAAATGTGTTACTTCACAGTTTTACGACACATTTTAATCTTTTTGACTTGCAAAATTATCTTTTAAATTGACAAACATCATATGTGTAATTCGTGGCACAATTCAAACGGGATCGAAAGATACTCTTTCTCTGTCCATTGACTTCAATACATAACTTTTCCGAAATAAGGTCCCATGGAGCTCCCCCGGAAGGGGAGGGACTTCGCCACTCTATAAGATTTTAAAGTCTGTTACCCATTGTCTAACACATGGTAAACCCGTAATGCCGCTGTTGCCATATCTTTGAAATGTTGTTAAATAATAGTTAAGAAAACGCTAATGCATTAAGCGCCCCCGCAAACAATACTTACATACTGTTGCAAGAAAAAGTATGTGAACCCTTTGGAATTACCTGGATTTCTGCATAAGTTGGTCATAAAATGGAGGAAGCCACTGCTGGACAGCAGTGGCTTCCTCCATTTTATGACCAACTTATGCAGAAATCCAGGTAATTCCAAAGGGTTCACATACTTTTTCTTGCAACAGTATGTAAGTATTGTTTNCGCCTAATGTCCTCTCCAGGGATGAGTATAATCTAGCAAGGAGGTACAGAAAACTTAATTGCTTTCATCGGGCTGATGTTGTTGACGGTGCAGAATGAAGAAGAACTAGAGTTCCACTACATTTGTTTTATAGGCCATGCGTCAACCAAGAAAAAACAAACTTTAGAACTTTACTTTAAATGCTGGTTTAAAGAGCTCCCATTATGCTTTTTGCGTGGTTTTCCATTTCCTGTACTGCCTGTTATACTCGTTTATGTGCCATGTCAATGGATCTGCAAAGGCCAATCCTAAAGTTCCCTCTAGAGGCAGCTTTCTCTCCCCCCTGCATGTAACGGCCTCTTCTCGACTCTTTGTTTACTTCTGTAATAAAGTAACTATGTAACACTGTGATTGCTACTGGGGGTAGCACTCCAACAATTTGAACGTTTAAGGGGGTGGGACATCCATTAAAAGCTAGGTTAATCAATCACACAGAGCGTGACCAGCTAACCAAACAGAGCAGACTTGGCTCTGGTTTCAGGACAGGAGGGTGAAAGGAGGTGCTGCCAGCACAGGGCAGTATGAGAAAATAAAGACCTTTTTCCAAAATTAGGAA
Organism: Notothenia coriiceps; assembly: GCF_000735185.1. Lineage (NCBI taxonomy): Eukaryota > Metazoa > Chordata > Actinopteri > Perciformes > Nototheniidae > Notothenia > Notothenia coriiceps. Next base: position 20,281,155 of record NW_011369945.1, read on the forward strand.
ATTCCTACTGTCTCCAAGCGGTTAACCTTCAAGCCATTAGAATCCAACATTTCCCATGATGCAGTTACATTAGCTTTTCATTGGACTCTTCTCTGCTCTGATCAACATCAACATTATTTTAACTAAACACATTATGAACTGTAGAGCTTTATTCACAGGCCCCCCCTGAGTCATGGCTCCCGGGATGACTAGTCTGATTGCGTGGCCTCCTTTTAAAATAGCATTGTTGAAAACAGATTCTACACAGCATTGCCAGCCCAGCAACGAGGAGGCTCTCCTCCTCCGAATGCGCGGTTGTCCCTGTTGTTGTTTCCCATACTTGTGTTTTTAGTTTTTTTTTGGCCCGTTTTTTGGATACTATTATTTACCATTAACCATCCCACACTCCTCCCCAACCCACCCTCCTGTTTATTGGGAACCTTGCCCAAATCCCCATGTAGGGCCATGACTGTCACCCATTGTGAGCCAATTGGTTCCCTGATTGGCTTTTGCCAGGGCATTCCTCACCCATGTGGCCCTGGCCATGTGCTTCGAATTTCCCCCCTCTTTTGCCCACAGAAGCTAGGTTTACCCACCAACATGGGGGAGCCCTTAAGCCAAGTGGAAACATGTTCTTGCTTTTGGGACTGTTTCCTATGAAGGTGCCCAGGCTAAAAACCGCAGGTTCTTAAGATACAAATGAATGGGTATAAACTGTTGTTCTCTCCAAAATTTCCTCATCCCCTTGTTAAATTAGGACAACTGGTTTTACAGGGCCTTGCGTGGATGGCCTTCCTTTTTAATAGGCGGTTTCGGCACAAGACACATATTTAGATAATTGGGAGGGTGTTGGATTGGAAGGAAAAGGAATTCAAGTTCCCCCCAGGACCCCCAAGTTGTTTTTTTGCCATAAAGGGTGTTTTTTTTTTTTTTAAGGGGACATTGTCAAATTGAGCTGGCTGGACAAAGAGTTTATGCAACGCATGGTGGTTTGAACAGCCAGAGCCATAGGAGGTGGCGAGTCCCTTCCCCTTTCTCGGGGAGCTTCCATGCGGACCTTATTTTGGACAAGTATGCTTATGAAGTCAATGGAGAGAGGAAAGATTATCTTTGATCCCATGTTGAATTGTGCCAATGAATAACACATATGATGTTTTGGTCAATTTTAAAAAGATAATTTTTGCAAGGTCAAAAAAAAAAATGTGCCGTAAAAACTGCTGAAGTAACACATTTTTTTGGCTGGTGGCCTCAATGAACTTACAACTTCTGGCCTCTTGCATACGTCGCCAACACGAAGCGTGCGCCGTCACGTTTCACCTCTTTTCTTTCAGAATGGAAGCGACAAGTATTAAAAGAGTGAAACCCACTAAAAGGTCTGGGGCCCAGTTGAGAACTGTACATTTACTGAAAAAAGGGGAGTTAGTCGGCGTTCCAGCATGGCCAGCGACCGGCTTTACAAGGTGTCGGGGTCATAGCATAGTAATGGGGTGTACGGTTTTAAATGTCAGCTAAGCTAAAGCTGTCACACCTATGCCGACTCTAGAAGATTTTGTTTAGTCCGTTTCTGTGTCCGTATTTAAGATATCATAGTCGCTTACGTGGGATTTTGCTCGCTGTTTTCCATAGGATTAAAGACATTGGGGCTTTCTATTTGATCTCTCTGCAATGCGTACAGCATGCGCTTATTTAAGGATTAGGACACGCGATAGTGAGCCCGACAGTTCAATGCTGTGCTTCTGTAATTGTTCTATCTGCTGCCACTCAAATTACATCGTCTATGTAACCCTCTTTCTTTAAACTATTACCCGGGCAGGTATCCTAATTAAATCGAGTCGAGTAGCAAACCGATTATTGGGCCTGTAGTTTACATCAAGTTAGCGGTGCACGCCTTCAGCAACACCATATACTTAGCACGCACTATCCACGCACAAGATGCGCGTTGGTGTTTACATCCAGCCTCCGGTGTGTTGGTGGGCCAGTGCTGCTGCCAGGGCTGGGCGTCGGTGCCCTGGGTTGCGCGCTCGCGCTCTCGCCGGCTCGCGCGCGCAGCCTGGACGCCGCTCCGTTAGAGTGCCATAGCGGCCTGACGGGGGTTGATTAATGTCGCGGTGTGTCTTATTTCCCTCATGGTTGTCAGCCATTGGAACACTGTACGGCGCCCTCGGCACCGACAAGTTCATAGTGATCGGAACACATCACATCATTAATCAATGCATTCTCCACCAATATCAATTAGCGCAAAACACACAATTCCCTCGTTTATAAGTGTATGTTCATTACTATTACAAACATCTTTTTGGTACCATTTCATACAGGAAAGTCGAAAGACAATAGGTGCTTTACTGTACTCGGTCTCGCTCTCTCGTCCACCATATGACTTCTATCTCTGGCTTAATTTTCACTGTAGACTCCAATTCTGAATACTATTCTGGCGTTGCAGAGGATCCCTATTGTGAGTGGAGTGCCTTGTTTCACTGGAATAGGAGCTGTCGTTGGACATCTCGATCCGGGATACAGGTTGTAATTAATCTTCCTGTTCTTGAACAAAGAAGTAAACCATAGATAAAGAATTAGCAAATGATCTAAGGAATTAGTCAACAACGAATACTGGACTAGAGATAGCATTATCATTGTTCTTTCCATTTTCTATTTCTCTGGGTATACCACTTTTAAACACAGATTTTTATTAAAACAAAAAAGATATATTGAAAAAAGCGGGGTAAAAAACTAGTGGCCATAATACAGGTCAGTGCAGTACAACCAAAGTTGAGCCAAAGCAGCAACTTCTTCCCCTGTTTTAGTGAAAAAAAATCCAGATAGATTGGCAGTATAGAGAACAATGAAAATATATATAAATACCAGTGTCGTGTGACCGTGTGAATTCTTGGCTCCTTCTAAAGGGCTCTCTATTGAAATGAAGCCAAACTAGCGGCGGCACCTAAAACATATAGATGGAGGGTTGAACTGAGGTACTGCCGCGCAAATTGTTACATGGCAAAGATAGCGCATCCTCTCGCCCGTAACGATTTGTATTTTGTATAACTTTTCTCAATGCTGGTAATGAGTATTATATGCGTCTGAATGAATCAGCGTAAGTGTATAGACATGTCTGGTTATGTGCGAGGCTGTATGTGGGTTGTACGTGCAGCTCTCATGTTTGCTAATACTGATAGTGGATGTGAAAAGAAAGCACGAAGAGACTAGCACTTGGGAACATGACCGTGAGACGTGACTTGACTGTAGGGCTGTGTGTCTTTGCAATTGTGCCTGCGATTGTTTTGGTGGACTGCATTGACAGGTCCATCGGATGGTGCTTATGGGTCCACGCTGTTTGGTCTTATGATCTCCTTGACTTCCCTGTAACGAAGCCCCTTCTCGATGCTTGACAAGTGCGAATTGAAATTGCAAACTGTATAACAATTTATAGTAAATATTTTAAGTTATTCTATGGATGAAATAGATAGCTATCATATTGATATGGGATGTTAAGTTTGTCATGCTGTATCATTAAGATCAGTCTGGCTTGATTGTTAAGTTAAGATTTCTTTTTCCAATTTGTTATTTGCTTTCTTTTGCTAGCTCTTTCTTAAGCGAAGATGGTCGTGGCTTAACTTGAGCTTGCTCATAAGAGTCGGCCTCGCCCTCATAGATTCTCAGTGTACCACCGGATGTTGTCAAAGCCCACAGGTCGGAATCTCGACCGAGACCTCGGGCCGGTAGGGTGGATGGTGCGTGGATCCGGGACGCTCTACACATACACATATTGACGAGGAAAGATATGGAGCTAGAAGAAAGATTATGAGCCTCTCTCGCTATTGAGTCTCAGGTCTCTCTGTACTGTATCTGATGTTGATGGACATCCTTATTCGCATCCACCAGCCCCGTGAGCGAGGTGCCGCACTTGATTGACGGCATATTGCCGACACTCATAATTATAGAGGGCTAATGAGTAATTGTAACATATACTCGAGTGGCTTATATTTGTGAACCTTCGTTCATAGACCATTGAGAAGAGGTCGGCCAAATGTCTGCGTTCTCGCACTTTGTCCAGTGAGATGGACGTAACTGAGCCGCAGGAGTCACGCTGACACAGTGGCTCATGCGCAGTTGCGACGGACCCGTCGGCGCGCGCACCGCCCCTCCCCCCCCCGCCCCGCCCCCCCCGCCCCCCCTTGGACAATACCACGGTGTGCTTGTGTCATTCAAGCTCGGCTCTCTCTGTGCGTGTGCGTGTGCGTGTGTGCAGTGTGCGTGTGCGGTGTGTGTGTGTGGTGTGTGTGTGTGTAGTGTGTGTGGTGTGTGTGTGGTTTTGTGTGTGTGTGTTGTGTTGTGGCAATAGCGCATTTAGTGGTGATGGAGCCGAGGGCGCAGAGGATGAGATGTGAGAGGCGTGAGGACGAGCGTCGAATCTCGCACGATCCGCAGGACGCGCTCGCTTTAGTCGGGTTCTGCAGCTTAGGGGGGTCGCGGGGGGATGCTCCCCCGGGAGATTTTTTTTTAAATTATTGAAGAGGGAAAGCCCGATCAAGTCTGGTGCACTTAAAGCACATAAGAGGATCTATTGGCCATTCATCTGTCGCGCACCCATTATGAGACACGAACTGCCGTAAACGGATTTCGTTTTCTTTATGCGATATTTTACAAATCATGACGTCTCGCTCTCGCCCCATGTGCTAAACTGGCGCTATTGCTGCTGTCTATATTCAGAGACACTAGACAGCGCGAGCTGTTCGTCAACAAGTTGGTATGGAATATACATACCTGCTCTATTCTGCTCAAGACGTGGTAGGTCCTCATGAGGATGGCTAATATAGTGGACTCTCTGAGTGGTTTAGATACTAGACTGTTTTGTCTCATAGAATTTACAATTACTAGAAAGAGATGATTTCTGTGCCCGGGCTAATCTTTTGGATACACCTTCAATTAATTTATTCTAGCTTGTACATAAACCGTTTCTTACATACATCATAGAGAACTCTACATGTGTCCTTCCAGTGGCTTGACCTCGAGCCCCATCAGCTATATGGCAGCTGAACAAGAGTGGATAAACAGTTTACTCCTCCAAGGCGTGTGTTGGGGAAACAGCCCCCGGCAGTTGTTGGTAATCTATGTAACTGGTAATGTCAAGCTATAGTGCGCGCTCTCGCTCTCCGTGTAACCAGAATGATGCTATGCATCACTGCGTCCCCGCCTAGCATCCTGCGTCCCTCTTCTCTCCCTCTTTTTATTCTTCCCGCGCTCTCTCCCTCTCTCGGCGCCTTCTCATCTCTATCACACTAAATGGCGGCACTATTGCCCAACACAGCACACACACACACCACACATCACACACCACACAACACACACACACACACACACACACACACACACCACACACGCGCACACGCACCACGCACACACGCACACGCACACGACAGAGAGAGCCGAGCTTGAATGACAACAAGCACCGGTGTATTTCCATGCAACTCTCTTGATTGGTCTGGTGGACTTGCCTCTGTTGCATTTCACCTGAAAACGGGGAAGGAAATTGCAAGTCCTGCCGTCCTCTCTTGTGTCATGATGAGGTTCACATAAAGCACGGTTAATGTATTATATTATTGAGGTGTCTCAAATATACGTCAATCAAGTGGCACCTGCTAACGGGGTGGTGGATGATATGTTTACATCTAAAAACATATTTTTCAAACATTATTATTTTAATTTTATTTTTCTTTCTTTTGTTACTTTTTTTGTTAACGGTCCGCGATCTACCCGCACCACACGGTCGATCGCGATCGACTGGTTGGTGACCACTGCCCTAAACCAATGAATGTGTATCTATAATAATAATAATAATAATAATAATAATAATAATATTGCATCAGCCAGACTGTTTATGAAACATTTACAAATACTTCTTAACCTTTTCATCAATAGAAATATTGTTTTTAATGTTATAACATTGCAATTTTCTTTCCACTGTCAGCATGAGAGGTATTCAGGAGGGTCTAATGAATCATGACCGTGAACAGTTTGCACACGGCCTCCGGGGATGAAATGGCAGGATGCAGCACATCTACATCTATGCTTGCAGGACAACACCTAAACAGGAAGCAGCACGGTCTGTTACACACAGTAGAGTTAGTCTCTTCTGCTTTCTTTCACAGTATCATGTAACAGGATGAGTACAACACAATCCACTCACTACCATCTGCATACTAATGTGTTCATTCAGTCAAATATCATTCATTGTTCAAATAAACTGTAAGCTATTAGAGCACTCTTAATTTGGGCTGGGTATTCAAACCCATTTATGTTTTAGGCTTCATGTATTTTCATTTTAAATGTATTAAACCAAATCCATGGTCATAGCAACATGTACTTAAATACAGTCCAACGCAATCACTGGGATTTTTCACTAAGAGGGAAGAAGTTGCTGCTTTGCTCAACTTTGGTGTACTCTGACCCTGAATTTGCCCACTATTTTACCCTTTCAATAACTTTTTTAATAAAAATCGTGTAAAAAGTGTATAAGAGAAATTAGAAAAATGGAAAGACAATGATAAGCATCTCTATCCATATTGTTGTTGACTATTACTAGACAGCTATCTTACAGGTTATTTATTCTTTGCAAAGACAGGAAGATTAATTACGCTTTATCCCATGGTTTGACTAAAGCCTTTTCAGGACAGGTTACTCATACTAATTTTTCAGCAGAGAATGTATGAATGGATCACAGTGAAAATTAAGCCAGAGATATGACAACCAGGGCCAGTTCTAGTGTTTTGCACCTTGTTTTTTCCTTGTATATTTAGACATTAGTAAGACATACACTTATAAACAGGATGTGTGTTTTGCTATTGAATTGGTGGAGATGCATTGATTAATGATTGATGTTTCATTACTATAACTTTCTTCCGAGGCCCACAGGTGTTCCAATGCTACAACCCATAGGAAATATAAACCCCTCGACATTAATCAAACCCCCTCAGCCCTTATGCATGCCCTAACAGCGGGCTCCAGCTGCCCTCCAGCCGTCACATGACCGGACCCACCCAGGGCACCGAGCCCCGGCCAGCTGCAGCAGCACTGCGCCACAACACACCGGAGCTGGATGTAAACACCAACTTCCATCTGTGCGTGATAGTGCGTGCTAATATTATGGTGTGTGCTGAAGGCCGTGCAAGCTAACTGATGCACTAACAGGCAATAATCGGTTTGTAATGACTCGATTTATTAGGATACTGCGTGTAATATTTAAAGAAAGAGGGTTATAACATGTAATTATGATGCACAGTATAAACATAAACAGGCTAACTGCGGCTCACCTATCGCTGTTAAATACGAACTGATTTGCAAAATAAATGGTGATGCATGCTACAGGAAACACATCACACGTAACCTATGTTGTAATTTGATGCAAGTGTTATTAATATTTGCATGAAACTTTGATTATCACAAGGACAGCCTGCAGTCTCCTACATAACCGCAAACAGCCATCAAATGTGCGGACACAGAGCTCCGCCTGAAGGTGACGCAGAGGCTTGTTTACCTGACTTTGGGTAGGTGACAATCCAAATGTCGCTACTTCTGAGGGAGAAGTTGGCGATCTCTTCCATTTTCCCCCTGCAGAAGGGCGGCAGCCGCACTCCATCAAACTCGAAGTATTTGCTCTCAAACTCAATCGGCGTGCTCGGCGTGTCTGCCTCGCTCTCGGCCATCCTCGAAACGAGCCGCCAGTGCACGAACAAGTGAAAAGAGCACTCCCACGCGAACTGTTTTTCCAAAATAGTCAATCAATCGTGAAGGTGTTGGTGGTGGTGGTGGTGATGATGATGATGATGATGATGGGGAGGTTGATTTAGAAACAGCGTTGCCGAGGATGCTGCACGGCGGGCGGAGGAGTTGACCAGCAGCCAATCATGTGGGAGAGAAGTGATGTAATGCGCGCACACGAGTCCCAGCATCAGGACCATACTCACCGAGCTCGTGGATGCACGCGACTGCAGAGGAAGGATGCTTCACAACACATTTGACAGATGTACATGCTCCAGTTAAAGTAGGCTATTACCATAATGCTGCTTTAATATTCCTATAACATTAGGTAACGTTGTCTTATTGTGCATCAGACTGACAACACCATGCATACATTTTGTAGGCCTATACTATACTATTATATAACCATTATTGTTCTGGCATAAATTGTCTCTCTCATGGGCTTAAAGAGTATGTAAGTGCTTTTAACTTAGGTAATTCTGTGTAATTATTAGGCAGTGAGGACAAGTATACACCTGAGCAAATCTAACCCAAGCTACACTATGCCCTATTGTAAGCAAACAGTGAAAAGGAGAGTGATCAATCACCATGAGAGACAGTTTATGATGAGCATAGACATATTAAACAGGTGGGAGAAATCTTGAAATAACTGTTAATTCGAAAACATTGGATGGGTTTTTGTGTGTTTACTATCTTCTCTTTTTTTAAAGGGTTAGTTATGTCACTGCCTGTTGTCCAACCCACTTGCTGATGATTGGTTCTTGTAAAGGCAATGGCACTGATAGACGTGTCTTAATCCAATCATACTCTCACTAACATTTGTTGCATTGACTGTCCCTCGTAAATCTTAATGTCTATAATTGACAAGCGAAGCTACAGGCACATTCAGTCTTCATGTTGCCTTACGTTTCAATTCATGTATTTATTTAGTCTAGTCTGTAAACGTATTATGTCATCACACTTTGTTGAACCACACCATGGCTACATCAAAACTGGACAATAAAAACATTTCAATAGGTTAATTATTTTAGCCTGGCACTATTCTAAACTAGGCATAAATAATAATAATAATAATAATAATAATAATAATAATAATTCATTACATTTTTATTAGAGCACTTTTCCAGGTGCTCAAAGCGCTTTATTTATTTTCACTATCTATCTCTGTAAAGCGACTTTGAGCACCTGTAAAAGCACTAACAAAATAAATCTATTATTATTATTTACAATTTCACATTACACATATTAGACATGTATTTATTACTGTTATTACTACTAAATACCCACTAATGGACCAGTTGAGTGAGAAGTGTGATATTTCTGACAGCCCCTGAATGCATTATTGACAGAGCGTCCTCCCTGTACTTCCCCTTTAAGAGCCAGTTGTTGACCTGTGGATTCAGTTCTCCAGTCTGCCTCCGCCGGTGAGGTAGACTTTCCGTCCGCTGTCAGTGCTCCCGATGGTCGACCTAAATGGCGGCTGGAACCTCTCTTTCGCCGGTTGCGGGTTTCTGGGGATTTACCACATCGGAGTTGCTAGCTGCCTGCTGGAAAAGGCGCCCTATCTTCTGACAGGGGCAACCAAGTTATACGGAGCCTCGGCCGGTGCTCTGACCGCCTCGGTGCTTGCCAGCCAGGCATCCATAAGTAAGCTGAACCGCTGTGGTGTGGACTCAGGAAGTCCTATTGTTATATAATAAATACTGTATATATGGCATAGTTTGCCTTTACAACGCTATTAATACACGCATACAAGCCAATGTCTTGTATGTTATACTAGAACACAATGTCCAATATGATATCATTATGGACATACATGTGATGTATTATATTTTTATATTGGTTAAGACAAACACTGAGAACCATTACTTCTCATAGCCTGGTGTATGACTCTGCTGCTAATAATTAATAACGTCACTGTCACTTTACCATGTAATTTGACTCAAAATTAGGATTAACATATTTTAGTTCAGTTATTGGGGTAAGAAAACTGGTAGCATTTTAGTAGATTAAAGTGAATGTTGGTTGAATTTTTGGACAAAACTGCCTCAAAAGTATATATATTTTTTAGCATATAGGCCTAGGAATGCCAAAATATCATAAATATAATTCAGATTTGTTGTAGATGAAACATAGGGAGCTTTTCTAGTGTTCAAAAACAGACCGACTTCTGTCAGAGGCGCTCCTTTCACTTTCTCTTACATGAATAAACATCATAACATATACTCATGTATGGACTAACTTGAAGCCATGTTGACCTCCGTATCGGCTTGAAAGAGGGCTCGCTAAGGTCAATGTTGGTCACTGACTCCAGGTAGCTTAAGTTAATTTTGATTTATCAGCATGTTAATACTTGAAGATGTGTTTATTTATTCGCAGTCGATTGATCAGAGGGAATCCTCCTAAGGTTCCATCTCCTAAAACCTAAACCCCTGTTTCTGTCTCTTGTTTAGTAAGATGTTGTGAAGATGTGATCGAGGTGGCCAAAGAGGCCAGGAAGAGGAACCTCGGCCCCCTTCACCCCACCTTCAATCTGGTCAAGGTCATAAAGTCTGGCCTGGATCGAGACCTGCCCTCCGACGCTCATATCCTGGCCTCGGGGCGGCTCTGTGTTTCGCTCACCAGAGTGTCCGACGGGAAAAACGTCATAGTGTCAGAGTTTAACTCCAAAGATGAACTCATCCAGGTGCGTGTAGTTGGTGAAAAAATCTGAAGAAGCCTCTAGGGTTCCGTGACAATAATCCAAGCCACAGGAAGTAGATTTACTCTGGTTTAACTGTGCAATCTTTCCACAGGCGCTGGTCTGTAGCTGTTTTATTCCCATCTACTGTGGGCTGATTCCTCCTTCCTTCAGAGGAGTGGTAGGTGTCTGTTTGAATCACTACTCATTCAAGTTTAGTTTGGTTTCCCTTTTGGGATGCACAATTATTTGAACAAAATCTACTCTCAATGCCATGAGACTTCAGATGAAGTCAAAATCCTACAAAGGTGTTCCCTTTCTTAATGTATGTAATTCAAAGGTCATTTGGGTGCATGTGTTATCCAAAACCATTATATTTATATAACAGTATTCCAGTAAACTCTCAATATAGGATTGGGAGAAGGTGCTAATAATAGGTCGAACTGCAAGGCTCCTATGATCTCATTTTGTTTTCAAATAATCAAGGTGAGTCATTGGCATGTTACAAAAGAGATTTTTTCCTAAAACCAGTGCTGCCTTCACTTTGACTTACTGGCTGCTTTTGGACTTTGACAGTGATCCACTCAACCGAGATGCGGCTACTGTGTGTGTGTGTGTGTGTGTGTGTGTGTGTGTGTGTGTGTGTGTGTGTGTGTGTGTGTGTGTGTGTGTGTGTGTGTGTTTGTGTGTGTGTGTATGCCTGTGTTTGAGAAAGAGAGAGAGAGAGTGTGTGTGTGTGTGTGTGTGTGTGTGTGTGTGTGTGTGTGTGTGTGTGTGTGTGTGTGTGTGTGTGTGTGTGTGTGTGTGTGTGTGTGTGTGTGTGTGTGCCCGCTAAAATACAAAAAACAAACTCCTCTCCTCTGTTGCCAAGTCACACAGAATCACAACTAAGTCAGATTGGATTCAGATGACGTTATACAGTTATGACAAAATGCAAAGGTCAAGTGTGTCATGATGAAGGCAGATAAAGAAAATACTCGATGAGATAAAGATGCAAATGCGAAAATTATCTTTCGATTTTAACAAAAAAATGCTACGATGAATAAATTAAGCTAAAAAAAAGTATTGAAATTGAGGTGTCAATAGACATGTAAGCGAAGGAAGGAGCAGAAGTGTCAGTTGAAGCACTCATAGTTTTGGGTAATAACAGCAGAAAAAAATTAATTTGAGTTGAAGTTAAACTGCCTACGACAGTTTGTGTATTCACTGAAAGGACTTGAATTGTCTTAGTACGGCTGAACGCAGTTTAAATGCCAAATAAACAAAATACAAGTCAATAAGCCCGACCTTTACAATGACAACAGATGTAAGTTCACAACCTGAGGACATGAAGTATAGTACAAAACAAGACTTTCCAATAATAACTATACAGTTCCAGCTAAAAGTAATTTAAAGGAGCAGTGTGTAGGATTTAACGGCATCTAGTGGTGAGGTTGCAGATTCCCACCAACTGTGCCCTTCCCCACACACAATTCCTCTTTGTAGACCCTAAATACAGTCTGTTATCTCACTCTAGGTGCCAAAGTTCAGCGTCAAAACTCCAGGGGGAACGCAAAGAGTCAGGATTCATTTAAACTGTTGACATGTATCACAGCTGTGTTTATGCAGTCAGCCGCCCTTATCTGTGGATTCTGTACATCGTGTTCTTTCTGAGCTTGTCCACTTTAACTCCATATTTTCACACGATAACAAATATACTTTCCTTTACATTTAAAAAAAAAGGTTATTTGAAAGGACTATGTAATTTGTATATTAAGAAGAGAATAACATTTGATTGGATTAAAATGGTAAACCAAAAGTAAAGTATATATATTCAAGCACTTATTCAACAATTAAGAATCTACTCAACTAGGTTACAACTTTAAATCTTCCTGCTTCTTTCTTCAAAGCTAACATTTGTTTGTATTTGCAATTTTATGAAAACCTGTTAAGTTTTTCCCTGATTTCTCCTAAGAAACTAAGAATCTTCCTGTAAAATATAGTTTTACTGATAGTTCTTCACATCCAAGAGAAACAAAAGCCCAACGGATGCTCGATAATGATACAGATATTGATATTCTCCAGTTATATTTACTTTTAAACAACTCGCAATGGATATGTACGGAGCAAGATTAGGAGTCTTTGAGCTGAATGATACCCTCTGTTTTGTATAGTCTTGCACAGTCAGTGAACTAAAGGGATAAATCCATATTAAGTTCATATCTTCTGTAATGACAGTATGCCGAGTTATCAGGCAGCGAGATAATATGCATAATAATAATGTAATAAATCCAATATTACAGTAAGAAGTAGGGAAAAGTGTTGTTACACACTTCTACACTCTGTAAGCACATTGATGTTGCGCTCCACTTCCTGACTGACCTCATTCTGACAATCTGGCAGACATTTTTTCACCCTCTCGGTCCACATGCGGCATCTCTGCCAAGCCAAATGGGATTTTACAACCGCCCCCTGGAATAAGGTTAATCCTGTCTCAATGACATTTTAATCGCTTTAAATTACAAAATCCTCCTTTCATTTTCGAATGTTCTGGTCGTAAAAATGCAACAAGAGCCTTTCATTAAATAAACAGATTGGTAAAATCTCTAAAAATGAAATCACTGATACAAACAAAGAGGTAAGTGTTAAGAATTAGGATGTTTTTCTGCTACAGGGTGGTTGGGTTTTTGGTTTTGAAAGTGTCTTTAACATGTTTTGTCACGGCGATTGCAGGGCATTAGGGAAAAAAATGAAAAATATCCCTGTGCATTGTTAATTAGGTTTAAACTACTTCAAATTTCCATTAAAAGGCATACACACTTTTCTGTCTCTTTGCCCTTTTCTTTGTCTTTAGCGTTACGTGGATGGGGGAATCAGTGACAACCTGCCGCAGTCGGAGCTGAAGAACACCATCACCATCTCTCCCTTCTCCGGCGAGTGTGACATCTGCCCCCGCGACAACTCCACCAGCCTCCACGAGCTGCGCTTCACCAACACCAGCATCCAGATGAACCTGGGCAACATGTACCGCCTCAGCAGGGCCCTTTTCCCCCCCGAGCCCAAGGTAGGTACTGCTTCACAATCGGAAGAGGGACGTTAGACATTATCAGAAAAAGGATACAAATAGGACACAATTAAATGTCTGTTTTGCGAGAACAATGGTGCTTAACTCCCGTCAAATTCCTGCTTTTTTTGTTTTTCTGAATTACAGTAAAGTAATACTTCATAATGAATCTTCAGATTTTGCTAGATTGTGATATTTTCCCCTACATATAACAGCAATGTACATACTTCAAATCCATCTTTAAAAATGACTTATCAATGAATTTCATCTACATCTTATCAATGGATCCAGTTATTATAGGCAACGTGAACAGAACCATTGTTCAACCCTCAGAGTGACAAACTTGTGTAGCTTAACAGATATAGAACTTTATAGTCTAATGATATGTCTATGCAGTGATTTTTGCGTGTTCTGCTGCCCCCTAGTGGCAGAAAAGTGCCCCTTTAATAAGGCAAGGCTATCTAACATTAAAAAATAAGAAATTATGATATTTCTCTTACATAAAAAGGGCAATAAAACATACTCTTATCTTGTGACCAGTAGCACTAGCATTAGCAATAATATTATTAGAATATTGTTTTATCTAACTGATATAACTGAATGAAATTGCTTCTTTTATGACCCTTCAATTGATTTGGTACCGTCACGCACGTTTGGACATTGGTCACTACTACCCTACAATCACCACACTACCACAGCTTGCTAAACTAGCTTTTGGATTTAGGATAGAAAACACCCTCAGGACGACACGAATGAAGATCTAAATCCGTCGTGTCTTGCTCACCGTTTAAGACGTATGCCTCACTGTCACGAGACGATAAAGTCCTTTAAGACGAGAGCTGGCATGGACAAAGTGCAAAGGGATTATTATTGCTCTGATTCATATGCAGATCACTTGAGATATCCATGTTGGTGCCCTTCCTCCGTGGCTTGTTTTGCTTTCCTTCCCCTATTTTATTTCCTTTATTCACGGACAGGAAGTGAGTATGTATCTAAGCTAAATGTTCCCTCTCCTTTATCCCATGTTTCCTCTTGTTATTTTCGGGTGGTTATTCTTAGGTCATTTTAAGGTTGCTATGAGCTTTAGGGTAGAGCTCTCTTGTTGTTATACAGCCCTTCAGCCCTCCCCTCACGTGCGTATTACGCCATAATCCATGATTATGTAATAGGGTGCATACATCTGTGTGATGGGGGAGGTGCGTTCTTATATTCCTAGAAAGAGGAAATCCCCCTGCAACATACTACACGAAAAACAAGTGTACCCATACCACACATGCCACTTAACACACACATGTACACATATAAATGTAGTGCTGTGTATTGAACGTTCCACACGTAATTTTAACTAACTATTTTAGAATTGTATGGAAGTTTTAAAATGCCTCAAATAAAATCAACTAAATTAATGAAGTAAAATTCAATACGCATTGTAATTTGTAGTATTTGTTATTTGACAGTGTTAAATCCGAAACATATGCTTAAAAAAAAACAATGTAGCTCTTTTTTCTAACTGATTAGGTGTACTGTATTTTATTAAAAGAGTCAAAACTCCAGCAACAGTTTTCATAAAGCACATATAATTAGTATATTTAATGTGAAAAAGACACATATCGGCTTTATCACAAACTGTTAGGAAATAATTTGTTTAGATATTCAACCTTCGACAGAGTTCATAGTTTTCTCCCTTCACTGTCTCTTTTCCCATGGCATAGGTCTACGGCCGGTATTGCTGCTATCTCTCTTAAGGAGGGGCAGCTTGGGCGCATTTTTGTTGCCAGCTGATGACCGAGCACAAGCTGACATGAGCTGACATGATGAGATGTTTATTGTTCAGGGACATCGTCTTTTCTGGAATGTAGGTTCCCTGGCGCACATTCTTGTTTTAGGAACAAGAGCTTTAGTTGGATTCAGGGTCCATATTTGTTTAATCTCGCTGATAAAGAATGCTGATTGTTACACTCTGAACTAGTTAAAACCTGGAACTACAGGAGGGTTCTTCAGAATTGATTGTGGCATCTCAAGCGTGTGGTCAAACCGTGGCCCGTGACATGTCTTGTGAATTCTCCGGCCGAAGCTCCAAATAAACCGTCAGTGTTTGCCATCAAAGCTCCAGCTCTCCTCGTGTCTCTCTGAGTCCTGTTTCTAATTGCTTCAGAAGTTTCCCCCACAGTCACCATACATAATGTCACAAAAATTAAAACAAAAAAATAAATAGAAGTAAACTCTGAATAGACAAATATTTGTCCTGTTTATAAGATGGACTGTTTTCCTCTCCACAGATACTGGCTGAGATGTGTCAGAGCGGTTATAAGGATGCTCTTCGCTTCCTAGAAGACAACAGTGAGTATCCTTCTCCTCTCTTACCTGACTCTCAGACATACTTTCCTAGTTATGATTCATCCCCATCAGCCTCTAGCGTAACCTTTGGACTGTGTCACTCTCACCCTGTTTTCTGAGGCATAACATAATTTCAGTATTACATTTCCTA
Source organism: Notothenia coriiceps (assembly GCF_000735185.1). NCBI lineage: Eukaryota > Metazoa > Chordata > Actinopteri > Perciformes > Nototheniidae > Notothenia > Notothenia coriiceps. Next base: position 20,297,100 of record NW_011369945.1, read on the forward strand.
GAGGCCACAAAGGAAAAAAATTGACCCTGTAAGAAAAATGTAATATCACAATTTCCATGACGTCGCTCACTGATACTGTGTTTTGTCCTGCCAGACCTGATTATGCCGGATCATCCGACAGCGGGCCCCTCTCTGCCCGAGCCCCCCTGCTGCTGCCAGCATACGGAGACCAACAAAGAGTGGGTGCTCCGGAGGCTCCGCCTACTGCGGAAACAGCACTGGTGGCTGGATGAGCAGATCAACCTGCCCACGTCCATCAAGAAAGGTGTGATGTCATCCAATACTCTGTTAGCTTTTCGTAATGGAGATGTATTTGAGCTTTGGTTTTGTAATGCCTCCATGAGGTGGTGTATAAACATGCTGTGTGTGACTGATCCGGTTTTGTGTGTGTGTGTGTGTGTGTGTGTGTGTGTGTGTGTGTGTGTGTGTGTGTGTGTGTGTGTGTGTGTGTGTGTGTGTGTGTGTGTGTGTGTGTGTGTGTGTGTGTGTGTGTGTGTGTGTCAGTGTTCTGCGAGGCCTGCCAAGACACACCTGGCTTGTACGCCAAGGTGTCCGAGCTGCTGCCAGTGAGAGTGGCCTCCTACCTGCTCATGCCATGCACACTTCCTGTACAGTCGGCCTACTCAGTGGGCCAGAGGCAAGTTAGTATACACATCTAATCGTTTACAGTATCTCACTTTTTAGCAAAAGAGTTTTACATTTGTTATTTGCAAGTCCATAACCATGTTGTTTTGTTAAAGATCATTTTAAAGCCTATTGTTAAAATATTATAATTTCTCTGTCCCAGGCTTTTGGAGTGGATCCCAGAGGTGCCAGCTGATGTGCGCTGGCTGGTGGGGATGGCAGGTAGCGTGTACCAGCAGGCCTGGAAAGGAGCACCAGCCAGCCCCATCAGGTGACCAATACTTTTTGTATAGCTGTATTTGGTTAACTATTGACATTTTTCCCCTTTTATCAATCATTACAGCTTAAACTTGTACAAAGGGGGAGTGTTTATCTTCGCCTACGCACCATCAATAATACATAAATCACAATCATTTTTAGCAAAACTTGTTCTTTTTTTCACACCTTGCTCCTTTATGATAGCTTTTTTTGCTCATTGCACTTTTGTTTATAGATATACTTTTACGACAGGTTTGTTCAACCTAGTTAATTTGAATCAACTTAAACCATACTTGAAATATAAGTGAAATAAAATCTGTTTAATTGACCTTACAGTGACCCTGGGCTGAGGAAATCCTTGAGTGCGCCGCCTCTAAACACAGAATGTGAGAAACCCATGCAGAGAGACCACCTGCCCGCACTTTCCTCCCTCGATCTCCATGGCAGCTACTGGGAGATCCCCAAATCTACCTCCTCCTCCTCACCCCATCATCATCCTCACACTACCCCCTCGTCACCGCAACAAGTCTGCTTTTTTGTCGGCTCACAGGACGAACATTAGAGCCATTTAAACAGATTCAGGAACTGCACTTTGTCGACGATGCAGACACATTTCCACTTTCTGTGGATTGATGGGCGGTAGAACAATTTGAGCAATAAGCAATGGTGTTACAAGGACACACACTTTATCTCTCATCAGTCAAGGAAGCACTAACTGTATTAGATTGTACTGAGTGCTCTCTGGAAAACCGCTGCACAATTCACTCAGGATTACAGATGTGTTTGATGACCTGTTTTAATAAACAGTACAGAACTGTGTCTAATTGTACAACTACAACTCTACCTACCTGTTTAAAACTATTCAGAAGTAGCATGCAATCCTCATTCCCATACAGCTGATTTCATTGAGAGTAATTTATTTGTTTAAACTTTTGATCATGTGAATTTGAACTGTTTGCAACGCCACCACATAATTATTTTAAAGTTAAATGATGCACCTTATGGCAGCAATGTTGGAAGTCTGCCGGCCAACTTCTTAAAAAAATGTAAAGTCAGAAATATCTAATTTATTTAATCCAACATGTTTTTGACAGTGTTCCATCTGTGGCTATGGCTACAGATAAAGCTTGGGCTTTCTTATACTATAGTGAGACGGTTATTATAACCAAAGCTACAAAAAACGTTTTAATGAACTAAAGTGTCCTTCAGTAGTCTCTGTACGAAGAATAGACAGTTCACTGCCTCACAGAACTATACATATTGAGACAAATAAAACAAGTCACTTTACTCACTGATCAGCCACATTACTGAGTCTCACGCTGGTTAAATTATTGACACAAAGCCTCTGTAGAGTTCCTTGTTGTTACTCAATTTGCCAAAATGAAATACTTATGCTGACTGTGCTAATCAACATTGTTAATGCAATATATTGGTGTTATCAGGGTGTTTTAGATCACTCATAACTTGAAAGTAAAGACATGTTTTTTCACTGTGATTCTCTCTTTCGATTAAATATTTGAATTGATTGATTGTTTTGTTGATTTTTTTGAGTGTCCTGTACCAAATGGTGACAACAACTACTACATTTTGGAAGTCTATAATATAATTTTAACTCCACTACATTTATTTTCAAGCTTTAGTTACTAGTTACTTAGATAACTAACTAAAATAATATCCTCCTGGGACCCGAGGAAAAAAAGTGTCTTCCAATTTCCTTTTTTTTGTGATTTCCTACCTATTTAGGGTTAAAAAAACATCTTGCAATTTAGACTTTTTTTATTTTATTTTATTTTAAAGTATTACAGTATGTCCACTGTAGAGGACGTCAGGACCATATTAGTTTGAAAAGACAGCCAAAATGAACAGATAGACTATGTAACGTATTATGGTTATAGAGTGATATTAATACAATAATACATTCACCTTTATTTAAAACATGAATAAGTAATTGATCTGAACATTGCTGTTTATTTGGTCACTAAAAAACTAGTTTGGTTTTTGGTGAATCTTTCCAGATCTTCAAAGACTTTTATTGTCTTACAGTTTAAAATTTATAGAACATGTCAATTTTATTTTTAATGCTACAACAGAATAACACTCAATTATCTATAAATCACTATTTGATTTAACCGGCATTACTAAGCGTTTGGTCTCCCACTTACATTCGGCTTCCATAAATCGAATTGACGAAGTTCTCGACTGTCACATTAGTCATAAGAACAACCTGTTGTGGTGACAATACGGATCCCACGGGTCAATCATACAAAAAGGCCCCCCCCCCCCCCCCCCCGCCACAAGCCCGACCGCCCCAGGCTCAGGTACTGGTCAGGATGACTAACGATCGGAAGACGGGTACGTCGAAAATTTCCTACAAACAGATGAAGACCGACCTGTTTCTATTGCTGTCGCGAAATAGCGTGAAACCGAGCTAGCCGCAAATCGACTCATATTTCTGCCATCTTCGTCCTTTCTCCGCCTCCCGACTTCCGCGGAGCCCTGATTACGCATGGCCACCCAACCAAATTCAGGCAACAGAAGGGTAGAAGTCGCACCACACTAAAAACTCAGCAGTCAGTCCGGCCCGGAGTCCTGAGGAAAAGGGAGGGTAGGGCGGTAGGGGACGCCTGGAGCATAATGACTACCAGCGAAGAAGACTCGGTGCTGCGGCCAGTACGCGTTTCGCAGCGTAGTCTCTCTGGGGTGTCTACAACTTCCGCCTTTCAAACATCAAGACTCGGGTGGTCGTTATCCCCACGGTCATGAAGGGGTTTTATGAGTTGTGCATGTAACAATTTTATATGAAAGTCAATGCATGTCAATTTTCATGGGTCATAACATTGGGTTTTATATGGGTCAATTTTACAAGTATGCACGGACGAATATAACATTAGAACTATTAATAAATAGTTATAAATACATAGGAGGACCCTGGTCCGGGTAACTTTTACAGGTTGACGATCACCTGTAAAACAATGTAACGTAAGAAGGAAACTGAGAAAACTCGAATGAGATAGGTGTTAGGCGACTACAATGACATGTCTCCTGTAGGACCCAGAAAGGTGCACTATACAATAACCAAAATTTTAGACGGTACGAACCTCTTCAAGGAGAAAGAAAAGTAGGTTTTACCGTACCGTATGGTTTTTGTTTTAACAATATCTTCGTCGCTTCGCTCTTACAGTTTAATAACCAACGTTATTAACATAAAAAATGTATTTTAGGTTATGTACAAGGAAACAAAATAAATTGTACACTCCTATTGATATATTAAACAAGGACTTAACGTTAATTTATTAAGTCTCAAAAGTTTATTGGTCGGGGAAAAATATTTTACAGGTAAGATCAAATCACCTGCAGTCCCTGGTAGAAGTACCTGAATTACTGAGATTTATAAACAACCGGTCCTCTGTCCTTGAACTTCGTCTGTAAAAGAAACATGGTCTATCAAGGGGTCCTTCATAATTATAAAAACTCGACGAGTATACTAACTACTCCTACTACTAAAGATGTGGTCCTAATCTCTCCACGTCTCCTACACCCCCCTTTCTACGTCCTCCGAGGTAACTCGCGCTGTCTATGTCTGTCTCTCTGTCTATCCCTGCTCGACCTTTCTGTACCGGGGGGAGACACCGGTTCTCATCGTGCAATACAGAATAACGACAAAAATAAAAATTCACGCTTCGCTAAACTTTTTACTCTTAACGGGAGTCTTACGGTCGAAAACAAAGATACTCGTTACAGTTTACCTCTGGTGTAGGTATGTTGGATCAGTTTCCATACTGGGATGTCGGCACGGCTGACCTCCAGTTAAGTCCCATGAAAAGGGGTGAT
>NW_011369945.1:20301857-20323087 GCF_000735185.1 Notothenia coriiceps
TTGTGTGACTTAAATCCCAAAAAATGTACTATCATTAACTTAAAACACATAGTGTAAGGGTTAAGGTTCGTATAGAAAAAAACGGACAACACCCATAGTGACCTGTCAATCACAAGAAAGCCGCACAATAATGCTGCTTTATCGTCTTTTTACTCAAAATCGGACCATCATTTACAAAATGAACATCATGCTGTATTGAAGCCGACATTTAACTACCGATTCAAACCATATACTCATTAAGATAATTTCTACGGGGGTCTTTTTGTTATAGACCTTTAGACAATCTCAGTTCTTTCTTACATAAGTCGCCCGTTCTGCCCTTTAGGAGGAAGGTTCACCACACTTTTGCAATAGAGTGGCGAAGTCATGCCCATCTACTTCCGCCCCATGGGACCTTATTTCTGAAATATTATGTATTGAAGTCAATGGGGAGAGAAAGATTATCTTTCGATCCCGTTTGAATTGTACCAAGAATTACACATATGATGTTTGTCAATCTTAAAAAATCATTTCCATGTCAAAAAAGTCACAGTTTGTCTTAAAACTGTTGAAATATAAGACTATGAAAAATACGGAACTAGAAAGACTACAAATCCCAGAGTCGCATAGGTGAATTTAGCTAGCTGACATTAACGTTACACATTACACTTGTGTTACTCACCGACACCTTGTAAAGCCGGTCCTGCATGCTGGAACCGACTAACTCCCCTTTTCAGTATGTACAGTTCTCAACATGGGCAGACTTTTAGTGGTTTTCACCTCTTTTAATACTTGTCGCTTCATTCTGAAAGAAAGAGGTGAAACGTGACGGCCACCTTCGTGTTGGCGACGTATGCAAGACCAGAGTTGTAGTTCATTGAGCGCTTCACACAAAAAAATGTGTTACTTCACAGTTTTACGGCACATTTTTTTTTTTTTGACTTGCAAAATTATCTTTTAAATTGACAAACATCATATGTGTAATTCATTGCACAATTCAAACGGGATCAAAAGATAATCTTTCTCTCTCCATTGACTTCAATACATACTTTTTCCAAAATAAGGTCCCATGGAAGTCCCCCAGAAGGGGAGGGACTTCGCCACTCTATGGCTCTGCTGTTCAAACACATGCTTTCATAACTTTGTCACAGCTCAATTTGAAATGTTCCCTAACACTTTATAGGCAAAAAAACAACTGTCCTGAACTTGATGTCCCTTCTTCCTTCCAAATCACAACAGCTCTCCAATATCTAAATAATGTGTCTTGTGCTGGAAACCCTATTAAAAAAAGGAACATCCACCAGGCTGTAAAACAGTTTGTCTAATTTAACAAGATGGGATTTTGGAGAGAAAACAGTTATACATTCATTTGTATCTTAAGAACTCTTCGGTTTTTACTGCACTACAGAAACAGTCCAAAGCAAGAACATGTTTCCCTTGCTTAATGCTTCCATGTTGGTGTATCTACCTCTTCTGCTGCAGAGGGAATGAAAGCACAGGGCAGGCCACATGGTGAGGATGCTGCAAAGCAATCAGGCCATTGGCTCACATGTGACAGTCATGGCTAATGGGATTTGCAAGGTTCAATAAACAGAGGTGGGTGGGAGTGTGGGGATGCGTTATGGTATATAATGGCTGTGCATTTATGGTGTTTTGACATCAGCCATACGCTCATAAATCACAAAGGGCTAGTATAAACAAAAGTACCACCATGGAGGAGAGAGCATCCTCTGCTGGGCTGCATGCTGTGTAGAATTTTGTTTTAACAATGCATATTTAAAAGGAGCCACGCAATCAAGACTAGTCATGGAGAGCATGACTCAGCCTGTGAATAAGCTCTACAGTATAATGTGTTTAGTTAAAATATGTTGACGTTGATCAGACAGAGAGAGTCCAATGAAAGCTAATGTAACTGCATCATGGGAAATGTTGGATTCTTAATGGCTTGAAGGTTAACCCTTGTAGACAGTAGGAATTTCCTAATTTTGGAAAAAGGTCTTTATTTTTCTCATACTGCCTGTGCTGCAGCACCTCTTTTCACCCTCTGTCTGAAACCAGAGCCCAGTCTGCTCTGTTTGGTTAGCTGGCACGCTCTGTTGTGATTGATTAACTGCTTAGAGATGTCCCACCCCTTATAACGTTCAAATTGTTGGAGTGCTACCCAGTAGAATCACAAGTGTTACATAGTTACTTTATTACAGAAGTAAACAAAGAAGTCGAGAAGAGGCGTTACATGCAGGGGGGGAGAGAAACTGCCTCTAGAGGGAACTTTAGGATTTGAGCCTTTGCAGACCATTGACATGCACATAAACCGATATAAACACAGTACAGGAAATGGAAAACACCAAAAAGCATAATAGGGACTCTTTAAACCACATTTAAAGTAAAGTTCTAAAGTTGTTTTTTCTTGGTTGACATGGCCTAAAAACAAATGTCATGGAACTCTAGTTCTTCTTCATTCTGCACCTCACAACATCAGCGATGAAACAATTAAGTTTTCTGTTTACCTCCTTCTAGATTAATCATCCACTGGAGAGGACATTAGCGTAACTGTCTAGAAATGAAATCTTCTTTTCACGAGTCAAACACAACAGCACCCTTTCATGCATTCAAAACACATCATAACTGGTACAAATGAGTGATAAAAGTCTTCTTTTAGAGCGAGGGAGTTTTTTCAGGGAACTGACAGAAATCTTAATGGCATGGTTTATTTTGTTTCACAGCCAGCATGTGGCCAGCCTGAGTTCTCACACAGTCCCCACGCACTGTTTGCTCCCATGGGGCACCACCCTTCATTTTGTTGCATTTTTACACTTCTGTTATCCAAAAGTGTGTATAAAAGAACATTTTGAAAACTGTAACCGAATAAGAAAGACTCTTGATGTTAAGTGACTGTGGGTAGGGGTAGAAAGTTAAGCAAGTTAAGCAAGTACTTTTTGTTGTGGTCTAGTTGCATTGTGGGTAGTGTGTAGGCATCTTACATGGTACAATTTGAATAATGTGTGGAATAAGAACAATTATTTGTGATTCTGCTAAATTAATTAAGATATATATTTTTGTATTATTAAAGCTGCATGCAATTGTATTGTTTAGGTCTTTTGAGACAGCTGAACACACAACACCTGAAATATTATCATGACTGCATTACAAATGGCTAATTTACCTTTCACATTTTCAAAAAGTTTTATTCACACACAATAACAATATATAGGTTTTTGTCCCTTCCGTGATCCCAAAGCTTTTGTTGACCTACTCTTTTAGTTAACTTTCCAACCGTTAGTTTGACCCGAGTTTACTAAATGCTAAACCTGTGCACGACCATTTTGCTTTTACTCTTTCTGACGTCTCAGTCCTGAATATCCCCTGGCTTTTTTTTCTCTCCCTGTAGGCACCAGTCTACTTCAGGAGATTGTGTATCTTGTGAGTCAGGGAGCAGACCCAGATGAGATTGGCCTTATGAACATCGATGAACAGCTTCCTGTCTTGGAGTACCCCCAACCTGGCCTGGACATTATACAGGTAATGTAGCCGAAAACAGGTTAGCATTCATAATTAGACTTTGGCTTTTTTCTGGTATGCCTTTTGCCGGGTGTAGGAGTATACAACAAAGTTGTTTAGATATGAAAAAAGAGAAGATGCTGGTCTTAATAACTCCAGCCCAATCAAAACAAGGCTAATCTTGCTTGCAATCACAAGGCTGGTCTGTCCAGACAGAAAGACAACACGCCCTGGTTCATTTATATATTTTGTTTTCTGAGAAGCTAGTGTTAATCCACAAGTTCTCCATCTCACATCAATTGTCTTTAAACTCTTTACCAGCCATCAGCCATTGCCCAGGATTTTATGTTTCATAGGAATGAAAAGCTGTTAACATCCAACTAATCACAACCCCCATTTTTTACTAAATGGTAAATGGACTGTACTTATATAGCGCTTTATCCAGTCTTTAAGACCCCTCAAAGCGCTTTACATACTACATGTCATTCACCCATTCACACCCATTCATAAAGAGCAGTGTACCTTACTCTAGGACCTAACATTCACACACATTCACACACCGTTGGCCATGCCATCGGGAGCAACTCAGGGTTAAGTATCTTGCCCAAGGATACATCGACATGTTGACTGCATGGGCTGGGATCGAACCCACAACCTTCTGGTTGAAAGACGACCGCACTCCCTCGCAGCCACAGTCGCCCCTGATACTATATGAAAAAGGTCATATGACTCACGATGGGCACTGTGAAAACGGTTGTTGATGTCTTATGAGGCTCCGCACAGAGTCTGAAAAACAAATCCCTGATGATGTCATTTCAGCTTGTTCATAACATGTTGGAAACAGCATGCCAGAAGGAGTCAGGAAGTGTAGGACCCTGTTTGTCATTGTAAAATGTGATTCATGGGGATTACTTGGACTCTGACTAATGAACGCGTTCAAAATTACTATAAAAACGGGTGGATGGAAATTAAGGGCTTGTACTTATCAGCAAGATGTCTTTCAAAGGAATACATTCCCTTCTATTGCTCAACCTGTTTCACATCACTTACTGAACAGAGACAGTGATAGCATCATGGCTAACTAGAACTTCAACATTGACTGCTACTGTATAAGACAATGTATGACATTTTCCAAGAAACAGAGCTTGGGATCTGACTTTTTGAGCCAATAAGACTGGATAAAAGAATACAGATTAAAGTAATACCTTTCTTTGTGTCCCCACAGGAGCTGACCTCTCCTCGTCTGATTAAAAGCCATCTTCCCTATAGGTTCCTCCCCACAGCCATGCACAACGGAGAGGCCAAGGTCAGTCCTCCGATAATGGACCGCAAATATGCAATAATAAATTTTCACTGCATTTATTTAGAAGTTTTCAGATTTGGGAGCTTCACATGAGTTCAGGACCCGGTACTATACTGTACATGAAGATTAGGGGAGAAAAAGTTAACAAAACATTGAAATTAGAAAGCTTTATTTGTTCGATACCGAGTGTTGTATTTCCCCAAAACATTAGTAACCAATACTACATGTTGGTTTCATATAGTTTCATAAATATACAAATCAAGTAAGAAAAGTTGGACAGTTATACTTTTGAGTGTATAATACAATATAAAGTAATTTTAATATCCCAGAGTAAAATCTATTATTAAACTAATTGCAAATAAATAATAAAATAGATCAAAAATAAAAGTATAATCCAATGTTGTTATCATTGTTTGTACTATCAAATAAAAAGGCAAAAAAATAAAAATGAAATACATAAATACGATATTATGTATATGTATCAAATACAAATATTTAACACTTTCGGTTTCTGGAAAATAATTACAATAATTAACCAGTCAAACAGGATAATATGAAAAACAATTGCATTTTCACTCAATCAAAAGGTTAAAGAATAAATATATTTAAAAAAAATCTAGTCTCTCATGTGCAGTCTTTCAAAGATGACACTCCATCAGCTCCAATAACCACATTTTATTGGACTGTTCTCCAACCTCAGCATTACCTGGGACTGATATCTTGTATCTGACTGTAGCGAGTGCCGTGGTTCTTCTCCTCCAGGTGATCTACATGGCTCGTAACCCTAAGGACCTGGTGGTGTCCTACTACCAGTTCCACCGCAGCCTCAGGACCATGAGCTACCGGGGAACCTTCCAGGAGTTCTGCCGCCGCTTCATGCATGACAAGCGTGAGTATGCAGGATTCTAGAGGACTGAACCATCTCGGTGATTTCCTTTAGTGTTTGTCTACGGAGTTCATCCATCTGTGTGTGTGTCTCTCTTCTCACAGTGGGATACGGTTCCTGGTTTGATCACGTTCAGGAATTTTGGGAGCATCGCATGGACTCCAATGTCCTCTTCTTAAAGTATGAAGACATGTACAAGGTAACATCCTCATTCTCGTTTTGGGGTTTGTCTGTGAGCTCTTATTTTGACATTATTTCACTTAAAGTCATTACCCTGTCAATCTCAAAACCGGCTTTTGGTCTGGGGACAATAAGACTGTGTGCAAGGGGGCAATATTTTTGGGGTATCAGGTCTAGCTAACGGCTAACGTCTGTTTGTCTTTTGTTTACAAAATGATTGGTCAATACTTGAAATATACGGTCTATGGTCAATACTACTCAATTTGAAATCGATACTAACATCTTGTCTTGATGCTAACAATAGAGACCATCATCCAGTATTGTGGTCTTTGTAAGGATTTGAGTCCACTGAATGTAAAGAGTAATTAATATAGAAAGTGGGTCAGTAAACAATTCCAGTGGAGCTGCTGTACTGTGCAGCTCTTGTGGGGGAAGTTACATTTAATCTATATTTAGACATTAAAGGGACTTTCCGAACATGCAAGCTCTTTGGCAGAGAGATAAACAGAGAATAAAATACCCTACAGTAGGAAAAACAAATGGCAAGCTTTAGCCCAATACGCAAAATCCTAAATTGTCAAAATCCTGTCACTGTTTAATCTGAGTTGTATTAAATATTTTAACCCTATTAAGCCATCAGGTTTTTTACACTCCATCAAAAAAAAATGACGTGTTTGTGGAAAACACCCAAAACTGGTATCTCTTATTTATCTCACAATCTGTACAATGTAAAGAAGGTAAAGAACATTTATATTTGTCATTATCATACCGGAATCAACAAATTTTTTTACCCAATTCAAACCCTGTCCCCATCATTTTTCAAGAAGCTTACTTATTTTCACACAACATGGCAGACACTATCTGTCTTTGTAGGGACACGTTCTTGTATTAAACTCAAAGAAAAGTAACAAACTACACCAAATCAATATTTGCCCTTTGCTTTACCAAAGGTCCCTTTGTACAGTATCTGGTTTATCCCTTTTACGAGATAAACTCAAACATGTCCTTTGTTTTGCAGATAGGCTTTAGATTTCTAAGAACTGAAAGCAGAATGCAAGTGATCTAAAACTGCTTTTAGGGTAATAACTTACATTCCATCTTTTGGTAGTTTTGTAAATTAAGTTTCCACATAGTCTTTCATGACAACTCATTATAGAGAGAAGGAAAGTGTACCATAACTTGTGAAACAGCTTCAGTGACCTCTGAACCTGCCTTGAACAAACACATGAATGTGCAGGCCAAAACAACCCAGGGCTGTCTAGTAACCCTATAGGTTCGGTTCAACCGCTACTCGATGATGTATTGTCCTTACAGAGCAGTACATTTTGTCCATTTGGCTCATCTACAGTCTGTGTTCCTCACCTTTATGCTACATAGATTGTGTACACTTAGAGCAGTGGTTCCCAACCTTTTTTCCCAAGAGCCCCCCCCCACACACACACACACACACACACACACACACACACACACACACACACACACACACACACACACACACACACACACACACACACACANGGGGGGGGGCGCCAACAGCGGTAATTAAAGTTTTAAAGTCTCAAAATGCTACAACTACTGTCACAAACTGGATGAATGTGAAGTATTTTGTTAAAGGAGGATGAAAGCGTAATTCAGGAGCACTATTGGAGTGACTTTGATGGTTATTGGACTCAGGAAGAATTCATTTGGATTCCCGCTGTATGAAGAAATTAAAGGACGGCTTAAGATAAGCCCTGTTTGGACACTTTACTGGCAGAAGCAACATTTCTATTAAAGAAAGAATTATACATTTCTGTCTTGTTATGCCTATAATAACTACTGACTTGAATTTGTATTCAAATGAATTAATCAATTATTTTTTATATTTTATTGTAATGTATAGACAAGGCTTTTAGTGACAATCATGTATTGCGTGACAATTATATGTAAAAAAAAGAAAAGAAAAGTCTAAGTATGATATTTAGCCTCAAATCATCTGAGGCCTGGCGCCCCCCCTGCGATCTTTGGCGTCCCCCCCCTCCCCCCAGGTTGGGAACCACTGGCTTAGAGGAACTGTGTGTTCTCCACAGTTGTGGGCGGAGGTTATTTGAGGAAACAGAATCACTGCCTTGGTGTTATTTGAAAATTTAAGACAGAGGCAGTTTCCCTTTGTCCCCTTTACTTAAGTAACACAAAGGATGGCCATTAAAATATACTTAAAGCACCAAAAGTGAAAGTACTGGTTATGGTGTATATCAGAATGATTTATTTAAAAAAGGACTCTATTATGATTATTGACACATGAATCTGTCTATCACAGGTAGGAGAAGCTGATTCTAAAGAATGTATAAACTGCTGCTGGATATCTTAACCTACAGTACCTAAATAATGATAAATCATAGTTTATTGTAGTAACTAAGAATCTGCTAAAATAACTAAAGCTGTCAGATACATTTTGTAGAGTAATTGCAATTTTAGCTTCCAAAGTTTAGTGAAATAGAAGTGTAAAATAGCAGGAAATGGTTTTACTTAAAAAGGTAGTATAGTAAATGTACTTTATTAGATTTGGAACCACCAACCTCTCCTCTCATGTCCTCTCCTCTCCTCTCATGTCCTCTCCTCTCCTCTCATGTCCTAACCTCTCCTCTCCTCTCCTCTCATGTCCTAACCTCTCATGTCCTAACCTCTCCTCTCCCCTCCAGGATCTGGGCACGCTGGTGCAACAGTTAGCTCAGTTCCTGGGTGTTTCCTGTGACAAGGCTCAGCTGGAGGGCATGGTGGAGAGCTGCAACCAGCTCATCGAGCAGTGCAGCAACTCCGAGGCGTTGTCCATCTGCAGGGGTGAGTGGGAGAGGAAAACCGTTTGGATTTTCTGTCTCTGAGGTCTTGGTAAAAGGGCTTTTTATTTAGGCCTCAAAGGAGAAGCATTAAATCCACCAAATGTATCTTCAAACCATTTGTATTACACTTTCATTGCATCTGACATTCAGGTCCTTCAGTTTATGATATTACAGTTGTTGTCCCATAAGGTTGCTGATAGAATTGCGTTATCCGAATTTCACGTAAATCATCAAAACTGCATTTTGCTATCGGATTTAGCCAGTTAGCTCCTTAGCTAACGCAAAAACAATTCCTACACACCACGGTCATGAGAAGCGAAATAATAAACTTGAACTACTGGGGAAAATGTTACTATGAAATGAAAAAGGACACTCAAATGTCTATAATGAAATACAAATAATGTCCAACTAAATCCCAAACCATTATTTATACATGCAATTAATCATGTTGTGTTTAAGTCCTTTTTATAACGTATTGAACATAATTATCTAAGTAGGTCATGGGATCTTCAAGTTGTGTACATTGATACAAGGGCTTTCTTATGCTCAGTTGAGATGATTATAGAATCACCTTGTGGACACAGTTTGCACTTACACCATATATTGCAATTCAGCTTTAGACTGTAAAGTAATTTCAACCTGTAGGTCCAATCCACTTTCATTTAACCATCTTTGACTTCCATGAAGACATCTTTATGTTTGTTCCCTAATTTTCATAAATAGTCATTTTTATTTTATGTTACCATTCCTATTTAGATTTTCACGTTTGCTTATGATTTCTGTTGTTTTGTTTTATTTCAGTTTTCCCATCTAATTCCTTTTCTTTTAGTGCATGGAAATCTGGTGTCTGGTGTTCTGTAGGCTGAACACACAGCTGCCAGGTGTCAGTCTGATCTGTCACACACACACACCTCAGCAGGTGAGTCAGAGCCACGGCGGGCTGCGTTCACTGCAGCTGAAAGTGCCCGATGAATCATCAGACATCACGTGGGTTTTAAATAATTCATCATGAAGAATCATGTCCCCATAACTTCTGAGGATGGCTTCAGGAAGACTGTGCTGGTAATGAAGGAAAACTAAAAGCCCTGCCCCCTTATTTTAGATTTACTTATGGCAATGGAACAGGAAATTAGGAATGGACTCAATCCATCCACTGAATGTTGAAAGTAGTTAAAATACAACTCATTGTATATAATATGTCATAGGTCATCTAAAACGCATTTAGATTTGCTTTAAATTGAAGGGTTTTGTCAAAATGTTTATTTAAGTGCATAAACGGTTAAGAAGAAGCATTGGTGGAAACTTAGTTCAGTCAGACAACTCACATATTTCTTAATATGTTTATTAGAAGCAGCAGCATATAGTTTGAGTTTGGCGTCTAGGCTCGGGCCTCATCACTCCACAGATTTACAAAGAACATTGAGTGATGATTAGATAACTATCCCCCGAGCCTACAGGTGGAAGCTGGGGTGGAAGCTTGGGTGGAAGCTGGGGTGGTGGTGGGGCAGGTGAGCAGCAGCAACATGAAACACAGCAGCAGGAACATGAACACAGTAATAGCAAGTGAACACAGCAGGCAGCAGCAGCATAGCGAGGCGGAGGCAGGAAGACCTGGCAGCTTAAATAGAGCGGCACATTTAGGAGAAAGTGTTTGGTTGGTTGTAAGAGGGACGAGGTGCGTCACATGTTAATGTGTGATTGGTGCTCGAGTTGACTGCCTGAACTAGCTCGCAGGCTTCGCCCCATTAGTGGCGGGCATCAGCAAATGAATCTGTTCATGCCCTTTCAACTGGGAAAATATGGTGTATTGATTGTGTTCACTCGTTAATTCATAACAATTAACAATTAATTGGTATACGTAAAAGTAAACAAAGAATAGAATGACATCTCCATCTGTATATGATAGTGAGGTATCTTTGAAAATGTAAGATTAGGGGTGCGCAAAAAAAATCGATTCGCTTAAGAATTGCGATTCTATCTCTGCCGATTCGGAATCAATTCAGAAATTCCAAGAATCGGTTCACATTTTTCAGTCTTGCCGCAACTCAGCTTTCCATTTTTTATACGGCGTGAGCTCCGTAATGTCCCGCTACCACAGGTATTAGTATTAAGGGCATCTAGGAAGGTTATTCATCCATTAAGGGCTATATTGAATGGTTTGAGCTTCATTCATAAAGTTGATATTAACATTTAAAAAAAACATTTGAATGCCTCATGAACGCCCCACGTCTTACTAATATATAAACCTCTGTCCTCTCTCTGTGTCTCCTGCCTGCAGGTCGTGCAGGTCTGTGGAAAGACGTATTCACAGTGTCTATGAATGAGAAGTTTGACACGGTGTACAGACAGAAGATGGGCAAGTCCGACCTGACCTTTGACTTCTGCATGTGAGCAGCACCTGACCCTCCACTCCACTGATCTACTCCAGTCCAATCGACCAAACCCACGATCCTATATCTCCGTAAAGTGAGATATTTAAGGGTACAGTGTGACAGCAGGATTACATTACAAGACTTTTCCCTTAATGCAATCTGTCTCAGTGAGTAAGTCTCGAAAAATCACACCCTTGTGGACTGGTCAACAGAACTTAGTTGACATTTCTCCATCAATAGTTAAACCAAACCTCCCTCAACCCCTACCTCCTGTGTATATGTGTACATATTAACCAGGGTTCGACCGATATAGGTTTTTGAAGGCAGATGCCAATACTTTCAACCTCAAGTATTGGTCAACATTTCTATTCAAATTCTCCAACATAGTCCATAAAAGGAATTCAAGCTACATGCAGATATTTGTGACTGAATTACATGGAAACGGCAATATGCCAGTACTGCCATTCAATGTTCTCATGCAATGGTAGTCTTGCTGTGATAGTTATCTATTTTTCACTAGTTCATAAAGAACTGGGTACGCAAAAAAATAAAATTGGATTTGTTTCCCACTTACATATAAAGGCAAAAGTATTTGCAACTTCGAAAGGCAGGAAAAAGTGTCTGGTTTCATAGGGAGGTACGAAAGTTGTTCAAATGGGGATAAAGGCCTCAGTTAGTCTGTAAGAACACCAGCATGTAAGCGGAAACCAATTGGATTCTTGTGCTGATCAGAAGGACATCATCACGTATTTTGCGTAAGTGCTAAGGCTCTGCTAATTGTTGGGGAACTACGTTGTGAAATTCTTATTTTTTGTAAATAGGAGGAAATATGCGCCAGCTGCATGCAGGTCTATGAATTCAACTACACTTTAAAGCAAATAATTATAATTAAATAGTAAAAGGATGAATTCATGTAAACAAGTCTTAGAATTTCTTTTAAATGGCAATTTTTTTCAATGCTTTAATAGCAGTAGATCAACATTCCAGATTTCCAGAGTACTGGAACAAACAACTCGTGAGCCTTAACAACTTTAGGAATTTATGTAGCTTGCGTGCCATCAGTGGAGGGCTTTAGGCTGCCCTAGTTCACCCTCTGGAAACATCAATAGAGGTCTGACTGCCTGTTAGAGATCAAACATCAGTCGGACTACTTATTTGCAGTGTTGATCAGCCACAAATATCTATAGGTAGACTCAGGGATTCTCTCCGATGTTTCTGGTTGTCATGTGGACAAACCCTCTGAAACATTTAACTCATCTTGAGACAGTAAACCCCTCCAAAGGCTAATGAAACCATTGTATTAGAGCTCAGCTGCTTTATAGGTCAGGCCACACATAAACACCTATTGGTGAGGAAACCAGAAGACAATACTGCTTGTAAGTATGGAACTAACCTTCCTAGGCGACACCCACAATGGCTGAATATGAGCCATCTACGGCCACCAGCAGGGGCGGACTGGCCATCGGGACGTTCAGGACGAATCCCGATGGCCCGGTACTGAAGTGGGCCGGTCGGAGAAGTCACTAGCACCCCCCTCCCCCTCCCCCGTTGACAACCTATTTTGACTTTAATCAACTGCAGACAACAGACAACACTGTAATCTGTTAATCCCACATATCGGTCTGACCCTGACACTGAGTGCATTAGCAGTTCTCTCGTTGCAAAAGTTGCTCTTGCTCCAAGTCAGGTAGAAGAATGGAAGGTAACTGTAAGAAATGAAGCCAAACTTATAAAAGAAGAAGCCTATCACGCCTAGCAATCGGTTCAGCAGCCCAGTGTCACACAGCTGGGAGATTTTTGTGTTAAATGATCCATGTTTTTTTTCCCCTCAAAGTGCTGGAGGGTTTTTCAGCCTTCATCGCAGATTGTCAGTTATTTCTGAACTTTACGTGTGTATGGATGATTGCGAGTGTGTGTTTGAGAAAGAAAGAGGGAGGGAGGGAAATGGAGAGGGTTCAGTCGTGTCAGTGCTCAGTTAAGCTCAGCTATTTATGCTGATTTAGATGTTAAATTCAAGGATTTGTCTGATCTTTAAAACCAAGTTATGTAGCATTGGCGCCTCTCAGTGGTTGTTAAAAAATACAATGGTAGGATATACCACTGAATTTAATGGGCTGAAAGCAAGAAAGAAATCACAAATGGGAATATAATTTTTTCTAAAACAAAAGATTATGAATAATAAGATTGCCTAATGGAGTTACATACAAGTTATACAATTAATGTCTTAAGTCGAACACTTCACTCTCCAATACTTTGCTGGTAATTTAAACTGGCATTTTGGGTACAAACATGATTATTTTCAAATGCAAACTGTTGCACGTTTTTTCCTTAAGATCATGAACGGTGGTTCAAATGAGCAGTTGCGGCCTGGTTGGAGAAGCAGCTGTGCCAAACACGGAAAATAATATCTAGCCTAATGTCTCCAAGGTATAAAGACATATTTTACACCCTCGCCTTAATATTTAAGGTCAGTGTGGATGGATTCTAGGAGGGGCCTTGAAATTATTGTTTTTTAAAAAAAATGTAATTTGTTTGCATATCCAGAGAGTCTTAGAACTACATATACCCACATACATGAACGAAGAAGTAAAGGAAAGCCTGTGAAGGAACGGTAGAAAGCTGAACATAAAACTCAAGGCAACATAAGCAGGATAACATTCAATAAACTAGAAGTGTACTTGGAGAGCGCAGACCTCCGGCAAGGTCGTTTTTGCACCATGATACAGATCTATTTATGAAAAAGTAATCTGAATGTTTTCATTACATTACATTACATTGCATTTAGCTGACGCTTTTATCCAAAGCGATTTACAATAAGTGCGTTCGACCAACAAAATACAAACTTGAAGAAAACAGAATCATATAAGTAGGCCTACATCAGGTGTCATAGAGTTTTCCCTACAGACAACCAAACAAACAAACCAACAATAAACATAACCTCCTTGGCTGAGGTACCACTATTTTAATATACCTTGGTTTACACTTAGCCACATATTCGCACCTCTGTAAGATGACCTGTCACTTAGCACAAGAAGAACATCAGCTAACTTTGGTGTAATCAGTGCTTCATCTGCCGTGAACATGGGAAAGTAGGCTCTTTAAATAGGGAGTTACACTTGGGAAAAATTATTAATTAAAACATCTCACACCACCTCCAAAGGAAGCCTGGCAGATCGATGTCAGTACATCTTTTGGGCATCAGATATGATACACCCAACACTCATAAAGTGAATAACTAATATTGTTTATTTGGGGCTGTGGAAAGTTTGGTAATCGGAAAATCCTATTCCTGTGTGAACCATGCTACATACTGTATCCCACTGAGGGGTTGAATAGTTGCCTCTTTCTCTCTGTTTTCTCACAAATGTCAGGTTTTGGTAGCAGGAAAGAAGAGCAGAGTATTAGCCCATAACCAGCATTACACTATGTTTTGTATTCTGCAACTTGACAGCATCAATATTAGACTCTTCAACCCGAGGCATCACTTAAAGCCAGTCCATCTCCCTGTGCTCCGGACACTTGTGAATGTCTTTATTGTGTTGGTGTAAACGACAACCTCAGCACACACTCGTCACGCCGCCTCATTTACGGCTGCTCATTCTTTCCCTTTCATTGTTCTTCCTTCTTCTCTGTCACTGTTTACAGCCATTGGCAAGGCTTCAGCTGCCCATCTCCACTTTAATGGTTTGTTTGGGATTTTATACATGCCTTTCTCTGTTTCCTGGGCGTTGTATTTTACATTCTTTGCTTGCTGTTTTATTAATAAAGTTGTGTCTTCAGGCAATACTGGATGACTCTGGTCTCCTTCCTTTATCGCTTTAGTGTCTACATTCTTGTTCTCAACATCTGTCTGACCCAGAAATGTGTTGTTGAAGTGAGAAATACACAAATTAAGAGTGAATGGAATATAGATTGTTACTTTACAGGACTATATGATTATATTATATAACAAACCCAGGGGCTGTGCTGCTACAGCCTGTGTCTGGTAAAAAATAACCTATGTTGGCTAATTTTAGCTTATGTTAGCAAACTTTAGTTCTATCTATAGATGACCTTTTAAGTGAGTAAGTGACACTGCTGATTGATCACTCCACTATAAGAGAGCTGCTGCTACACTATGATGGAGCATTTAGCCTACCATTATTTAATAATATCACCCATTGCCACAGTGGAAGCTGTGAAAAAGTTACATGGACTATGCAAATATACGTTAGCACAAGCCATGCATTCAAAAACAGATATGGCCACATTGGGGCATCAGAATCATAGTATTGAGATATAAGCACTGTACTTGCTATATAAACTCCCCTTAGCAAACAAAACATTAAACCCTAACATTGATTGGTTGTTGGTCGAGTTTCAGACACGCCCGCCGGCAAGCTTCAACGCACGCCGCTGTGTTGACAGGCCGTCCACTCCTCACCGCCACGTGTGACCACTGCAGTGGGCGTGTCTGAAACTCGACCAACAACCAATCACATGAATCTCATGCCCCGGACACAAGCACGGGGTTTGATTGGCTAGAGCTTGTACTGGCATATCATTTGATTGGCTGACGCTTCCATCGAAGCTTCAAAAGAAGAACATTGCTCTACTTTTGACAATAGAGAGGCGAAGTCCCTCCCCTTCCGGTGGGACTCATGGGACCTTATTTCGGGAAAAAGTTTGTATTGAAGTCAATGGAGAGAGAAAGATTATCTTTCGATCCCGTTTGAATTGTGCCACGAATTACACATATGATGCTTGTCAATCTTAAAAAATAATTTCCATGTCAAAAAAGTCACAGTTTGTCGTAAAAATGTTGAAATAAAAGACTATGAAAAATACGCGAAAGACTACAAATGCCAGAATCCCGGTCCCGCATGCTGGCTCTTACGGAACCGACTAACTCCCCTTGTGTGTATGTACAGCTCTCAACATGCCCAGACTTGTTGTGATTGTAACCTCTTTTAATAGAGGTTACAATCACAACAAGTCTGGGCATGTTGAGAGCTGTACATACACACAAGGGGAGTTAGTCGGTTCCGTAAGAGCCAGCATGCGGGACCGGGATTCTGGCATTTGTAGTCTTTCGCGTATTTTTCATAGTCTTTTATTTCAACATTTTTACGACAAACTGTGACTTTTTTGACATGGAAATTATTTTTTAAGATTGACAAGCATCATATGTGTAATTCGTGGCACAATTCAAACGGGATCGAAAGATAATCTTTCTCTCTCCATTGACTTCAATACAAACTTTTTCCCGAAATAAGGTCCCATGAGTCCCACCGGAAGGGGAGGGACTTCGCCTCTCTATTGTCAAAAGTAGAGCAATGTTCTTCTTTTGAAGCTTCGATGGAAGCGTCAGCCAATCAAATGATATGCCAGTACAAGCTCTAGCCAATCAAACCCCGTGCTTGTGTCCGGGGCATGAGATTCATGTGATTGGTTGTTGGTCGAGTTTCAGACACGCCCACTGCAGTGGTCACACGTGGCGGTGAGGAGTGGACGGCCTGTCAACACAGCGGCGTGCGTTGAAGCTTGCCGGCGGGCGTGTCTGAAACTCGACCAACAACCAATATGTCTATATAACGATAGGCCTACCAATGGGTGTTTATACAGAAAGTCCATGGGATCTCAATACTATAATTCTGAATGCTCAATCTGATGCCCTGTTATTTTCATGCTTGTGAACGTTGGACAAGACCAGAAACCTGTTCTACATGACCAAAGTAGTAATTGAAATAAAATAAAGGAAAGTCAAATGTATGATCGTCAACCCTCTATCATAGGTGTAGCACATTAATACAATAATCACAAAGTATGTATAGATTAGTATGAAAATCTGTAAAATCAAGCATATGATATTTATTACTAAACGTCAGTCCTTAAACACATCACGGGACACATTTTGACATTCTGCACAGCAGTTGCAGAACTCCGTCCAGGGAAGGCCAACAGAGAGGCACTGGCACTTTCCACTCTCTCCACACTTTGCATCTTTGCAATATAAGTGAGTAATGTCTCTCACTTCTGTAGGTGCTGGGGGTTTTGTAAGTAGCACTGGTTGAATGGCCCCATCTCTGACAATCCACCCCCTGCCAACAGGACTCCATAACAAGGGTTTGGGTTCGGGCTGTGACACCATATCGCTGTCTGAAACATTGCTCTTTGTACATGTTGTTGAAATGCATCCTCTGTTGGCGGCAGATTTTCCGAGGCTGCATCTGTTGTTGATGCAATTATGAACCTCAGTTCATCCAAGTCTGTGCACATCAGTCCAATTTCCTTTTTCTCTTTTCCATTGTAGCAGAAGGTCCACAAATGATCTTGCGACTTGCAAAGACTCTTCCAAGCTGGCAGAGAGTCCAAAATGGGCCTCCGTAGTAGAGTGGCGAAGTCCCTCCCATGAAACCGCTCAATGAACTACATCTCCCGTCTCGCACCACACACCAAGACGGCTGTCACGTTGGCACATTTCACTTCTTTCTTTCAGAATGAGGCGAAAAGTATTAAAAGAGGTTACAATCACAACAGTCGTGCGCATGTTGAGAAACCTGTACCTCCAAAAAGGGGAGTTAGTCAGTTCAGCTGCGGGACATGAAGTATAGTACTGATCCTCTTTGCAATCACATTAGTATGCATACAAGAGTGACAGGTGCTGTGACAGGTTACACCTGCTACTACTATAAGAGTTGCGGGTGCCGGAACTGCTAATACTTATGCTAAACGATCCCCTGTTGTATGCTAATGACCCGCCATATGACCCCTGTTCGAGGGTGGTTATCTATAATGACCCATATTGACCCAGCTGTTCGAGGTGTTATCCTATACAATGACCCCCCACTGTCGAGGGTGTTATCTACTAATGACCCCACTGTCGAGGTGTAGAAACATGGGGGGGCCGGGATCTGATTATGCCCCACGTAGTCTATTACTGTTGCAATCGAATTAGCCTTTGATGTCAATGTATTAAGATTAAGACTGTGACTCTAAGAAGGCAAGTTTGCGAATTTTAACACTATATTTACTGGCCTAGCTAGGATTTTTGGCTTTTTTCTCTGATTCTTGTGTTACTAACTGATACCTTTTAGATACCTTTGATGTATGCCAACACTTAACAACTGGGTAACGAATATGAAGTACGTTTGTAAGGAATTTGGTCTTCTTTTAATGGGCCTAGGCAATTTTCTTTAAATTCTCCTAGGTTACTTCCTGTAGTTTGGGACACCACCGTCACAAAATCATACTGAGTGTTTGTCAATATAAGAAATGCAATGTGTAACATGGTATTTGAACGGTAATGAGGCCCACAGTCAATCAAAGACCTGGAGAGGCAAAGGACAGGTGCACAAGGATGGAAGGAATGTTATCACTGGCCAAAACAAACTGTCCAACTACAGGAAGGTACTTGAGGAAGAGTGGAAAACCAAGGACTGCACTGTGCATGTTTGTGAGCAACTACATTGTCACTGCTGACCCACAGAGGGACTACACTCATTCGATTCTGGCCGAAAGGGGAGGAGGTGAAGAGCATCTGCCCAACAGCAGGAGTCAGCAGTTTGACATCACTGTACAGTGATCAGGAGGAGACAGACACAAAGATGGAGCTCCATGCCATCCATCTTGCAGAGTCATTTCCCGCATCATTGTGAGGTCTGATCACACAGGTGTGGAAGTACTGCTCATATATTATGGAAGCACAATACATGTTTGTTCCTCTCTGTGTACAATGCAGCAGGCCATGGAATGAAGAGAGCATCTGTCCCCATTAACACCACATGTGGAGAAATTGGTAAAAGACAGTCTAACTGTTATACCAGCATGTTGTGGCACTCCACTGGCTGTGGCACAACAAGTAGTTTGTACAGAATAGGAAAGACAATCAGCATCAGCAGGTTGTTTGTGAGCCCTGACCAGAGCTGTTTCTCATGCTGTGGCGAACGGAAACTGGGATTTCTTCAAAGAGGCCGTTTAGTTGGGCAGATGGTCCTGAAGCTTGTGGTGGGCGCAACATACATTTCTAACTGATCTACCAGCAGTGTCATGCACTCACTGGCTGTGGCACACAAACCAATAGTTCTACAGAATAGAAGACAACAGACCATTCACCAAACTCAAGACCCCATCTCAGCGAGCTCAAAGTATCTGGCCCATTTTGACTCTTGTCACGTTGCTAAGAATGTGAAATTTTGTTATCAAGTGAATGTACCATTGTCCCTTTTTTTCCGAAGGTTCTCGCGGTATATAGAAGGAATTGGAAACTGTTGTTGCAAACTTGGTAGAGGAATGTGTGGTGTCAGTAATTGCATCACACAACAGGATGACTGAGTGCTCTCGGGCAGGATCGGCCGTTATTGCAAGAGGATTGTCAGATTTCAGCCTAAATTGTAAAGAGCACGGCTTCTCAAGACCGCGATTATGGTCGTCCAGCTCTCACCAGACCCAACCTTTGTATATGGGGTGTAGTTTATCGCGTTGTGTTGTTGAAGGGCGTAGGAGTGTCAGAGATGGGGCCGTTCAACCAGTGCTATTTACAAAAACCCTTGCACCGGTTATCTGTTACGTGAGGAGACGAGTTATTACCTTGCGCATATGCAAAGATGGCCGCAAAGTGTGGAGCTGACAGTGTGATATATGCCTCAAGAGTCTCGTGATACTTTTCTCTCTCATTGTACGATACCTGTCTGTTATAGTTTGTATGTTGAACAGTGTCCCTAACGTTCTGAGGAGTTCCTGAAAATTGTAGGAGCAATTCCTTTTTATGTCGCTATTATCTAGGCATGATCGTCCTGATACATAGATGTCCTCATCACCATTATGTTTGAAGATTTGTGTCGAGTTCTAAGGTATAGATGTAATTTTAGGTGGAATGAATTACGAGTAACTGATCTAGTAAGTTGTAAAGGTTCCAGTTCAATAACAACCCTGTACTATTTACAAGTTTTGTGTTTATGGAGGCCGTGCTTCGCCCAATGTTGATAGTGTGTTGATTGATAGTAGTGTATGGTTGTGTGTGGTGTGCTGTTGTGTGTATGCTTGGTAGTATGTTGTGGGGATTGGTGTGTTCAGTTGTGTGTGCATGCTAGTATTTCCCTCTCACAAAATATAAGTGGGGCCATCAGAGAGTGATCATTCTTAACTTATCCCCTTGTGTCTGTGTGTGTGAATTGACTGTATCAGAGAATGAGGTGCTTTGTGTCTACTGATGATGATGCTATTTGTCGTGAGTTGTGAGTATCGTTGTGTATCGGATGTTGTGCTCTGTTGGTACTGATAGAGGTTGTGTGATGTGTTGCAGTCGAAGCCCGAGACAATTCGAGTAATGGTATATTTTTTAGGGATTTCAGTTTTTACTGATAAGATGAAGAGAAAAGTGATTGAGTCCTATTGTTCCTATCACCAAAAAGTACGAATTCCCGTCTAAACCAAAGCTAACTGTAGTGCGTTCAACACCTGTCCTATTTTATTAGTCCGGTGCTTGGATTTGTGCTGCTGTTATGGTGTGTGTTGTTGTGTCTCGTGTTGTGCTGTTGGTTGTGTTTTGTGGGGTTGTGGTTGTTATGTGTGTCCAGTTGTTGTACATCCTCAGTTTTCTTTGTTTTTTTAGAGAAACCTTAAAGAAAGGATCAGTAAAGTGGAGTTCTGCTGTGAAAGCAATGTAAAGATTTGTATGTTGGGAGCGAAGTCTCGTCGTAGTAATTGTGGGGTGTATTCGATTGTGCACATCTATGCTAGCAGTATATATATAGTATGTGTGACCAGGAGATTAAATTTGCCCCAATCGCCTTTTCCTTTTACTGATTTCTACGGCATCCAGGCAGTAGGATGCCGGAGGGTGTCGTGTGTAAATACGCACGCGCTCCCAGCAGCTTTTAATGTTGCATTGTGTGAATCTTTTAGGTTCCGATGGTTGAGTTCTAGTCATTATGATATATTTTAGTCCTATGTATTTCTGAACCGGTGTTTAGCGACCTTGTGTTGTTGAGAGTGCGAGGGTGAACATGCTAAATGCAAGGAGAGAACGGTCACGAGTTCTGTTTTATTTCTAGGACTTGGTTTGTAGTAAGCCCTGGGGAGGCCCCGCTCGTGCGACCCCGAAGGAGCGCGCCTCAGAGGCATTCCGACGTGCTGGGTCGCAAGAACCTGCCTGAGGAGCGTCAGGGTTGCAAAATCTGTACTGCTCTTTTAGGTCAATGGTTGTATTTGTT
>NW_011369945.1:20323132-20328317 GCF_000735185.1 Notothenia coriiceps
ACCTCTTTTAATACTTTTCGCCTCATTCTGAAAGAAAGAAGTGAAATGTGCCAACGTGACAGCCGTCTTGGTGTGTGGTGCGAGACGGGAGATGTAGTTCATTGAGCGGTTTCAGCGCAAAAAAAGTGTTACTTCACCAGTTTTACGACCATTTGTATTTTTTGAGCTTGTAAAATTAATCTTTTAAATTAACAAACATTATATGTGTAATTCGTGACAATTCAAACCGGATCGAAAGATAATCTTTCTCTCTCCATTGGATTTCAATGCCATTAACTTCTTCAGAAATAAGGGTTGCGTTCGATTAATCCAAAAATCAGCTCCTAAATTCCCTAACCCTATCTCCTTATTCCTTGGACCTCTGAGTGAAACGTCACAGGGTTAAACGGCATAGTGGATAGGAGAATTCAAAGGACTTAGGAGAGTACTGCGGTCACTTTAGGAGATCCGAATGCCACTTTTACTATCGTGACGTGTTTATGATGCGCCAGCGGACGTTCATTGTGTGCGTGCTGCTGCTGTGGTGAACTATGGAAACTACAGTGTGTCTATACAACGGACACATGGATGTTTATAAGAACGAGGGACTCAATCTAGAATTCTGCACGTGCTCTCTGATGCCCTGTTGTTTTCATGCTTATGAACGTTGGACAACAGAGAAACATATTCTTCATGACCAAAGTTGTAATTGAAATAAAAAAGGAAAGTGAAATGTATGCTCGTCATCCCTCTTCCTCGGTCCACATTAATACAATAATCCCAATATGTATGATTGTATGAAAATCTTAAAATCAATCAGATGTATTTATTATAAACGTTAGTCCTTAAACCTATCACGGGTATATCAACATTCAAACATCTTTTTAAAAGTTGCAAACCCACACAGCTCTATTGTGATAATTTCAGTAAAAACTAACGTTCATATTTCGTCTTTTTGGTGTGAATACTGATGAACTTTCAAACAAGCACTTTGGCAACTTACCACATACGTCTCAAAATTCTTTAATCAGCACCGTAACTTTCCATGATATAATTTCTCCGTCATAATCGTTGTTTCGTGACGGGCGGAACTTCGTTGTGTGACGGCAAATGCTAGCGGCTGCAAGGATTGTGGGGCAGCATTTTCTCCTCTCCTTTCGGTAAGGGAGTCCAGTGGTTCCTAAGACTAAAGGAGTTATAAGGAAGTTTGAACCTCCTTTCCTTCATTTTGAGAATGGAACGGCACTTAACATTGCCTGCCACTACGTATTTCGGGGTCATTTCACTTGGTTAGGAAGGTTCCTAGCTAATGGACTATTGACGGCAAACAAAAGGTTTCATGGGCTCAACCGAAGGGAGGAACTCTCGCCCTCCGTAGTAGAGTGGCGAAGTCCCTCCCATGAAGCGCTCAATGAACTACAACTCTGGTCTGCATACGTCACAACACCAAAAGTATGGCCCGTCACGTTAGCACATTTCACTCTTTCTTCAGGAATGAAGCGAAAGTATTAAAGAGGTGAAAATCACTACAGTCGTGCGCATGTTGAGAAACCTGTACCTCCAAAAAGGGGAGTTAGTCAGTTCAGCTGCGGGACATGAAGTATAGTACTGATCCTCTTTGCAATCACATTAGTATGCATACAAGAGTGACAGGTGCTGTGACAGGTTACACCTGCTACTACTATAAGAGTTGCGGGTGCCGGAACTGCTAATACTTATGCTAAACGATCCCCTGTTGTATGCTAATGACCCGCCATATGACCCCTGTTCGAGGGTGGTTATCTATAATGACCCATATTGACCCAGCTGTTCGAGGTGTTATCCTATACAATGACCCCCCACTGTCGAGGGTGTTATCTACTAATGACCCCACTGTCGAGGTGTAGAAACATGGGGGGGCCGGGATCTGATTATGCCCCACGTAGTCTATTACTGTTGCAATCGAATTAGCCTTTGATGTCAATGTATTAAGATTAAGACTGTGACTCTAAGAAGGCAAGTTTGCGAATTTTAACACTATATTTACTGGCCTAGCTAGGATTTTTGGCTTTTTTCTCTGATTCTTGTGTTACTAACTGATACCTTTTAGATACCTTTGATGTATGCCAACACTTAACAACTGGGTAACGAATATGAAGTACGTTTGTAAGGAATTTGGTCTTCTTTTAATGGGCCTAGGCAATTTTCTTTAAATTCTCCTAGGTTACTTCCTGTAGTTTGGGACACCACCGTCACAAAATCATACTGAGTGTTTGTCAATATAAGAAATGCAATGTGTAACATGGTATTTGAACGGTAATGAGGCCCACAGTCAATCAAAGACCTGGAGAGGCAAAGGACAGGTGCACAAGGATGGAAGGAATGTTATCACTGGCCAAAACAAACTGTCCAACTACAGGAAGGTACTTGAGGAAGAGTGGAAAACCAAGGACTGCACTGTGCATGTTTGTGAGCAACTACATTGTCACTGCTGACCCACAGAGGGACTACACTCATTCGATTCTGGCCGAAAGGGGAGGAGGTGAAGAGCATCTGCCCAACAGCAGGAGTCAGCAGTTTGACATCACTGTACAGTGATCAGGAGGAGACAGACACAAAGATGGAGCTCCATGCCATCCATCTTGCAGAGTCATTTCCCGCATCATTGTGAGGTCTGATCACACAGGTGTGGAAGTACTGCTCATATATTATGGAAGCACAATACATGTTTGTTCCTCTCTGTGTACAATGCAGCAGGCCATGGAATGAAGAGAGCATCTGTCCCCATTAACACCACATGTGGAGAAATTGGTAAAAGACAGTCTAACTGTTATACCAGCATGTTGTGGCACTCCACTGGCTGTGGCACAACAAGTAGTTTGTACAGAATAGGAAAGACAATCAGCATCAGCAGGTTGTTTGTGAGCCCTGACCAGAGCTGTTTCTCATGCTGTGGCGAACGGAAACTGGGATTTCTTCAAAGAGGCCGTTTAGTTGGGCAGATGGTCCTGAAGCTTGTGGTGGGCGCAACATACATTTCTAACTGATCTACCAGCAGTGTCATGCACTCACTGGCTGTGGCACACAAACCAATAGTTCTACAGAATAGAAGACAACAGACCATTCACCAAACTCAAGACCCCATCTCAGCGAGCTCAAAGTATCTGGCCCATTTTGACTCTTGTCACGTTGCTAAGAATGTGAAATTTTGTTATCAAGTGAATGTACCATTGTCCCTTTTTTTCCGAAGGTTCTCGCGGTATATAGAAGGAATTGGAAACTGTTGTTGCAAACTTGGTAGAGGAATGTGTGGTGTCAGTAATTGCATCACACAACAGGATGACTGAGTGCTCTCGGGCAGGATCGGCCGTTATTGCAAGAGGATTGTCAGATTTCAGCCTAAATTGTAAAGAGCACGGCTTCTCAAGACCGCGATTATGGTCGTCCAGCTCTCACCAGACCCAACCTTTGTATATGGGGTGTAGTTTATCGCGTTGTGTTGTTGAAGGGCGTAGGAGTGTCAGAGATGGGGCCGTTCAACCAGTGCTATTTACAAAAACCCTTGCACCGGTTATCTGTTACGTGAGGAGACGAGTTATTACCTTGCGCATATGCAAAGATGGCCGCAAAGTGTGGAGCTGACAGTGTGATATATGCCTCAAGAGTCTCGTGATACTTTTCTCTCTCATTGTACGATACCTGTCTGTTATAGTTTGTATGTTGAACAGTGTCCCTAACGTTCTGAGGAGTTCCTGAAAATTGTAGGAGCAATTCCTTTTTATGTCGCTATTATCTAGGCATGATCGTCCTGATACATAGATGTCCTCATCACCATTATGTTTGAAGATTTGTGTCGAGTTCTAAGGTATAGATGTAATTTTAGGTGGAATGAATTACGAGTAACTGATCTAGTAAGTTGTAAAGGTTCCAGTTCAATAACAACCCTGTACTATTTACAAGTTTTGTGTTTATGGAGGCCGTGCTTCGCCCAATGTTGATAGTGTGTTGATTGATAGTAGTGTATGGTTGTGTGTGGTGTGCTGTTGTGTGTATGCTTGGTAGTATGTTGTGGGGATTGGTGTGTTCAGTTGTGTGTGCATGCTAGTATTTCCCTCTCACAAAATATAAGTGGGGCCATCAGAGAGTGATCATTCTTAACTTATCCCCTTGTGTCTGTGTGTGTGAATTGACTGTATCAGAGAATGAGGTGCTTTGTGTCTACTGATGATGATGCTATTTGTCGTGAGTTGTGAGTATCGTTGTGTATCGGATGTTGTGCTCTGTTGGTACTGATAGAGGTTGTGTGATGTGTTGCAGTCGAAGCCCGAGACAATTCGAGTAATGGTATATTTTTTAGGGATTTCAGTTTTTACTGATAAGATGAAGAGAAAAGTGATTGAGTCCTATTGTTCCTATCACCAAAAAGTACGAATTCCCGTCTAAACCAAAGCTAACTGTAGTGCGTTCAACACCTGTCCTATTTTATTAGTCCGGTGCTTGGATTTGTGCTGCTGTTATGGTGTGTGTTGTTGTGTCTCGTGTTGTGCTGTTGGTTGTGTTTTGTGGGGTTGTGGTTGTTATGTGTGTCCAGTTGTTGTACATCCTCAGTTTTCTTTGTTTTTTTAGAGAAACCTTAAAGAAAGGATCAGTAAAGTGGAGTTCTGCTGTGAAAGCAATGTAAAGATTTGTATGTTGGGAGCGAAGTCTCGTCGTAGTAATTGTGGGGTGTATTCGATTGTGCACATCTATGCTAGCAGTATATATATAGTATGTGTGACCAGGAGATTAAATTTGCCCCAATCGCCTTTTCCTTTTACTGATTTCTACGGCATCCAGGCAGTAGGATGCCGGAGGGTGTCGTGTGTAAATACGCACGCGCTCCCAGCAGCTTTTAATGTTGCATTGTGTGAATCTTTTAGGTTCCGATGGTTGAGTTCTAGTCATTATGATATATTTTAGTCCTATGTATTTCTGAACCGGTGTTTAGCGACCTTGTGTTGTTGAGAGTGCGAGGGTGAACATGCTAAATGCAAGGAGAGAACGGTCACGAGTTCTGTTTTATTTCTAGGACTTGGTTTGTAGTAAGCCCTGGGGAGGCCCCGCTCGTGCGACCCCGAAGGAGCGCGCCTCAGAGGCATTCCGACGTGCTGGGTCGCAAGAACCTGCCTGAGGAGCGTCAGGGTTGCAAAATCTGTACTGCTCTTTTAGGTCAATGGTTGTATTTGTT
>NW_011369945.1:20328362-20343921 GCF_000735185.1 Notothenia coriiceps
TTTCTCAGTTACAAAGTGTGTGTTTTAATGTACCCCGTCTTCACATGGTCCGTAGTAGGGCGATTGAGAGGAACGTTAAGCCGGATTACTAACGTGAGTATCGTCCCTCCGAGTGGACGGGGCCCTAAACAAACACAGACAACAACTGAGGGGGGGGGGCGGCGGGCCGTTTTGGGTGTGAGAGGGGGGAGGTGGACGACGACACAGGGCAGCAGTGTGAAGAGCGACGTATCAGCGCGAGCGCGAGCACAAACCACAGGAAGAAAACAAGACCAAGACATCAATGAGGCAAATATCATTTCAAAATAAAACAGGAAACTATAACACAACCTAAAATCGATAGCGACCAAAACAACCCGGCTGGAGTCGTTACTCAGTGGTGCATGCTCCTGAACACGGACTAAGAAGTATGTATTACACTGAGCAATTGAAAAAACATTAATTGTTGATTCTTCATGACTGAGACCTAAGGAGCAAAGCCATTCGTTTCAGTGTCAAGAGTGTGTTTTAAAATAAAGCTTTTTATGTTCATCCCCGGTTTCCTCAATGATGAAGAGATCGCCCTCGTGTTAGCATGGCAGGGAGTCTGCAGGAGCTGCCACACTTTGCCATTAGAATGTACGTGTCGCAGTCGTCCTGGATCTGTCTCTAATGACTCTCAGCTAAACACACCCCCTCTTGCATGCATTCCCATCGAAATGCTCATATGGTTAACCGCAGATTGCAGATAAATTTGTTCTCTCTCTCGTTATCTGGGCGACTCCATGCCTCGTTTCCTTTGTGCTCGTGTTAGCAAATGCATCAGACTGCTCTCACGACATCAAGGTTCTCTCACAGACCGCGAGCACACAGGTCTTGCAATATGTATGAGCTAATGCTGAGGAAATTAAACGTTATTGATCCTCCTCACCGCCCGTCGACGTACGTGTGTGTGTGTGTGTGTGTGGTGTGTGTGTACTGTGTGCGTCCGTGTGTCGTGTGGGTTGTGGGTGTGTGTGTGTGCTGGGTGTGTGTGCTGTGTGGTGTTGGTGTCCTACGATGGAAATGCCTGTCGCAGACAGCTGCTACCGGTGGCATAGCACAGACTCCTGCTTTCTGCTCCCATGATCGTGTACTGCTCTCTGTTTCTCTGCAGCCTTTGGCCACCCATCACACCACCTACCACACAAATCGATACACACACTTAGATTGTCCTGTGTATTCCAAGAGACATATCCCTGCAGCTCATCGCTCGGTTCATACTTGCATCCATTTAGTAAGCTACTAAACGTGCAGCAGCAACCTGCCAAAAAGGCAATATTTTACAGTGTAGGACTTTTCTCTCATTTATCAGAAAAACCGAAATCCCTAAAAAATATACCATTACTGAATTGTCTAGGGTGCTATTGAACACTAAGCAGTAGATGTATGGAAATATCTGGTACAGTTCTATTGCAAATGAGATTTCTTTAGACATAGGCCTACCTCTTCTCTGATACAGTCAAATTCCGAATGGGGGATAAGTCGCACTATAGCCTATAAGTTAAGAATGCTTACTCTGATGGTCATTATATGTGGAGAGGGAAATACCAGATGGCTGAACTACATCACCAAATAGTCAGAATAAGAGTAACCCAATACAATCAAGTGTATTAGTTCTAAATGGCAAGCCTCTAAAACATAGGTGTAAATAGTACAGGTTTTATTGAAACTGGAACCTTAATTCAAAGTACAGTATACAATTAATCAAATGTTTCTGTGAGAGGTCAAGCATATAGATACTAGAATATAATGTTAAATGTCAGGTTCCTCAGAAACGTTAGGGGACACATTTTGACATTCTGCACAGCAGTTGCAGAACTCCGTCCAGGGAAGGCCAACAGAGAGGCACTGGCACTTTCCACTCTCTCCACACTTTGCATCTTTGCAATATAAGTGAGTAATGTCTCTCACTTCTGTAGGTGCTGGGGGTTTTGTAAGTAGCACTGGTTGAATGGCCCCATCTCTGACAATCCACCCCCTGCCAACAGGACTCCATAACAAGGGTTTGGGTTCGGGCTGTGACACCATATCGCTGTCTGAAACATTGCTCTTTGTACATGTTGTTGAAATGCATCCTCTGTTGGCGGCAGATTTTCCGAGGCTGCATCTGTTGTTGATGCAATTATGAACCTCAGTTCATCCAAGTCTGTGCACATCAGTCCAATTTCCTTTTTCTTTTTCCATATAGTAGCAGAAGCGCAAATGATCTTGCAACTGGCAAAGACTCTTCCAAGCTGGCAGAGAGTCCAAAATGGGCCAGATCTTTGAGCTCGCTGACAGATGTGGGTCTTGGAGTTTGGTGAATGCTGTTGTTTTTGCCTATTTGTACAAATAACTGTGTGCCACAACAGTCAGGTGCATGAGCGATGCTGGGGTAGACATGTAAGTTGTCGCCCAGCTTCAGGACCATCTCCAACCTAAGCGGGCCTCCTTTGAGAAATTCAGTCCTGGTCTTGCCGTTCCGCCCAGACCGGTTTTCCTGTATCACATCGTCGCCGTCCGCCAGGGAGCAGCCTCTTAGCTCCGGAATGCCGGTTCGTCGTTCAAGCCACCAAAGAAATTGTGCCCGGCTAGAGCCAACAGCAGCGCCATGACGTCACGCTTACGTTGAGGCGGGGGCGGGGCGGGATCAACTCCTGAAACAAACACAAGAAGCCGTTGTTTATCCAGTTGTACACAAGGATGGAGCAACTTAACAGACGCAGCAGTGTTCTCCACTGAAACCGAGACCAGCTACCTACCTGGCAATGACTGGTCTTCTGAAGGAGGGGTAAGAGAAGCGCTGGAGCACAAGTCGGGCGCATTGTTGTTGTCGTGGTCGTGTCAGCGTGTGAGGGGCCAGCGCGCGCGTGTTTCCGCGGCGGATTTGGCTTTATGAAGCAGGCCACCGCAATACGGATTACGTCATGAACGCAAACGTTTACGGTCATGACGACAGAACGATGACGCAAAGACGCAGCACCAGTGACTCTGGCAGATGTGAAAAGGAGCCGTAGACGTAGAACCAGAAAACGGTTTTGGAACCTGACAAAGACTAATAGTACGGGAGCTTTGACCGGTATATTGCTGCGTTTGCTGTGATCGAGTAACAGAGGGCCCGGTTGTACATGTGATAGACGTGTCTACAGCATGTCATGCTGGCCTGTGTGCCAGTGGCCACTGCTGTGGCAGCAGAGCAAGGTACTTTGTACAGAAATCCCCAGGAAAGACAACAGCATTCACCCAAACTCAAGACCCATCTGCAGCGAGCCTCAAAGATGCTGCCATTTTGGAGTCAGCGAGCTCAAAGATCTGGCCCATTTTGGACTCTCTGCCAGCTTGGAAGAGTCTTTGCAAGTCGCAAGATCATTTGTGCTTCTGCTACAATGGAAAAAGAAAAAGGAAATTGGACTGATGTGCACAGACTTGGATGAACTGAGGTTCATAATTGCATCAACAACAGATGCAGCCTCGGAAAATCTGCCGCCAACAGAGGATGCATTTCAACAACATGTACAAAGAGCAATGTTTCAGACAGCGATATGGTGTCACAGCCCGAACCCAAACCCTTGTTATGGAGTCCTGTTGGCAGGGGGTGGATTGTCAGAGATGGGGCCATTCAACCAGTGCTACTTACAAAACCCCCAGCACCTACAGAAGTGAGAGACATTACTCACTTATATTGCAAAGATGCAAAGTGTGGAGAGAGTGGAAAGTGCCAGTGCCTCTCTGTTGGCCTTCCCTGGACGGAGTTCTGCAACTGCTGTGCAGAATGTCAAAATGTGTCCCCTAACGTTTCTGAGGAACCTGACATTTAACATTATATTCTAGTATCTATATGCTTGACCTCTCACAGAAACATTTGATTAATTGTATACTGTACTTTGAATTAAGGTTCCAGTTTCAATAAAACCTGTACTATTTACACCTATGTTTTAGAGGCTTGCCATTTAGAACTAATACACTTGATTGTATTGGGTTACTCTTATTCTGACTATTTGGTGATGTAGTTCAGCCATCTGGTATTTCCCTCTCCACATATAATGACCATCAGAGTAAGCATTCTTAACTTATAGGCTATAGTGCGACTTATCCCCCATTCGGAATTTGACTGTATCAGAGAAGAGGTAGGCCTATGTCTAAAGAAATCTCATTTGCAATAGAACTGTACCAGATATTTCCATACATCTACTGCTTAGTGTTCAATAGCACCCTAGACAATTCAGTAATGGTATATTTTTTAGGGATTTCGGTTTTTCTGATAAATGAGAGAAAAGTCCTACACTGTAAAATATTACCATGATTTCACAATATTTAGCTGTAATATTTTACAATAAATTACTGTTTTACCACTTTACAGTCTTTACCTGAAATGTTCACAATATAATACTGTAATTTTACTAATTGTAATTTACTGTAAAGTCACAGTATTTAGTTGTACTTTTATTCTAATTTACTGTAAAATATGTACAGTAAATTACTGTGAAGTATTTACAGTAAATTACTGTGAAATCCATGCAACTAGTAGCCAGTAGCCAGTAAACCACCTGGTTCATACCCCAGCAAATCTAAAGAGGATAAGAGAGGTCATTCTCAAGTTATGGGCTTTTTAGTCACCTTTCCCACATTCGGCCTGGTCTAATTTATCTTTTTCAGGGATTGGGGTAGTTCTATAGAACCCAAAAAACCTTTTTTCCCCAAAATAAAATTTGACAACAATCAATTTCATTAATGGGAGACCCTAAAGATAAGAAAAAACATTGTTGTCATTTGTTCTACCTCGTGTAGGGGTATCTCAAAATCTGAGGGCCCTTCCTGCTAGACTACTAATTGTCTCCATGCTTGAATGTTCAAAAAGCTCTTTATTTTTCTCATACTGCCTTTGCTGCAGCACCTCTTTTCACCCTCTGTCTGAAACCAGAGCCCAGTCTGCTCTGATTGGTGAGCTGGCCGGATCTGTTGTGATTGGTTAACCACTAAGAGATGTCCTGCCCTTTAGCCTATCACGTACAATGTGTTGGAGGGCTAGCCAATAGTCAATGAGTGTTCCATAGTGACTGTCACTTTGCTACAGAAGTTAACAACAGTCCAATGAAGGAGTTTAAGGCATGGAAGTGTGTTGGTAAATTAGTGAATGCTGTGCATCTAAAACACTGAAAGTCTCTGTGTTTATTAACAGTTTAACACGTGCATGTCTTTACCTTCCATCCTTGTTGCTGTCCAGCAGTCGGAAGGTGCTCTCTGAACTGTTCTGACCTCGGACCCCTGCAACAGGAAACACATCGGAGTTAATGTTAGCAGCAGTAATATCTCCAGCACAACGCTCTGTCTCTCTTGAATGCTCACTGAGAGGAGGGGATGGAGAACAGGACAGGGCTGCAGATGGATTTAGGAAGTAACTGAGGGTGGGGGGTGTAATCAGCAGTGAGTGGGCCGTGCAGGAGTAAAATCCCGTCAGAGTCCAGAATGCAATCAGGAGGCTTTGTGCTGCAGTTGGCTGCTCACACAGTGATTTCCCTCTCCGCCCCCCCCTCCTCTAAAGAGCATGTGACCCGGATGATTGACTGTGAATGGAGACGAAGTTCTCTTGTGTGTGCCCCCCTCCCTCACTATATGAAGGGGCAAACTGATTGCCCCCTCAGTCTGGGGAAAAGCACTCTACATAATGCTAATTGCACATCCGCTGCAATTAGCTCTCGGTGCTAATTACAGAAAAGCTAATTGTGGAATTAGCATTTTTCCTTCCGTGGAACAGCGCTGCGCATGTGCTGAGTGTGTGCAGCCGTGAATCCATATTTATAAAGCTGTGCTGGTTTTTATTGACTTTAGGAAGATGCACACACGGGCGGCTCAGCTGTGTTTGCATCTATTCCCCAGCGCTCCTCATTCTCCGGGAAACATGTCCCATCTTCCTCCTCCTCTTCAGAGCTTCCTAGAGATGGGGTGTGTAGGATAAGTGAGGAGACAGAAAGGAGGCCATGTTTTCTAATGGACTCCATCACTCAAGCTGCAGCATACAGTAACACAAAGAGGGGAGAGAAGGGAAGAGCCCCTGTGTTACTGCGAAGCTAACAGGAAACACTTTAGAGACAAGGAGTTACATGGAGACAGGAAGTGATCTCTCTCTGCAGGTGTAGCTCAGGTACTTCACACACAAGTGGATTAACCTCAGCTTAAGCGATACAATTTGTGCTGACTTCACGTATCTGATGTTCTGGTTTTACAGATCAGAAGCAGAATGGTCTTTAAACTGCAGCATGGACCGTTTAACGATAGAATAACGGGATGCAGCGGCCCGGGTGGCCAAGATCTAGCCTCAACATGCCGTGTGCATCTCTCCTGCTTTTTAAAACGAGTTTACAACATATTAAGATCATTAAAAAGGAAAAAAAACGATGGTAGAATAGATGTTATAGCTTTTGTTTCTCTGAGAGAAGTGATCTTATACCAAGTTAATGCTATTGCTAACAATGTTAATAATGAGGATATGACAAATCATGACATTAATCATGGGTTGGAAAACAAACCAAATGTGGAAGTAATTTTGAGGAAGTTTGCCAATATAGGGTGTCATGACTGTGAAATGATTTGATTTGATCACCCATCATAGATTATGGAAGCTATTTAGATAGGAGAGATCTTCAGTAATGGTACTCTATTCAACCCAGTCGCTCCCGAGGAGAGATAACGAGGAGAAGCAGGAGAACCAGGTCACCTGATTTCAGAGGAACGTCAGGAAATCAGATCGAGACAGACAAACAGCAGCTCTGCAGATTGAACGTACAGAGAGGGATAAATATAAAATAGTACCATCATGTCGGATAAACATCATGAGGAGGCACAGACCTCCAACTGAACCCAACGCTGACTGAGGCGGCTTAAAGAAGGTAACAAAAAACAAACCAGCAGGCACATGATCAGAGTCTGTGTTACTCAGGCTATGCTCAAGAATGTGCTCTAAATAATCTGACATACACGGTTATAATTATCACACTTCAGTGTGAGCAGCAGAGTATCATCCCTGAGTCACTGTAGAACTTCTTCCAGATGAGGAACATTTTAGAAGAAAAAAAACAAAAATAGCACATAAAGCCCTGCAGACCGTGAGAGCCTCAGCAGACTGTATACATAATATAATATGTACTGTAACATGGTACATTGCACAGCTGTGGGACAAGTAAACAACTTCTGGTTCAGATTTGTTATTATCTGAATTTAGAAAAAATGAAAGAAATATTATTCTGAATTAAAGTGTTAAAGTTAAAAAGTGATAGAAAGAGGACTTTTCTCCGTCTGCATGTGTTTCAGAGTTTAACCTCCAGGTGACGGAGCTTTAATGGGAAAACACACACACTTACTGGTGTCTCCTGCCTCCAGAGCTTTCAGGGTCTGCTCCGCCTCATGCTTCCTCCTCCTGTGCTCCTCCAATTTGATCTGCAGGTCTTCTGCCACCTGCTGCAGCTCCCTCAGCTGCGCCTGCACACACACACACACACACACACACACACACACACACACACACACACACACACAACACACTACACACACACACACTACACACACACACACACACACACACACACACACACACACACACACACACACACACACACACACACACACACACACACACACACACACACACACACACACACAATCATAAAACGTTCTAAAATCATCAAGGATTTTATGAAACAGTCAATTAAAAGTGTTTTCCAAATGTTTGTATTATTAAAGCTGCATATTCAGAGCAATAAATGAAACATGGCCGTTCTGTTCCCTGCAGAAGCCTCAGTGTACCTGTTTCTCCCTCCACAGCAGGACCCCCTCCTCGATGAGCTGCTGCTTCAGCTGCAGACCCTCGTCCAGCGTCCTCATCTGGCCTTCCACGTACGCCCGCTCCCTCTGACCCAGATTCCTGCAGGAGTAAAGTAAACACATCATCACTCCAGCATGTATTCAAACATGTATGGAGTGTGTCCAACACATCATAATAAAGACATTCTGAGATGTATTCTACTCATTTATTGAAAGGGGAAATGATGCCTGTCTTCAGGGAGTATTGTGGATATTGTGATGCATTACATTACACAAATATGGAGACATTACACCCTCTGGTGGCGATGCATCATCATTACAAAAGAGATAAGATGTTTTTATCAATGATTACAATACATTACATTTCAGTTTAGATCATCTTCAAAGTGATTTAAAATAACGGTATGCTGGTAGATTTCCACTCAAATAAACGAAATATTTGTTATATATAATTGTGCATGTGCTGTGTGGAGGTGGTGGTTGTGATGACTGACCAGCAGGAGTTCTGGCAGCGAGCGTGGCTGTTGTATTCATCTGAAGCATCGCAGCAGTCTGCACACACACAGAGGACATTTAATATCATTTATTATTAACACATTATTATCTGCAGTGATTGCTGTCATGTAGGGCCGCATCGATCAAACAGAAAAATGATTGATGACTATTTTAATAATCATGCAACAACGTCAGAAAGGTCTGTTTCTAGTCTCTAATCTGGAGATGTGCTGCTTCACTCTGATTTATATCAAAGTGAAAAGCTTTTGGACATTTAAACACATCACTGAGACACTGGGACGTACCCTCTTCACCATATTCTGAGATTGTATAGAACACATACTAAGAAGAAACAGACAATAATCAGCAGATTAATGGATGGTGAAAGTAAACGTTGGTTCCAGGAGATTAAAGGAGGGAGGAAAAGGAGACCATTTTTAATGGCTGCTATTTGTTTCCTCCACAGGTTGCATGAAGTGTGCTGAAGGTGCTGCGGACGGACAGAGTGGAGGTGTGGACGCTGGAAGTGATTTTAAAGAAGTGTGGAACAACAGCAGGATGGAGGACATCAAGCTGTTCTGCATGGATGAGATTCATTTGTGCAAGTATAAATCTGCTGCGTTCCGTCAGCAGGAAGACTGACGGCCTCCCTTAAACCTGAGTGAAGATGTTTGTCATATCATATCGTATAATAGAAGCCTCACCGCAGATGCCATCGTTGACTCGTGATGATGGGATGTAGTGTGGGCGGAAACCCAGGTTGGTGCAGTAGAAGCGCCCCCGTGGACAGGCAGAGGTTCCTGCAGGGAGCAGAGGACCACTGCATCACTAACACACCGTCAGAACAGAATGCATATGAGTGGCTGTTGCATTGACAGTGCGAAAGAGTACAACCGTGTGGAAGTTTTAGAGTTGCTATTGTGTGTGTGTGTGTGTGTGTGTGTGTGTGTGTGTGTGTGTGTGTGTGTGTGTGTGTGTGTGTGTGTGTGTGTGTGTGTGTGTGTGTGTGTGTGTGTGTGTGGTGACCTGGCTCGTCGGAGCCGTCCTCACAGTCGCAGTAGTCGTCGTTGACCTGCTCAAAGGGGATCACTCTGGAGCCATCGATGCACAGGAAGGACCTTCGCTCCCTGTAGAAACGCTTATCTGTCTCCGAAAAGACAACATATATGAAAACAGCTGCTGACCAGACAGAGGAGTCAGGAATATTGTTGTCCTATTCTGCTTTTCCCCTTCCTGTCTTGTGTTCTTTTTATATTACATATTATTATTATTACATGTCACTTGTTAGACGCTTTTATCCAAAGCGACTTACATACAGTACTGTGGACAATCCCCACAGGAGCAATTTGGGGTGAAGTGTCTTGCCCAGGGACACAACGACATGCGGACTGCAGTGGGATTCGAACTTGCTACCCCGTGATTTAAAGTTCAGCGCACAATCCCACAGAGCTACAGCCTCATTTGTGTATTCTGTTGCATGCAAATGGTCTGCAAGGCTAAAATCCATGTGTTACTTCCAGAGAGAGTTTCTCTCCCTGTTCTCCCTGCCTGAAACTCCTCCATTGGACTCCTTTTTTCCCTTCCTGAGCATACTCTGGAACACTTACTAAATATACACTCAACACTAATATGAATCTGAACGTGAGCAG
This sequence comes from Notothenia coriiceps, assembly GCF_000735185.1. Taxonomy (NCBI): domain Eukaryota; kingdom Metazoa; phylum Chordata; class Actinopteri; order Perciformes; family Nototheniidae; genus Notothenia; species Notothenia coriiceps. The sequence continues at coordinate 20,338,325 of NW_011369945.1, forward strand.
AATAGGGACCCTTTAAATAGTCCAGACAGAAGAGACATGTTCTCCTGTATAAAAACACAGATCAGTAATGATTGCTAATGTACAGCAATGGCAGGTTCTTCAAGATGCAAAGGTTTTATTGTCATATTGAAGACATAAAGAAGGAAATGGAGCAATTAAACAGGGCCGATAAACTAAATAATAAATGACGCTCTCAGGTGACCCGGTAACAGGTGAGCTAGCAGCAACAAGACAGCCTCAGGTAACACTCTGGGTTAACTGTCAGGTAACACTCAGGTAACTCACAGGAGGACGAGATGCCTCTGAGTTTCCGGGTGGCTGCAGAGCCGCAGAGGCGCGCGGCGGTGATGAAGAGGAGGAGGGAGCAGCTGAAGAGCAGCTTCATGTCCGGAGACTGACCCGTTCAATGCACATTCAAACACACCAGAGAGGACATGTCTGCACTTCCTCAAACATGCGGTCATGTGACGCCTCTCAGCCTTCCTATTGGCTCTCATTAGAGCCACATGTGACTCCTTCGACCAATCACAGGAGAGCATTACTTTTTCAGATTTGTTTCGACCTTTTTCAAAATGTGAAGACAAACGATGTAATGACATGTGAGTGTTTAAATACTGATAACCTTATTACACTGATCACATGATGTATTTTATTTATAAGTCATGTTAAAACGCTAACATTTGAATAGGTTCAAAAGGATTGTTAGATGTTATCGTCAGAAATAATGAAGAAAAGCAGAGCATGTTTGAAAGCTTTATTAAAAAAATATATATATTTACAGTATAAAAGTATGGCTTTAGTTTGAGGCACTTTAATGTGAAATCAGTCGACATTAATCAAATGTTCAAAACGATCATTTGTCGGAGCTGAGTCTGCTGTAGAACCCCGGGCTGCACCGGGACTCTTTCTGCAGGGAGGATAGGTCTCTGATCATGCCCGGGAAGGAGTAGGAGTCCAGTGGGGGCCGCAGGGGGAACATCGGCATCAGTCCGGAGCTCATGTACGGGGACATGAAGCCCCCAGCGGAGGAGTAGGCTAGCCGGAAGGGGTTGAGCCCGAGACGGGGGCTGAGCCCGAACATACCCTCTCCTCCTGCTGCCGGGGGGTGCATGTGCAGCGGGGAGAAGGCAGACCTGCTCCCCAGAGATCCGGAGGGGAGCTTACCCTCCGAGTCCAGCTGGTTCTCCTTGGAGCTAAGCACCAGCTCTATGGACCGGACCAGGTCTCCTTTACAAGTCCGCACCATGGACTCCAGCGTGTCCCGTCGCTGCTGGGGGAAGATCTTGGCCATAATGTCAGTGGGGTCCCGCTCCAGACCCCGGAAGTCCCTGGGCTTCTCTGATTCGCTTCCTGACTCCGGGTCCGAGGAGGAGGGGGGGCTGTGCGGACTGTCTGCACGCTCTGAGCGCTGCTCATACAACGGGGAGGGGCTGCTGCTGTCTCCGGTCAGTGAGGTGCTGCTGTCTCTGTTTGGAGACACCTCGGTCCTTTCAGCTGGGGATGGCAGCCTCGCGCTGTGAGGGGCGAACAGGGGCCGAGCCAGGAACCCGCTGTACAGGCTGAACCTGCTCAGTGCGTCATCTGAAAGTAGAGGAGCTGATTTAGAATCACAACGATCCAACGATCTGTGCGTAAAAGTATTTCAAAGTGAAACAATATGCAAGGTTCTCTGTGCGTGATAAGTAAAACCGAGTGCCCAAAGTTATCTGTGCTTAAAAGTATTTAAAATTGAAATAATTTGTGCCGCAATGATATTTGCATGATTTAATTCCAAATCAAAACAAGTGTCCAACGTTCTGTGCGTAAAGGTCCGAGTTAACGACATGTTGTTATATTTCAGGGTAACTTCAATGTAAAAGCTACTAATAAACCCCATATGGTAACACAATCTAACTGTGATTTACGTTTATTTTAGAACATTGTCACGCTTTTCACTCACCATCTTTGTGGCTCTCCTCTCCAAACACACCGAACCTGTGCGCAGCGCTGCTGGAGGCTGCTTGGGACGCAGGAGGACCTCCACTCTCCACGGGGTACATGATCCGGAGGTCCCGGGCCTCGCTCTCCTCCTGGGCCTGCTGCCTCCTCAGGGCCACCTGCGCAGCCATCACGCGCTGCCGCTCCGCTATCAACGTGCACTTTGCGCACACGCAGTCTCTCCAGCGACAGAAACGCTTGTGGCCCTTCAGCGCAGACACCACGCCGTGGTTCCTGCACCTTGCGCACTTCGGGGTGCGGGGGTAGCCTCTCTCCAGAGCGGGATTACAGGCCCGCAGGAAGAGATGAGGGGGCCGCATAAGGGACGGAGGAACCTGCAGACCCCCGAGAGAGGAGGCACTATGCCCGGCCAGGCCGAGTTGGCTGATCCTGCTTTCCATTACGCACAGAGAGGTAAAGTCCCAGTGATGCTCCTCTGAGGGACTGATGCTTGGCGGTCCTGCAGCAGCTCCTTATAGGTGGTGCTCCTCCATGAAACTCAACACCGACACTCCCCCTTCTGCAGCCTCTGAACACCAGCATGTTTATTTGTATCCGGATGAATGGTGCTCTAATCTGAGCATACACACAGCTGCAGATCAGAACAACACTTAAAAGTGATATGTAAGGAAAAAGCACTCAGAGTTACATTACAGTTTTTGATGCTTTAAGAGTTTTTAATTTTAGTTTAATCTGCAGTAACCTGTTGCTTAGAAAGAAGGAGGACTGAGCTCCTTCTCAGAAATCATAAATTAATTTAGTCTTCCCTGCTTTGCAATAAATTTATGATTACACACATCATGTTTTTTATGATGAATGTGTTTCTATAAATAAAGTTGGTATTCATAGCCTCAGGTCAGCTTCCTACAATTCGCCAAGAATATCCTCTGGTAATGTCTTAACACAACAATGGCCCTGACAGCCAGAGAGCAACAGGTAATTACCTACCTGGTTATTCTGCTCTACAAATTAGCTCCACAAAGGACCCATCTGTCAACACACACTAATCACAGCTTGTCACATGTTTCATTCACATCTGTGCATTCACACTGATCCAGTTACAGGCAGCAGATTGTCTTACTGTCATTACCCAGAACAACACCGGGAGCAGAGTAACTAGTGGGGGGGGTGTATATTTTCCTATAGAGTGTGCAGAAAGACAGTAAGGTGTTGTATTACCTTCAGAAAGACTTCCCACCTCCATACATTACAACCAAGCATTGGTGTGTGAGATGAGCATGCAGATATAAAGAGGTTTGTGCTGATAGACGCAGATCACAGGATGATAAATAAATGCAGCGTTATCATCTCATCACTGTGCAGGGGAATTTGAGGTTGGCACATGAAGCTGCTCTCACCTGGTGAGCAGTGTGTTAGTAAGTCACAGTCTTATACTAAAAAGTGACCAATACAGCTTGAACCGGAGCACTTTGGGGATTATAGAGTTGCTATTGGCAGAGTTCATCTGTTTTCATAATTGTAAGTGTTTGTCAGTATATTTGAAATGAGTAGGTTAGACGTTAGCTATCTTACAGCAGATCTGCAATAATATCTGAAAGAATCACGCGATCACATTGTTAAAATAAACCGATAAAACGTACGTTTCCAACAACCTGACAGATCTTCATTTGCATGTGTTTTGGCACATTTGTGTTTTTATATTTGCATTGATTCTGAAACTTCAGTAGCCTACATTTCTTTTAATTTAAATAATAAATAACTTAAACTTGCACCCGTCGACCATCGTAGAATGGGCTCGTAAGAGCTGTTTTATTTGGATTACGAATACCAATGTGTTAAAGATTTACTCCTTGGATCAGTTTGCTTCAGTTTCATTTGGTCCAGTTCTAGAGTTTGCACACTTCAGTCAGTGTGTTTCAGGGCTATCAGATAAAGGTGCAGTTGTATAGACAGTGCGTTAATTGTTCTTTAAATCACTACATCAGAGGACAGGGCTTTATCTGGAGAAGGTGGCGGCTAATCTGCACCTCATCTCACCAAACCTGACTAGCTCTGCCCGACAGAATCAGTAAATCAGGCTTCTCCTATCTGTAACTGTCACACTGTGTATCGTCTACATTTTCTGTTATTGTTGCCAACTCTGACGCTCTTCTTTTAAACATGTCTCCACAGTATGAGCAGGTAAACAGATTGCCAGTCCTTCAGATGGGGGGGGGTGTGATCTCCCGGGGGGGGTGTGATCTCCTCTTCAGATGTGTACTCTCTCATCTGTCAGTCAGGGCAGCCTCCACCTCTTTCCTGACGGGTCAATGAACTCCAACCATGCACAGGGTCAATCTATTCTCTTTGTATGAACACAAGTGTCTGCACACATTTGCGCAGTTCAACTACACACTTGAGTTCAGCTCTCAGGATCATTCGTCCTTTTCTTTCTGCGTCTGTTGCTGTAAGACCCTGTGTCACTGTTTATGTGCAAGTGGCCACACTTATATTGTAACAAAAACAGCAGAGAAAGCAGCTCTGCCTCAGCAAAGCTCACCAAGCAGCTTCACTCTCAGTTCAGCTTTCAAGATCCTTCTTATGGTTTATGAAGGAGCAGAAGTTATACAACACAAACATCCAAACCCAAACCAGGAGCTTTGAACTGAGAACATTCACAGTTACCCCCTTTTCCACTGAAAAAAAAAATGGTTCTACTTGTGATAGTCTGACATGGAAACCTGTGTTGCCCATGTATTGATAACATCTGATAGCTGCTATAATGAAAAAAACAACAGAAACGGGTGGTCAATAATATCAAGGTAAACATAAACATTATCATGCAAATGCCTGGCTAGTGTTGCGTGACTTTATACAATATGTGCTGGGACGTGCTCGATATAAACTGTTGTGGCTCAGGTTAATCTCGCCCCTGTTCAGCCGTGTTCATAATGCAAATCTGATGTTTATTTAAAAAAAATGGTGGAAGTGAATAATTGGGTAAAGATGTATTATTAGAGGCCATGCATCCACACACACCTGTGCATCTGAATACCTGGACAATACATTACTCTGCCTCTCTATCTGGTGCCATCTTCCTCTCCCCTATCAGACCGCCCCCCCCACAGCTCCTCTGGTGGTCTCAGTCCATCAGGGCCCCTCACTTAACCTGCAGCGCCTCACTGACAGGGGACAATGAGCCAAACAGCCAAGTTTACTCACCAGCTCAGTGTGTGTGTGTGTGTGTGTGTGTGTGTGTGTGTGTGTGTGTGTGTGTGTGTGTGTGTGTGTGTGTGTGTGTGTGAGGCCCGGCACCTCCGGATCATGTACCCCGGGGAGAGTGGAGGTCCTCCTGCGTGTGTGTGTGTGTGTGTGTGTGTGTGTGTGTGTGTGTGTGTGTGTGTGTGTGTGTGTGTGTGTGTGTGTGTGTGTGTGTGTGTGTGTATGAGTGAGTATGGGGCACAAATGTGTGTGCCCCATTTGTGCCTGTTTAAATCATGCATATTACATCTGCATCAACACAGTGCATCTTTAGAGAGATGCAGGTTAACGTCTGTATACTACCTAACTGTGTGTATGTGTGTGTGTGTGTGTGTGTGTGTGTGTGTGTGTGTGTGTGTGTGTGTGTGTCTTAAAAAATGCCCTCATCACACTGAGCTTATCGCCAACCACTAAAACCT
>NW_011369945.1:20343961-20347830 GCF_000735185.1 Notothenia coriiceps
TCGTCGTCGTCGTCGTGTCGTCGTGTGTGTGTGTGTGTGTGTGTGTGTGTGTGTGTGTGTGTGTGTGTGTGTGTGTGTGTGTGTGTGTGTGTGTGTGTGTGTGTGTGTGTGTGTGTGTGTGTGTGTGTGTGTGTGTGTGTTTCCTGCTTTATTTACAGGTACACTTGCATGTCAACAGTGCATAACTCAGTGATCATCCTCTGACAGGAAGTTAATGACAGACACGAAAACACACTCTCTCTGCAAATATGAAGAAGCACTTTACTCCGGCATGAGTCAATACGACAGAGGAGAAGAATAGGAGGAATAGGAGGAATCCGACAAGTTTTTGTATGAATACATTTCAATTAGGTTGCTAAAAAAGAGCTTCTGTGTTGATTGTTTCAGATAAAACACTTTAACCTGAGCTCCTGTTCAGAGGATCTGTCCTCGCTGAATTTGTGTTTGCTGTGTGAGGATCATCCTGTTACTGAATCTGCTGTAAGAGGAGGGCAGCCAGTGAGAAATAAATATAATACTGTAACTTAATAGATTGAATTTAAAGGGTCACATGTGAAAATAAGTCTTGTGGGGTTCTGTTTTGTTTCATCAATTCAGAACCATGTGTCACGTTTAGTCTCTCTGTTTTAGCAGTACTATTAATACAAAATCTCACATTGTTATTGGAATAAAAAAGTGTAACATCATGCTTCTCTGCATTTCCGTTCAGGATCTGCAGGAACTATGCAGAGACAGATTAACCTGAGATAAAAATAACGAATGTTTTTCTTATTCAACTGTAACTCATCAGGTCTCACTGGTTTCTCTGGGGTAAACTCACAGGAGCTGAGTGTGCTGGAGAAGGATTTAAACCAGTACAAATACCTGAAAATGTACACACATTCTCATAAAACATGGCGCACATGTACCGACTAAAACGTATATTCTTTGAGTTTTTATGTTTCCTCTAATCTCTCATGATCTGTTGTCAGATGAAACTCCTATCAGAGACAGAGTTTAACACTATCAGCTTTTTATCAGATATACTGAATAGTTTTTGAGTACTTTCCCACAATCCTCTGCCAGAGATGTGGCACTGATGTCTCTCTGCCTCCATCTGATAAACTCACACCTCCTCCTGTTCAGCAGTGAGGAGCTGGTGGAGAAATAGGAGGAGAGGTTAAAGTGTTAAAAAGAGGAACTTTTGACATAAAGACATGTATATGACACGATGCGATGCGATACGGAATACTCACTACGTACATTTGACCTGGGATTACACTCTGTGTTTCATTAGAGGGTTGAGGATTGAGGATCGTGAGACCTTGTATCTCAGATTTCAGACGGTAACAGTTTATATTGACCGCTCAGGACATGGTTGGTGTCCGAGATAATGTGAATCTGTTATTTGGGTAGGTTGGGTCAGAATTTCTCAAACCTACAATCTTTCTGTTTTGACAATTCACAGATATGTTCAATGAGGTCTTTCCATGGCAGCAGATGGTATATCATTACACATGAATATGATATGTATCCCCAGCAGCGTTTTTGTGTCTTTTGCACTGAAATTACAACTGAATTAGCGTTTATGACCTGGCATCATTTAAAGGTCTCCTATTATACAATTTCTAGGCATATATTATAGGTCTCAGATATATAAAAAACATGTGTATGAAGTCTTATGCTCAAAATACCAAACAGGTCACCCATCTAGCCATGCCTCATACCCCTCTATTTCAGCCCTGTTAATGGCGCATTTCAACTACAGCGCAGAGCTCGCTTTAAGCGTGCCGTGCCCGGCCCGTTTTTGGTTGCGTTTCCACTTGGCGTAGTTTCGGCTAGCGGGTACTATTTCACAGTTTTTCTGGCCCCGTAAAATTGAGGTTCTTTCCGGGCCAACAACCAGGCTGAGTCGGGCTGAGTATGTTAAACTAGAGAGAGAATCGCTGGTCCGTGATTTAATTGTAATACACGTTTCAAAATGATGCCGAAGTAACAACATACTGATACCGGTTAGTAAAAACCATGAATTAATGCTTTGACAAGTCTGCAGACAGACGGCAGGCAAAACAACTTTTAAAATGCATGTTTTCTAAATGGAGATTGGCTAAGCTAACGCAGTATATGCTCCGACCGTCCACACTCACAACAACAGCCTATACAGACATAAATAAACCAGCGACTGTGGTTTGTAGTTGTTTAACTTTTGTCTAGTTTCTGAACAGATATGAGGAGCTGTGAGCTTGAGTGCTAACAGCTAACGGCTGATGTTGTTTTTCTGTGGTTCTCATTGAAGATGATGTCACGGCTCCGCCTACACTGCGTTACTATAGTTACTGCCCCAGCTACTAAACTGTAATGGAAACGCAGCATAAAGTGAGCCAGTCCTAACAAGGCCTAATGAGGCCTAGCCATACCGAGCGAGGCCCTGTAGTGGAAATGTGCCATTAGAGAACCGTGATTCTGGTCCGTAGCTTTAAAAAAAAAGAAAAGGAGATGGACCTTTAATGGCGCATTATGCAGGAGAATTCTACTGGCAGATACTTAGCTAAATGTTGCTGTGATTAACCGCCATATTATGTTCAAAACCACGTCAAGGATTATTTCTGAAACAGTATGGAGCTCAAATGCTTTTTCTCTTGTGGGTTTACCACAAGGTGAGTTCCTTTTTTATCCTGCTTTTTTACACAAACTCTCTCCAGTTAACTCTGAGTGTGAGCGATGCTTGCTAATGTAAACAAAGACCATATTACTTCCAAACACGTCACGCATTGTTTCTGATAGAGACGCAGCCCACATTTTCGATATTACGTAATATCGTAATATTGTACACCGTTTTTAGAGATTTGGGTACAGAGGAAAAGAGAGAGGGTGTTTTTTTCTGAAACTTTGTGAGTACACTCACAAAGTGGACACATATTTATGTATGAAAGGCATCAAAAGGTGCAGTTTGATGATAGGGGGACCTTTAAGGTGAATATTTGGATTTAAAGTCGATTTGTTTCCTTCACTGCTGCGGGGTAAACACAAAAACCTGGTTACCAATTGGTCACCGGCTCCGGCCCTGGAACTGCTTCAGCTGAGCTGCGCTGGCATCGAGCCAGAGGACGACAACATGCATGTGCACGGAGCAACACCTGGACACGGTTCAAAGCCCGTCCTGTGCAGAGACAGAGGACTGATAACAATGCTCACTGCAGTCTGTTCACAGTCACACACTGTAGATTACCTGCAGATAAAGCGGTGACCACAGGTGTGAACAAAGCACCTTTTCCAAAAACATTTACAAATGTGGGACTGTGTGGATCTGTGTGGAACTTTTTGAAGCTCCTTGCATCTCCACACTAGAGATAACCGGGATCTGTTATCAGGTTAGATGTTGTATAATTGTACTTCTGCAGTCCTGATGCGGGCGTTTCATTCTGAGGAGAGCTGTAGGGAATTATCTGATCCTGACTGAATCTTAAACACAGCTTATCACTGCCATCGTTGAGATGTGAAGATCCTCCTCATGAAGTTTCAGAGAGTGTGAGAAAGTAGTCCCCCTACTGAAGTTGTACAAATGTTTACACACTTTACAAAGTATTTTACTAAAGGCCGGTTATCTATGAATGGATGATGGATCGACCAGTCAGACTCAGAGTCATTAAACAGTCACACTTAAAACATGTATTCATATTACATATTTGTTTACACTGCCACGATTGCTGGTTTGTGGTTGGACGTGAGTGGCTAAATGTGTTATAAGAATGGTTAAAAATACGGAATTGACCTAACTACACTGAACAAAAATATAAATGCAACACTTTTGTTTTTGCTCCCATTTTTCATGAGATGAACTCAAAGATCTAAAACATTTTTTATTTACACAAAATAACCATTTCTCTCAA
>NW_011369945.1:20347854-20373982 GCF_000735185.1 Notothenia coriiceps
CTTTTAAAACGAAACGATTTAACAAAATTGCTAGTCAAAATACCAATACCACAGGACAATTTTTTTTTTTAAAGCAATATTTTTTGTGGCCCGAGCAGGCAAGTGGAAAGTACGTTATGCTGGCCCGGGGTGTCTAAATAGTGCTTCCGGGCCAGCGGGCCATTTATAATGTCGAGCCCTTACCGGCCGGCCCACATCGTCCGACCGGCCCACTTCAGTACCGGTCCATCGGGATTCGTCCCGATGGCCAGTTCGCCCCTGGCTTTAACTCACACCACCACCGCCTCTATTAAACACGAGATGGTCTAAAAGCACTCTCGTTGTTCGTGACCGTTTTCTACGTGCTGGTAAAATGGGGCAGCGCGAGGTGCGTAAATCCCCTGATGCTCCACAGTTCCCTACATTGCTGGAGGAACTGGTGCCGGTCCGGGGTTCATACATAAAATTAGTGTAAATGAGTGTGTCGCAAGAGGATAAGCTAGTTATCGCTCTTGGAGGGTCATCAGGCACAGATCTAAGGACTTGTATACAAGGGTGGAAGCGTGAGTCAAGGCGCCCCACTTAAACAGATAATTCCCTACCCCCTCTGAAACCTCTTAATTTTGACTAAATTGAGCTGGATGAACTTTGCTGGTACGCTGGTGTTTATTACGAGTTCATGTTTGTTTGTCTGATTGTTTGTATCGGGGGTCTATATTGGTTTGTCTACCCGCCGTCTTGTGCATGTTTTTTAGCAACTAATAATGAATCAGTCCATAGCCAGGGTCAAATAAACTAAACTTTAGTTAACTCACCAAAAATAAATGACTTTAGACAAATAAATAATATAAAGATGTAAAGCAAAATTCTGGTAGTATAAATGTGCTGTAAAATGAAAATAAATAGCAAAAGAGTGTTATTATGACTGTCTCTGAGTGTGCAGAGGAAAATGTAAACACGAAGCACACTGTTCAGGGTGTGCGCTGTAGGTGTAAGAAGAAAAGAAGATTATATTACTTTAAGAATACATTTTAAATTGTATTGCTGTTATGTTAAGATATTTTTGTGACCTTGTATAAACCCTATGCCCCGTCCTGCGCCCCGAGACCCTCCGAGGCATCACTGCTGGTCGTAAATACCTGCCTGAGGAGATCAGGGTTGCTAAATCTGTCTGCTCAATTAGGTCAATGTTGTATTATTTGTTTCATTTATTCTTTAATCTATGTATTGTATGGTAACAATGAAAAAAAATGTAATGTATTGAACACATTCCGAAACAAAGCTGATAAGACAGAACTAGACTCAGACATAATACGAATTATTGTAGAAACATTTTGCGCTGTTGCTGCAAAATGGAGACTTTGTTGATTATCTATTCCAACTGGCCACTGGATTCAGATAATTAATATAAGTTGAAGTTCAATTACAGTTTTAAATATAGTTTAACATTCTTTATTAAACTGCTTCAAATTATTTCTCGTATCAACCAATTGGTCTCCATAGACATTACTAAAATTCTAATAGTTGTTAAACTACTGACAAGTTTTCTGAAACCAAGCTTATGAACAAAAGAGTAAAGGTCGCTGGTTAAGCCAGGATCAATATATTTGTTGAAGTTTTTATTGTGTGCATAATAAATGTGTTAAATGAATTGAACAATTCTTTAAAAAGTATAATGTTGCAATCTCTTTAAAATAAGTAATTAGCAGTTAAAAAATAGATGTTGTTTTCCAAGGGCCTCTCCTTCACAGGCCTACACTTTAAAACATGAGACTTTCAAATCATAACAGACAGAGATCAGTATCACTTTGTGTTGCAAGCCAAATCCATGTAGGGGTTCTACTCGAGCCCAATTTAAATACCATGAAGAAAATGTTGTACCCAGCTCAAGTCAAATGTCAAATGTATTTAATAATGTACAAGTGTTTTGATGTATTTAAAATGTTCCAGTCTAGCTTCCTTCATGTTCAGTCTAAGCAACAAATTGTTTCTCATAACATTCTCACTGCTGTCCCGAATGTTTTAACCTTGGGCAGACAAGCTGTTCGTTCATGCACGCACGCACGCACGCACGCACACGCACACGCACGCGCACACACACACGCACATGCACACACACACACACACACACACAGAGAGAAAGAGAGACCACCATTGTGGTTTAAGCCTCCTGTCCTGCTCCTGCCCCACAATTACAAATTCCTCCTAGTATGACCAAGCTTCTGCCTCTTAATCCATGACTGGGACAACTGGTCCTCGGTTCACAGTCCATATCTACTCTGAGAAATAACACACACTCCGCCATGAGAACAGATACAGGTGGGGGATACAGGAAGACACGGATACACTCAAACGGAGGTAAGAGGTTCTTGTACTTCAACTAGCTCTCCTGTATTTTGTTCTTAGAGCATTATTATTATATCATGTTTTTACATTTATCAATTAGGTCTTCTGCCCAATGATTATTGCATGGCCTGGTGTTTAAATACTAAGACGTTTGCTTCCACTTGCTAATAAGGAAGAGTTGGTTATAACTAATGGCTTTTTAAATTAGCTTCTCTATCTACATTTCCATAAAGTAGCTTAAAAGTGACATTCGATATTTATTCGATATCTAACCCCTCAGTGCATCCAGGCCAGCAGCTCGCCCTGGAGCGGGTTGAACCTCTTGTCCTCGGGAGACTGGCAAACATTAAGTCAGCCTTCATGGCAGTGGGCGGTCATGGTACAGGGATGGTGAGCAGAGTGGAGTTCAGACGAGTCCTGAAGAGCCTGCTTCCTGTCAGTGATACCCAGCTCCTGACTGGCCTCAATGAGGTGAGGAGCTTTTTTCTACTTACATGTCCTGGCCGGGCATCCTGGAACCCATCGGTTATTGAAGATTTAGCCTAGGGGCAACTTCATGGGTTTCAGACTTCCTGATCTGGATGCATGTGGTTGTTTGCAGTGTTATTAGCAACTTAAGATGCAATGACTTTTTTTATTGTTGAGGGTTTGGTTTAATAAAATGTATTTTAGATTTCTCCTAAATGCACCAAAAGCTATCATAAGCAAATGCACATTTAAACATAAGGCATTAAACAAAAACAAAAAAAAGTGTTTTTCTTATTTATAATCTTTTCAGTGGCACTTATATTACATTTTATTCCTAAAAAATGTTTTTCTGTTGACAGTGTTTTCCGATTGATGGAGTACATTTTGGAGGTATCCAAATTTCCCTAATGTGCCAGTTTGAGCTAATGGTATCTGGGCAAATGGGAGGCTCAAAAAGGCTGAGCCTACAAACTGTGTGTTGTTATGTGAGGTATCATCCAGAAGATGGCAGTAGAAGATTCTGTTTTATGTCTTCCAGGAATCTGACATTGACAAATGATGCTCCGTGGCCGTGGAGACTGGTCAGAGGAGAAGTGAATCTGGCAGCTGTTGAAGCACATGTTATTTGTTTGCACCTCTGTTGCATTGGCTGCTTTCAGTTTTTCCTTATGATGTAGTCCACTGATTTATTTTTTATATTTTATATCACATGCAGCTTGCAGATGTTTAGCCAAATGAAGGAATACATTTGAAAAAACCCTCTGGGCTACAATAGCTTGGTGATGTAGGATTTTAAAGTCGTCACTGCATCCATTAGGTCTAATGAGAATGTTGAGCGCTTGTATCCGGATGCTTCTCCTCTATGGCATTGATCAATCGAGCATGGATGTGTGTGTGGTGTGTTTGGGGTCCGTGCATGGCGGCGTAATTCCCCCTTTCCCTTTATCTTCATCTGTGTGCACGATGCCTCTGTCACTCCACGCTACGCCACTGTAATCGTCTCCACTGTTTCTCTTTGTTCCGTCTCAGCGCTCACGCCTGACAGTTTGACTGCCTGTCTTTCCCACACAGATTTCCTCCCATAATATCAGCACTTTGTGCTCCCCCCCAAACCCACCCCCCTTACAAAACCCCACTTCCTTCCTTCGCCCACCTCTCCCACTCACCATCTTATTCATTAAAGACACTGTGCGGATGCGAGTGTGTGCGTGGAGACTTGTCGAAAGTTTACTTTAAAGTACTATCACTGGAGTAGCAGCTGTTGTTCTGGTGACACTTTTATGTGGAAGTTGCTTTGTGCTTGGGGGAGCAAGGGGACACAAGCAACCCGACAACCCCACCCCCACTCTTCTCTTCTTTTTCCATTCTTTATTTATCTGCATGGTCTCATCCATCACACCCTTTTTTGGTTTTAATATTGATCACTTATTAAATACGCAATAGATAGGCCTGTAAATGAAAAGTCACTTGAATAAGTTCAGATTAATGGGGAGGAGGGAGGGTCGATGACAAAAAGACAATCATTTCTGACAAATCGGACGATGAAGAAGAAGCCGGTGACAGGCAGACATACTCATGAGAGAAAAAGACAGAAATACCCTGCATCACCAGAGCTCAAGATCAGTGTCCTTGCTTGCATAAATCTCTCTTTTTGAGACTGTCAACATAACTGACGAGTACAACACAGAATCACAGATATACACACCTGTGTCGTCTCTGCAGACCATGTCTTGGAGAGTATAACGATACTTTTCAGGTTCATATTTGTATTTTGTGTCTCTACTGTGACATGTTTACATGCTTTAATGTTCAAAAAGGTCTTTATTTTTATCATACTGCCTGTGCTGCAGCCCCTCTTTTCACCCTCTGTCTGTAACAAGAGCCCAGTCTGCTCTGATTGGTCAGGTCGTTAGCTCTGTTTTGACTGGTTAACTGCTTAGAGATGTCCCGCTCCTCAGGTACAATGTGCTGGAGCGCTAGCTAATAGAAGCGCAAGTGTTACATAGTGATGTCAATATGTTACAGAAGTAAAAAAAGAGGTGTTTCAGGTAGTTTGGAGTGTGTTGGAAACCCCCTCTGCAGGGAACTTTGGGATTTTAGCCTTTGCAGACCATTTACATTCACAATAAACTATATAACACAGGAAAGGGAAAACCCCAAAAAGCATAATAGGGCCTCTTTAACAATTTATTTTATTTTATGCAAAGCTGATTCCATTCAGGCATCTCCACGTCTTATGGCCCCTGCCCTCCAAACCATCAGTCACTGACCTCTGTCTCACCTTCAGCCTCAAACTGAACTGCAGGTGTAACAACGCTGTCACAGGTATATAGAGCATGGAGAGCCTGGGGGGTGGGAGGTGTGTATTACGCTCTGTGGCTGCTGATAGTAGTGATAATTGGACGGTGTGGTGTCTATAATAAGACTCAATGCCAGGAGCTCGGCTGGGGACCACTGCACTGGATTACACCATGGAAGGATGTAGGGCAGGGCAACAGGGACTGTACTTTGATTATGAGCCACTAAAATAGGTATACATGTGTGCGTGCCAAGTATTTGTCTGCTTGATTAAATGTGTGTGCGGAAAAACTAGTTCTCGGATTTGGTGTGTTTGGGTATCTGCCAACTTTTTTTTAACCAGTTTTACGTGTGTGTGTCCATGCGTGTGTATGTGTGTAAAACAGCACAAGGTCAGAACAAAAGCTTGCGGATGCATTTCCCAGGTGTGCCCCGTTCCAGTGAAAAGACACCTAGTGTATTCCCCAAACAGCCTTGTCCTGAAAATTACTGCTCAACCCACCTGACGCCAGCCAGCCACATCACCACGCTGCTCTTACTGTCTCCACGGAGAATACATTATATATGCTATTATCACAGACGCAGAAAGGGAAAAGTTTGGAGTTGGCTTTAGTTGTTGGATGTTTCCTGCTTTTTATTATCATCACCGCCATTGTGTTTTGAGTATGTGGCACCACTTGTTTACGTGTTTATGTCTGCTGCAGGTGTGGGAGAGGAGCAGTGGAACAGTGGACTACATGCAGTTTCTGAGGAGGTTCAGCCGAGCTCCCACAGCCCACAGAGCCTGCAGCAGTGCCAGGTACACACACACTTATCTTCTCCGGCACAGCAGACATTTTCCAAAACAAAGAAATATCGTGCTGCTTCTGCATTTAGAGGCGTTTGGTGGCATCAGTTTAACATGAATTAACTGAATTGTCTGTTTCTCTCAGGCGTTGTCAACAGAACTCTCCCATATCCCTTTTTGAAATACAGAAGCATCTCAAAGATAAGGTGAGTTTCCCTCCAACCACATAAATGTTTGACCTGTTCGTTGTTGAATCATGGGTTTTGTAGTGCGGAGGCAAAAGCACAAAATGGAATGAACAAAAATATATTTAGTCTGTTTTCTTTACCTTTTGTTATGGATCAATGTGGGATGGACCCATATAAAGCTTTTTAAAGAACTGAAAAGGTTAAAACCCCAAAGTTCCCTCTTCCCCCTGCCTGAAAAGCCTTGATTGGACTCCTTTGTTTACTTCCGTATCATAGTGACATCACAAAGTCACACTCGCGTTTCTATTGGCTAGCGCTCAAAACCTTTGTACGGCTTTCATATAGCCAACCAGCATTGTCTGCATTGATTCATCACAAAACGCAAAGAAAACAGAGAGCTCTTAATGTCCATCGTTTATTTAAAAAACCTGTATGGTGCATTTGTCTATCAAAATGTAAAAATCTGCAGGAGGGCGCAGACTTAGCTCATGCTAATTACTTGAAAATAGGTCGGAGGGAAACGGCATTATAACGTCACACGCTGATGACACGCATGCATCATATCCTAAAAGCAACCAATTCATGGGGTTAGAGTGATTTCTTGCTTTAACATCCATTAATGCTGCAAAGTCACACTTCCGCTTTAAAAAACAAATGAATGAAATATAAACACAGACATTACTCACACTTTATCCTCAGTGCGTGTGTGTGTGTGTGTGTGTGTGTGTGTGTGTGTGTGTGTGTGTGTGTGTGTGTGTGTGTGTGTGTGTGTGTGTGTATGTGTGTGTGTGTGTGTGTGTGAGGAGGTGATTCACGTTGCAGCAGCAGCAGTGTTTTTTGGGCCATCTCTGGCAGAATTCAGGCTCTACGTAGGAAGCATGACAGAATTGACTCAGAATTTGTGCTGCCTGTGTTCCACATAATAAACCAGGCTGAGGATGTTGTGTGAAATGCAGAAAATGTACCATATCCCATCAGTGGATAAAAAAAAAGCCTGAGGGATATCAGAGCTTTCCTAATCCTTACGGCAGACGTATTTATGTGTGTGTGTTTGACTATGTTGGCTCTATTCAGGAGAAGAATCTCTCTCAGCCCACATCCTTCAGCAACACAAAACATGTATTTGTGGTCCATCCATATCTTCCTCTTTTTGCATCATGCCATTCTTTCAGTGCATATGCTTTTTTTTTTCGCACTTCTCTTACCAGTCAACCGGGTTTGACAAAAATATGAAGCTAGTCAGGGCTATGAAACAAGACAGCACTGTGTTAAAGTAGCCCACACAAACAAATCAACCCTGTCAGGACATTTCATTTAATAAAAGCAACTTATGAGAGTACACGTCAAACCATTTTTATGCGTTCAAGATATTCTGTCTTCCAGTTTTTCTAGGCAAGTTTATTTGCATAGTGCCTTTCATTAATTCAAAAATGCTTTACATGTGAAAGAAAAACAAAGCCGGATAAAATAAGATTTGAAAATAATATGAAAAAAAGATAGCAATATGATAAGATGGAATAAAACATGAAATGACTGCCGTTGCGTGCAGAGCGCTATATGCAGAATAGTCCCAACTTTGATGTGTTGAAAGGCAATACAACATTTTTGTTAGCCCACCAACAGAGAACCTTATGTTGTTTGAATGCAGCGCTGTTTCTTTTTACTTTTTGGTGGTAATTTTAGTTTTCATTGAATACAACAGTGAAGATATAATGAGAGGGAAAGATTGTACATTTTGTTAGTTCTGGAATGTATTGGAGAATCCACTGAGGGAAAGTATCAACAACACATTTTACAATATTAATAATTCAACCAATTAATTGAAAACCCCAAAAAGCATAATAGGGAACCCTTAAAAGTGATCACTCCCCCATGACCTGTGTGCAGAATAAAATCACAACATGGACAATCTATGTGACAAACATGATTATGTTACTCCTTTTTCTCGCTAGCTTTTCTACAAGGACTAAATAATAAAAAATCTCCAACAATAACTGTTAGGTTTTGCTTTCGTCAATAAACTCATTAATCTCCCATGGACGGCCACCATAGCATCACCTGTGGTTGCTAGGCTACTTGTGACGCAGCTGTAAAGCCTCCAAACCTACACTTCTTCCTTCCACCCAAACAAATGCCAGTCATTTCTAAATCCATCTTCATAAAGGCTCTGCGTCTGACAAAGATGATGGCTTCTGTTGTCAAGGCAACATGATGAAGATGTTAGCCCATCTTAGGTAGCGACCCCTCCCAGGGACAAAGAGAGAGAAAGTTGTGATGAATAAATCAGATATTCCGAGGACTGTTTACTGAACAAACAACAAAGCCACCGGGGAATCCCTCTCCTTCTCTCGACACAGTTTTGGTGACTTTGATCTCTGTCAAAATTGTTTGTCAATTACTGTAAAAAGTGTGAGTCTATGTGCGTGTGTGTGTGTATGTGTATGTGTATGTGTATGTGTGTGTGTGAGTGTGTGTGTGTGTGTGTGTGTGTGTGTGTGTGTGTGTGTGTGTGTGTGTGTGTGTGTGTGTGTGTGTGTGGTCACTGTCTGGTGACTCGTCTCGGAGGACCAGCTGGGCCTGATAATGAGTGATGCACACACACATATGATGAAGTACCAGTCACAGCTGTTTACCCCGTGTGCTCGCCTCACTTATCAATATTCAATTAAGATCACTACACACACACACACACACACACACACACACACACACACACACACACACACACACACACACACACACACACACACACACACACACACACAGAAGTAGTCCTCCAAGGGTGGAATGAAGGATGTTTCTCAACTGTTTATTATCTCCATCTGTGCCTTGCTCCCCTTATTTCTTTAGCTTTGTTCATTATCTTACAGCAAAGATACATCTGACAATGCACAGTGATCAGGAATCTATTTTGAAACCTCATCCAGATTGATAAGGTTTTCTAAACTTCAATTTACCTTTGCATGTTATTTTCCCATTAGCGTAGTCTTTGCCTGTGCCATGGTGGTGTTGTGTGCAAATAAACACCATCACCCTGTGACACATGCTCATTTTCAGTTCAAAATTAGTTTTACATTTTAGATACAAAATAAATTAATGTAGCTGAGGGGTCAAGATGCTCACCATGAACTGCAAGACACTTCTGTTGTAACACTTTCTCACACATTTAACTATAGTGTAAAAAATCCCTTCACTTTTAAAATAGAGTTGCCCTCTCACAACTGATTTAGACTGATTGGATTTTTGGTTTAACTAATACAGTCGCTGTTTTAAAAAAAATTAAAAAAGTGTCTGTTTTGTGATGGATGAGTGTGATACTTCTGTCATTTTAATCCCATCTTGAGGAATTAAAACTAATCTTTGTCTGCGTGCCTGTCTGAATCTGCCACGTTGTGAAATACAGCGTTAAATGCCCTCTCAGTTGTTTTAATACCCGCTCGTTTTACAAGCTATTGAAACCTGGACTGTATGAACCCGCTGAGGGGTCAACACCCTGGAGATTGTCAGACTAAAACCTTGAGATTTAAACATAGCGATGGACAGTAGGTCATATAACACTGACTGTGACCAATGTTCTCTCGATATGGTCACTCCACATTTCCATGTTGGTTCTCACCATTATCCATGGTTGCAGAGCTGCAGAACATTCATGGAGACTGTCCAAAAAAAACGACAGCCTCGGTCTGTCTCATCAAGTGCTCCACGACAAAGCCTGCTTAAGTGACTCTTAATGCTTTTAAATGGGTTACATGTTCATAAGAATAGTCAATATAAATACCGTCCTCTTGTGGTATTCACAGCCTTGGAAGAGGTACAGTAATTGAAATGTTAAATGTTTGCTGACATTTGCAATAGTTGAGAAAGCTTCATTTTTCAGTGAGTGAATATATTGTAATTTTATTCATATTGATTCTGAATTCATACATTTCATTTTCAAGTCTTGAAACCCCAACATACTCCTCTTTTATACGTGAGACGATCACAAGCTTGCTACATCATTACAGTTAGCTTCTAGAAGGTGACATTTTGGTCAATGTGCTTTTTAGCAATACAAAATGACTGCAAACATAAAATATCTTAGCAAAAGCAAATAATGACAACCTTAACCACACAAACGCCAAGCATACTGTGTACATACCGTGTTTTTTGGGAAAGCCACGCCATAACTTAAATTAAAAGACCAAAGTTAGAAAAACAAAAAATAAAAAGCCAGTGACATAGTCAACTGTGTGCTAATTCTGTTAGCTGTTAGCCACACACAAAAGCCAAATCACCATTACAATTGCCATTAGAAACCAGTTAATGGGTAATGATGAGGTGGTGTAAAGCAGTCAATAATATATATCTTTGAAAACACAAGCACGGGAGGCCGTAAGACAGAAGCACACACGCTCAAGCACATTCACGCCTATACAAGCGACTCCGGTGGTGGTGATAGTGGTGAATTGGTAACCCGGGAAAATAAAGTCTCTCTTGTTGTCACTCTCACAAGCAGTTCCTGAGTGCACCAACACAGCAGCAGGACTCTTTCCATAATGGGATTCCCTGGGGTAAATCTTCATCAAATTGGGGTCTGTGGTCTAATCTGCATCTATTTCTGAAGCCCAGTAATCCTGGGAAGCCCACTTGTAGACCCTCCATGTTGTTTAGGTTATGCAGTGCCTTTGTTATACCAATGTTTGGATAGTGAGCGACAGCAGCAAAATGGTCCCAGAGCCCCTTATTATCCCTCTGAGCTCCACTTTAATGCCGCCTCTCTCTGGAGCCCAGCCAGAGAGAAATTAGCCCTCTAATTGACAGACAAAAGAAAGTTCATCTCTCCTATGATCGCTGTCTGATCTCCTCTTGCCTTTTCTCCTCTCTTTTGCTCCCTGAACCGTTTTTCATGATTCGTGATCTGACTGCCTCCCTTCATTCCCCTCCAACTTTTCCTCTCTCCCTCTTTCATCCCTCCTCTTCAGAGAGCCGCCTTTTCCCTCTGCTTGTCTTCTTCCCATAATTCATAGTGACAGGAAAGGTTAGAGCGAGTACGGCAGACAGAGAGACGAGAGTTGAGTCTTTTAAAGCCGTGTCGTTACACAGTTTACAAGTTGCAGCAGTTTGCTTTAGCAGGAGTGTAGGTTTATTTATTTATTTTTATGAGTAGAAAATACATTTTTATGACCCATTGTACCTTCCGTAAAAGCTCAAATCAAACAGTATCTCTTACAAACATGCAGGTGAGGGGTATTCTGGAGCTACAAACACCATACTAGTCATTCATCATTATATTTAATCATGTCCAGCTGAGAGGGTATCATGCTTAGCAATTTATAGAAGACATTGACCGGTATTCAAATAGGTCAGCTTGATTGGGCAAACCAGTTTAGCATTCTGGTTATGTCATATGAACACAATTTGTTCATTTCACTTCATCTCATCATATTGATCTTATGCTACCACGGAAGGCAGGGCAGCGTTGACCCAAACGCAAGAGGGAGAAACTTAGAACAGCAAATGTCTTTAATTGAAGATGATCCAAACAGGGCAAAACAGAGCAGAACTAATGATGAACGACACACAAGGATCCGACAAAACTAATCGGAAAACCTACAATTAAATTCAAACAGAACTAATTAACCAAAGACAAGAAGCTGGAGAGGGCTGCAGGGGGATACACTATTTAGTTTTCTTAAAGTCATCAATGTTCATCAACACAAACACAGGAGTATGCTGGATAATGTATTGATATTGCACGCTTGTGAACTGGTCTCTATTAAAAATAGTCCCTGTTCTGTGGAGATACTGTTGTTGAAATGTTGCTGTTGAATTATTTAAATGCAATATTTTGAAGTTGTCAGCGCCACAAATTAAATGACATTCATCTCCATCGTATGAGGATGGGGACAGATCGTCGGAACAGATAAACTCTCTGCATGGCTAGATACCGCTAGAGGTCAGGTAGAAAATATGTTGCTGTACTTGTGAACTGACCCATGAGAACACAGACTATCAGACCTGACTCCGGGTCGTTGCTGTTGAGATGATACGCTCAGTTGAGAGGGTAACAAGCAGACATCGAGGAAAGACGGGCATGAACACGCAGGGCTCGCTGGATTAGCATATAACAGGCCGGTAAACAAAAACAACAGAGCTTTCCTTAATTAAGGACCATGGGGCTGGGTGGGCAGACGGATGGGCGAGGGCTGCTGAGACACTCTGAGAGCGGCACAGCGCCAGGCCTCCAACCACGCCAACCCGAACACAGCTGCCTAATGGAGCGCTGGCACTGCCGAAGGACTGGGGAGTAAAGGGAGAAGGGGGGGAAAAGAGAATAAATAGTAAAGATAAAAAATAGATAATCAATGAATCTGTAGGGGGAACAAAAGGGAAGAGGGCTGAAGACAAAAGGGGACGAAAAAAAAGAGTAACAAAGTTTGCGAGGGGAATTTAGAAGAGATGAAAACAAAGGCAGATAAAAGGGGAGAGGGGGGAGTGTGTGTGCACAGGGAGAGAGATGAGATGAAGATCGAGATGGAGATTGGATGATATCCCTCTGTCTCTGTTCATTAATACCGTATGATCTCCTCTCTCCCTCCTTTGTGATTTTAACACATTTCTAATTAGCACAGAATCCTCTAAGTTGGAGCGGGAGGGAGGTAGATCAGGCGGGGGATGAGAATCATATTTATATCTGTCTTTAATAAATTCACTTTCATTTGATCTTTTTTTAAAACGCACGGGCTGCTATGGAGCGTCTCTGTTCTTTCCCCCTGACTCCGGCAGCATGAAAGATGGTGTAAACGCAGGGCTAATTGTTATGCTTGTAAAGGAAGCTTAAATGGTATAGCTAAAGTTGTTAGATTTATAAAAAGGGGCTGTTTTTAAAGTTGTATTGCTGTAAAAAAATAAAATGAACTGCATGACCACGTAGAAATCTGGAATTTTGGAACACAACCGTCTAAGGACATTTTAGACCGGGACATTTCAGAGGTCAGCATCTTGTATATTTTTGCTTGACTTTACTCCATCTGTTCTATTTTGTGTCTTCATGGAGACAATGTCAGTGTAGCAGCACGAGGGAGGCTCTCCACGCCTTTCACTGAGAGACTTGGCAGCTCGTCTAATCAGAGTGCAATTAGTCGGAGACTTCTCTGGGCGACAGAAGACTCTGATTACCCAAGAGTCACTGGGGGTATATTTAGTATCTCTGCTCTTGTTCCTCCGTGGTTAAGTGCGGCGCCCCGGAGCTACAGAGAGAGCTGGTGCATTGGTGAAGATATTGGAAGGCGGGACGGGCTGAACTTGGCTGGGGCGCTCACTCAGAGTTGCTGCAACTGAGCTCTAAAACAACGTTAACCTGATCCAAACCCTCAACCAGAGTGTGAGGCTGTTCCAAAATACACATTGATATAATGTCTTTGGGCCTGTGGCTCCTCAGCGCTCTGCTACTCTGATTGTGAGAGCACGTTGTGTTAGTCAGAGCCATCCTTGTATATTGGTTTGCCTCTAAGATGAGGACAACATTGCAATATTCCCTTTATTAAATGCAGCCTGGTATCCCAGTAATTGATATACACTTTGGATGCTCATTTGCATCCAATGTCAGTGTTTACAAATTCCTGAAGTCGTGTGTCCTTTTCAGATCAAGTAAAGGGAGCAGTAAGGGTGACGGTGGCACATGGCAATGACGTGTGTCAGACTTTCATGCAGAAAACTAGAGTTTGGTTCCAGCTACAGACCTGCAGTTACCATTTGCTTTTTATTAAATGTAAACTTCCCTAAAATTACTAGTACCGTAGTTACCACCTTTATTGGTGAAAGGCAACATTTAAAAGTGCAATTTACTATTGTGAGGAAACTTTGAAGAAGCAACTTAATCAACCGTGTAACCTGACGTCCTCCCAAATTCTCATTAGCCCAGTAATTAATGAGCTGTCAGGTTGTCAAGTGAATTTGATCATGACACACTTTTGCAATATACTATATTGTCACCAGCATAGATCTAATTGTGTCTATGGAAACCATGATTTACTTAAAGGGGCCTTATTATGCTTTTTGGGCTATCCCTTTCCTGTAGTGTTTTCTATAGGTAGAGGAAGAATATCTCCCAATTAAAGCCATGAAACACAGGAGCACATTTAAAGCATCTGTTAGTCTCTGCTTTACTCACCCATATTCTTCCTCGGTGCCCTCCCTCCTCCTCTCTCTATTTCATATGTCCACCAGCCATCCTTGCCCCTTCTCTTTGCTCTCTCCCACCTCCTCAGTTGTCAGCACTGTGGGGAATAGACCTGGGCTTCCACAGATCAAGGCATGCGTGTCGATAACCATGTTCACAGAGATGAAAGCTCCGGCGAGCCGAGTCTCACAAGTCGCTCGGGTTCAGGAGTTCACAGGCGCTGCTGAGGTGTAGTGTTGCTGTTGCTGTCAATCACTGTGTGTGAACCCCGCAGATCGGAGGCAACCTGGCGACCCTGATCAGAGTGTTTAGCCTGTTTGACTGCAAGCGAGAAGGACACATCCAGCAGCACGAGTTCCACCGCATCCTGGACAACTACGGCATCCACCTGACAGACAAGGAGTTTCAGAGGTAGGGGTTTATGGCATACATCTGAGATAGACACAACTGATCCCACATCTAATCTGTGCAGCCACAAGCATTGGCCCACACACACGTCAAACACTGCTAAGTTAGCTGGGACCAGCATTAAGGTAGTCAGCATCACTTCCTGTCCCAGAAATTATACATAAAACTAATACACTAACACTTCATTACTGAGTCGACATCCCACATGAGAAGTGTTTTCAGCCATTGGTTCATAATAATCTAGGTCTTATTTTTGTATTTTTCTCATTTATTTGATCAGAATTAGTCACATTGTGTCCTTATCATGAGAATTGTTAAGATCTTGGAAGACATTGCTAAAAAGAAAAAGATTAAAAAACAAAGAAACATTGTTATCCAATTAGCACAGGCCCAGCTATTTCCATTTCCTTTCATTCGTACCATTTCCTGTTTGTCGGCTAGGACGAGATGACTAGCGCTAACTTAGCGGTCAGCCTTTGTCTCAGGATGAGAGACAGCTAATTGACTTTTAATACTTTAGGCCCTGCAGTCAAATCCACTCCAGACACCCTCCTCAACTTTTTTGACGTGGCTCTAGAGGATTGTGTGTGACAGGTTCATTTTCAATGGCTTTAATTGGTTTTAGCGCACATGACTCTCTCTCTTCAGACACACACACATCGAAGCACACACCCTTGGTCTGTCTGCGTGTTGGAAGAGATAAAGCTAGGCATAAATCCTGACCTCTTTTCTCATCTCACTTTTTTTTGCCTCCTGTAATCATGAACAACTTAGCTCCTCCTTGCATTTTTCCTAGGCTTCGGAATCACTACAGTCCCAATAACAACTCCACCATTTCCTACGAACTGTTCCTGGACAAGCTAGGCTTTGGTGACAGCTGTAGCTTCAAGATTGCTCCAGTCTGCACTAAGATAGGTATGAACACACAGATTCTGATTACATCCATCTTAATTTCCAGTGAATGGACACGGTAAAAAATGAGAAAGTAAGGAAAAAACAGGAAAATTAGGAGATGGAATAACCTGGGTTTATCTTAGCTTGGCTGCACTTACAATCTAAACTGTCATACTGGCCCCAGTGACATGAATAAAACAACAATTAAAAGAAAAATGTATCTAAGTTCATGGGCGCTACCAGGCACACAAGTAAATACAATTCAGCCATAGGGCAGCATGAGGTCCAAGCGTTTTATCCAATGGCTGTGCTAGAGAACAAATCAGTGGATCAAGATCATTACAAAGTCATTTGAAGTCATCCTCAATGGGTATACCCAATTTAACAGAAATCCATCCTGTAGCTTTTGAGATATTTAAATTCTGAACCAAAGGGGTGGACTAGTGGAAAAACTAGTGCTCGTTACTGCCTTCACATATTAAACTGGAAATCTAGTCTCGAACTATCTTTGCCATAATTGCAAGAAAATACTTAATGCAAGAGTTCACATTGAGATTGTGTTATAGAAGTGTCCAGCCGAGGGACAACTCCACCTGAGAGTCAAACAGGGGAAGCTGAGACCAGAGTATCTCTCCAGTCTGGGTGATGCTCCGTTGAGACACAAGAAGCGACAGACTCTCTTCTACGACAAGGTACGGACTTAATTAAATTACTTTGTGTGTTATGTTCCTCCTGTTTGCATGTCACCATCTGGCCTTCTCCCCTGCATTATCCTCTTTAAAGACGGAGGGCTAAATTGGCTCTAAGTGGCACGTCTGGATGCAAACGGCAGAGGGAACACCTCTAATTAAAATGTTTGCCCAGAAAAATCAGTTCCTGAGTTAGTGTGTTAATCACGGCTAATTTGCAGCAAAGGCGGCCGGATCGAGGACGGCTCTTCTCTCTCATTCTAGAGCCGCACTGGGATGTTCTCCATGGCAACCGAAATCAGAGATGACTCACTTCCTGTCATTATTGAGGAGAAAAAAACAGATCAAGAGAGAGGGGGCGGCCTCTATAATATGAATGCTTGTACATCAGTGTTTTTCTTCCTCATCAGATGTGCATGAACTCAACCCAGGTGTGGCAAGCGCTCTGGCCTGGTAGCACAAGATGTCCTCAGGGCCATTCTCAGCAGCTTTATATTTCCCATGAACCCTCACTCCTTCCAGAAGCTGACCAGCCAGTAAGGAAAGACATATTTTATTTATCTCTCTTTCTACTTTGCCTCAACCTTACTGTTCTTCACTCTTTTAATCTTTAAATCTAGCTCTCATCTAGAATAGATGAGAGCGTTATATATTTTTCATACATGTGTATTGATTTTGTGTGTTTGCAGTTATGGTGTGAGCGCAACAGGGCCATTGCGGTGGAAACACTTCTTGGGCCACTTCATGAGCCCGGTTAAAGTAGAGGGGGACACAAATCTTCTCACCAAAAGGTCAGTTTGAACTTTTTACACAGGGAACCTACACATATGCTGAGGTTTGACATGTTGTTAACAGGTCTCCTATTTTTCATGTTGAGTTTGTTCTGATTTAAAATGTGCTGCAGAACAGAAAGAGCATTGTCTGCATTTTCCAGCCATCTGTTGCTACATATTTTTCCTTTTTACTTCTCATTTCCCCTCATAATAGAATTGGAATACATATAATGTCTTCTCTCTGTTCTCACTGAATATGCAATCATCTTGGCCTTAACCCTAACCCTAGTCAAATTCAGAATTGCCCTATATCAGGGGTGCCATATCCGTCCCGCCAGCTCATTTTATGTGTCCCGCGAGAGCTCTAAAGAACATGATTTACTTATCATAGAATTATATCCCGCTTTACATAGATTATATGTCCCACAATGCATCACATTTTGTGACCTCCCACCATACTTCTTCCTTAAAATAAGAGACATGAGTGACAGGCTGATAGAAAAACGGCAAGATTTAATCTGTTCTCAAAAAGAAGGTTGACACCCCTACCCTATATAAACATAAATCCTAAGGATATTGAACAGTACATCAGCCTATTTACAGTGTGATTGTTTTTCTTTTGGATTTGGATTACAACTTCAAAGCTCTCACAGCTGTTCAGAAGTGCCTTTTTCAACCCATCAGACACAAGGATGATGCAACCAATTGCACTCTTCATCCAGATCCCCCATCTATCTAGTTACAGCTTCCACTGTAACTGTGACAGAAGATCTCAAGAGACCTTTTAAGCTCTTCAGCTGGCTGATTTTCAGATCCTTTTACGCTTTAAACGTACTCAAACAGTTAACAGCGAAGGTTCTTTCGAAGATATTCACCAATGCTTGAGGTAATGGCAGGTTGAAGCAACGGTTACTGCTCAAAGAGATGTTGAAAATTACAAGAAACAAATATATGCACTCTGATATGTCATCTTTCTTTTCACCCATCTCCTCTCTCAGGGCTTCAGAGCCGCCTGTTCCAGAAAAAGACAACTTCCAGGACATTAACCCTCGACTGAAAGAGATTTTCCACCTGCTTGACATGGTAGGAGTCAGGACTCTGGAAGTAAACAATAAGGAGTAAAGGAAAACCAACTTGTACACCCTGAACATTCTTTCAATGCTCTGCCTTATTTAAAAAGCACACAGCAAAAATCTTTGTACCAGAAAAGACAGAAGTGATTGTGATCAGACAGGACACAGGGGAGTAATCTCAGCAGATTGCTAAAAGACAAAAGGCACATGCTCAGGTGTATGCTTTAAATATAAATACCAGACAGCTTTACAGATGAGCCAATCATCATCCGAAGCTTTTTGATGGCCATAAACATGATTAGATGATTGCATATGGCCACTGGTTAGCCACTCAGTCACTAGCCATATGTTCGTCTGACAGCCATCCCCTTCAACACGCCTCCGCATTCAGTTCTGCCTCTTTAATTTCAAATCAGTTTACTTCAGCTGGATGAAACTTTGGAGTTTGACTAAACTTTAGGGAAAGGGGGGTTGAATTTTCCATTAATTTGCAGTTATGTTTGATGTTGCTGCCGCCACTCACACAACAACAGTCGGCTTCCAAGTTTGAGGAAGTGAGTGTATGTGTGTGAAGCCTCTCCCAGATATGAATCACACATCTATCTGCCAAAATCTCCTCCTTTTAATGGCGTGGAAGAAGAAGAAAAAAAATCCATCCATCAACTGTTTTAATAATCTATTCAGCGGGTAGGGGATCAAACAAGAGTGTCCTCACACCGCCAGCCAATAATGAGGTTTTCCACTCAGGCATGTTCCAAGCCAACTATGGTTTTAGAGTATCTCCAGGGAAGCATTATAGCTTGGAAGACTTGCTATCATTCATATTGTTTGTGTAGGATGCACAAGGTAGAATCAGATGGACGCTCTATTGTGCCAGGCTATAGTCATAATATGATATGGCATTATTATCCCTTAAATCCTTAAGTCCCTTAAATATCAACATTACGCAAAAACATCCTTAATTGTTTTAAGTATACATTTACATTTTACATATTTAGATACATTTTTTAAATTATGATAAATTATAAATGAGGTTTTGTGCTTCTTTTTTTATGCCATTTTCAAAATATATTTGCTGTGTAACCTGTTGAGTTTGAACAAACTTTAAGGTAATACATTAAGATATTGTTTTTCTGCAAAAGAAAATAATGATTCAATAGTATTTAAGCATTTCAAAGAGCTCGTAAGACAAGCTAACTAGCAAGTGGCTACTATCAGTGACATGTAAACAAATGTCATAGCATTTTGGACAACAAATAAGATATCCTATATCTTGAACTTTTAATTATGCAATAACAAGACTTTAAAACGTTGTTAAAGACAGTATAAAATAATTGGGCTATAACCAGGACCTTTGTAAACTCATTTGGTAACATACTAAAAAAAATGATCATACTCTGCACTTAATGTCCTGTGTCCTAATGTTTGACACATTTTCTCTGACTACAATGCCCAATGATACCTATCCCTGCAATGACATCTAACAAAATGTCCCTGTGACACTACAATTTGAAGAAAAATGCTCACACAGCTTTCCTTTCCAGAAGGAGGCAGGTTGGATCACTAGAGCAGACCTGCAACATGTTCTGGAGAGACCAGGTGAGACCCAGCCCCGAATTCAAGGGTCCGAGATCACGGAGCTGCTCAGTGCACAGGCCCAAAACCAATCCGGGGTCATGACCTCTGCTCCCTCAGGCAACACGGCACCACATCTCTCTCCTGCTAACACTGCTGAGCCCCTGAATGTACCCGAAGACACTGCTGTACAGTATGCTTATTTAACCATTAACTAAGACATGCAGGCGCTAATTCCATGTAAGACTGTACTTTGTTTATTATCTATTTTTCCTCAGAAAGAACACCAGAGGAGAGGCAGAACACAGACTGCGCGGACGAACTGGCTGTGGGGTCTGCTTCATGGAGAACAGTAAGTGTGTTAACATACCAAGATCAAATATCACCCATATCAGATATAACATGAGATCAAACGGAGAAAGAAAACAGAACATGAGATCAAAAGGAGAAAAAGGGGTTAATTATTAACGCACAGTTTGATTTGTGTGTGTTCTGCTTTGTGTGCACTTTCGTTTAAGGTGGAGAATTTACTGCTGGACCAGCTGTGTGAGCGGCTCAGTTCAGTACTGGCAGCTCTGAAGCTGTGTGACCCTCAGCACACTGGATACATCACACAGGAAGATCTGAAGAAGCTCCTAAGCTCTCATGGCAAACCCGTCTCAGAGCAACTGTAATTTTCAAATATACATCAAGAGGAAAGTTGTGACCATCAAGAACTTAGAAATAAAGAGCAGTCTGTCACAGGGCTGAGATATAAACAGACACATTTTACACCTATGAGCATGTATGAATGTCTGAGGCCACTGGAGCACCCAGAGGACCTGCATACACCACACAGAGAGGCCCCAGTCAACTTCAAACTCCAGATCTTGTATCTTTTAGGCAACAAAAGTGTAAACTACTGAAACTTTCACACTGAAACTTTCTTTGTGTGTTTCCAGGCTCTGTGAGACCTCCAGCTCTGGGAGTTCTTCTAAGTTGGTTTATTACCCTGGCTTTCTCGAAAACCTGGGAGTCCCCCTGACATATGAAACATGCCCATCCTCAGCACACACTGAGAGGTGAGCAGATAGAGACACTCTATACACAGTATACAACGCAGACCTCCTGTATGGTGTAATGACATAATTGTAAATGCACCTCTCCTACTGAGCATTTACCAATCTGCCCTACAGACGCGGCACTTCACCTCAGTCGACCGTACAGTCCGTCAGAGCTCAGCGACCTGCCTCCAGCCTGCAGGTCAGTGCAGACACAGGCAACATCCTGGATATTGTTTTCCAGAGGATGAGATCAAGGCTAGAGCAGCGTCAAAGCAGCCTGACTGACCGCATCAAGGCCATCACGCACGGCTCTAATGGGACCCTATCAGAGACAGATATATGGAAGGTGAGAGGGGAACAAATACACGCTACATGACACGCAAATGAATTGTGAGCTTCAAGCTTCAGTAACACTGAGGGAAATCGAACATCGTTCAAAAAGCAACATATTTTCTCTCCTAAATATGCCAAAATCAAAATGTATCGATGAAATCTACAATACAGATTATAAATATCTGTATTTCTTCAATGCATATTCATTGTGAGATAAAAAAATTACTAAAATATATGTTAAATGGAAAATGATTTCGTTTTTTATATTTCATTTGAATTCAGTGGGTGTCAGTGTGACAGGAAATGTCATATTAAATCAGAAAACAAAGAATAGTATGAACTTTATTTTTGAAAGGAAAACAATCAACTACCCAATCACTCCTTGGGACCATTGGCAAAGCTTATCAGCGTTGACACAATCAGATGGCCGCCATGACAGTTTTTGCATCAACTTAGCCGACCAAACAATCATATGTTTTAAATTCTATTGAGGAACGGTTAATTCATTCCACTATTAAAAACAATCTATTCAAAAGTAGATGCCTAAATACAATGCTGTGTGTTGCATTTCACTTTTGCACCTGTTGTACCTGAAGGACGAATGTAGTTCTCACTCTAACAAGTCGATACAACCTGGCCTAAAGCAGAGGGCAGTGCAGCAGGCTGCCAACACGTCCTGCTTTCTCTTCTTTCTCTAACAGATACTAGAGGACAGTTGGGTCATCTTGGACGATACGAATTTCAACAAGTTCACTGAACTGCTTGTCCTCAGGGACGGACGGATCGAGCGCTCAGTGTTCCTGGAGAAGTGCGGCAGCCAGAACATCTTGACCAGCGGCGTCAGAAATCCCCTCAGTTCTGCATGGCAAGGTTTTCAATGCTTAAATATAGATAAATCCCTTCCTACTCACCACACTCCCTCCCCTCCATCTTTTGCCTTGTATCCCAACTCCTACCCCACCCACGGTGATCAAACATAAGCCCCCTGCTTCCTGTAAAATGATGTCTTTCTTAGCACACGAGCCATTGGAGAAATCATCCTGGATTATAAATAGAGTATTTTAGGAGTGAGCCTCTTCGTCTCTCATTAGCAGAGCGGAGGAGCACAGATTCAGAATCACACTCATGTCTGCTTGTTTGGGCTAATTATATGCTTTGGAAGCAGGAAACAGAGCAGCAGGGCATCGCTCTAATTTGTATCCTCTAAATAAATTAAAAAATAAAAAGTATAAATAAAAAAAATAAAAAAAGGAATTGTCAAACAAAGCCAGGGCGTAAAGTTCCTGATGTTTGCTAGGCATTCATTTTCTTTAATTACAAAAACAAGTGTGCTTTTAATTAAATAAAAATGAGGTCAGTGTGCTTGAAGACATGAAGGGCATTCTTTGTAGTGCCAAAAATAAATGGAACAAAAATGATTTGTTGGGTATAATTCCCTCAAAAAATACCAGTTATTTAGAAACCAGTTCATTATGTGAATAGAATCATTCAACACTTCTAAATTTAAAATTGATTAGTGATCAGTTTTCACTGTGGTTACTGTAGAGGCCGCCACAGCCAGGGATGGGCAGCAGCGCTCTGAGGGTCATGGTGATAAGGTTGAAGTCGCCCCCCCCCCTCTTACTTCAGCTGCGCAGTGCCTAGCTGCCATGAAGACTAGGATCAAGAGCATCCATGGGGTGAGCAAGATTGCTACAGGTGTCCAGTTGTAATCAGCAATGCAATCATATATTTTGATTCAAAACAGATGTCTTTAAATAAATAATGATGTGAATTGGCAGTTTTTCCTCAATTATAATAACATCAAAAGCAGTTTTACCTGGCATTGGGCTTTAATAGAAAACACAAAGGAAATTGAAGGAGAAAGAGATGGACCAAGAGATCATCACGGTGCTCCATTTTGTCATTAGCACTTTCTCAATGTATCTTTATTCTGTAACCATCTCTCTGTTCACCTCCCCTGTATTGGATTCAAATTGCATACACAATAGATAAAATCTGATGGTGGCCAATTGACATATCATTTACTTATGCAATCAGTATACTCTGTCAGGAACCCTAGAAACTGTTAAAAGTCCACTGAACCTTACCAACGTGTCACGGACTAAACAAGGAATAAAAAGGTATTTTGGTATCCCGTAAAACCCACGCGCGCCTTTGGCTTCTGTTTTAAACAATCCCACCGTTGGTTTCACACTATTGCACTAATTGCGGTAATATGCCCCAAAGTACCAAAGAAAACAGGGAATATGAAGATTGCAAGCTACCTAAAAAGAATGTCAGTGTGATGGCAATCATTCATCACAGCACACACAACTACTGAATCAATGAATGACTCTGTTCTGATAAGCCAATCTGTTCCCATCAGAACAACCTGTCAGCGTTTCGACTGACGGACAGGAAGCGTAATGACGTGGTCGACTGCCGTGATTTCAAAGAGCTATACAGCAGCCTGGGATTTTTCTGCAGAAAGGCAGAGTATCAGCGGCTGTTGGAACGGATTGGTTTGCAACCAGGGGGCCACCTCAACTACGCAGAGTTTGTTGATGTTGTGTTAACCAACCGAGTTGTCATCAGCATTAGTCGGCCCTTGTTTGTGGCTTGTCCCGCAGACAAACAAACACACACACAAAGACACAGAGAGAAGTGAGGCAGAAACAAAGGCAATCTTACCCCACAGGGTTTGGGGAAAAACAAATATATAGGTTAGGCGTCGAAACATCTTTCACATGCTGTGTAAAGATTATTTAGCTGTATTAACATTTTTAACATGCTGTGATGCTGACTACGTTAAGGGTAGCCGTGCAATAAGTACAGACTGGCAATATATTAGTTTAGCGACACAGTCATTTAGAAAAAAACATATTCAAGTTTCTAAATGTTTATGTATGATATGCTCTTGTTGTACTGTCTACAGACATATTGTGCAGGAGAACTTTAAGGAGTCGAGCGACTCCCTGGCTCACCTGGAAACAGGGAAGGATGGCACAGTGACAGTGGAGCAGCTGCTGAGCCTGTTACAAACCTACAGCTCCTCCGTGAAGAGAAAGCAGCTCGAAATTCACCTGCGCAGGTCAACTCCACCTTTATATTTACTGTAGATACCTACATTAAGACATTTAACTGATTGGGACGTCTGTATTATTCATATGGAGGCTTACATTTGAACCTGCAATTTCTGCCAGAGGCTATATTTTAAGTCCATTTCAAATCTTTATCAAGCTCACATTTGCTTATAAGCAGTGCTTGAATTGGGCCGGTACTCACCGGTACGCAGTACCGGCACTTCTGATTTTTACTCATGTGGTACCGGCACTTCTTACTGAGTAGGCTATCGGCAAGGTGCCAGTGCTCAGTAAAAAGGCCGGCAAATATGCCCAGCCGGCGGCATTTCATGACGCATCTATGACGCACCCCAAGTCTGTCAAGGGTAGGTCGCGAGATTTCGAAAACCTCTGTCGGCTTGGTATTCACCCATGATATCGACGTGACGTAACCTGTATGAACACTTGACATTCGTGTCCTCTTCGTACGTTCGTAGAGACACTCTGTATCGAGTCGCGTGGTGGAAAAAACTCGTCGCAGTTGTAGATCGACCCGTTTTACCTTGTTCGCTTGCTATGATTTTCATACACCACCGGTACCCATTTACATTTCGCGGTGGAGTTCTTTCTTTTTTCGTGTAACGGCGTTTTACAACTTGTATAAGTCGTGTAAACTTCGTCGAAGGAATAGGTTACCCCGAGAGACTAACTCTTGCCAACTCCTTCGGAGGTCAATTGTCCGTCCTGAGTGTCAGGTCGAGTAATACAGTTCGTACACGACATGACTAAACGACTGTCTGCCCGCGTTTTCCTAGATTGTGGACTGCTTTGCGGTCTAACAGTGCGCAGGGGCAGGGGGAGGCCCAGTTTGCGTTCTTTCGGACCTCTTGTTCGGTGTTCTTTTCACTACGTGAATCCTTGCAACTGTCTCTTTTACTTCGTACGGCCGTTCTAGTTGGATATCGTCTACCGCGACTCCCGACCTGACTCCGGGCGGTTTCTGAGAAGACAGAAGTCGTGGGTCCTTTTCCGCCCCCTGCGAGTGGTGAGAAGAATCCAGGTTTGCGTCTGTCCTTTAGGTACATTCGGTCGGACAATATTGGGTGCGATTGTAATCGGATTTCCTTATTCACCCTCCATCACTGTTTTTGTTCAAAATTTGACTTCCTAATTTGTTCCCGTCCAAATACGGATGTGCTAAATTTAATTCAAAATTTTGTTATAACGTGAGGGTCTCTTACTTAGGATTGCTCAGAGGTACTTGAAAGGAGGTAGTGGTGGTACTCTCTCGAGATTCACTGGGAATTGAGGAAATTTACCTTCGTAGTTAAACCACATTTATTAGATTATGTCTTATGTTTATAATTCAAATGGAACTGCAAAGACCAGTTTTTAACATATCGTTTTTTCCAAATTAGCTGTTTTTTTGGTGCGATTTGAGGGTCACATGGACACACAAATTTCCATATTGTCACGAACTTAACCTTATTTTTCCACGGTCATGATTTAGCGGTTTGACCAAGTTCAGGTTAATTTAAATATGTCGGGTTTTTGTTCAAAACCGAGTTTCTATTATCATTCATTTATAAGATTTGACCACCCCAAACCAGGGAGAATGCCCTATAAATCTTTCGTGCCTGCATTTGTTTTCTGAGGTCCCCACCGTAGACTCCTTCTCCCCTCGCGCCCGCATTTCAGTAAACATTTTACCCTCACCTGGACTGTGGATCCCCCCAGGGCACCCCGTACGAGGGGGGCCTTCGCTACAAAATTTTTATCATTCAGATCTAGTAGTTAGCAACGTGAAACCCTCGTTTCCTTTCTATTACCTATTGGAGAGCTTGTGGTATCTTTGTTGACATTTGTCTAAATCGAAAAGATACTTATATTTTATTTCTTTCGGCACGGATGACGCCGACCTTCTGAGGAGCAGGGACTCGATGTGAGGTGGTAGAAGTCGTCCTTTCCTCTCCTCCCTTAGGACCAGCGTGTTGGGGCAGAAAAAGCGTGAATAATATTCGGTGCGTTGTAAAAGCTTACGTTGCATCACTACAGGAAAAGACGAGATT
>NW_011369945.1:20373995-20392073 GCF_000735185.1 Notothenia coriiceps
ACAGGTGTGCCTTAGGCTGGCCACAATAAAAGGCCACTCTGAAACGTGCAGTTTTGCTTTATTGGGGGGGGTCTGGGGGGGTCAGAAAACCCTAGGGTTAAACCCTAACCCTAACCCTAACATGTCACCCATCTCCTTCGCATAGAGTTGATCAGGTTGTTGATTGTGGCCTGTGGAATGTTGGTCCACTCCTCTTCAATGGCTGTGCGAAGTTGCTGGATATTGGCAGGAACTGAAACACGCTGTCGTATACGTCGATCCAGAGCATCCCAAACATGCTCAATGGGTGACATGTTAGGGTTAGGGTTAGGGTTAGGGTTAGGGTTTAACTACTGTTTTAATTTAGTGCATGTATTGACTATAGTTAGCTTAACTTGTCTCATGCTAACAACTTTGTCATTAAAAAAAACTATATATTGAAAGAAGAAACTTAATGCATACTCAAACTTATGTGGACATGTTATGGTAACTCTCACTGCCAGAAGGGTATACAAAGGTCAACAGTCTCCATTGAATACAAGTGGGCGCACAAAAAACGCTAGCCTTATACAGCCAACTGCTCCAAACATCGCTGTAACTTCTCAAATACACGTTTTTTTGGATAAAGAAATCATGTGTTAGGTGAGGGATTGGTTATAGCTCTGCAGACATATGCAATGTAGCACATGCTTGTTTGAGCCATTTATTAGCTCATAAACTACTTTCCAGGCGACAGGGTTACCTACCTGTCAGTGAAGATGCCACAGGGTCACAGTGGGACACAGTGCTGTTGGAG
Source organism: Notothenia coriiceps (assembly GCF_000735185.1). Classification (NCBI taxonomy): domain Eukaryota; kingdom Metazoa; phylum Chordata; class Actinopteri; order Perciformes; family Nototheniidae; genus Notothenia; species Notothenia coriiceps. Next base: position 20,374,771 of record NW_011369945.1, read on the forward strand.
GGCTTTAATTGCAGGCTTAATGAGAGGACAGAGAACAAGCTGCTGCAGAGCGAAGACGAGGAGGCGTAGAGGAGAGGACACAAAGGACAGCTTAGAAGACTCTGATGTCCCAGCTCATTCAGAGTAAAGTGCCTCATCGTGTTGCTTTTGTCCGACTCTCGTCGCTCTCTATAATAATGACGAGGGATTCATTTGTTTGTTTCTTTACAAGAGTTTGTTTTAACGGTCGTCACCATTAAGAAGCTTTTCTGCTAGCCCCTGAGGGCGGATGCATTTAAACAGGACCACTTTATTATAGTGTAAAAACTCATAATTTGACACATTCAAATCTAAACTTTTCTCAGCTACTGCATATCCTGGAGTTTATCTCAGGTTCAGTTCAGTTATCTCACAACATTGCGGCATGCTTCCACCTCTAAATAAGGTATTATTTTACCTAAATGAATGCGCTGTATTTTCTCTCACCATCATCCATTTTATAGTTTTAATGACCAAACACCAATTGATCTAACACCACTGGGTGAAACTCTTGTAGGCCTAATTGGTAATTAGCTTTTAGCCTGTTAAGATAATAAGCTAACGCATGTTTCCTCTCCCCCTCTGAATAGCAGGTTTTAGTTTTTTTCATCCTGAAATTTGACAAATGTGTGTTCCTTTCTTAAAGCGGGTGTTTGATCCTCTCAGGCAGGCAGGGGGTCCAGGAGCCCCCCCCCCAGGGATGACATCCCTCCCAATGGGATAATTGTTTTTACCCCAGCTGTGATTCAGTTGTGCTGGTCCATCTAATCCCAAATACTATTCTGTAAAATCAATGCATAGACTTGTCTTGTTAAGGTCGGCCTGGTTTCCTACAGCCCCCCCCCCCCCTGTCTGAGCCTCGCCAACAAAACAACCCCACTCCCCAGCAGCGGGAGACTTCCTCCTGCAGCTCATGAGATGAAAGGATGAACACAGTGCAGCACAGAGTAAAGATGGACCAACAAAAGCTGCATATAACATCAAAGTGTTGTTTCTGAAGGGGGGGGGTAGGCACTGAGAAAAATACATGGTGGATGTTCAGGTAACAACACATCTGTGTTTCAAACTGCGATACCTTTCATTAGACTGCACACACTTTCACCTCTTACAATCTGTGTATTCAGACCACATCTCACAATCCTGCTACATTATTTCATGAGGAACAGATCATGAGGTGGTATAAACCAGAGACTGAATTAACTGATGGGCTTTGGCTTGATTTGAATGTGAATAAAAAGGTGTTTGTCCTCTGTTTCAGGTGGATTTACCTGCAACACGATCGCTCTCTGACCCGGTGAAAGCACAGGAACTGGCTCAGCTTAATGAGGTGTGAACGTCTTTAAACAAGGAGCTTCTTGTGCTCATGTGGCTCTTATTCTTAAAAACCCAAATTTCATTTAATAACAACTTCTTTAGCTCCATACTGTTCCCTTGACTGACATCAATAAATGTTACGAACGCCCGAGTGTTCCACAAATGTATATTTTGGTTGGTTTGAATTCACAATGTTTGGCATCAAAGCACTGCAAAACGTTTCTCTGCATTACAAGGATGGTGTTAGCCACCGAAGTGACTGATCAATAACCAGATTAAGAGCCACAAACTAAATAATACTGGAGTTAAAAATGCACTAAATATTATATAAACCCCAGGTCACAATAACTGGGAATTTAATTGGAAGCATTGTTTTGTTCGCGATCGGACCGAACCAGTCCTAGAACCGCTTTGGTGGAAAAGGGGTATGAATGAACAGAAGGCCCAAAAGTCAGTGCACATCAGGATAATCTATTTTATACAATTTAAAGTGTCCAGTGTTTAAAGAAAAGTGGACATGTCTCCATGTTTCAGGCAAGATAAAATGATAATAATCAAATGAAACACAAAATCATAGCCTATAAAATATTCCTGCATGTGCACACTGTAAATGCAGCTAAAAACATGATTAATCTTGCTTTTGATTGCACTGAATCCTCTTCTGTTTTTGCCAATTTAAGCGTAATACTCATACGTTCTTGTGCAGATTAAGAAGAGGAGCTCCAACATGCCCGGTGCTGCTCGTTGTGTAACCGCAGATGTGTGTGTAATCAGATTGTGCCATGCACAGTGTGTTTATTGAACGGCTGCAGTGAGGTGTGAGGAGGCAGAATGCAGCACATTCCCCATTCTAACCAGGGAGTGTCAGCAAAGTGATAACAACTATAAAACAATGCTAATCTCTAATCTAATACAAACCCACATGCACTTCAACATACTTAACACTCAGTCATGAGGAGAGTTTACTCGCTGTACATCAGTGCAGTACAAATCCTTCATGACCTCAGTGCCCCCAGCACTTCCTGCTCAACATGTGCGATGACAGTTAGATACTAATGTGAAAATCTGACAGCAATTTTGGAAACGTGGAAAAGTTTGTTCCACGTTATTTTTTATCTCCCAGCATGCCTTATTCCTTCCACCTGACTGTGTCTCATATATTGGTGTGAGCCTCCATTCAGGACTCCTTTTCCAGGTGAGTGACTCTGAAACACTGAGGGCGTAATCCCCAAGTGTTTGCCTGTGTGAGAGGGGGGGGCCTTGTAGAAACCCTGGGAGTCCGGCATCAGATTCACTACAGGACGGAGAGTCTGTAGCTCGTGGAGGAAAGTTACTACAGTACATCCTCTGGGGAGCATGATTGCTGAACCTTCACTCCTTCTCCATGTTGGAGGAAATGAGCAATGAGCCCTGTCATGCTTCGTTGTGATTGGCTGCAGATAAGGACCACCACCCACATTAGCAGCAGGTAATTATTTGGATTTCTTCAGCAGGTGGTGATGGAGGCGGTGATCAGACTCCGGGGCATCTCCAGATAAACATCGCACACCAGTCCCTGCGACGCTCACTGGGAGCCCCCATATCTCTGCACAACACGTCGTTACACTCTGCGTACTATGGGTTGGTGGGGGGGCTTTACTACACCAGCATGGGAGTAAAGTGCTCTCTAATGGACCAACAGCGTCGATAGGAGGAAAGGAAAATGTACCTTGATAACCTTGTAGCTTCCCTCTCTTTTTAAACAGGATTAACCCAGAGACAGTGCAGCTTCATTGATATTCACGCATTAAAGATGCATTTAAAAAAGGCACAATGACTAACATCTGTGGTTTGCAGACTTCCCAGAATCACTCTCTTTCAAGAACGTTGTGCCCGTTATTTGTGCATTGTTTCAGCGCTTTGTATGCCATATTCCTATCTTTGTCGTCATGACTATTGGCCCCAGGTCAGCACTTTTTCATAAAGTCTGACAAAAGGAAACATCCCAAAAAACAGCACAAATAAAAGCCATTCAGGCAGAGAGACAAAATCCTGCCATTTTCGTATCTTTGTCATTAATACGTACTGACCCCAGGTCTGCACGTTTTCATAAATCCTGACATGCAGGCAGAGAGAAAATCCTGCCATTTATTACATCACTGCATTTAAGCAAAGTTAGGTATTGAGTGCACTCCTCTACATGGACATGACTTCATATAGATCAACAGACCAGCTGTAGACTAAATCAGATAATGTTGATCAAAACACCACATATAAAGCAGAACTGTTCTGCTTTAGTTCCCTTAGTGATGCAGTCATTCATTCAGTAGCATATGAAGAGTTACTGTCAGCACTAATTACCCCAAATGAAGCTTGTCTAATGGGAAACAAATGAACAGCAGATCAGTGCTTCACACCTCCCTCAGTCTCAATTGGACAGAGTTATTCCGGCACTGACTGTGCACCGAGAACATGATCTGTAGACATGCATTTTGTCGTTGGGCCGCAATAAATAAAGTTGAATTCTCACACACACCTCCGGCAGGTTTCCTATTGTGTGCCGCCCCCCCTCCCCAGGCCTCAGAGGTCATGAGAAATGTTGACTTAATCCTTTCTGCCACTGAGAGTCAAGGAAAAGAGCCTTTGTTTGTCCACAGGCTGCAACAAAAGGAAGGATTGGGAGCAGCGAACACACCACCTGCAATTAAGAGCTTAGCACCTCGCTCTGAGGAAACGTCCAGATTAGTGCGGAGCGACGAGGGAAGCAGAGCGAGGTGTTCCTCTCAGAGTATACAGTCATCTGATAACTGTTGATCACAATGAGGCGCTTTAATGACCTCATGAACAGGCCTCTGTGTGTGTCACCATATGCTGAGTCATGAACACATCTGCTGAGGGACAGGAGGTGGCAGTCATGAGAAACACACACTCCTTTAATATACAGTAACTAAAAACTGTGTGTGTGATGTGAAGCATGAAGTTCATCAGGATTAAAGAGGGTCACATGACTGGAACAAGTAAAAACCAGTTGATATAAAGTATCCTTAATCAGGAAAGCATGTAAGAGTTCAAGATTAATGATTTTATTTATGGATGGCCTTCTGCACTTCTGACAGACATTATTACCTATTATTATTATTATTATTATTATTTTTGAGTTAATCAGAACATGTTAGGGCAGACAGTATTACATTTACTTCATATACATTGTTTGATGGAACATGAAATTATTTACGAAAATAGGGCAGGACTTAAAGTAGGATTGATATGGTATAAATATATAATATCCGTTTAAAAGTTATAATACTTGCGGAATAAATGAAATAAGTTTGTGGATAAACATCTTCTTTTTTTGAAGCAAAGTTGGCATGATCAAAATATTTATATAAAATATCTACTACTTCAACAACCTGTTTAAAAATATCAAGCTTGGTATAGCTTATCTACAGTTGGTGTCCAATTGCACATGCCTCCGTTATGTCTTATGAACGTAATTGTATTTTTATGAAACTTCTCGGTTCGTTATCATGTTCACACAGACTGGTGCTCCACACTCTCAGCTTCATCACTGCACATTATAACTGAAATCTGCTAATAGGTTTATGTTCTATAATAAGTGTTTCACTGATGCTGGATGTTTGAAGCTTCCTCAGTGACACCGAGCTGCAGCTCCAGGATCTCTGTGGTCTTCTCTAACTCTCACAGTCATTTCTCCGTGTGGCGCCTGGACCCGGATCATTTAGAAACCCCCATGGAGACATGCAGGTGGCTGCTGAGGGGGGTGCACTGTCCCAGGAGGGCGTGTGGATGCAGCAATATAAATATATGCTATAAGTGCTAAGGAACTAAAATCTTATATTAAATATATTATATTGATTCACACAGATCAGACAGGCCTTTCAATAAAAGAGCCACATCAAATCTAAAAAAAAAGCCACAATAAATATTTTATGCTCTGCAGGCTGGGCTAACTTTTGTAGCCTGATAGACATGTGAGATACTTTTGTTGTTAGTTTTAAAATAATATCTGTGCTGAGCTGACACTTTTTAATGTATGCAGAGTTAAACAGCATGCAGGGTGATCATTTCCCTGCAGCAACACCAGGTGGAGACTGCAGCACAAAGTTACTCATAGAATTTAATGTTTTTATATTCAGAAAGATCCACCATATTGTCTTTGGCCACAAGAGGCTGAAGCACTTTCTCATGTTCTGAAAACTAAAAGCATTCATTTCTTCTAACAGGTGAGTTTAATCGCTCTTACAATAAATCAATAACATCAATTATTAAAACACATTTTCCTGTTCATTCCTTTTCTCATTCTCAACTCCTCACATACAGATGGTTACATCTTTTTCGCAGGTTTAACGTGGTGAATTCAAACAAATCCAGTTGGTCAGATTTATAAAAGATTGTGTTTTGGTTCGAAAATATTAAAAGTATTTATTGTTACCTTTTAGATTCCCTCAGGACATGATATGATATCTTCTGAGGTAAAGTTTGTTTGATAAGTCTTTCCTCTGATAGTTTTTGTAATTGAACAATAGGATTAATAGATGAGCATTTGCCCAACATTCGTCCACTTTTGATGATGTGGAACACTGTGATTGGCTGGTGAACAAACAACCAATTACTGAGCATCTGGGTGGAAAGGTAAAACCACAAATAGCATAATAATGCCTCTTCAAGAAGCAGTAACCAGAAAATAAAGTTCTGAAAGTGATATTTAATCAAGATATAGAGATCCAAAAAAATCTGTTGTAGTTGGTCAAACATGCTAAAGAGTTGTCAGAGAAGCGTCATCTAAATACACTCTGTATAACTGCAGTTAACTTCCTGCAGCTGTGCAGAGGAGCTGAGAAACAAATTTGCTCCGATTACTTTTAATATTTAGTGTGTGACGATAAAACCATGTTGATGAGTCTAATGTTGGTGGATCATTTGAGTTTGAATAAATGAACAGTTGCTCTAGAGCAGGGGTGTCCAAACTACGGCCCGGGGGCCAAATGCGGCCCGCTGGCCATTTTGAATCGGCCCTCAGCTAATTAAAAAAGTATGATGATATATGGCCCACAAATGAAACTTGTGCTTTTCTTATATTGTACTTCTTAAATATATATGTACAAATATATAACACAGTAGTATTCATGTGTTAATAAGCCCACTTTTAAAATAAATTCAGTCAATTCATGTTGATAACATTTTCTAACAAATCTTAGTTGATACAAAAAAGCCTAATAACTTATTTACATAATAAGCCTTGAAATAGAACCTATGTCATCTTATTATATATCACTCTGAGACTTTGGTTTTTAAGGGATGAGCTGCCAACAAGATAGAAGTGAAACCCTAATAGAGAGTTTGGATGTAGCCGGTTTCTTTCTTAAAGCCATATTCATGTATCGATGCCTAATTATTACCTACATGTTGCTAACTTATAACTTAACTGATGAGGCGGTATACTCACCCTTTATGAGTGGCCCAGCCCCTTCGTATATCTTTTTCGTATGTGCCCCTCGGTGAAAAAAGTTTGGACACCCCTGCTCTAGAGTCTGGATCTTGTGTTGCCTGGCCCTGCAGGCCGCTGCAGTCCAGCTTGAGTATGAACCTCGACTGCTCACATGATGGTCTGAAAAAGGATTCCCATTCACAGGTGTTTGAACCCTGCAGCAGTGACAGGAAATGAGATGCACTCACTGAGCTCTGTGGCCACAGGAAGGCGCCCTGACACCAGTTTACTGGAGACTGCGCTCAGCAGGGATCAGTTTTAAAACTACTGCAAATAAAAACACATAATACAATATGACAAATGTCGAGTATTTCTTACTCATACATCGATGTGATGTAATGCTTGTATAACCACCAGCGACACGCTGTGGAGCTATTTTTATAGATATTTTCTATGATGTCCAATCAGCCAAGGTGACACAACACACACAACACACACCACACACACACACCACACACACACACTCACACACACACCACCACACACACACACACACCACACACACAACACAAACACACCACACACACCACACACACACACACACTCACACACACACACACCACACACACACACACACACATAAACACACACACACACAACACCACACACACACACAGATGATCCTTCTCACAATTATTCGGCTTTAGTGAATTAGATAAGCATTGAAGCAAACTGAAGCAACATGAAGTGTGTGAGAAAACAGGAAGTGAGGAGAAAGGATGCAGGGCCCTACCAGGGCGGGAGGAGGAGGAGTTCCGCGGCTGCGGGGGTGCATTTCTGCAGAGATTCTGTACAGGGACAGATTCAGACCAGTGACTGTGGCAAAGATATGAATCGGCTAGGTTCTCGGAGTCACTGTTTGCAGTGCTGGACGTCTGCTGACTCATGCCTGCAACAGATGTTGAGCTGTCACTAGCTGATCTGAGTTGTTTGTAGTTAGCAGTAATGTCATACAAGGTGACTGGCATGTTAAACATACGAGCACTGAGACATGTGAAGTGTATCGTAATGATCCCTGAAAGCAGCACTGACTCGAGATCAGGGGTAAAACGCTTACAGATACTAACTGGCTGCAATGTTCGATGACACTGAGAGTAACAGCCCATCACCAATCAGCTTGACTTTACTGGTCTGCATGCGTGTTCAACAACCCACTAGCAACTCCACATCGGCACACTTTAAACATTAGGGGGCTTTCAAAGTTAGAGCTGGTAGGCCGTTAGCTTTTCAAAAGCTAACTGTAGCAGTGATGCTTCAAAGGCTCACCCATCAGCCTGGCTCTAAGGGCCTGTCAGAGTCATGACCATCCTTTATAAACGTGCGGGCCAGTGGGCGGGCTCCGCGCCCGTACCGGCTAACGCCCCACCCGAGGCCGGCACACCAAGGCCTGGCCTCCTCGGGGTGCGGGGGGGGGGGGTGGGTGTGCTGGGTGGTGAGGGTGTGTGTGTGTGTGTGTGTGTTTGTGTGTGTGTCCTCTCAGGAAGAGCAGGTTATTCTTAACATGGAGGGGGCAGAGAGAAGGTCCTGCAGCTCTTAAAGGATCGCCCACATGGGCCTCCTGAGGGCGAGGGACGGTGTTACCCAACGCAGCCGCAGTGGGAAAGGGAGGAAGGAGGAAATTGACGAGGTGGAAATGCATTGTGGGTGAAAAGCTACCTGGGTGCAGTTGAACGCCACTGGTGTAAAGCACAATAAGCTCCAGAGAAGATTAAATTAATCCATTGACATCCGACGGTCAATCTTTAATGTCTTTACATTTTCATAAAAACTCATTTTGATCACTTTTTTTGTTGCTCAAACTACACACCCATCTCGTAATTCACTGAATCCTCACAGAGAAACACACACACACTGTACATGAGGAAGCAGGAAACACAAAGTACAGCACTGCTGACCCTCTGGCAGCTCGACAGTGATTACTCATCATGTTCATGTACAAACACACAAAGCTGCTACCAAAATGAACCAAAAGGAATATACAGTTAACTTACAGGAATAACTTAGCAGAGAAGTTAATATATATGATGGCCCATCCTCACGTAAAAAACATGAATCCAAGAAAAACACCACCACACGACCCTTATAAACTAGCTTGTTCTAGTAAATCTGCCTCGCCACACTTGGACTTTAAAAAAATGTTCTGTAGAAACAACAATGCCTGATATGCATACTTAATATTATTAATTCCATTATACAAACACTGGCTATATGATTTAAATCACGGGAGACTTTCTCAGCGTCGACCCGGCTTTCACGAAGCTTTTCTAAAGAAGCCACATCAGGAGTTCGTCACAGTGTCACAGGAGTTGTGATCAGTGATGTGCAGACCAAGCAAACGATTAAATGCAAGGCCCAGAATAACAACAGCAAGGAGTAATTTATGCGCATCATCAATAGCAATTTCCTAAAAAATAAGCCCGAAGAGACAAACGCTCTTTAGGAACCCCGAGCAGCTCCTCTGCTGTCCACACCAAAGGACCATGGAAGCTATAACGGCTCAACACTCACAGAAAATCTCACGAGGACGCACCAGGCCGCAAGGCAGGGGGGCACTCCACCCCAAATGACACCCGTCCTACATCTGTCTAGCATCTGTCCCCAAGGTAGAAAACAAAGAGATACAGAAGAAAGAAAGAGGACGACTACACAGGACTACAGTGTTAGCTCCATCGGACGCACAGTTGGGTTATAAGGACTAGGGGGGGGGGGGAAACGTCAGGACTCTACAGAGTTGGCTTCCATCCAGGACTACATGTTGGCGTCCATCAGCTAAGGACTACATGCACTTGGCTCCATCCAGCGACTACATGTTGGGGCTCGCATCAGGACCCACCATGTTTGCGCTTATAGGAGGGACTCAACGTCAGGACTCACAAGTTTGGCTCCATCCAGGACTGACATGTTGGGCTCGCATCCAGGACTACATGTTGGCTCGCACAGGACGCAGCCATGTCGGCTTTTTAAGGACTCCGTCAGGAACAGTTGGCTCCATCAGGAACTACATGTTGGCTCCACCAAGGGACTAACATGTTGGCTCCATCAGGAACTACAGTTGTTGGCTTTACTAAGGACTACGTCAGGACTAGAAGCTGGCCTCCATTAGGACTCCACATGCTGGCTCCATGAGTTCTACATCAGGGGCTGCATGTGGCTTTAAGGGACTCACGTAAGGACCCATGTTGGCTGTACTCGGACTAACATGTTGGTCTTACCATTACATTGGTCCCATTAGGACTACATGTTGGGCTGGCATCAGGACTAAACTGTTGGCCGCTATCTGGACTCACATCAGGACTACATGTTGGCTCCATGGGGTACCCAACACGGAGAACAGGAAGTAGACAAAGCAAAGACACACTCTGCTTTGATGCATTACGTCCACATCGTGGTTTATGATAACATCATTGTTTTATGAACTGATTAGTTCTAATGATGACTCTATAATTGTATGATGTCTCACAGCACGGTTCTTTGCACACTTAAACCAGGATTCAACATTTCCAAAACAGTTTCGATTACAAAAATACTTTTTGTATTCTTTAAAATACTCAAACACCTGTAGCAGCCATCTCGGGTTTTTCGCTTTTTTTTGCGAGTCAGTGCTTAATATGTATGATAAATCATAATAATAACATTAATATGAAATGATACAGAGTAGTANCCTAGGGTGTCAGGTCCACTCCCCATTTATAAAAATAGCACTTTACCACCGCGCCCCCTCTAATCTCAGATGCACCCTGAGTCATTTTGTTTACGTCCAGTGAGCTTTTCTAAAATATACAGTAAAGAGACAAACCCACCAGCATTATAGAATATACTATATGACTTTGAGCCAAATACTTGTTTTTGGGCTGTATAAATTAATTGACTTGAAACAGTTGGCGATTTAGAGTACTGGCACCTTTTTTATTCCAATTCAAGCACTGCTTATAAGCACTTAACACACACAGGTACACATGGAGGTGATTAGGTGTGTTTTGTGAATTAACCACACTTTTTGACTAATACAAATTTTGACCAGAAACGTCAGAGGATAACTTAAATATTTGTATAATTTCTGTATTAGAATATTTACACAACAAATGATGGCATTCCATTAAAGAGTTCAAGAGGTCACTTAAGAGGTCTACCTCATGGTGGTGATGGAGGAAAAGTCATGGAGACTCGTTAGGATTCATTCTCTGGGATGCAATATTAGTTTAAAAATTAATAAATAGTGTGGCATAAAACTGCACTTGTTTAATCCTTCAGTTTAAAACTTGTTTTTGTCACTACCTCCCACTTATTCCTTTAGGCTTAATGTTACCGTGGAGGATAACAGGCTGGCTTACATGGATTTCCTGTCTGCGTTTGACCATAAGAAGAGTGGTGAGCGTCCCCCTGCCTTTCCTGGTGCTGAGAGACAGAAAGAGTCTTTGGACGGCCTCAGTCCAGCCTCAGCGCCACATCTGTATAAGGTGAATCTTGCGGCATGCTTCATTTTCTCTGTCAACAGTTCCTAAGCTGATCACTTTTCTGTGGCTTTGTTCTCCAGGCTTTCTCTGCGTTTGACCAGAGGGGGACGGGGACGGTGACAACTCTGGAGTTTCGTCAGGTGTTAGATCCTTTTTGCGCCCGTCTGTCAGACAAACAGTACAGACACATGCTGACCAAACTGCAGCTGGACTGTGAGACCTGCACTGTTAACTGGAAGGACTTCCTCAACACGTTTCAATCAGAGAGCCCACTGGTAAGAGAAGCTGCTTCCAAATGTGCTGAAATATAGTTCAACATTTTGGGCAATGTGCTTTTTTCTTTCTTTAGGTGGTGCTTACATATTAACCATGGTCACCAAACATAACTTGCTTAGTATCGTTCGCATTGTCCAATTTGCCAAAGCTAGCATGTTGACGCTAGCTCAAAAAAAGGTGGTGCCTGAGCTATGTCTCACAAAGATGCTTGCATGCATTCTCCTGTTGTTACAGTTCACAAGTATGTCAAAATGCAGTGCACTATAAGTACCCATTATGTGTTAAGACTGTCTACAAAGTTTAAGAGCGTTGGATGTGGAATGCTGAACACACATGAAGAGGGCACAATTACCATACAAATACGATAATTCTTGTATATCTGGCAAATCTGATGGAAGGTTCTGAATTAAGACAGACTGTTAGTATTGTAATGCTAAGCTAGGCCAATACAATCATTGTACTCAACAAAAAGTGTGTGCTTCTCTTCATAATGCAGATTTCAGAGAGCTGCCTGAGTAAGACTATTGAGCGACGGACAACAACAAGATCCCCTACCCAGACCAAGACCCCTGAAACTACAGAGCACAATGAGGAAAATCAACAAATCCAGGACTTCATCTCAGGTCCTTTATATGAAATCACCAAAAAGCAGATGGATCTGAAATCCTCCAGCAGCACAACAAGACTCTCAAATGATCAGGTAAAGCTGGGAAAAATAAATGTAATATTCGAGTGAATAATTTTTCCGTGAATTCAAAGAGGAGATATTCACAAGCACATTTACGACGACTCTCCCAGTGCTTTCAAGCTGAAGCCACACATGGCATCAGTCCATGGTTACAAATGAGGACATGAATTCTGCTGTATTTGCCAGTTCCACGCTTTTTACACTGATATGTTTTCTTTAATTATTCTAATCAAAGTCTAATTTATCTTTGTGGATCATTACTGACTGCGTGAGGAAGTTATTCATCTGTAAAGCTAATTCACTCCGCTGTGTGGAACTCTCTTTGGGGTACCTGCCCCCCAGTGAAGATTATTATTGTGTGCTTCCTTTTTGCTTCTCAGATTGAGTGTGTGTGGAGTCAGATTCCTGTGAACGAGCAGAAGAAGCTGCAGTACAGAGACTTTCTGGAGCTTTTTTTTTGAGTTGGGAAGGACTCCCCGCACAGAAACAGGGGGTCCCACTGACAATGTCCCATCGCCTTCCTGTGAGCCGAGAGAAACAGCCTCAGCAACAAAATCCTGTTCCCCAGAGACTGCAGGTGTTTTTCTACATGGCATAAATATAAGGCACATGACAGGATTTGAATATGTCAAACTTTACCCAACATGGATGTATGTATTCTAATAACACAATAATTCAATCTCAGTTGAGTTGCACAATACTCTTTTCTATTTTAATTACACTGCTGTATGATTTGATGCACAAAGGAACCAGCTTCTCTTCAAAGCCAGTCAAGTTAGGTTTGTTAGGACAAGAAAGTAAAGACTCGTGGTAGTAGATTATTTAGACAAGGAAATAGGTTAGATTATAAAACGCCAGAAAAAAATATTTACAGACATTATATATGATTGAACTTGAGTAAAACCAAACCGTTCTCTGCTTTAGACATATACATAAGTTAGCTTACATCCAAAAGATTGCACAACAATACCCTCTCTCACTCAGTTTTACGTATTTCCCAGCCAAGTGCCTGCCTCCGCACTTACAAACCCTCAGACAATTAATCACAATCACTCTTGCTATAAAAAGCTTTAAAAAAAGCACACAGAGCATAAATGCAGTTTTGGAAAATGAGTAAAACTGAATGATAGAGGTAGTGCCCACTTATGCGGATAATAGATATAAATACGAATGTGTTCCCAAGAGAAGATTTTTTACTTTTATATATACTTTAGAATGTCTTGGTTGATCAAGGTACAGTACAGCATGCCCCTACTGTCTTGATTTCAAACCATAGTTTTTATCTTTGCAGGTAAATCTAAAAATAATCCTATGTCAAGCATGTTATTTAATTTGGCGTAACTACAGAAGTGAAAGGACTTATTTAGCCTTGTTTTCAAATGATGACAGTGTTAAGGGAAACTACATCCGACTAATAAATGAATGAATTCATTGTATCATCCTCTGTTGACAAGCTATGCCGCAAACTACTTAAGAAAAACTGTAATTTTTTTATTTTATGTAGTTGTGCTGTCCTTCTCCTAACCTACCCTCACTCCTCTCTAGACCGCCCCTGTGTGCTCCTCCAGGCGTCCCTCCTCGGTGGGGAGGCCGGGAACAGGGAGCCCGCCGGGCAGCAGGGGGAGGGGGCTGCGAGGGGGGGTGCAGCGCTGCTGGAAGGAGATCCAGAGGAACTGTGCCATGGAAGATCCTCAGCGAGAAGGACACATCAGCACTACCTCCTTTCTCAGTGAGCAGCCAACCACAATCATATACTGTATATATATATTCCTTCTACCGGCTCTATGCTAATGAATACTCTGTTGCAGAGATCCTCCACTCTCTGGGCATTAATATGACACAGGAGCAGCTTGAGCACCTGACTGTGAAGTTTGACATCATCAACAATGGCTGTGTTTCCTATCACAACTTCCTACGTCACTTCCTCCTGAATCTGCAACCAGCAGAGGCAAAGACTGCATATGAGCGACGGAGATTGCCTCTTTCAATTACACTGGTAAAAAAAAAAAAATCTTATCCTTAAATATAATATCTGCATGAAATAATCAGTAACTGTGCCACAAATACATCCAAGTCTGTTGTTTTTATTCTTTTAAATACCGGTTTGTAAATCTGTCCTCTGTCCCATCGTACCTCTGATTTTGAGAGAAAGTGTTACGAAATCTGGATCCAAATGACTAAACAAGTGCATCATTTTTTAAGATTTAGAATTGCTTTTTGGTAACCCTTAATCAATAGACAATTGCCATTTATAAGAGCCGACTTAATGTGTAGTACATGGCTAATAATGATAACTGCTACAGAACGGTATTGAGACGAGGCATGAAGAAACAATTTAGAGAAGGGACATTCATTTTATTTTATGCTAGTTTTTATAGAAGCTAAAGTCACAATGTCGACAAGATTTTCAAAGTATTGAGAATGAAGTTGTCACGTCGATAATAAGGTGAAACCAGTATTTGTTCAGGACATAGAAAAATATAAATTAAAGGCTTAAGATTCTGCCAAAGATGCCAAACTAAAATGTTGTAGTACTTCGGTAGGCATGTTAACATTTAAAATTAAACTTTTCCCTCATCTAACCCATCTTTCCAATCATCACTGCTGGAGTGAATGTGAAATTGGGACACAGAGAATGTACTCTCAGCCACACATACCCATGCTGAGCAGCACATTAGCACTTTTCAAATTAACTCCACAGTCCCTCTCCTTTCCTCCGTTTTACGTCTAATATATTGTAGTTTTACTGCCTGAAAAGTGGGTTACAGTAAAGGGGTGCTGGGGTGGCTCCGTAAAGCGAGGGGGGGTGATGAGCAACGCCGGGTTGCCAGATTGTGTAAACTCAGCGGGGACCTCCCACCCTCAGGCTCTCGACTATCGCCTCATATGACAAGCAAATTGGGCGAGTTTGGTGAGTTTTGGAGCTTTTTTTGGCGCGGGGAGGTGTATATGAAGCTTTGAACAATGACACACGGGTGGGCACGTTCTAAAAAGAACTCCCGCTGAGCGACTAAGCCGAGCCCCAAGCTTCAGTGGAGCGTGTGGGTGAGGGCCTAATCTGGCAACCCAAAAGCTGCAACCTTCCAAACCAACTTCGCAAATCACACAAGACCTGCATTGTCTCCCACCATCTGCGGGAAACTGCAGAGACCTCCTGTGATTTTATCTGATTCGATAATGTGTCTGAACACGAGTTTACAGACAAAACATTTTTATCTGATCACAGGACGAAAAACACTTTGTTCTCAGCTTGTGATTTTAACCGATGAATGTGGGCGCTCTCACCTATATTTGTTGTTTTCTTTCTTATTGTTCATGTCTTCCTGTTTGGGTCTTTTACTCTTTGGTCTGATTGGATTCTGGATGGTTCGGTCCAGAAGAGTGAAGGTGTGCTGAGCAGAGACTGTGTGGAGGTCATGCTGAGGATCCACAATGTGGTCCATTCCTCCTGGACCTCCATCTGACGCTGCTTCCTGACATGTGACCGCCCCCGAACAGGAAGGGTCTCCGTGCAGGACTTCAGGAAGGTGAGATCAGCGGCAGCGCTCCACCCTGAAGAACTCCACCTGCACTGCTGCATCCGAGCAATATCAAACACTTCAGGTTCCTTATGAATTATTGATGCAATCGTTTGAGCTCCACTTCTATCAAAATGTCCAAAGCAGACTGATGGAGAGTGACTTGAAATCCATGAAGCTCAAGCTTACAGGCTTGCAAACACCGCCACCGCCACATACACACACACACACACACGCTGTCAGGTGAACACACCTGTTCACTTGACAGCCAATCAGTAATTTTAATTGTTCAATTACGCTGAAGGTTGAAACAAGACCATGCTGGCATTTTGGCCCAGGAGAACAGCAGCTGACACTCCCGTTTTATTGTCCCTGCCATTTACCTGCTGTGCCATTTACCGACGACAACGGTTCCTGAGCTAATCAATAGAAACAATTAGCAACCTTATTAGGGATGACATATCCCAAACTGATAAAACATAAGGAGATGTACAAATGTTCGCACGTAATTACGTTTGCTGATGTTGCCCTGCAGGTGCTGCGCCATTTCAGCGTCAGACTTTCAGAGGAGGAGTTCTTCCACCTCAGCTCATATTTTGATGCCAACACCACGGGGAGGACCTGCTACAACAACTTCCTTTGGGCCTTTCTTCACTGACATTCAATCTGATGCCTACAACTCTTAGCAAGCATGGCTGATAAACCAACCACCCAAGACCTTAGACATTCAGGGAACCCAGGTTTTGTGTTTCGCCATTACTGTGTGGTAATTATTTGTTATAATGTAATTAAAACCAAAACAAATCCAAGTATAGCCTGAAATGCAGAAAATCTAATGTGGCTTCTGCATATTAATGGTATCTAAATTTCATTTCAAACCTTTATTTATCCAGATTGTCCATTGAGATCATAGATCTCTTTTTCAAGGGAGACCTGCAGCAATTAGGCTCCACATGAAACAACATAAAACAATAGAAGATATCATACAACATATTTACAAGCTACATTTACATACTTATCAACATTTACAAATACCCATAGTTTCAAAGAGCATTTCACTTAGACTTGCTTTAAAAACATTCAGAGGAATAAAATTGCTCAGTTTCAATTTTAGCTGTAGACTGTTCCAAGCAAGTGGAGCTGCGCACATAAAAGCTGTCTTAGCTAAGACAGTCCTTGCTCTTGGCACATCTAACAATACTACATCATGCGATCTCAGACAATAGCTGCTTGCAACTCTCTGTGTTATCAGTGAACAGATGTAATACGGGAGTTTACCCAACATGGCTTTATAAATAAACATGTACCAATGACTGAGCCTCCGTACAGTAAGTGATGGCAAACCTGCCTTGGCATACAGGGTACAGTGATGTGTAAGTGCTTTACAATTAGTGACCAATCTCAGTGCACTGTGATAGGGAGCATCTAACTTGTTCAGGCAATAGGCAGGTGCATTCATATACAACAAATCATCTTATCAATGATAGGTAAACGTATCTCTCCTCTTCATGTAAAACAAATATCAACATGTCCAGATATATCTTTAT
>NW_011369945.1:20392105-20414257 GCF_000735185.1 Notothenia coriiceps
CTTGTTTCTGAAAAAGAAACCTAGTCTAACCCTCAGCTTTTTAAGCAGATTATTGACCTGAAGTTTAAAAGTGAGATAATCATCAAGCCAGATACCAAGGTATTTATAACAGGCAACCACTTCAAGTACTATTCCTTGCGCAGTTANAAAATTGCTCAGTTTCAATTTTAGCTGTAGACTGTTCCAAGCAAGTGGAGCTGCGCACATAAAAGCTGTCTTACCTAAGACAGTCCTTGCTCTTGGCACATCTAACAAGACTACATCATGCGATCTCAGACAATAGCTGCTTGCAACTCTCTGTGTTATCAGAGAGCAGATATAATACGGGAGTTTACCCAACATGGCTTTATAAATAAACGTGTACCAATGACTGAGCCTCTTTACAGTAAGTGATGGCAAACCTGCCTTGGCATACAGGGTACAGTGATGTGTAAGTGCTTTACAATTAGTGACCAATCTCAGTGCACTGTGATAGGGAGCATCTAACTTGTTCAGGCAATAGGCAGGTGCATTCATATACAACAAATCATCTTATCAATGATAGGTAAACGTATCTCTCCTCTTCATGTAAAACAAATATCAACATGTCCAGATATATCTTTATTATGAATGTAATTACATGTGTCTTATTGCCTCTCCTTGTTTCAGTGACCTGGAGCCCCTCCCCACTGAGAGACACCCCTCCCAGAAGGAGCCGGAGCAGCGCCTAAGGGAGCCAGGGGCCAGCGACAGCACGGCCCCCCGCAGCACCGAGGGCTCCTTCTCCGAGGACGTCTTCACCGAGTCAGAGCTGTCCCCCATCCGTGAGGAGGAGCAGGCGTCTAACGAGGACCTCCGCCTGGACAAGTCCTCAGGCGCCTCCACCGAGTCCGTGCAAACCCTCACCCAGGTGGGGGCCGCCACTGCCGGGTCCCAGTCCCCAGGCAGCGCCCGCGGCTCCGTCAGTCTGCCGGAGACCCCCACAGAGGACAATCCACCAGACACTGCCCCAAAAAGCAAGTCCCCCATTGGATCCAAGCAGCACAGTGTAGAGAAGCCACCAAGCACAGCCCCCACCACCAGCAGCAGCACTAGCCAGGCCCCCGGCCCCAGCAGCAGCAGCAGCACTAGCCAGGCCCCCAGCAGCAGCAGCAGCAGCAGCACTAGCCAGGCCCCCGGCCCCAGCAGCAGCACCTCTCTCACAGGGTCCCAAAGCTCAACCACCCCCGGTGCCACAGACACCGCCTCTGGCTCAGCCAGTCCACAGAGGGAAGCCAACAAGGGGACAGACGTCTCCAAAACAGACACTAAGCAAGGCAAGGAGGAGAAGGTAGAAGGAGAGGAGACACAAAATGAAGCCACGCAGAACTCTGCAGAGGGTAAACACATTTACTGAGTGAAGAAATAGTTACAGGTGATGAATATGACTTCAGGTTTAGCTCCATCCATATCTTCTGAGGACTATCAAAGCGAATTCCTCTCCTCACTTTTTTCATGTTGGTTTCCCGATAACCTTTCCGTTTCCACTCGCCTTGCTGAGAGTAATTGGAATGTAAAGACGAAGGCAAGCAGCAGCCCTCTCCGTGTTATCAGCCTGGTGGAGCTAGTCCGGCTTTATGGGGCTTTATGCAGCACTTTGATCTCGGGCTCTGGTGGTCTGGGCCTCTCCTTTGGGCGATAAGCTAAAGCCTATCAAACACCATAATGCAACAAACACACACAGTGGCGATGAAACCCGACATCAAAACAGGTTCTGAGGCGGCGTACAGAAAGGTGTTATTTATGTGTGACATCCTTTTCCGGAGTGCTTTCATGTGGATTTAGACAAATACAAAATTTCTCAAAACCTGGAATAAACGTATTTTGTGTTCACTGCCATGTTGAAGATTAGAGGATCACACCAGGGGCTTTGGATTGTTGGACCTGCCAACAAAGGTCTTCAGTATAGCTAAATGATGAGTTTAGATCTAATGTATCTCTGTTCAATACAGGACAAGACATCTTCCAGTAACATCGTTTCTAGAAAACGTTTTCAAATAACATAGATGATTTGCAAAAAAATTCTTCCGAATAAGAAAGCCCCAATGGTTTCATCAAGCAAACAGCATTCTGGGCCGATACTAATGTTTAAAATAACAATAACATGCTAAACTTACCAATTTCTCATCATCGCACTATAGTCTTCCAGCTTTGATTTCCTGAAAACATAAGCTGTAAATTACGTATTGTTGAAATGCACCAGCAAGTAACATTTCTATTTGCACCAGTGATAATATAAGTATAGAATCATTTTCAAAGTAAGATGAAGTGCAGTTGACTGAAATAAATCGAATGCCTGGAAATTGGGTAGTTACAAAAAAATAAGCAAAAGAGAAAATGGCTGTAATGCAATTAAAGAGAATTGGCTAATACGTCCAAAACCAAGGCAGCATCTCTTATTAGCATCTGTGTGGCACAGTTCTGGTCTTGTTATCTGACAGTGGCCTCAGTATGTCACACTCACAGACTCCCTTGTGTCTATACAACCCTCTCTTTGGGCACGCAGTTTTGATTCAAAAGAGATTTCTCTCCCCAAGAAGAAACAGAGCGAGGCAGCGGGAGAGAAATTTGCTTTTGTTCTCCCTGGCAATTATTGTCACACAGAGAGTCAGGCGGCTAAAGCATTTCTAATTGACGGGGATCTGAGCAGGGCTGCACATTAGCACAGCCCACACAAGTAACTGCAGCAAACTCGAAAAACAAGCTGCATTAATACAGCATTAATGCTTTTTGGAAATTGAATTTGTCTCAATAAGTTTGCTGCCAAAGCTGATTCATATTATTCTGTCTAGCATTGTTGCTAGTTCTCTAAACCAGGGATAACAATATGTGCCAGTGTAATTTCACTGGTGCAGTGATGTCATCCAGCTTCCCGGGGCTGTGGCCTTATCGTCGACCTCTGATAATGTATCACAGGCGGAAGCGCCGCCATCAATTTCAGTGTGCCAATCCATTTATTTATGTCATCTGTTGTGTTTCTGCCACTAAATGACTAATGCTACTTGAAGTAGCCAGTATTAGAAGATAGAGATGAGGTCACATAAATAAAGCAAGTATTAGGGGATGAATACACAGTTAATAAAGAAGATTTTTTTATGACAGACTTTTGAAACAGGATAAAACGCTCAGGGTTTTCCGGATTAACAGCTAGCCTAGCTCTGTCCAAGGTTAGCAGAATCTGCCAACCAAAACCTGTAAGGCTCACTAGATGGTTTTAGTTGTTACTTTTAAGGTTAGGTTCATCAGTACAAAAACGTAAATGTCAAAGCAAGAGCTAGACTTTGAACATGTTTCCAGTCTGAATGCTAAGCTAAGCTAACCATTTGCGACTAAGTGACATTGATCTTGTCATTTAACTCTCAGCAGTAAAGTTAAAAAGCATTTTCCCAAAAATGTCAATATTTGTTCTTATAATAATTTATCCTGCTTGTTACAAAAATAAATTACCTGTATGTGACCTTTAGTGTTTGTGTCCACTTCCAGGCACAGGGTCTGCAGAGAGAAGGAAGCACCCCACTCACAAGTTCCTGTGTCTGCGGGTGGGGAAGCCCATGAAGAAGACGTTTGTTTCCAACGCCAGCGCCTCCATGCAGCAGTACGCCCAGCAGGGCAAGAAGCACGAGTACTGGTTCGCTGTGCCGCAGGAGAGGTGGGTCCCTTGGCATCACTTTTGAATACAATGAAATGATTCCTCTAGTAGCCTTTATAGCAGGGCTTTAGTTAATCAGTGTATAAGGGTATTTTCCCACTTTCCTGTAGTCAAACTTGATGGCTTTTGGTGCTCAAAGCAACAAAATAAATCTTTGAAAAACTCAACAGCAATGTCTCTTCCCAGAAATCATGACCCGGTTATTTACAACAACAAACCTTGTTTGAGCTGTTTCATGTGAACTATTTATTTTTCGAGCAAATAGATTTTGGGGTGAACTGTGTCTTTGAAACTATAAAACCAGTGCTTTAACTGATGACATGGAACAATATTTTAAATGAAAAAAATACAAAGCAGAGTATTTGATATAGTAGCCTCTGATTATTCAGCTTTCAGTGCAGCAGACTGATTTTAATCGAAGAGAGCTGCAGGGATTTGACCTGACTCAGTCCTACCATATTCATAACCCACTACAAAAGTCAGCTGAGTCCCTGAAGCCCCTCTTTTCCAGTTCTTTAAATATTTGAAACCAATCAAATATGCATACTTTGTCTGGTCTGACTCCCAATACAGCTCCTGCCCATCTCCCTGGGTTGCTTTGCCAGACAAAATTATTTATTATTCATTCACTCTGCAGGGAAACACACATGCTCTTTATTCCTGCACTGGGCCACAACCCAAAACAATAAGCACGTTTCCAACGCTATGTTTTGTATCCTCAAAAAAGTTGTTATGCGTTTGTGACCTACGCTGAAATGTTTCATGTTTTATCCACTGGAAATATGGCTTGTTTATAGGGTTTTCAAAGTTGGAACGCTCCGGTTAGATGTACGGTTGCCAAGCCAGCATAACTCCTAACTACATTGGAACTCTTCACACTGGCAGGAGATACATTACATGAAAAATGCGCAATGTGTTTAAATGGAGAATGAATCCCAATTGCAGTAATAACTTGATTTAATAATAGGCTAGAAGCCATTCTGACTGCAGCACAATGGTCTATGTAATCTTATGAGAAAAGGAAACAAAGGCTCTAAAAATAAATAATGAAAATCAGGTGAATTCTGATAAGTTAAAGGGTCCTATTCTGCTCATTCTCAGGTTCATATTAGTATTTAGTGTCTCTACTGTGACATGTCTCCATGCTTTAATGTTCAAAAAGCTCTTTATTGTTCTTATACTGCCTGTGCTGCAGCACCTCTTTTCACCTTTTCTGTCTGAAACCAGAGCCCCGTCTGCTCTGATTGGTAGGCTGGCCGACTCTGTTGTGATTGGTCAACCATTCAGAGATCTCCTGCCCCGACACAATCACGTACAATGTGTTGGAGAGCTGGCCAATAGAGGTGTGAATGTTACAAAGTGATGTCATTATGTTACGAAAGTGAACAAAGGACTACAACTTGGCCAGTTCCGGCACGGGGGGGGGGGGCGGGGGGTTGGAAGAAACGTTGGGATTTCAGCCTTTGCAGACAATATTCATGCTAACAAACCTATATAACACACTATGGAAAAGGGGAAACCACAACAAGCTAAATAAGACATCTCTAATGTCCATTATTGGGTTTCAGTTTCAGAGCCCCTCATGTTCACACACATGCTGCTCTGTTAGGCTGCTAATCACATTGGAATCAAACACACAGGTTCAGTTAGTCATGGTGCTATAAATGCTCCTTGGATGTGCGGTGTGTTGAGCGTCTGCGTGCAGTATTGACACTGAAATCCCCCCTCACTTCATTATGAACTTCAAAAGTCTTGCTCCTTACAGCTTTGCTGTTCTCCACAGGTTGCTTAGCTACGAAATTTCCCACCTGGCAAAACAAGTTTTCTGTGATGCTGCGCTACGGGAGGATAGCTCAGGGGCATTGCAGATTCAAAGCTAGTATTAAAAAGACATGTTACTACTCATTATTCTTTACTTGTGTTTCTTGGCAAGTTAAGGTGTGTGGAAGGAGTGATCATAAGCTGTTTGGACTGACAACACAGCGGCTCTTAGTTATTTTCTTCAGACACTGCGAGACGCTCTGTAGCTTGACCTAGATGGGAGGCGACCCGCATGATGTGTCTTGTAAAGCGAGGCTATTAAACGCACTGAATACAGCTCAACCTACTGAGTCTGTTCAGCTCTTTCATGTCTACCAGCCATAGCCATATGTGACACAAACTGTTCTTTATTTAAGTTGTTTATGAGATGCGCTGTAGCATCTTATTATAAACTAAACTGTTTGCAGAGCCCCAGGAGATAATAGAGAAAGCTGCTCTAATGGATATTTACATTTTAACAATGTATCAAATAAGTAATGTGACAGGTGTCGCTTGAAGAGACTTGTAAAAACATGTTACCTGGCCTTTGGTTTCCATCAACTCAACGGTATACTTTAGATCCTTAAACCTCATTTATTTTGGTTTAAGTCCCACAACTTTAAAAAAAGAATTGTTTGAGTCTCATCAAGCTTGTTTACCCAAGCATATATTTTGCGATTTCTAAATGCAACAGGCCCAACAGCAGACAGACAAAGTTAGTACCTTGCTACTGAACATAGTGGAGCATTTAGCAGCTAAAGAGACAAATATTTCTTAAGGAATTGGTGGGGACCAAAACAGAGCTAAAAGAGTTCATATTGATTCTCCTTTTGTCCAGAAATAAGATTCCGAACAAATGCTAAAGTTGCTCTGTCTTTGTTCGATTTGTAAATATGCAAGTGTTAGCTAACCTGTTTGATTAAACAACTTTAAATAATGTGATAATATGTCAATGTTGTCTTTACAGCTTGTTGTGCTGCCCACAAGGGACAGCATGATATGATAACTATACGATAACTATGTGCTATTATTAGGGCTGTCAAACGATCACAATTTTTAATCATGATTAATCACCATTCAAACTATGTCCAAAATATGCCATTTCTTTATGTATATTGTTGTGGGAATGGAAAGATAAATGAAAGAAGGCGGATATATCCATTTAACATACAGTATGAATGTTATTGTTTATTATAACATTGTTCTGTGTTTCAAAATGAAAGACAGCCCACACACCTATCAATCATCAAACCGTGGGGTCTTATTTCATTACGTGTTGATTTCTATCAACACGTAATGTTGTATCGAAGTATAGAGATGTACTACAGCAAAAGTATTCTCAGTCAGGACTTCCTGCAACAACACCACGCCGTTATCGTGATTCTAATTGGCCAGAAGACATTATCAAAGATGTTCTATTGAGAAGACGATCACTACGTGACAAAAAAATTCAAAACCGTTTCTAGTCTTCGGTATTTCCAGACAAGTGGCTACTGAAATCAATCTTACTAACTGCTGTCTGTGCAATTTACTCGGCGCGAGTTGGCGGACTTTATTTTGCTTACTTTAACATCATTTTTCATGGTGGGGCTAAGGTGGGGCTAAGCCATTTCTTGGTATGGCTGTAGCCTACCCCAGCGCTGCCATTGGTGGGATGTATGGGGCGGGCCATTCTGCACATGCGTTAAATGCGTTAAATATTTTAACGCAATTAATTCAAAAAATTAATTACCGCCGTTAACGCGATAATTTTGACAGCATTAGTTATTATAAAACCATTTGTTCCCAAATGTACCCACACCTCAGAACAAAGTGATGGCTTATTTTTCTTGCAATACTTAATAACAGAGGAGAACAGAGTCACACAGGCCAAGCAGTTTTAACAGTTCAGCAGAATTAGCAATGAGGTGACGAGAAAGCATTTCAAAATCTACTGATAGACACCGAACAAAATCACAGCTGTTTGAGAAATCTTCACCATACGACAAATTGAGTAAACTGTTTTGGGTGTTGTATTAGTTGTTTACATATTAATTTGTTGCGGATCATTATGGAGTGTATAAATGTTTTTTTATCAAGTGCAAGTTTGGTTTTATTTGACCAAATAACATAATTCAGGAATCAAGCCTTTTCTCTAAATGTTTTCTCTGTTTATTCCCCCAGGTCAGAACACCTGTATGTGTTCTTCATGCAGTGGAGCCCGGATATGTATGGTGAGGGGGTCAGGGGAATGGGACAGGAGCCTGGGTTTAGGGTTGTCAAGAAGAATGAAGTGACAGAAACAGATGTGGACGAGCCCATCACCGACCTCAATGTCAAGGAGTGGGAGGTAAGGTATACGCAGCTCAAACTGTGCCCTTACCTTGTTAAATCAAACGTGTTGTCTTAAGCCTCACAGACATGGATTGAATATAGTTCTCCACTATGATTTATCCCATAACTGTGAGAGCAGAAATTCATGTGTTGTATTGTTAATTGTTGTATTTTAAGTTACATGTCGTATAACTGTGTTGATTTGCTTTTATTATGCAATCCATAGTGAAAACGGGCTAATTTTCATTTTTAATCCATCATAACTGTGTAGTTGTAAACCTTAGTTTTGTAATCTGCTTCTGTGTATTGCACTTTTATATACCACTGCATATTTCTTGATTTGATGGCAACTTTGTAAGTCCATGTAAGTTGTGTGAGCACTTGCTTTGCTTGGAAATGTGCTTCTCTGAACTTCCAACCAAAGTGTTTTGCATGTTTGTGTAATTGTTTATTCTTCTCAGTTAGTGTTTTGTAGTTTTCATTATATGTTGTGTGACTGTCACTAGTGTTGGTGTACATTCAGAAACATTTTTTGCAGAATTGCAAAAGGCTAACACCATTACAGTTTATTATCTTTGAAATCACCTCAACTCACTTGGTAGTGATGTGGGCTAAGTCTGTCCTACTTTCTTGGTAAACTTACTTCTCAAGGTGCCTTCTTGATTGCACATGAACATAATGGTGAAGTAAGACTTGGAAGCATAGACAACAGATGTTCCTATAGATGTACAGCACTGTTATTGGAAGCAGTTGCACCACACTGTGAATAGGTTGTGGTCAGATTATTAACAGCCCTGTGGATAATGAAAATAAGTCAATCAATGTAGGAAGAAATTGATACCATGGAAGCAGTGGCAGGGATTTAAACTTTAATGTAAATTCATGATGTAGGAAACAAAGTGGGCTGATTTGTTTGTCATTTTCCAATGCATTTAAATAAGTAAATAGGAACCTGTTTCTCTTGTTCGTCCTGTTGAAATCATGGTTGAAATACATTAATTCAAAGCAACACTGTTTTTGCTTGTTGCTTTAAGGACCAATAGGTGAGTTTATTTAAATAAATGGTATTGTTTCGGGAAAAAACGGATACATTTGTCTTTAGGCTTGTTAAGTTGTGTATTAAGTATTACTTGATTTAATTTGAACTTCTTTACGTAACTTTTGGATACTGTCCTGAAGAAATCATACCTCGCGCGCTAGTGGTGCTACTGTTTCTTTAAATGGTCGGTTATGGGACGACGGGGGTCATCGTTTTTATCAACCAATGGGGAGCCGATTTCCCTGCTGTCCCGTGTTATTACTGGTTTACAGCGATGTCACACAATCCATGTGGAGATGCCCCCGTTGGGAAAAAATGTTGCTATTTCAGTCAAGCAAGCTGCCAGGTTTCATACCAACTCAGTCTTCTTGTCTCGGGGCTTTACTGGGAGAACTTAAAGGATTTGTAATGTGACTTTCCAGCTTCAACCTCGCTCCGAAAGCAAGATATGTTTTCTAGGAGGGTGAAAGACCAAGAGAAGCGGCTGAGCCCTAAGTATACTTGTGTATGTTCCTTATGTTTAGGTCATGTTTTCGGTCCTTGGTGATGTATTTGGTATGATGATGTTGTTGTTGTTGTTAGCAAGCCGTGCTAGCTCGCTAGCGAAGCTAACTAGCCCGCTAGCCCTCTATACAGCAGTATGCTGTAGGTTAGTGATTGATTTTGAACAATGTGGCCACTATCCGACCACTATTTGGTAGTCAGGAAAGTGCTCTAATCTGTTGTTTGTCCTCTTGCCACCTTGTGATACGATGTGTGGGGCTCTGTAAGCTGTCTGAAAGTTTCCAGTGCGGAGTGCCAGTTAAAAGAGGCAACCCCTTCTTTCATTCACCAGTGTCTTTGACCTCACATTACCATGCATGTTTTACCAGGTATCATGTTTACTTTATAGCTACAACGTGTTAGTTGGAATGTTAACATGTGCTGTGTTGCAGTATAATCTTTGCTGTCACTTCAACATGCTGACCTTATTTATGAGCTTCATCTCTTAAGATAAATGGCATTTGATTCACATTGCAAAGTGTAGCATGCTGCTAGCTAACCCTTTTCCAGGGCACAAATGCACTAAAGTGCCTTCAGCTGTAGGTGAAATGAGGCACACATGTATTTTTTATTAGGGCTGTAGTTTACCCCATCTACTACATTATTGAGTGCTGTAAAGAGGCAACTTGTTACCAAAACAGTTATTTACACCAAAGGCCACAAGGTAAGCGAAAGATAATCTTAGTTGTAAAAAGTAATTAAAGGCCTGACAGTTAAAACATATTTGGAGAGATTATTTTGAGTCTGTCTGTACATATATGGTATTTGTGTGTTTGTTTGTTTGTTTATCTTGTGCACAAGGCTAACAAGTAACATGTAACAAGTAACATGTAATGTAACAGGGCTTAAAATATCTTCCTGTACGAGACACAGTGGACTAGTAAACGCTAACGTTAATTCAGTGGCAGAACAGAGGCAGCAGCTCTCTGCGGAGCTGGCAGCGTGGGGTGTAACTGTTGGAATGTTTCCATGCTCACAGGTCATTGTGTTGCTCTGTCTGGGTTGTTGTTTTCTGGATTGTTGTTCCTGACAAACGGAGAGTGGGTTATTGTTCATGCCATGGACTTGGCAAGCATTGTTGCATCAGTCAAACCTCGTTTATATTTTTGTTGTTTTTTTCTATATTCCAGCATGAACATTTTGTGGATTTTGAACTTTGCACTCCAAATACTTTTTGGATTGTTTAAGCATTTTGGTTCAGAAGAAAGAGTTTTATTAATATTGCGTTTTGCTGGAGTTTTTTTTGTTATTTTGTTTAAGTTGACTTTTAGGATGACTGAGTGGTGGTGTCATTCAATTACACAAACATGCAAAATGACAGAGAGCTCTCTATCTTTAACTAAAAAGTGGACTTGCCAACAGCGGCCTTAACGGTATACTTTACCCTAAAAATGACCAGTTGTATACCAATTACTCACCCCATGTAACCTTGAATTCTTTAAGAGAAATCCATGGTGAACAAAGAATGAAAATACAGAGAGAATTCTTGATCAATGTAGATAAATACGGGGCATTTGCTCCAAAACTTAATCAAAATCTCCTTTTATAAACTCGTCCGTACCTCGTGCAGCATCGTCCAAGTCTCATTTAACCAAAAATGATGTTACAAGAGTTTGTAAATGGATGTTTTTATATAGTTTTGCTGCTGTAAAAATGCGCTCCAAAGTTCATCACGGAGGATATAGAATAAAGTGTAACTGGAGGTATGTAATTTATATAAAAAATGTTATTTTGTGGGTGAGGTATTCCTTTAAGCCTTGGATACAGCTCTTAACATTTCTGAAATCTACTTTAATATAAAGACTAGTGTTATGTTTTAACTACTTAAAAGGACACTTAGTACAGAAACCTTCTCTTCACTCGCCGGCAAAAGATCTGGTAGAGTTTTATTTTCCACTTGTCCCTGTTTTTGTACTACCAGGTAGTGTCTCTGACGGAGTACCACCGTCGGATCGATGCTCTAAACAGTGACGATCTGCGCTCGCTCTGCAAACGACTCCAGGTGCCCTGACCTGTCTCTCTGCCCAGCCTGCTGCTGCTGCCTGCACCAGGACGCTCTCCCAGAGGCTGGAGCAGGCTGCAGCTGCTGCTGATATTGCATACTAACCTCAACAACACCTGTTCATACTGCTTTACTCTGAAGTAATGGATTGAGTAGGTTTTGCGAGTGCATGGATTCACAAAACCTATAGAAAACTTGCTTTACGAGATCAATTTGGAATAACCTCTCAAGTATTTGACAGGAAGTATTTTTTATCAATCCATTACAGAAAACTGTGTTATGAGGTTTTGATGTAACTGCAGCCTTATCTCCATATGTCAGGCTTTCCGTCTTAGACTGGTTGTCATGGTGTTTTTAGTGCTTCAGTCTGGTTACTAGGTAGTTAATGCTAGCTGTTTTTGTGAGCTGTAGACACAGATTTTAAATACACAGAAATAGCTGTGGTTATTTCCCTTTTTTTTTCTTTATTAGAATATTGTCTTAGTTGTTGAAATAAGATGAGTTTTTAGAGTATTGATGGACAAAGAGATGGTGTGTTGGGGACAGGGTGGAAGTAAGACTCCCTTAGGCTGAATGATGTTTCCTGAGAAAAATGCAGGTAGGCATGTTTGAATGAGGGCCGAAACATGAGAGCATCCCAGCCACCACAGCGCTCTACAATCAGCCTCTGTTATCAAGAAAGATAAATAACCCAAACAGTCTGTTGGTCAGAGAAAATGTCAAGCTGTGGATTACAAATGATTAATTGGGTTGATTTCCTATTCACTTTGCATTCTCCTCTCTCAGACACTGTTTCAGTATTCTAGTTTGGCCCAACCAATCCTAGTTGTCTGGCATTGGAAAGTGGCAGGAAGATATTCAGCTGTCATCACCAAGTTGTTGGGATTATCAGTGTGTTGCCAGCAAACGCTGCATTTATATTTTGTGCGTGAACACTGTTAGATTTAAAATAGGACTATTGTTGCTCAGGTTAGGCTATATTCTTTATGTCATCATAGCCTGTTAAGTTACACATTTTCTTCAAGTAGAGTTTATCATGTATCACTTCAGAATCCACTGACTCAGTCTATCTGGGCCTTGTACTGTTGCAGGTTACAGCCCAATAAGCAATCCAAAGTTGTAGGTGTATGACAAATAGCTATAATTGAACCCAACCGGTAAAGATGCTTTATGGAAGCTGAATTGAAACTCCCCGTTTCAGTGTATATACCTACCTAACATTCATTTGTTCTTGTAGATCACCACCAAGGAGGAGGTGAACTGCAAGCAGGGCACATCCATCAAGTCGGAGCTGGAGCCAGAAACGTTCAAACCCAACCTCAGAGAAGCCAGCGATCTCCTGGAGGCCGACCAGATAGAGAAGGTACCCACCACTTATGAATAACATATCAATAATGTAACCATATTCATCCAAATGTAATCCATTTTCACTCTGGTGCATTCAATGTGAATTATTCGGCCCCTTTTTAGATTGGTATTTTCAGTATGAACCTTTATACTATCATATGATCTGTGGGTCATGCGGTTGTATGCAAACGCAGAGGATTTGTCATTTCACTTTCAAATTTGTAAGAAAATGTAGCCCTCCTTTCCTTCAGCTCCCTTTCTAGGATTATTTGCCTACCGTGTAGTCGGGAAACAAATGTATTCACTGTAGGGCTGCAACTAACGATTATTTTGGTAGTCGACTAATCGGTCGATTATTTTTTCGATTAGTCGAGCTAATCTAACGATTATTTTAAGTTTGGAATTAATTACAGTGTCCATAAAGCTCTAGTGTGCTCTACTACGCTGTAAGCTTGGCGCTGTTTAGCAGCTCGTTGGTGGACACGCAGCCTCAACATAACTGAAATAGCGTTTGCTTAGCGAGCATTAACCATGAGACGTTCTGTTTTCCAACATGTAAGCTAACGTAAACATGACTATGGCTAACTTGCTCAAACTTACCCATGATCCAAAGTAGCAGTCCTCACGGTTCCAGGGTGCTTGCGTTTTAAATGCTCGTGCATCACTGTAGTGCTGCCGTGGAATGCCAATTCCCCTTTACAAATTCTGCATTTCACTGACTTCTTTGGCTTGTCGTCTGTGAAATACTCCCACACTTTCGAAACTCTCGGTCTCGCTTTTTTGAGCTCTTCATCACCCTCATTCTCTCTCCTTTCCGCCATCGTTCGTATTCTTTCTTCTTTGTTGTTAGTACAGAATGCAGTCATGGCAGACAATGGAGAGTATACTGCCCCCAGCACTTCCTGTAGTGCATTGCAGTTACAAATGAACATTTGCGCAGTTTTGAATTAACGTTACCGGCTCTCTGATTGTTTTTATACGACGCGTCGACACTAAAATTCCGCGTCGACGAATTTTTATGATCGACGTCGTCGATTATGTCGACTAATCGTTGCAGCCCTANTTAGTGGAGCTGCACAACTAAAAGCTTTCTTCCCTAAGACAGTCCTAGCACTTGGCACATTTAATAAAACAACATCATGAGATCTTAGGCAATAAGTACTTTCAATTCGTCGAGAGATCAGAGAGCAGATATAAAAAGGTAGTTTACCCAACATGGCTTTGTAAATGTACCAATGACTGAGCCTCCGTACAGTTAGTGAAGGCAGACCTGCCATGGCATACAGGGTACAGTGATGAGTAAGTGCTTTACAGTTAGTATCAAATCTCAGAGCACTGTGATAGGCGGCATCTAACTTTTCCAGGCAATGGGCAGGTGCATTCATATAGATCAAATCACCATAGTCCAGCACAGGTAAAAAGGTCACAGTGACTAGCCTTTTCCTGGCCTCAAGTGAGAAACAGGACTTGTTTCTAAAAAAGAAGCCTAGTCTAACCCTCAGCTTTTTAAGCAGATTAATGACCTGAAGTTTAAAAGTAAGACAATCATCAAGCCAGATACCTAGGTATTTATAACAGGTAACCACTTCTAGTACTTGTCCTTGCATAGTAACAATATCCAAAGCAGTGTCTGTAGTCTTTTTAGCTTTAGAAAAGAGCATTACCTTGGTTTTATCAACATTTAAAAGAAGCTTAGGCTCAGAGAGCTGAGTCTGAATAATGTTAAAAACAGCCTGTAATTTAACAACAGCCTCCTGAATGGAGGGACCTGCATAGTACATCACGGTATCATCCGCATAGAAATGTAAAGTAGCTTCATCCACATTTCAGAGAGGTAGTTCAAAAACCACCCCACTGCATGGCTGGATATGCCAATACTGAGTAGCCTCTGCTTCAAAATGCGATGATCAACGGTGTCAAACGCTTTGGAAAGATCAATAAATAGAGCTGCACAACTCTGCTTATTATCTAAAATACTCGTAATGTCATTCACCACTTTCATTGTGGCAGAGATGGTGCTATGTTGCTTTCTGAAACCTGACTGATGTTTAGACAGGATATCATTTTTACATAAAAACTCCTTTACTTGTTCACTCTCTAGGCGTTCGAGCACCTTCGCCAGAACTGATCATTTAGAGATTGGCCTATAGTTATTTAAAATAGTTGCCTCCCCTCCTTTTAGCAAAGGCAGGACATAAGCTGACTTCCATACTTTTGGAATTGCATTTGTGCTGAGGGAGAGGTTAAAAAGAGTAGTGAGAGGTGGAGCAATAAAAACTGCAGCTGTCTTTAAAAAGAAAGGTTCTACGTTGTTCGGACCAGCCGGTTTCTTAGGATCTAACTTGGTTAATGCTTCATGAACAACATCAATAGTAAAAGGAGAAAAACTGTAAGGGTTTTCCAGACCACATTGTTCAGAGTCACAGATTGGGGTATTCACAGGACACAAAATGATCATTAAAGCAATTTAGCATAGTAGCCCTATCCGATATAGAGCCAGATGCTGTGGTAAGGCACGGAGGTAGCTCATTACGGATCTCACCGGTGGATATCGATTTTATGGCTTTCCAAAATTTCCTAGGATTATTTTGGTTTTCTGTGGTTACTGACAAAGAACTTCGACTTAGCACTTTTGACATTTGAAGTGAAGCTATTCCTTAGCTGCCTAAAACGCAGCCATTCTACCTCTGAGCCTGATTTCCTAGTCTTTGCCCAGGCCTTGTTTCTCTCATGCAGGAGACTAGACAGTTCAGCAGAAAACCAAGGATTGTCTCGTCCCTTTACTCTAAAATTACGCAGGGGTGCACAATGATCTCCATAAAACCAAGATAAAAATAAGACCATGCAGTTTCTACATCAGCACACAGATCGAATTTTCCCCAATCAAACCCAAACAGGTCATGTACAAAACCCTGCTCCACAAAATGTTTTATGTCTCTCTTAATAATAATACGAGGTTTAACCTTTTGAACCTTAGTGTCCCTAATTGTGGCTACAGCACAGTGGTCACTCACATCATTCGCAAATACTCCCACAGATGAGTATTTATAGGGAACATTAGTTAGAATGAGATCAATTAGGGAGGATTTATCAGGGGACTTAATAGGGCGAGTCGGACTGTCAACAATCTGAGTAACATTTAAAGAGATACAAAGGTTTTTAAAATCCTCTGATACTGCAGTTAACCAGTCCCAGTTAAAATCTCCAAGTAGCACTAATTCCTTGTAGTCTAGTTGCGATAAAAGATTTGCTAGTCCTTGACAGCTGAGGGGGGTCTGTAACAGCCCACCACCATGACCTGTTGACCCTTTGCCACTTCTATATTTAAGGCTAAACATTTGAATTGCTTACTGATAGATTTGGAAACTAATGTGGTTACACTGAACTTATTTTTAACATAGATGGCAACGCCACCAACTTTATAAGGCCGGTACGATACACATTATAACCATTTAAGGCAATGTCAGAGGCCAAAATAGATTTATTTAGCCATGTTTCTGATAAGACAATGACGTCAGCGTCAGTCGAGCTCGCCCAAATGCGGACAAAATCTAGTTTACCTAACAGACTGTGCACATTCAAGTGGATGAGACCCAACCCAGACCTAGCTTTAAAATCAGCAGGAGTAGCGATCTGACTACTACTACTGGGTGGACCAGGGTTAGGTTGTACATTTCCTGAGAGTAATAACAACAAAAACAGGCATCTTTTCCTCTTAAACGACACACATACATTGTCATCTACTTTAGAATCACCGGAAAAGTCTGCGAGAGTGTGATTTGAGCTTAAGAAGCAGTCCTTAAGAACCATCATCGCGGGCAAACAAAAAAGAAAAACATATTTTGTCGAGCAGATTGTGTGTGACAAGCCAACCGGTAATTGTTTGTGTAACACATCCGAACCTTTGCAGGGGATGCCCACTGCGGGTGGCAGAACAGACCTGAATCCAGTAGACTTCTCAGAATGACTAGAGATCTTCTCATAGTCCAAAACAGTTAACAGGCACAGCAGAATCACGATATGGGCCACAGTATCCGCGATGTTCCTGGGGCAAATCAGCACAGCAGCAAAGGACAGGCGAAAGCAGCAGCGTGGAAGCAAGTAAACTTATTCCTCTATAAAATGAAATAAATGTTTTCTCTAAATAACAACCCATGCTGTGTTTTTCAATTTTTTTAAAGTAGCTATCTTTCTATGAAGGAAAATGGTGTCTCATTCTTTATTCCACCTGTTGAACTGATCCTTTGATGGAATCAGAGGTGCAACAGACCTTTCAAAGGTTAACTAGAGAGGGCAGTAAGTCTGGTTGCAGGTGACTCTTTAATACTTATTTTTTAGACAGTTGGTCAAACTACTTTGAATTTAAAGCATTTGTGAATATAAGAGACATGTTTGCCCCTGGGTAGGTTTATCTATCCCTGACGAGAAGATTTTTTTATTTAAAAACAATGAAAAAAACTAAGACGAACAAGAATAAATTGATAGAGGATTTGAGAGTTATTTGACTATTTGTCACTTATTTGTGTCCAAAGCCAATTAAATAAAGTGCTTTTGTAATGACGCAGACGACGGGACTGGGTGCATGTTTTGTTCATATGGTGAAGTGTAAAGTGAGATGGATGGCAAGAAGATAGGAGGGTGTCCGTCATTCATTTAAAGAAAACACAACCGCAGCAGTTGCTCTCAGAGAAGAGAGAAAAATGTAGAGAGATGGGAGTCATTATCTGAGGACGCCAAGAGAGGAGGAGCAGATGGAATTGGAAAAGGGATGATCCCAACTGAGAAAAAGAGCTCAGCATTGTGTTAGAAAAAAAAGAGGGAGGGAGATGGAGAAAGACAAGAGTATATGAAAGCTAGTTGTATTAATGGCAAAGTAAAAACGCCATCCACGAATAAATTACCCGGTCTCCCCTGGGATTACTAATGTAATTATTTGAATGAGGGTCCTCATTAGAATGTGCAGAGGTGTGGAAGACCTGCGGAACAAAATGGGAGACGGGTTTAGCTTCTGGAAATTAACTCGCTGCTCTGGGCTCTATAATTGATATGAGACACAGATATCTTTGATTGGATTAAAAGAAAGAACCAGGACGGGAAAAGTTTCTTCAATGCCTCTAATTTTTTAGAACAAAAAATAAGAATAGAAAGAGAAAAGGGAAGAGCGACGAAGGAAGTAAGAAAACATGATCCAGCGGTCACAGATAAGGTTTTATTCAATCAGTGAATAATCTCTCAGAACCAGCAGAATCCTTATGGTTTTAAGAAAGAGAGGTACTTTACATTTTTAGAGTTGTCTCCAGGAACAACACAGTCATATTTTCCCACGGTTGGGTCTTCATTTTCTTGTATACATTTCTAAGGAAAATTCCCCAACAACCATGGAAATATACGACACCATATGAACACTTTTATTCCAAAATGCAATACATCCATTTAAAGAAAAGACCTGACGTTCCATCCAGTATTGTTGGAGTGTGGAGGATCCAGCTCATAAAGAGAAGGTACTAATGATGCTTTAAAAAGTACCACCACAAACCGCTTTCAAGTTGTAGCTGTCAATCATTCTGCCTGTATAGGCGTCTCTTCTTTTTCAAAGAGATATCATTTTGGAACAAAACTCTTCATATGCAGATTGTCTGATTAGCAGAAGTCATTAACTCCTTTAAGCATGCCTCAAGAAAGAAATTTAAGAAATAGTACAGCACTTTTTTTTTTCTTGGAAAAAACAGGAAACACATAACACGGCTACTGAAGCAGAAGAGCATCAAAGTGAGACATCTAAATGAGGACTGGAAGTGGAGAGTGGGACCAAACAGAAAGCTTTTCATGAAACAGAGATGAAAGTTCTCCCATTTTCTGGTTTTCAACAGTTCCCTTTATTCCTTTATTGAGGCACATTCCTTCGTAGACATGAATTAAGTTGGTGTTTTAAAGGATGAGGCTGAGCACTTCCTCTCCTTGCACACTCACACAGACCCGATGTTGTGCTTGTACACAATCCCACATTCAAAGTATTAATGCATATCCTTATTTAAAGGCTCCCCATTTCATGCCTCAAATCGTAGATCCTTATGATATTTTGTGCCAGAATTCAACAAACAAAAATACTTGTTTTTCTGACTCACCAAAACCAATTAGTGAAGTGGAAATAAGAAAAATGGTGCAACTGTTTGTTTCTTATTAACAATTTAAGTTTTGAGCAGAGGCAGTTGTTTGTTCCAACCATCCACAAACCACTTTTTCGAGAGGGATTTTAATGTGAAAAATCTGCAGATCTTCAGCTCAACAGAAATGATTATCAAAATAAGTGATTATTTAAAAAACTGTTTTTATGCTTTATTAGAGTAATTAAATGCAGCCAAAGACATGACCGTTTTTCCTTATACTATTATGTGTCTGCAGGCCCGTCCCTCCCTACAGGCCGATCATGCAGACTGCGTGGGGCCTCACCTTGCGGAGGGGGAGTCATCTTGCGGAGGGTGCCTCAACTGAGCCGAAGATGCGGCCCACCTATGCGCTGCAATTAGTGTGGCGCTGCGAAACAGAGGGCCTCATCATAACTTTGCGTGGGGCCTCATGTTGGCCAGGGACGGCCCTGTGTGCCCCTATGTGTTTTTGCTAGAAACAGACAGCTTTAACTTGACTGACACGATTATTTTTGAGTTTGCCTCAAATGTGCAATATTAGTCATTACATTTAATCTTCAGAAATTTCCTGAATTTCAAAACAAAACTTCCACGTTATATTAGCAAAACGCGTAGGAACAAGTGCATGCACCTCCCCCCGTTATCCACACAAATTGGTTTCTTAGTGAGTAATTCTGCTGCTCTTTCCTCTTTTGCCTATTTGGAAACATTAAGACATCAGCTGGCACAATGAATGCTGATGTGCTGAGGAAGCGAGAGTGAATGCGGGAGGAAACTGCAGCTCCAGGGAGCATTCATACAGTAGATAATGTCTGAGAACAAGAAGATCAAAGTAAGACATTGTCTTGTTATGCTAAGCACATTCAGACTCTTACTGAGAACAATGTTATTCAGAAATAAGAGCAATGGAGAGAAAAAAAGGAAAAGCTTCTTAAAAACACAGACACATTTGTAAGAGACATGAAAGAGTTAATAATCACCAAATGGGGCCGAGCAGCTTTACAGAGAAGAAAATACCATAATAAGAATTTACATTACTAAGAAATTGACAAAAGGAAATGTAACAACCACAAATATAAACAAGTGTTTTTAAAGTATAGCAACAACCTGGAAATCTTTTAGAAAAACTTCAAGTTTTTTTCTTCTTTACACTGACAGAGAACATTTACATTGACCAGTTATACAGTACATGTAGTTACAGCTTTATTCCTCTTGAAAAAGGATACAAAGTTTTATCTCTCAGAATAGTGGCTCAGAATTACTGGCCATTAGCATTTAGCTCGTAGTGTTAGCATTTAGCACGTAGCTTCTACGTTGAATGAGACTCAGTCGCTGCTGAAAAGTTGTGTTAGTCATTCAAAACATGAATGATAGACAGGAATTCAAATTAAAATAAGAGTAGAAAAGGTGAAAGGGCAGCTACATGGAGGGAAAAGAAAGGGGGAAAATGAAGTGCTGTGCGTGGTTTCCTCTGCGTCATCCTCTCGGCTGGTTAAGAGGCTAATGAGGGCTGTAATGAGGCTCAGGGGAGCCATGTGAACATGTTTGACTCCCCAACTCTCATACAGCCCTTAGCAGAGACCTCTTGCTGCCCTCACACAGTCACTTTGATCTCACATACACACACATTGGCAATACAAAATAAAAACAGTCCATCGTGCTCCGGGCGCGAGGAGAGGAAAGAAAAAGGCGGGAGACAGGGAAAGAAATTAGGAAATACATTTTTAAAGTGGTAAGGGATAAAAGTTCTGGTAAAATCCCCCAGAGTCATGGCTTAGCCAAAAGTCTCATGTAGACAAGGTGCTGGGTCGTTTCACGTCCATCAACATCGTCTCTCTGAGAGCCACTTCAGATTGTCAGTGCAGTAAAAGAGTGCAGAGAAATGTCCATTTGTCCGCATATAAAAGTGTCTCTCCGCTCGTCCATTTGCCTTTTAGACGCAATGTTGAGATGAAGAAATTATGGCACATTAAATAATATTTATACCGTCAGGAAAGGTCCCTTGCTTAGTCTGTTCCATCCCTCGGGTCGTACCGTTTGTGTCTAATTTACACAGTCGCTCTCCGCTCCACCACCGTCCTCACCTACCTTTCCTGGCATCTTTCTCCTCACTGCCGGCAGGTGTTTTGGGGGGAGCTTCCTCATGTCATGTGCTGGTCCTGGGGTTAGGAAGGTCAAAGACGATGGGGGCGTTCATGGGCATGAAGTTCACGGTGCAGGCGGAGGCGTTGATGAACGTCGTGGTGCCATCAGTCATCATGCCGTAACCTGGGGAACAGTGGACCACATTAATCATGTTTTTTTGACTTTTTCAGATTTATCAACTCATTCATTAATTTAAATGTTTCAATCTTGGGATAAGTTTAACTACAAATTACAATTAGGAACCGCAATATGTGATAACTCAAACAAAGTGTTACTTCTTGATGTAATAACACTTTTAATTACCATCTTCAACGTAAAGGAAGTCATCCAAAAATATGTTTCTCCATATTTTGTAAAATGTTCATTTATTTTTTTCATGAAAATGATAAAACATACACTTTATAATACCAAACCGGAATGGATGTCCTCATCTGTAATTGTTATATTTTTAGAAAGGCTAAGGAATACGGTGATGCTTGTAATAAGAATATGGATACCCATAATCCACCTGTGATCTGGTGTAATTTGGCCATGATAGATAATCTACTAATCTAGTTAGCTTCTTTTAAAATTTATTTTTATTCAGTTTTAGATTATGATTGAATGAAATAAATACATTTTATTTTATTATGGTATAATTATTTATATATATTAAAAAAAAGAAGATACATTTTGCATGACCATATATATTTTTATAATTAGAAAATTGTAATAATTATAAAAATAAACTTAAGAATAGGATTTATAGCAACTGTGACGCATTGGATGGGGTTATAACCGTTATAATAAAGACATGGACGTGACAGCAGAGCTATCAGCGCTCAGTATCACAGCACGTCGTTTCCAAAATGGAGAGATCCCAGTTTGAGCAAATATATGCATGAGAGTGCCACACTAACAGCATTACAGCTAAAAAAAATCCCTGCTTCAAAGGCACTTTAGATCAGCGTTCCTTCCAAATGGCAGATGTGAAAGTGTTACCATTTTGTCAAACATAAGTTAACTACCATCTCTCAGAAAGTACTACAATTCAGCTTTGCGCCATCAGTGATTTTTTAAGTGTAGGTGTCACTTTCAGCATCTCTTGGAATCGAACAGATGTCTGCGTTGCTGAGACTGCAACGGCACTTGAGACTGCCAAAGGCACACA
>NW_011369945.1:20418242-20428591 GCF_000735185.1 Notothenia coriiceps
CCACCGTGTAAGTCGGGAAACAAATGTATTCACTGGTAGGGGCTGCACACGTAACGATTATTTTGGTACGTCGACTAATCGGCTCGATTATTTTTTCGATTAGTCGACTAAGTCTAACGATTATTTTAAGTTTTGGAATTAATTACAGTGTCGCATAGAAAAGCGTCTAGTGTCCGCTCTACTAACGCCTGTAAGCTTGGGCGCTGTTTGAGCAGCCTCGTTGGTGGACACGCAGCCTCAACATAACCTGAAATAGCGTTTTGCTTGAGGCGAGCGATTAACCATGGAGACGTCTCGTGTTTCCAAGCATGTAAGCTAACGTATAACAATGACTATGGCTAACGTTTGCCTCAAACTTACCCATGATCCAAAGTAAGCCCAGTCCCACCTCACGTTCCAGGGTGGCTTGCCGTTTTAAAATGCTGTGCATCACTGTAGTGCTGCCGTGGAGATGCCAATTCCCCCTTTACAAAATTCTGCAGATTTCACCTGACTTCTTTGGCCGTGTCGTCTGTGAAATAGCTCCCACAACTTTCGAAACTCTCGTCTCGCTTTTGAGCTCTTCATCCAGCCCCTTATTCTCTCTCCTTCTTTTCGCCATCGTTCGTATTCTTTCTTCTTTGTTGTTAGTACAGAATGCAGTCATGGCAGACAATGGAGAGTATACTGCCCCCAGCACTTCCTGTAGTGCATTGCAGTTACAAATGAACATTTGCGCAGTTTTGAATTAACGTTACCGGCTCTCTGATTGTTTTTATACGACGCGTCGACACTAAAATTCCGCGTCGACGAATTTTTATGATCGACGTCGTCGATTATGTCGACTAATCGTTGCAGCCCTAATTCACTGCTGAAGTAACCATTATACACGAGCCTACCCAACCGTTTTTAGATGGAAAGAGTACAAACAGCAAAAAGTCTATTTATGGACAAAACCACTCACTCTCCCACCAGGCTCAGAAGCCATTTAGCTATGGGTGGTGGCAAAGTGAGACGGTGCAAAGTGAGTATGATTGAAGAGAAAGTTTGCCCCAAAATCAAAAATAATTTATCTTCTGATATTTATGAATCCGATTTTTACTGAGAGTTGTTGTTCGAAATTTCTCTTGGCACTCACTTGTGGTGCTCACAGCTGCAAATAATACATTTGTTAAACTCGACAGCAATGTCTCCTTTTAGAAATCATGACCCAGTTGCTAAAGATAACTCTTAGTCCTTGTTTCATGTAGGAACTATCTTATTTGTATGGTATTACCACGCAGAAGGAAGCACGCACCTGCTCATGGACGAGAGGCTTGAGCTTGTGTAGCTCATCTGAGCTTGTGGAGACATCTGAGCAATAATGTTAGCTTACTCAAGTGAGCTCAGGAAAGCCTTTTATAAATCAGTAAATGCTCGCTTCTCTCCACGGAAAGAAAATAGTTCCTAATTGAAACTTAGGTCTCTAACTCTGTCAGGATTTCTAGACAGGGACATGCTGTTCAGTTATTAACACTAGAACCGCCAGAAGTCGCTGTATACCTAAAACTACCAACGGGTCAAAGTTACCCGCTATTGATTTTCAAGGAACAATGTTCTTTTATTTGTCATACAGAACAGTGAGTTTAGATCGCACAGGGATGAAACTTATACCAATAGAATCTGTGGAATCTTAGCTTTTCATATGATATGATAGTTTGTGCAGATAGCATGAAGTATAAAATATCGCTAACAGTGCTGATTTAAACGCTTGGTGTTAGACTTGTGTTTTGCTTAGGTACAAATCTCTCTCTATCTATATCTATCTATCGATCTATCTGTAATGTTCTGTTATATGGACATATAATTGTCTACATAAACAGACGACGCAGACTACTTCTCTCATTCCGAGTGTCCATCTTTATTCAAGTGGCACGTAACCTGCACACATGCATTACGTCCTCAACGTGAGCTCAGTCATCCAAGATCTTGTATTCTCCAAGATGTTATACTATCTATAACTATCTATCCGTCTATCTCTCTCTCTCTATCCATCTTATATCTATCAATCTATGTCTCTCTATCTATCTATAAGGAACCGCAGTAGGCAACAGGCGTTGCTATAGCAACACGTCATGTTTACGCTGCATTTTCTATGAGGTAAATATTACCCGCTGGCGGATATGGGTATAAATGGCACATTCTTTGGCGATTTTTTCAATCTGACTTCATATTGACAATTGTTAACAACAGAGGGT
The DNA here is from genome assembly GCF_000735185.1 of Notothenia coriiceps. Classification (NCBI taxonomy): domain Eukaryota; kingdom Metazoa; phylum Chordata; class Actinopteri; order Perciformes; family Nototheniidae; genus Notothenia; species Notothenia coriiceps. The sequence continues at coordinate 20,420,459 of NW_011369945.1, forward strand.
GCTACATAACACTCTTTCAGGAAAAGTCACGGACTGGGAGACTTTAATATTTTATTGAAAAAAAGTTACATACAATCTAAAAACAGCTGCGGGTAAAATTGACCCTTTGGCGGTTCTAGTGTTAATACCAGCGACTGCTGTCTTGTTCCATTATATGGGAGAAAATGCAGTGATCTTCACAGCTCATATCTCCAACACTACTCACAACAAAACAATTTAGATACATTGGGTGTGAACTGTCCCTTATAAGTATTATATCAGAGAAGAAGACACTACCTTCATGAAGTCTCACTTATTCTCAGGGTGAAGGCGTGAGAAACACATTAACAGACTTGTCTCAGGCGCTAACCTTTATGTTGTTTGAGGTGTGGTGTACGCCCCGCAGGCATTGCAGGTTAGCGCACACACAGACACACCCAGATGAGTCCCTATCGGCATATTGACCAATATATTGCCAGTGTACGTCTTCCTTTAATGTCCCTAAGGACGTGGCTCAGAGCAGTGATCGAATCACAGCAGAGCGAAGGTGAGGCTCTTCTCCTCAGGGCTCCGTCTCCAGCCTGCTGCTTATAGAGCGCTCCACCCCGGGAGGAAGTGCTGAACAAACAAGAAGAAGAGCAAAGGACTGAGGAGTTATTGTAGAGCGCACAGAACGTTTAAAGGATCCATACCGAGGGAAACAGAGAGAGTTGTCACTTTTTTCCATGTTTTAGTGAGTGTCTGTTTTATCTGTCCGTTAAAATGAAGCATACAGTGCACCTCCAGCGCCTTGCTCCGCTTTATCTCCCCGTGCAGCGCAGCCCTGTTAATCCTTCAGTCGGGCAGCAGCAGGGAGAGCTGGCCTCTCTCCTGAGACGCGCTGTGTTCGGAGCCCTGTTACTCTCCTCTAAATGCCACACAGTGTTCAAAGGTCACTGCAGATGTAATTGAGCATTGGTGGCTGTGGCCTTTCCATGTTTCATTTCCTTTCTCTCTTTTCGCTGCTTCCTTTATCTTTATTACGACCCCCTTCCCCTCCCTACACAGCTCGCGAGGAATCTCCCACCACGGACCATTGGGTACCCATGGACGCTGGCCTTTGGCACATCAAAGCATGGCATGAGCATCAAGTCTCTGTACAGAGCCATGCAGGGCCAGGACACCCCCGTGCTCATGGTGATTAAGGACAGCGACGGCCAGGTGAGCTGCAGATACAACCCAGCAGGGGAACACTGGGAAAAGTAGGAGCTGAGTTAGGCCCAGTGTACACAGAGCTGGGCGGTGCCTCCTCCCAAGCAGAGGGGGAACTAACTAAGTACATTGGTTTTTCCACCATAAACACAAACTGAAGGATGCTTGCTCTCACGCTTTGAATGGATGAGCTTCACCTCTCAGACAGTTGGCGCTAGAGCGAGGACGTTATGGCTAAACAAATCACAACACTCACCGGCAGCATCATCCAGGGTTGGCCCGGCCTATCTAATCCAACACATTACCTTTCTGGTCTTTATTCTGGTAGTTTCCTTATGAAAGACAGAGCAAAAAACAAGCATCTCCTTTGATTCCTACAGTGACGGCACCCGGGTGACTTTCTTAAAAAAGTTGATATTTTGAAGTGGAAACACTCAAAAACATTGTAGCGCTAAAAAAAAAAATGCAGGATGCAGTGCTTCTTCTCGAGGCGATGAAATATGCTCTCTCCTCATTGGAAACCATTTCAAGATGGACACAGGCCCTTCAGTTGTTAATTGTTGTGTTATTGCATTCTTTGTGATTTGTTCCTCCAGGTGTTTGGTGCGTTGGCGTCTGAGCCCTTTAAAGTCAGCGATGGCTTCTATGGCACCGGGGAGACCTTCCTCTTCACCTTCAATCCAGAGTTTGAGGTACACTACCTTGACTTTCTGTAGGAATTCAAAAAGGTACAGTGTCCTTTATGATGGCACTTTCCCTCAGGTAAGAACATTTGCTAAAAGAGAGTGAATATTTGAGGTGATCATCATGTGGTTGTAAGCATTACCACGGTGTAGTGTCATTTTGTATCTGCCCTTTGTGTGGATAAACAATATGCTAAGAGGTTTACCATGCAAACTGTTAATGTAAACATTGTGTAATCTGCCTTATCCGCATAAAAAAGGTACTTGTATTGCATTAAAAATATTGTTTTTTGTGTAACGGGCCAAAAACACTTGGATACTTCCAACACAATAATGTTGTGTGGAACTGGAAAGAAGTTTGAAAAGACTGTTTTAGGCAAAGAGTTAATACTTATTGCAGACTTAACCCAGATAACATAGTGTGTGCAATACTATGCCAGGATAGACTCAAGGTGACACGGTGAATAAACTCTTCTTCTACTCCCAACCCACGCGGTGATAAATATGTGTCTGTATATGTATACATTTGAAAGTCTTCTTTGAACGGTTCTTTAAAGCTTCCAATTTCAGAGGCATGTAGCGTTTTGTAACTTGCATTCTTGGTTATGCTCTGAGAGCATTTACACTGGAATGCTTTCAGGGTGGAGGAATTAAAAAAATGCTATATTTGCATAACAGGTTTACATTAAGGGGCTTTAATCCCGTCATCTATGACAATGACATGATTGTCTGGATCTTCCCCATAACCAAAAATATAGAAAATGTAGACTTCTCTTCAAAGGACAGTGTCTGCATTATCAAATGTATCTCTGCAGATAATGATCAGAATGTCACCTAATTTGGATCAGATGTTTACAGACACTAAACACTGAATTGTAGGCCAAAATGACATAGGATATTAAAATAAGGAAAGGTATGTATTAATATATGAACCATCTTATATGCCTTGCATTATAGTATAAAGTATAATGCAAGGCAAGATGTTAATACTAGACCATGCCTTAGAGGTAAACATCGATGTGTTCTGCTCTCATCGGGGTAAACACCACTGGACAGACATGATCAGATGCTGTAAACATGTAACATGTCATGAAATGCCTCCTAATGTTGCTCTATTGTGTGTGGGACAGGTGTTCAAATGGACAGGAGACAACATGTTCTTCATGAAAGGAGATATGGACTCTCTATCTTTTGGTGGAGGAAGGTGAGTCCAATATTACAGACACACCATTCAGTCTGAACTAAATCTGTTTTAATAGAATCCAATGATACAATATAGTTCAAAGTTATTCCCCCGAATGAAATAATGATATTGAAGAGGTAGATAATTGAGAATAACACATCATTTAAGAACTGCTGGAAAGAAATACCAGCTTCCTTTTGTTCTATCTTTTTGTCTGGAAGCAGGTGAGACTGAAGCTAATGTAGTGTAACCTGCTAACATGCTATCACTGTGTTTAGAGTGCATGGGAGGGACTTGACTCAAATACAAAAATGAGTGCTTCTATTTCGTATATGGCTTCGCCCTCTAAGGCTATCGCTATTGGGTAATCCCCTGCGCACCCGCGCAGCACTGAAACACTTGTAGTCCACGCCCACCCGCAAGGTGGGCCCCGCCCTCGGGCCTCCTTCCGGTATAAATAGGAAGGAGGCCCGGCAATCTGCTCCCTCTTTTCTTCAGCAAACCAGCACAGTTACTGAAGCACAGAACCGTTAAACATCATGAGCAACAACTGCGTCCGAAATTGTCTCTCATGTGGCTCAGGATATATCATGAGCTATGACCAGCACGCAATGTGCGAATCCTGCCTGGGGCCAGAGCACGCGGACGCGGCTCTCAGTCAGCAGGTCGCTTGCTCACATTGTGCCGTCTCCCATCAGCCGACAGGAAGCGAAGAGCAGACGCTCTAGCTGCTGCGGCCGACGAGGACGATTGGCCCGTCCAGCACGTGGACAGCAGCATGTCCCTGGAGCCGAGTTCCAGGCAGGAGTCGGACGACTCCTACCCCGTCTCCCTCATGGTTCACCGTGCGGTTCTCCCCTCCCTCCTCTCCCGGGGGCTGGTTTGGCGGCCGAGCATGCGGTCCCCTTCTCCGTCGCCACAGGACGGCGCCCTACGTTGAGCTCCCCCAGAGAGTATGTCGCCCGCCAGGCCGACCGCGGGTGCACCAGTGTGCCTTTCTGGCGACGGCGAATATCATCCGCGCGCTCTCCAACCGTGGGACACTGGTAGAGGCTGCCACCACCGAAGGCCAGAGGAATCAGCAAGGCGTCCAGCCACGGGCTCACCTGTGTGCGTCCGCGCTTCGTCCTCCCAGGGAGGGAGTCCCCGTGGGTTGACCACAGATCCAGCGCACCTCAGCAGGCGTCTGTTACGGGAGACGGCGCCAGAAAGTGCCTACAGGAACGCCTCCAATCAGCCCGTGCGGCGTTTAGGATCAGTTCCACCGCCATGGTTGAGCCATGAAGACGGCGAGAACAGCGCGGACGGCATTCCCCCAGCCATGTACCAGCTGGCCCAGCCGTGCGAGCGCCCCACAAGCGGACACCAACGGGCAGCAGCCGCGGCCACATGAGCCGCAAGCCCGGAGGACGCCCACAGCAACCGCCTCCGCGTCAGTCTCTGCCTTCAGCGGTGGCAGGGGCTCCTCCACGCTCTCCGCTCACCCGCCACCCCAGAGACAGGTCCCCGGCGCGAGTCAAAGGGGAGTGAGCGCCCGCAGCCCCCACGGCGCCTAGGGCTCGCTGCAGAAGCTGCCGGTTTAAACCTTGGTTAATAACCTGCAGAGCTCGGCCATTCCTCTGTCCGGACGCCTCGTACCACACGGTCATTAATAAACCCATGAGCGCTGTTATAACGCCTCATGTGGGCAGAACTGCACATACCTCCCCATACCATCCCCCTGAGCGTGTACAGCGCCTCCATGAGAGAAAGTCGGAGTGAACCAGCGGTGTGAGGGCTCCCGCCAGCCCTTTCGACCTTGGGGTTGACCTCACGGGCAGCGGCGGCAGGGGCTCTGGCGTGGGCCCGGTGGCTCGTCACCATGACACCAAAACACATCTCGAGCACTGGGCGCCGCTCTCTGAGTTTTTCTCAGATGGCAGCGCGTGTCTGATGGACAGATGGAGAGCAGGCTGATCAGCAGAGGAAACTCTCCTGCAGATCGCTCACTCTGGTTTCTCTGACGACCCTGCTATTGCTGGCCTCGCTCGAGGGAGGAACGTCGCTTTACAGACGGTACACCTCGTATTCGCATCTGTCAAAGCCCTGGTTCCATAAAAATGGAAAGAAGAAGCGTCTCAGCCAGCCATGAGAGCGCTGGCATCTTCGCAGGCAAGCGAGTGAAAACTGACAGCTCTCCTCCGGCTGTCACAGCCCTCTCCGTGATCGCACGCTCTGCGTTGCGTCACTGTCCACCGTGATGATCCCCCTGGTCTCTTCCAACAGGGACACTCCAGAGGTGGTTCATTTCGCGCTAGAAGCCTGCGTTTTAACCTATTGGTTTATAACTGCAGAACTCGCGGCATTCCTCCTGTCCCAGATAATGCTCCTAACAACACGGCATAATAACCCACGACACCGTTATAGACGCCTCTGTGGACAGCATGCACACACCGTATCGATCCTGGCGTACGGGCCTCATGATGAGAGACGGAGGGAAATGCAGCGTGTGGAAACTCCCTCGCAGCCCTTTTGCCTCACGCAGGCGGCGGTCGATGGCGTGCTTCGTCACCATGACGACCATTACGGCACATCACAGAGAAGCCACTCCGTCCCCCAGCAGTTCCATGGAGACAAGAAACACTCCCTGTCATCCCAAGGAAAACAGTGTTGCGCGCGTTTTTTACTCCGCTATTTTGCTAAATCTTCGGGAAAAAAACGAGGGACATCGCCCCCGTTGCGTCCAATCAATGTTGATTCGCACAGACAACAGGCCCACGCTATGGAAGCAACCTCATCGCCAGGAGGAGTACGATCGCGCAGCTTCGTTGAACGCAGCCAGGCGGCTGGCTGTTCTGGGCGCGCCAACCAACACGTTGCCGCACAGAGCAAGTAATATTCCCGGCCGAATGAACGAGGGCTCGCAGAGCGCAGCAGCCTGGTTATGCAGAGTCGGAAGACTCAGACCTGTGTCACGCACACTGCGCCTCAGGGGAATTGGCTTTGGTGTTACGCGCAAAGTAAAAGCAAAAGCCCCATTTGAACCTTTGATCAGGTTCCCTGTAAACTGTTGTCAGCCCAAAGAGAATACTTGGTGCTCTATCACGAAAGGGTGATGATTGGGTCTGCTCTCTCTGGTGCTTCCGCATGCTTCCGGGATCCAAGGAGATGGCATTCAGCTGTTTCGCCCTAGACCCGGCCTTAATCAAAGGTCATCACAAGCTCTTTAGAGTCATGAGGATCACCTTGGATGGCTTCTTCCCCCTCCTCACAGGTCGGAGAAAGCCGGTCTCATCTCTCTGGTCCATGTGCGCGCGCGTCCTGCACAGTGCGCGCAACGGCTGCCTTGCGCCATTCTCAGCGCCTGTTGTGCATTATAGAAAGCCTCCAGATCGGGCCAACCTCTGCTGCAAAACGGCTGTCACACTGGCTGAGGAAGCTGATGTCAGCAGGCATATGTCTTCCTCATGGGGTGGATCCCCCGAAACATCAAGCGCACTCCACCAAGAAATGTCCCCTCCACAGGCTTTGGCACGAGGAATGGTCAGTGACAGAACATTGCACTGCTGCATCATTGGCTCCCCTGTCATTTATCAATTGATTAAAGGGTTCTCCCATTCCTCTCCTGCACACCCTGTACCAGAGTGGTCCTTGTCAGAGTGAGTACGTCAGGGATCCAAGCCTGGGCGCTCCCTCATCTGTCGAACACGCAGAAGCTCGCGTCCCCTTCGATGATCCGCTTGGCAAGTGGGACCTCGTCTACTACTTTCTCACAGCGGACCGGTATTTAATTGTCCAAGCCTTCATCCCCGTCGGAAATAGCATGTTATTGCTATGTTCCAGGGACGGAGATGCGCCATTACGCATGGGCACAACAGGCATGGGGTGTGTAGGGAGCAGGGTGTGCCTGTGCCGCTAGTGCTGGGCGGACCCAGTGGGCCGCAGACTAAATATGCTTCGCCCCTTAACCCAATAACGATACCTAGAGGCGAAGCCTAAATATCGAAATAGGAACGGAGGTCCACTGTAGACCCCAGCTTCTATGAGTTAAATGGCGCAGCCCTCTAGAGCGGGGCCCTCACTGCTCTAGATAGACTGAAAGAAAGGTATTTGTATGGGAGCAGATTGTCTGCCTCCTTCCTATTAATACCGGAAGGAGGCCCGGAGGGCGGGCCACTTGCGGGTGGGCGGGACTAAAACAAGTGTTTCCAGATGGCTGCGCGGGGTGACGCAGGGGGGGATCCCAATAAGCGATAGCCATCGCATGAAGCGGCTGCCCATTCTCATAGAAGCTGGTTACAGTAGGTAACCTCAGTTCTTAGTATTTAGACCCATAAAGGTAAGTCACCAGCCTATGGTGGCTGTAACGAGTAATTACAACAACAAACACATTTAAGAATGTTAGTGGCAACATTTTTCATCTGCTACACAGAAGAAACAGCTATTACGAATCACACTTATAATAATCACCCGATAGTATTTTCTCACATCCCTCTTCGGGATAAAAATGATTTTTACATTCTGCAAAAAGCGTTATTGACATGAAATATACCAGTTAAAGACCTGTAGCCTCCTGATGATGAATCTCCAGCTAACCCTGTCTCTTTCCCCTCCAGCGGGAGGTTCGGCCTGTGGCTGGACGGAGAAACCGACCACGGCAGAGCCACTCCTGTAAAACATTGGGAACCCCAGCGTCGAAGAAGGAAGATTTCTATCAGTGGACATAAGAGATTGGCTTTTGAATAACCAACGTGTGCACACAGGAGAAAAAACAAGTCCTTGCAACAAGGGCAAAGCGAGAGCCCCTCCTCCTTTTAGCAAGGCCCCCAACCTGATGCACATCACCGGGCTCCGCAGGAAGGCCAGCTGCCAGAGCTTGTTCGTGCGTACTACGCAGTTATACGATGAGCTCTGTCGTGTGAAAAATACCTTTGTGGTGTATCTTGTTACAAGCCTTTGTGCGGCGCTTACAGAGTAAGGGGGAGGGTGTGAGGAGGAAGGAGAGAGCCTTTAGAGCATAGACTCCTCTCCACCTGAAGGCATTGGGTTTGGGCCGCGAGCAAAATGACCAGCCCTGAACTCCTCCAGATCGTGGTACCCGTGCACAGAACCTCAAGA
>NW_011369945.1:20428612-20435080 GCF_000735185.1 Notothenia coriiceps
TTTACTCGCTGGACACCAAACCCTGAAAAGAATATCTCAGAGGGCCACTTGGAAACTCGGCTACAATTGTGTGTGTGTGTGTGTGTGTGTGTGTGTGTGTGTGTGTGTGTGTGTGTGTGTGTGTGTGTGTGTGTGTGTGTGTGGCCTGCCCCCAAGTGTGTATTTGCAAAAGTGTGTGTTTACTCGCTGGACACCAAACCCTGAAAAGAATATCTCAGAGGGCCACTTGGAAACTCGGCTACAATTGTGTGTGTGTGTGTGTGTGTGTTTGTGTTCGTCTGGGAGTTCCTTGGCAGTCCAAAACTCTAATTTGAAGGGATTAGGAAGACGAGAAGGTGGCCACGTAACTCAAATCCCGCAGGCCAGAGGTCTGGACCAAGAGTGTGTGTGTGTGTGTGTGTGTGTGTGTGTGTGTGTGTGTGTGTGTGTGTGTGTGTGTGTGTGTGTGTGTGTGTGTGTGTGTGTGTGTGTGTGTGTGTGTGTGTGTGTGTGTTTCGATGTGTGTGTGTTGGGGGATGAACAGTGGGCACAGAGGTAAAGAGAGGCAGAGAGTTGGCTGTGTTTCAGTACACTCCCGCTGCTCTGTGGTGAAACAGACAATGACAAAGAGAGCGGGGGTGAAATAACAGCTGAGAGCTTGTTAGCAGAGGCACATCAATCTCTTTACCCAAACACACAGGCAGGGAGATACACACACTCAGATGTGGTTCATTATGTTGAGTTACACCGTGCTGCGAGACCACAGCCTGTGCCTCACTGTGTGGAGGACAATCTGTTGCACTGCCAAACATATACTGTATTACAAGGCTGTGTGTAAATGAATGTCAAACTCACATTTAACTTGTCTGGAGTCAGGAAGAACGAATGAAGGGTCATCCCAGGGGAAAACATACATTGACTTCCTTTCTTACAAGTCATTGTTTTCCCTGGCAGTCACGAATCTTTTCAAATTGCCCCAAATCTTAAAATGTGAGTCCTATAGAAGTCACAATAACATCTCCGTCTGGAATCCCTTTTTTTAACATTCAACCTGCATACTTTTTGTACGCAAAGGATCCTTTGTATATTGTTTCCAACTCGTGCTCAGTAACGCTTCCTTGTGTTCTCCTGATCCAGTCCAATTGGAGTCATCATCAGCATTTATGTGGTTTTGGATATACCACGACTGATGAAAGACAGATTTAGTGACTCTCAAATAGTCTGAAAACCTGATTTTACTTTATTATGAAGTAGCTGTGCTTGTGATTTATGAGCTTTGCATTTAAGCTACGACTGTTTTCCTGTTAAGATGAGACTTATGCGAGTGTGTTTGGCTCTTCATCTCCACTCAGACATTTACACTTTTCTGTGTAAAGTGCCCCAGAGCGATCGTTAAAACCTGCACTGAGACTCGAGTGTTTGCATGAACGTACAAGCTTCTGGTAATTGTGTGCGGCATGTGTGCAAGGGTGAGAATGAGTCCATTTAAAGTTTTATTTGACAACATATGTGTGTGTTTATGTGCGTGTGCATGATTTGTGAAGGTATTTAATGTAAATGCATGTGTGCCAAATTCATCAGGCCTCCAGCGCTGCAGGGGGTTTTCTGGCAGACAGCCAGCGCAGTGCCAGCTTTGATGTATTTGTTAAAGCTGTCCGATTCATCCCAAATTCAGTTTAATGACCAACAGCTTTGCCTGCAATCCATCACAGTAAGGAGCAATCTGGCCGAGAAGCTTTTTGAATGCCAACCATACAAAAATGTTTTACGAGGGAAAACACAAAGAGTTTTATTTTGATTACGAACAGTGGGTATACTCTAGGTTCTACAGTACCTCATATCTCGGTGCCGGCCAAGTTTTTGTCTGCTTTTTACCCCCCCCCAAAAAACACTGCCAGAGCGCAGCACACACACGGGACAGCTTTCAGGGGAGTATTTCTTCAATCCGAGCCAAATGCACGATCATTAGAGGATTGGGGAATAGAAACCACAGAATTGAACATGGGTTCAGGAAACCTCAAGCGTCCTGGCCTGGCCTCAATGCCAGCTTCACTTTGCGTCATGGAGACAGAGCCATTATCAAATGAAAAGTGCAACAACTAATAACAGTGTTTGATGCGTGGTTAACTCCTATATGAGGCTCATTATCGATTGCTTGTGTAGCCTGTTGCTCGGGATGTATACGAAAAATGACACCAGGCTTTGTTTAATCTCAAATCGCGGATCATCGTGAAACTTGAGGACGTCCTGGCCCTGGGCTAAGGTGATTAAAAACCACCAAAGCTGATCCTCTACTTCCTCACTCTACCTCCTATTTCCCCTTCTCAATGGCTCACTTGTCTTTCCTTGAAACGCCAGTCATCTGGGAATGTATGTATTTGCCCGGATCACGGCAGCAGGTGCTTTTAAAATGCAGAGACACTACTTCTGATGAGTGAAAGAGAAAGTAAATCTTCTAAAAAATAACAAGTTAGTGATTCATGGACGATGATAAGGAGGCATTGCTATTTCACACCGCATTGAGTTGACCCTGATTCCCAGACTGCAACAGTGCAAGAGTCTTCATCATGAACAACACATGCAGTTTCAGAAGATTTTTGGGTTCTTTTTGTTTCAGTTCTTTCGTCTTTTCTGCTTAAATTACTAGGGATGTCCCGATCACCTTTTTTTGCTCCCGATCCGATTCCGATCATTTGATTTTGACAATTTGCCGATACCGATTTTTCCCGATCCGATCTTTATGCAATGCATTAAGAGGAAAAAAAGAAAAAAAGCATTCAAGTTGTCCCTTAAGGTTATTTTTTTATTTAAATTGGATAAGAATATCCAATTTAAATAAAAAAATAACCTTAAGGGACAACTTGAATGCTTTTTTTCTTTTTTTCCTCTTAATGCATTGCATAAAGATCGGATCGGGAAAAATNGTAAATAAGTTATTAGGCTTTTTCGTATCAACTAAGATTTGTTAGAAAAGGTTATCAACATAAATTGACTGAATTTATTTTAAAAGTGGGCTTATTAACACATGAATACTACTACTGTGTAATATATGTTTACATATATATTTAAGAAGTACAATATAAGTTTCATTTGTTGTGGGCCATATTTCATCATACTTTTTGAATTAGCTGAGGGCCGATTCAAAATGCGCATTTGGCCCCCGGGCCGTAGTTTGGACACCCCTGGTTTAAAGTGTTAATTAAGAGTAGAGGGAACATACCTGCTCTGTGTATCCGAAGCTGAGGCTGTAAAACAGCGTCCAGTAGTTTCTGGAGTCTCTTGTTCTCCTCTTTGGAAAGAAACAGCTCCTCCTCGAGCTCTGCTATCGTTTGTTCAAACAGAGCAAATATCTCTTCAGCAGCAGCAGTGAGTCGCTGCTTCTTCAACGACAGCAGCTTTTGGACTTTACTCATGTTTCCTAGATCACCTTTTCCTGCAGACTCCGTTAAACACACCGTTTCTCTCTCCATCAAACTCTCAATCTGACTAGTGTTGCTAACGTGTTTCCAGCTAGCATGCTAAGCTAGCTCATATAGTCCGAGGTAAACGCTCCAGAAAAAAGAGCACGCAGTCCATTCAGAGGTTTATCCAGACACACAGATGATGGATCAGTAGAGCTGGAGCTCACACACACTTTCTCAGGAACACACAGAGAGAGAGAACCGTAGCGACGAGACGCCACCTCGATCCAGGTTAGAAAGAGCTGGGAACTTCACTTCCGGTGCGGTTTGAGGAAGTCAAAATAAAAACGGGAAGGATTTCTTCTTTTTGGTTTTAAGAACGATTGGCATCCGGACGTTACTACTGGATCAATAATAAAACCACTCTCATTCGACGTTGTTCTAGGCCGTTAATCCAGTCCTGAGCATTTGTGGGGGTTTCGGTTCGTTTAAGGAGCATAGTATTTACGTCTTAAAAATGTCGGTTTGTTTGACTTCTTTTAGGACACCATTGAATTTATACACTTTTTCTTTTCGGCAAGGACGGGAGGTAGACACATTTCAACGGCCCAGGGGTTGAAACTATATGGATCCAGAGTGAAGTTTCGGGAGAACAATAATCGGTCATTTATTTTAATGTTGGTTGTTATGTGTTTTCTTTTCGCGTTAAAGTGGACAGTTCGTAGATACTTAGGTATCGGTACGATATCAAATATTTTTGGTTGGCAACCATTTTATCAGTTCTAAGTGCTCATATACCCTAAACCCGGTCGTAGTGGAGTGAATTTTGGTGTCGATGGGTTATTGCGGCTTTAGTCTTATTGACCAACTGACCCATCTTCTACCGCCGGCAGTCTTGTGACCTTTTAGAGGGGTTACTTGGTATGATCACAAATATATAAGATCATCTCTGGCCAGAGTTCGTGTGGGCGACGTCTGAGCGACAACTCCCGAACTATCGGGTGAGGGGGGAGGGTGTGGCGGGTGTCAACCTTGTGAGGGTTGGCCTGGGAACGCACTTGCCGCTTGCCTCCCCATCCACCATCCCCATCACATCCCCCCGCTAACCCTACCCTGGAGGGGAGTGCCCGGCGAGTCGAGAGAAGAACTAACGGAGGAGTGGCAACTGTCAAGTGCAGGGGCGAAGTACATTCCTAAGACGTACAGAGATGGTGAAATCAAACTGGGTAGAGACCAATACCTATGATTTTCTTTATTCATTAATCTATGGATGGCAATGAGCGCGGGGAGTATTTCTTACTATTCTTATTAATATTACTATTACACACATTAATTAATCACTCAATAAATTCCTTATCGGATCATCTCCGGGATAACAATATCTACAGACCTGACGTGTCGTCAATGCTCCAGGTTTGGTGTAATCTTGTCTTAACAGGGGGTAAAACCAGAATTATCACTGTTGTAATCTACACAATTACTCTATGACTGGCGTGTTGTTTTTCTAAAAGGGACCAGAAAAATAAATTTTAGTTTCAGGTGGCTGTACGCTTTATCAGCGGAATCCCGATAAAACAATCTCTACACTTGAATGACAAGTTAACATCACGACTACATTTATTTAGTAAACCAAAATAACATGTAATTTTTGGTTAGTTAAAAGTTTTCCAGAATACAAAAAAGGGCCCTCTCCGGGAAAAAGGGTTTAATTCTCGTCACGAGAGTTCGAAAAAAGTCATACATGGGGGAAAACTTTGTAAAAAGGGAGGTTCGGTTATGGGGGACTGGCTGGGGCTGTAAAAACTCTCTTTTTTTCGAATATATTTATTAATGTATACATCTACAAGGTGTCACAACTAATATTGAGGATTTACGTACTTATGTGTTTTGGTTCTATAAAAGTAGAATACGTAACTTTTTTCTAAAAGGTTCCTCAAAAAGTAACTTAATTATAATACAATGTTGGTTACTTGTTTTACTATATATAATTTTTGATATTTATGTTCATGTGTTTAACATTGTACAAATATACTCCCTTAGGGAATCCCAAGATCCTTATAAAATATATTTTTACCACAAAGATAAATTGAATAACATGATTCTATAAAACCATTAGTACGTACCAAAATTTGGAGTGCATGAGGTACGCCATGGGGTTGATGGGGATCCCCAGGCGCATGGGGGTAAACTCTTAGTGACCAAATCTCCGTTGCGGGGAGGTTACAGACACGGCAGGGACGACAATTGGACGTGAGTCCAGGTCCAGTTCAACCTCAGTATCACACAGAGTAACCATCACTTTCGTTAAGATTCTTGGGACTTCCCGTCCTCTGACCTTTTCCAGTTCCCTTCGAATATTTCAATTGTCGTAAAATTAATGTGTTTTCTACACCACCCATGTTTACTTTACACGCGCACCCCTCCTCGAGAGGAGTACCTGACCAGTCAGGTCCAGGCCCCCATCTTCTCTAGTTGAGAACCGAACGGGAAGGACAACAGTAGACTCCAGAAGAGGATAACCGGCCGCGCACCCCCCGCCATGTTACGGTCAAGGACGGAAAAAGGACCAACGATTTAATGTAGTAAGACCACATAACACCAATAAATTTGGTAAGGGACCTATTTGCCAACAAGTCGCAGTTATACCTCACGATTATGTCACACAAATCACGTGTCGTACGTTGTACAGAAAGTTGTAAGCGTGACCGTACTTTTGCATCGTAAAGCAGGTGTACGATTACGATTACTTAGACTTAATTGAAGCTTACTTACTCTATTACCAGTTATTATTTCAAGAAATCAACTACAATCAATCTCTCCCTCACCTCACACCACCACAAAACTTTATTTTTCTCCTCTCCCTTCATTCTCGATGTCTTTTCGTAGACAAATGTAAGAACTTCCACTTTGGACCCCATCCTTTTAATTAAATTGTAATTCCAGTCTTTCTTTGTATCTTAACATTAAAAAACAAAATAAATAAAGTACTAAACAATAATCGAGTTCAATTTACTCAACCTTACTAAGTATGAGTACATGTAACCACCGGCTAATGAAAAATTCAATCAAACCTTAGGCGGTTTTTCTC
>NW_011369945.1:20435125-20458900 GCF_000735185.1 Notothenia coriiceps
ATAGCAGCCGTGGCTGGCTGAGGGAGGGTGCACTGTCCCAGGAGGGCGTGTGGATGCAGCAATATAAATATATGCTATAAGGCTAAGGAACTAAAATCTATATTAAGATATATTATATTGATTCATCACAGATCGAGACAGGCCTTTCAATAAAAGAGCCACATCAAAATCTAAAAAAAAAGCCACAACAAATATTTTATGCTCTGCAGGCTGGGCTAACTTTTGTAGCCTGACTAGACATGTGGAGATAACTTTTGTGTTAGTTTAAAATAAATATCTGGCTGAGCTGAGCACTTTTAATGTATGCAGAGTTAAACAGCATGCAGGGTGATCATTTCCCTGCAGCAACACCAGGTGGAGACTGCAGCACAAAGTTAATCATAGAATTTAATGTTTTTATATCAGAAAGATCCACCATGATTGTCCTTTGGCCACAAGAGGCTGAAGCACTTTCTCATGTTCTGAAAACTAAAAGCACTTCATTTCTTCTAACAGGTTGGAGTTTAATCGCTCTTAAATAAATCAACTAACAATCAATTATTAAAACACATTCTTCCTGTTCATTCCTTTTCTCACTTCTCAAACTCCTCACATACGAGATGGTTACATCCTTTTCGCAGGTTTAACGTGGTGAAATTCAAGACAAACTCAGTTGGTCAGATTTATAAAAGATTGTGTTTTTTGGTCGAAAACATTAATAAGTATTTATTGTTACCTTTTAGATTCCCTCAGGACAATGATATGATTATCTTCTGAGGTAAAGTTTTGCTTTGCCCAGTCTTTCCTCATGATAGTTTTTTGTAATTGGAACAAATAGGATTAATGCGGATGAGATTTGCCCAACATTCCGTCACTTTTTGGATGAATGTGAACACTGCTGATTGGCTGGTGAACAAACAACCAATTACTGAGCATCTGGAGCTGGAAAGGTAAAACTCACAAATAGCATAATAAATGCCTCTTCAAGAAGCAGTAACCAGAAAATAAAGTTCTGAAAGTGATATTTAATCAAGAATATAGAGATCTAAAAAAGATCTGTTGTAGTTGGTCAAACATGCTAAAGAGTGTCAGAGAAGCGTCATCTAAATACAATCTGTATAGACTGCAGTTAACGTTCCTGCAGCCTGGCCACGAGGAGCTGAGAAACAAATTTTGCCTCCGATTACTTTTAATATTTAGCTGTGTGACGATAAAAACCATGTTGATGGTCTAATGTTGGGTGGATCATTTGAGTTTGAATAAATGAACAGTTGCTCTAGCAGCAGGTGGGTTCCCAAACTACGGCCCGGGGGCACAAATGCGGCCCCCCTGGGCTTTTTGAGATCGGTCCTCAGGTTCATGTCAAAAGAGTTAATGAAATATGGCCCCACAATGAAACTTGTGCTTTTCTTATATTGTACTTCTTAAATATATATGTACAAATATATAACACAGTAGTATTCATGTGTTAATAAGCCCACTTTTAAAATAAATTCAGTCAATTCATGTTGATAACATTTTCTAACAAATCTTAGTTGATACAAAAAAGCCTAATAACTTATTTACATAACAAGCTTGAAATATAACCTATGTCATCTTATTATAATCACTCTGAGACTTCTGTTTTTAATGGATGAGCTGCCAACAAGATAAATGAAACCCTATAGAGAGCTGTGATGTAGGCGGTTTTTTTCGCATATTCATGTATCGAGCCTAATTTACCTACATGTTGCTAACTTATAACTTAACTGATGAGGCGGTATACCTCACCTTTATGAGTGGCCCAGCCCTTCGTATATCTTTTCTGTATGTGGCCCTCGGTGAAAAAAGTTTGGAAACCTCTGCGTTAAACTCTTATGTAACACTTAAGACTATTTATTAGTGCTGGGCAACGATTACAAATTTTAATCATGATTAATCAAATCATGTTCTGTGATTAATTGCACTGTTATGCAACAAAATTCAATAATTAATTCAAAAGTAGTGTATTGCACACTTTTATTTTAAACAAATAAGGTTATTTTGAACAATAGTAGGCCTATTCCCTTTACAGAGTAGCATTTCAAATATTTCTTGTAAATCTCAAAAAACATTAATCTAATCAAATATAAAACCAAAGCTATTTGCCACTGCCAGGGCATTCACGTTGTATCTAGTTTGCTATAGAAAACAAGTTGGCCTCCGAGTTCCAGTGATAAGGAAATTTAACTTTATGGTGGTTACACCTAACTCTGGTTCTATCAACTCTGCCACCTGGACTAATTACAAATATCCATGTAAGAGTTTGTTACCTTTCTCCATGTTTCTGTCCCCACTAGTGTTGTCACGATACCAACATTTTTGTTTCGATACCAAGTCAATAATTACGATTTCTATACTTTTTTGATACTTTTCTTAAAAAAGGGGAAACCGTCTTAAATGTCATTATTGTGCTTTATTTCAAACCTGGAANATATCGTAATACATTAAATATATATATTATATATATATATATATATAATATAATATATATAATATATATATATATATATATAGATATAACTTGTGTAGGATGATAAACTTGTAATTAATGTCCCATTATATGTAATTATAACATTGTCGACTTTATAGTCGTGTTTCATCTAGTGACAGTGTGTGAATTGTCGTTTATATATACTATATATATTAGGGATATATTTAGTATATATGGTATATATTAACAGTATATACGTACATTTTGTGTCAATTGGTGCAGCGTTCCGAAAAGTTACTTGGGGGGGGGGGGCCTTTCGCTAGCACAAAGTTCTGCAGTTTAGAGATGTCCAAGAGAACACTTTCTCCTCGCTGGCCCGCCGCCGATTTCACGGCGCGGAGGGGGGGGGTGGTGGCGCCCATGAACTCCAGTGTCCTGTCAATAAAACGTATAAGGTGTTTAGATTACGTTATGCAATGCAGATGCTTGTCATGTCGGCAACCGACCTGAGTGTGCATGTGGGTGGACTTGTCTTTGTCGTGCTGCTCCCCACTAGACTTCATAATCGATACACGAAGTCTACCACACGATACTGTCACGTTACTGTCCTCCTGATGGTTATGTGTTATGAGAATATCAGTCATATGAGGTCTTTCTGTTGGGTTTTGACATTGACCTTTTTTCTGAGTGTGGGGGGAATGTGTCGTTTAGGAGAGGGCTCGATTCACAGTTAGTATAGGACGACGACTACCAAAAGAATAAAATTAAATTTTACGCTGTGATGGCTAGTGGTCCTCAATTACCTTTACACAAAGTCGGAGACAGACGATGGACCCAGAGAGAGTCTCCTCTGTCGTGTCATTCATTGTACGGATGGCTGTTTTCAAGATCCCACCCCCCCCCCACACAGTCCCGAGGAACTCCAAGACACTGCCTGTGTGCTAGACCTCCTCATCCCGCCCAGGAAAAGAGCCCGGTTTGTGGTTGTGGAAGTCCACCTCTCCTCAAGATTTAGAGGATTTCCGAGAGAGGAGAGGGAGTGAGTGTGTGAGGGGGATGAGACATTTCGGGTGTGTTCCGGACATGTGTTCTATGTGTGTTTCCAGTAAAGAAGTGTCTTTCGTTTTTCTTTCGAGGCATTATTGACTCATCATTTGCGTTGTTGTTCGGTAGACGTCGGACCGGAGACGCCCGGGCCACTACACGTCAGTCCAACCCCCGGTAAACAAGATTCCTCCTCCCCGAGGAGCCGAAACGGGACAACGTCCTGAACAAAAAAAAGAGGACACCACGTGACAACTCAATAAGTTTTCGGGTCTAGAGATACAGGGACTTGTATCTTTAGGAGGAAGAAGCTGTCGTACCCCAAGGGTGTTTACAAATAGTCCATCACCGAGGACGGCACCATGTCCGAGAGGCAAGGTCGGTGTCCGGCTTGAGGAGGCGACCCCTTTCTCTGTCCCGAATCGACTCTAGTCAGTAGGTCCTCCGATGTCAGAAATTCATATAAGTACAGTTTATTTGCGAAATACGTACTTTTAGTAATATATGTGTGCTTTACAAGGAGGTAGCGATGCAGACTCTGCTTTATAAATACACTATGCCTACACATATAGAAATACCATATAAACAATCAACTCACGCTCAAGTCGCGACATATATACATACAAACTATAGCCGTCAAAATATATAGGTCAGGGAGAAGTGGGACCTAAGTTCGTATATTCTTATATTATGTTGCTGTGGGCACCTAATAAACTTGAGAGTGTTCGCACGCCCAGCCAGAACTGCTCAGGCTTCCCCGACCGAAACTTGGATGTTCGAGATCAAATCGGTCACCCCAGACAAAGAGATAATATCCGCGATCTCGCGTCGGGTGAAAGGGTGCTATATTGTTGTAGAATTTATATATTGTCGGATTTTGATTTATTTTTCTGTGAATTCACATGAGATGTTTATATATTAAGAGATGCATATAATTAAAAATAATTTCACATTACTGTTGTTCATTTATTATATAATATCTTATTTGATCTACCTAGTCAATATTGCGATGAGTATTTGGGTGTAGCATGGGTTATTTCTGAGAGCGCTCACATTATTTACCAATATGCTCTCAGCAGTCGTAATGACTATTTCCGGGAGCAGTGTACAAAGGCGGGCCGTGTTCTAGGTCCCGTCAGTATCCGATATAGGGAGAGAGCAGACCCGCGATTCTCTCCTCGGAGTCGGTAGTCGTCGTGGATGATCGTTTCTGATGGGCAACGATAGACGACGTGTCGCATTGTCCGAGGCTTTGCGTATTAAAGTGGTTGTCGATCCTAAAATAAAGTGTGGATTGGTGGGTTGCTTCCAGCACTTTAATCAGGTGTAAAGCGTCAGGCCAGGTTCCTATATTCTCTTAGCAGTAGCTGTACAGTACTTTTTTTGTTTAGATCATTAAGATGTTAACTGTTAGTAGAAGCTTGCTGCTACCAATATCAATAAGGGTATGCCCTAACGCTCTGTGTGTCTAATAAGGAGGATTACTCTGAGGCAGGAAGGGGGGGTGGAAGGTTGGTTCTCTGCTGTTGGCTGTCGGGTCGGTGGGTGGAGGTAGGTATGCAGGCAGGGTGAGGGGGGATGTGTACAGGATGTATCCCTCCGCCGAGGAGCCTTCTCCCCCCTTCCTGGTCTTCCACACCAGTATTTGTGTCCTTGTGGAGTCACAAAGAATAATATGGATAATTCTTCCGATCATTTCACCAGATTACAATGTATCAGTGATGTATAAATAACAATAAAGCTGAATTAATTGTTGTAACCTGGGATATGACTGAATCTGTGATGTTTCTTTTTTTAGTTTAATATATATGCTCTTTTTACACTTCTTAACTCCTCAAAGGATAGTTGTGTGCTCTTTTGTATTCACATTGTAAGTGTTCATTGGAAACACATTTGTACACAATCCCCAAAACAAATTAAAAAAAACATCAATATATTTGCTATTTAAAAGTAAAGCTGCTCAGAATTGGTAGGAGTTTCCCGCTGCTGCTCTGTAGGTTGGATCTGATTTCACTCTCACCTGATACACTGCTTACACATCTTTTGAATTACTAAACTGCTCAGGTGCTTTGAATGTATGATGACACTCAGTGAAACGGTTCATGTTTAAGAAGAAAACTAATGCGTAGTGAGATGTAATGTGAGACAGTACATTGACTAGCCAACATTTATTAAAATATTTTATGGTTATGTTTTACTTTCATGCTGCAGCTTTTAAATCCAAATCTATTAAACGTTTGTGTTTTACACACATCCTACAACAAGTTGTGTGTGTAAAATTATGATCTGTTTCAGCTGTCAGCTTTATCAATCACTGATCCTGGTTTAAAGTGTACATTCAGCAGTCAGAGTTAAAAACCTGTACCTTTGGCCAGTTCTCTCTTGAACCCAGAAGACCACCCCACTATATGTACTCCAGTTAAATAACAGGAAACTTACAAAGCCTTGCTGCGGTCGTTAAAGGTGGGTAATGTAATTTATTTCAGAAACACTTTTTGTTATATTCCATGGAATGCTCTTAACATCCCGATAGCAATGCATAAGAGGAAATGCTTTGACAATAAATACATAAAAAAAATTCATCTGTGGAAGCCGTAGCGCTGGAAAAAGCACGACCAATCATGTTAACCAGCCCGGCTAAAATAACTGGATGGCCTACCTGCCTGTCAGTCTTCCATCTGTGCACAAACTTATCTCCTGCCCTCATTGGTCATGTGCGCGTTCGTGTGTGTTGGAGGAGGGGCTCTAGGAAGTGGCAGATTTTTTCCGGTTGTGTATTTTCAAATTCTAGCTCACTCTTTACCTACCCAACCTTTAAGTGTATCTAACGATAATCAGATTCTACTGAAGAATAAAACCATGCAAACTCATCAACATGGTTCACCACTTAGTCTTCGTAAGTATAAACACCTCTTCTATAGAGGGGCTAAGTATATTAATCTCTGGCAAAATTACAGGTTGCAAAAGAGGTCTTTATGAAGTCTAATGCAGCTGAAGTCACAGGCGTTCTACTTTTGTAAGATGTATCCTTTACTCGATCACTGGTTAAATGCTACAGTGAAGATGTTTCAGCAGCAGTGTTTCTATTGTGCTTTAATGAAACAAACACAGAAATAAAGAGCTGCACCATGAGTTTAGTAGTAAACTATTTCTGAAACTTGCAATCTCAACAGTTCAGCAGTCCAACTGATATCAGCAGGACCGTCATGCTCACAGAAATCCTTCAACTGTGACTGAGCGCCATCTGGAGGACGTTTAGTGAAGTGAACTGCATTTTTAAATTACAAACTAGTATCAAATCATAGATTTCATTGATTGCATCAACCCAAATAACTGAAATCACGCAAATTATCCAAAGAACTGTTCTGTTATACAAAAGTGAGTGTTGTCTATCATGTTTTATTTAACGGCCCATCAAGCCCAACACAGGCACAGGTAAACACAGAGTGCAGGTGTTGAAGGAGTCTGTCCGCCGAGGAGGAACGTCTCCTGGGCATCATCCGCTGACTCGGTCCTGATGTGAGCGACTTCCATTCCAGGTCCTCGTCAAATTAAAACTTCCCCGCAGGCATGCTGCGTCAGCTCTTCACTGACATCCAGCGAGACTAAAATAATGCTGGGATCATTCTTGAGTTCTGGGATTATGGTTTTGTCAGCTGCACTGTCAGCACATTTCATAGTTTGGGAATCAAAATGAGTCCCTTTATATAAAGAGCAACAGCATCAGGAAGGCAGGAAGTGATTATCACAGTAAGAATGTGTGATTTGAACAAATATATAACAGATATTTTCATCAACAAAACAGGGCTTAAAATGTACTGGATTTTTGAATTAACTACAAAAAGATAATTCAGAAAGTGTGTTTTATAATAAGTGCTTCTGATTATTAATGATGTATTTGTGTTATAAATGATCATTACACAAGGATTCACATATATAGTGCAGCCCTAATTAGCTCAGCAGGAAAAGTGGCTCTATCGCAAAATCAATATGCAATTCAGATGCCATGTTTAACATAGTGGTTCTGTTGTAGAATACTCCCAGTGTTAAATATTCAGTGTAATTCAGGCTGTGAGATAACACACTGTACTGTCATTTTCAGCATAGGACAAACTGTGGGTGGGCACAAACAGGACTACACTGATGCAATGTTAAACAATATGTCCAAATTGAAGTAGGACATTGAGGAGATGAAATCTGCAGTAAGGCAAGGCATATTGTAGAAGCACAGTTAGAAAGTCCCTTTAGTCAGCCATCTCTGTGAAGACTGAGTGTGGTGTCTGTGTGAGGACGCACAGCTGCGCTCAGTACACCAGGTACTTGAGTTCAGAGTAGATGAGAGGAAACATGACGGTGCAGGCTCGGTACAGGATGGCTCCGCTCTTGAATATAGCTAGAGGTTTGGTGCTCCACGGCTCTGTCTTGAAGTTGAAGTAGATTGCGTACATCGCCACGGCGAAGAAGTGTCCAATAAGGTTCATGGGTTTAGGTGTCAACCTGTTAAAAAAAATCACAGTCATTAAGTATCTTGTACTTTTCATGAATTTAAAAGGACAGTTTGGGAAATACACTTGCCCGAGAGTGAAGGATAAATGTATCTGCTGCAAACTACTTAGCTTAGCACAAATAGTTAGCTTTTACTGCTAATGTGCTGATAGGTGGAATTTGGCCATTGTCAAGCAACTGTTGTTTGCATTGGTAATGCTAAACTAAGCTAGTTTTCCCTGGTTTTATATTTTGACTACAGACATTTGGGAGACACCATATTAAGAGACATTCTGTCCATCCAGTTATTGTGGAGACCATTTCTCAATGCTTACACAGAAAGGAGTCCGATGGGCCCGTTAATGCACTCTCCACCAAGCTTGAAGTAGTGGAAGCAGGCTCTTCTCAGCTCATGAAGAGATTCTGTGTTACACAAAAGAGGAACACAAACACAATGAGAATCAAAATGGAAATAAATATGATTTCAATGTATTGCATATTATGCCTTTGTACCTATTCACTTCAAGAATAATCATTTCTGATCCCCTGTCATTTTGTTTCAGTGTGCAGTTAGATGCGGAGGCAGGCAGAGACTCACCGTTTGTGGCTGCAAACAGCTCATACAGGGCCTGGGCCAACACATTCACCACGAAAGAATGTGATGACTTGCGTTCCCAGTGGAATGTTTTTTTTGCCTATTGAGGAAAGAAAAGAAAGCAGTGTAATAATGCACAGTGGTCTGCAGTCGCTCACCTACACCACAGGGAATAACAGCACAGGGCAAAGTGATGCAGTGAGCCTCTAAATATAGCTGGCTGTCACACAGCTACAGAAGCCCTTGGTTTTTATGATGGCTCGATGGTACATTAGGGAACAGTGAGTGTTTGGCATGATAATGATCAGGACTGGTCTGTGTGTTCACCTGCAGCATTGCCTTGTCGTCATACAGATCTGGGATGTTACCGAGCAGACTCCTCCAGATGCGAACGTCGTTAAGAGCAACGCTCATCCCCCCCCCCGTCAGAGGGTGCCTCATGTTGTAAGCGTCGCCCAGGAGAAGAACGCCTGCAAACCAAAGACTGCTGTTTGTCATTGTTGTCTTTTACTCCTTTCAGCATATTGTAATTCAAATCTTCCAATTAGTGCCAAACACAGTGAACAGGAGCATGTCTCTGTGTGGCTATATTTAAGATGTTCTGACTGTTCAAACCTTTTGAGAGTGTTTCAATGTGTCATCTCTCATTACAACAATAAAGACCACTAATTTTAAAACTCCAATCCATCCCCCTTTTGCACATATTAATAGTCTAATTGAAAGGACCAGTCCAACATGTCTCATGTGCGCTACAAGCTAATGTAGGCTGTAAAGTGTATATCAAAAAGGTTATAGGTGCAGTATTAATCACTTTATAATTATTTCTACTTTTTTATTATTATTATAAAATGTTAATGTTATAAATTGTTATCTTGCACTTTTTGTAGGATTAAATAAAAATTCCTTAAAGATAGAGGCAGGTTGGTTCTTCCCATTCTTAAAGCTAAGATAACTAGCTGCTGCTTATAGCTTCATATTTGCAGTACAGATATGAGAATGTAATTGATCCTCTCATCTAACTTGAAGAAAGAAGTAATATTCCAGTTAATACAAGTATTTCTAAAGTATCAGGTAAAATACAAAAGATATCAAAACAAAGTACTGATAAGAGTAATTGCAGATGCGTGGACAACCAGGAATCGTTATCTGTTTCATCAGACAGTTAGGACCAAAGCCATGCACTACTTCCCCTGAGTTTCCTCATAATATTCCCAAGCTGAAACAGTTCAATAGATTCCTCTTTCAGCCATATCTAACAACATGGCAGTGAATAGCTGTTCAGTACCTGGCTTGTTGACAGGAGAGGGAGGCAGGAAGCTGGCAGGCATGGACCTAAGGCGGTCGTTCTGTAGTGCCACCATGAAAGGCTCCTTTAAGTGCTCTGAGGGAGAGAGAGAGCAGGCGTCCATCACTCAGCTGGCTCCAGACGTGCACGCTGGGCACATGCACAAAAAGCCTTTTTCCTTCGTTTTTTATGTTTCAGTGAGCCTGACTCCACCATTTCAGCTGGACCTCTGTCAAGGTTAACAGATGCTTTGATATGGAGGCTCTGATATTTCAGCTGAATAGCAGGGCACACTATGAATGTCAAAGTGTATCTTCCGACAGCAAAGGCAGAGGCTGGATATATTCCTACCCACCACCATGTCTGGCATTATTCCAAATCCTTCATCACGTTACAGGGGTTCTTACTCAGGCCAAAGGTCGTTTTTCATTCGAAATGATTACACAGGAATAAAACCTCCGAGGCCTTTTTGTAAATAAAGTTCCTCTCGTGTGGGTTTTACCTGGCAGCTGAGGGTATATGTTCTCAGCCATGTACTCTGAGAGGTTGCGGGGCATCTCCCCCCTGATGTCCACCAGCACCCTGGTGTCTGAGGAGGAGATCTGGTAGACCAGCACCGGGCTCGGGTTGGCCAGCACCAGCTCAGCATGGTGGGCTCTAAACTGGGGACAGTCCTGAGGAGAGAAAAACATTTAAACATAAAGTTTTAATCAAGAGCTAAGAGACATTTCATTTGAGATGGGGTTCTTTAAATTAGTAAAAATGAATTTGTAAGATCTGCACAGATTTGATTACATTACATTTTAAGGAGGCCATATAAGGCTTTGGGGCTTTTCCCTTTCCTGTAGTCTTTTCTTTAGGATTGTGTGCATGAAAACGGTCTGCAAAGGCTAAAATCCCTGTGTTCCCTCCAGAGGGAGTTTCTCTCCCACACACTCTCTGCCTGAAACGCCTTCATTGGACTCCATTGTTTAATTGCATAACATAATGACGTCACAAAGTAGCACTTGGGCTTCTAATGTCTACTCTAGAGCTCCAACACATTGTAGTGAAAGGCTAGTGGGTGGGACATGTCTAATTGGTTGACCAATCACAACAGAGCCGGCCAGCTAACCAATCAGAGCAGTCTGGCGTCTGGTTTCAGACAGAGGGTGAAAAGAGGTGCTGCAGCACAGGCAGTAGGAGAAAAAGAAAGAACTTTTTGAAACGTTAAAGTGTGTAACAATGTGACAGTAGAGGCACTACATACCAATAAGAACCTGAAAATGAGCGGAATAGGGCCCCTTTAAATGGAATGTATCTTTCAAATGCTATTAAGTATTTATAGTCAATTCAAAACAATATGGTTTGCACATTTTATTATCATTATCAATTAATCTGTACTTTACTTTCTCAATAAATTGATGAATACATTTGTAATAAAATAACTGAATATATTGAAAAACAACAACAGCATGAAGGACATTTCAGGTAGCAGCATCTCTGGCTGGTCTCACCTTCATAAGACATCCCACAAAGTGAGAGGAGGTTTGAGCTTTCTCAGCGACCAGACTCTTTCTGAATTTGGAGAAGCACCCATCGGCCACCACAGTCAGCCCTGCGTGGATCTCCTACAGGACACATAATCACACTGTCATCACACACACTCTGTAAACCATACAGTATTTATTTCCACTGGGGGGGGGATTGTAAAGTCTACTCTTCTCACCTTGATGTCTCCGGTTTCTTTATCTCTGAACTGGACTCCAGTTACACAGCCGTCCTCTTCCAGCAGAGTGGTCACGGTGCCTTCTAACATTGTCACACTGGGGGGCGCAATAGGGCAGTTAGAGACGTTAAGGCGTGGGTAACATGGGAAGGAATGCTACTGGAACTAAATAAATGCATATTTATGGACAAACTAGTACATTGTGATTGTACAGCAAGAGCTAAAGCAAGCACTGATATTTGCATGAATAGACCTTTATATAAAAATACATCTGAAATAATTATATGAAAATACCTGAGATTAAAATTCCTAAAATGACATCTCATTAGGACTGAGTGTTATTAGGTCATTTTGTCCATTCATAGAATAACTCATTCATCTGTAAAATGTATAAAAAGGAAATATGTGCTTAAAGATCAAAGGTAAGTGCAAATGAGGGATAGAAATACCCCACGGATGAACTTGTCATTTAGACACTTGACTTTTTTTCTTAAAAATTGAAATGTTGACCTAAAGTCAAAACTATTTGACAGAAATAAAAAAATTTAAACTCACAGTCTACATGTTGAATTCCTCCAGAGTTAAGAGGATGATCAAAAGTGAGGTTGAAAGCTCTAGAGAAAGCGGATCAGTTGATCCTGAGTTTGTTGAACTTATTATGTAGCTTCACTTTATAAAACTGAAAAAATAGCTGTATGTGAACAATAAATTATACGTCTGTTTCTTCCAACTCACTGCTGTCAGAAACGATATCCTACTAACAGCCTGTGTTGCCATGTTTTCTAAGACCCTACTCACTTTGGCTGGGCCATGGCGCTCCTCCTCAGGCCCATGATGAAGCGGCCATGATGGAAGGCTCGTCCGCAGTGGATGCTGTCCTGCCCCTGGGGGTAGGGGATCTCCACCTCTGTGCTGCTCTCCATGTCGTGGATTACATAGCCGTTCACCTGGTGGGCGTCCAGACCTTCCACCGAGCCTGGGGGAAACACACACAACAGGTCAGTGTTACATGCAGTGTGTGATTCAGTGAATACATGATGGTTTACTGAATGGGCCAAACTGAACAGGCACAGATCTAGGGGCCAAAAATGTCACAGGGCCCCTGACCTTTACCTGTGAAATGTCACTAACAGAGACACGCACCAAGAAGAGACTCAAAATGGAACATTTGAGAGGTGGTGGGGGGCTTTTGCAAGTCTGTAATCGAGGGAACATGTCTCAATCAGCATGGCTGCACCATTATTCCATCACTATAGGTTATATTTAAATTCAGCTCACAAGTTTTGAAATAAATCCATCTGACACATTTGGTGCATTTAGACAGTTTGAAATGTCTAATATCATTTAATCTAAAAGTCTGTACCAACAGGTAAATGGTATAATTGAAAATAATATGTTATGCCATGATTGAGGGTGGGTCTTTTTAGAGGTATATTGCATGACTATAACAGAAACAATAACTAATAAAAACAGTAAAAAGGGGATATTATCATAGTGTTAAAGTCTTTTTTCAATAACATTAGAGTATGATTTAGTCCTTAGGGAATTTTACATCAGATAACCTATACTTTTATTTGTTTACAGTTAACATTAAATATTTAAACAATTTTATTACAAATATCAGCCTAGTTCCAGAAATGTGTTTTGAATGTGAGGTTTTGAGGAACTCTTTATTTTTCTGAAATATCAGAAAGGCACTTTTGATTAAGTAAAATCGTAACTGTCTATTACATACCTATATGCTCATAAAACTGTACTGATCACAAAGTATGAAATGTACGCTGCATGTAGATACTCTAAATAGAAGCAGGTGAGAATTAGTAACCAGTAACCACTAATACTTCGTTTTAAATTGTTACTATTTCACGACAACATTTCATATTTAGGACTGAACACAGCAATCAGAGTAAAAGTGTTCAGACTGTGGGGGAAATATGTCTGACAGCAGTGGCACCATAACCAAACACACTCACCGTCACCACATTCTGATTCAGACATGCCTCACTCTGATTGGTTCACAGAAATATGTGACCTCACCTTTTCCAGCTGAGCCAGGCCCACTTCACACCAGTTAGAAGAGCACATATAAAACTCAAAACACAGAAACCTCTCATATGAAAAAAACTTTAAATAGTGTTACTGATAGTGCATGTAGTTCTAGTAAGTGAAACCTAGTGAAAGTGTTTTTGAGGCCTTTTACCTAGGAACTAAAGTCATTATTCAAAGGGGTTCCAGCTCATGTGTACATCAGAGTGTATTTGCAGGTGATTGACAGTCCACTGACCCTCGAGGCCCAGCTCTCTGAGGGCCCTGAATCCTCCGGGCTGCAGCAGCTCCCCCACTATCCTGTCCGGCTCCTTCAGGTCCCTCTCCACCACCGTCACCCTCCTTCCATCCTTGGCTAAGACGGCGGCCATAGCTGAGCCCAGGACCCCGGCACCCACTATCACCACGTCTGGCTCTGGGGCCCCTGAGGAGCCACTCTCTGAGGCACTCTGTGACGCAGAGGACTCTTCTGCTTGTACTCTTCTCCTTGTTCTGCGGCTCTGGAAACAATGGAGGGGACACACTGAGTAAAGTCCAAACTGAACTGGACTGTAAGGCAAACAGTGGGACATGCTACATTTTGTATACTTCTTCAAATAGCCATACTTTAATCAGTACTCAGATCGTTTATTAAAGTAAAAGTAGAAATAATATGGTCTTAAAATCCTAAATGTACAAATAATGTAATAAAAATACTACAGAATATTATTTTATTCGTTTTTTTCTACCAACAAATACATGTAAAAGCATTTAATCTTGTGTTTTGTCATAAGGGAGCTAAACAGAAATACATTGTGAAATACTGGGTGTATTATTACAAAAGCAGTGTGTCATGATATAAGCATATTGTGTTATATGTATAAAGTATCTCGTAAATATGAGTGTTAACTAAATGAATTAGAGTAAAAAGTATAACATTTGCCTCTGAGGTTCAGTGGAGTAGAAGTATAAAGTAGCATAAGATGGAAAACGTGAGTAATATTGTGTTTAAAATGTATAGTTACATTCCCAAATTGCATGTAACTAGCTATGGCTCTATAATTTCAGTTACAGTATTTGGATATACAAAAATACATTTACCCTTTAGACTTTAGTTCAGTAATGCTTCATACAACAACAACAAATAGGATACAATATATTGTTCAGTAATAAATAAAAATAAGTATAACAAATGACTTCAGTGAAATGGAAAGCTGTCTTTGTCTTCCTTTGTTGACATGATAAGGCTAATATCCACATAAGTTTTCTTACCTTTTTTAAATTGTTTTCTGCTTTCTCGCTGCTCTGTGTTGAAGTTTGAGGGACTACATGGTTGATAAGAGGCACACAGGACAGCAGTCTCAGAGGGAAATGCAACACCTGAGAGACTCTGAGTGTGTGGCTGTGGATATACCTGACATACACCAGCAGCAGCCCGACGGCCAGGAAC
The DNA here is from genome assembly GCF_000735185.1 of Notothenia coriiceps. Taxonomy (NCBI): domain Eukaryota; kingdom Metazoa; phylum Chordata; class Actinopteri; order Perciformes; family Nototheniidae; genus Notothenia; species Notothenia coriiceps. The sequence continues at coordinate 20,450,149 of NW_011369945.1, forward strand.
AGAGCTGCCACCATCACGAGATCTTTGTGAGCGTAAGATAACACTGTGTTGGATTTCTTGTAAAGGTACGTGAGGCTGGCTATTCCCAAGAAGGTCCACATCTTTAAGGATTTTTTAAAAAAAGTATTGAAAAGAAAATAAGCCTTGGGAGAACTCCTGAGAAACAGGTTGAGAATCAGGTTTGTCCAGAATTGTCCCATGCATTAATAATAATCCTTCATGTTGTTTCTCAGGGTGCCCACAAAAAACGTCAGCAAACCCCAAATAAAAAGATACCTTTGTAACTTGCTGACAGACAGACGGAGGGATGCTGCTGAATACTTTATGATAATGAGAAACACGCACGACATCGGATTCGGTGGTTTCACATCCCGCCTGTTCCATAACTCAGCCCGCAAATCAGGAGCGACGAGATGGTGAGCAGAGCTCGCGCTATCTGCCTATTGGATAGCTGCGCCGGCCCTGGTCCTCCCACTGACCTGTGATTGGACAGCTGGCTGGCAGGATGGTAGTATGATGTGATGTCAGTTGTAAGGTGCCACTGTTTCTTTTAGCTTACATCAGAGCTTACATACAGAGGACCTACTTCAAAGATCATTTATATTTGACAAATCACTCTGCTGATAAACTGCTATTCTCCTTCTCCATCCAGATATCTTATGACAACACCAGTTAGTACACTGATACAAAAAGGCAATATGTATCCCAGTTACAACACAACATCTTTAAAATATACATGTTACATTGTTTGTGAGCGTAAGGTTGTGTGCAACTAAAGAGTATTCAGTTTTGGTACAAGAAGAAAGTGTTTATATGTAAATTAACGAATACATGCATCCAAAATGTATACTGATATAAACAACACAATTAACAAATCTCTTGCCAACTTCGAAATGACCAATTATTAAGAAAAACATGTAATAAAGTGTAATGCAAATGGAATAAAGAGTTAGATTATTAAACCCCTAAATAATTCAGATTGGTTATAGAGGGGTACATCATTAGCCATGTTCAAACCTACTTTAGGAATTAATAAGAAAAAAACACACAAAATTAGTTATTATTTAATTAAGAATGTAGGCCATACCTTTGAAACTTATTTTTAAATTGGTTGACATTATAATTTTTCAAATGAATAAATGATTCATATTTCAGTGACAATTTGAACTTCATTGTTGTTTCTTTTGTGCATTTCGTTAGATTTTGTATTCAATTAAAGCTGTCTTTAATTGCATTTAGAATATAAAAAACTGCTCATGTTTGTAGTTTTATAACAATAGTTTTTTTAATTGGTCGTCGTTTGAAATAAACTGTACATTAATAACCAATAACTTAAAGAGATGTGTGTCATTTTGCTCATGTGAAATAAAAATTAAACGTTGTACTTTATGTATATCTTATGTTTTGACTTTTTAATCTTTATTATGCTTTGTGGCTATTTTTAAAAGGCATGTACACAACAGACCAGGGGAGGGAGGGAGGGAGCTGGCACCACTCTCCACCTATACATGGTTCAACATACTGTATGTGAGCATCGAAGACAGTCTCTCTATATTTGCCCTCCACATCCATATGTATTGCAGAGGTATTCTTCATATCCATTTTATTGCACTTTATAAAAGATACATTTAGCAACAACATTTTCATTTTGAAAAGGTGGATGAGTTTTGTAAATGCCAAAACTGGCCTCAACGAGATGATGTTGCACATGTTGAAAAGAGGGCGAACTGGCCTTTATGGATGTGTGACTCTAATGTTAGAGCCCATGGCTTTCCAAAATGTGTGCAGTTCATACCCAGAACATATCTGGATGTATGCATATATGGGATTAAATAAATAGATACCAATGAAGCTATTTTCAATGCGGATTGCCGTTACAAACCAAAAGTAAGGCTCCAGATTCCTAAATCACAAGTCTGTAACTGATTCACAGAAGGTCCGAACATGCATGTGTTGAAAGAACTGCATGTTTGTCTGTGTTACAATGAATTGACATGCCTCTGATTTGACCAAACAGTTAGATGCCGGCCAAAGCTAAACTAAAAGGCTCATTGATGGATGTAAATGTTCAAGGTAGCACTGAACATGCTGTGTATTTTTATTCCCAGAGGAAACTACTATTCAGTGGGCCTCATAATCAGGAAGTTAACTTGGAAAACGTATATTGCTGTACTCTATAAGCAGAGAAACTACTCGTGTTGGATTGGAGAGGGGAACATTCTGGGAACATTCCGTGTTCCATTCTATGGTTCTATGTTTTCCATGGACTACGGAACCCTTGCTTTGTGAGGTCATAGAATGTGGAATCTTTAGCAGACAGACTGTAGCTCAGAGGAGAAACACCTCAGTTAGTAAGCTGATCAGGTAGGTAACACAACAACTTAACCAGGGTAACATATCTGACAATTGTGAAAATATTAGAGACTCTTCAGAGGAGGACACCGACCAGATCCAGGGAGTGCACTTTATCAATCTGGAAGAGATCATGGACATATTTGAAGAGCAACAACAAAGAGAGGAGCAAGAGTTCAGGTATGTGTCTCAAGGCAAAATATAGATTGTCTGTTATGTCTTGTTTGGCAATATGCCATAAAGACACCTGACTAACAATTGTGACAATTTCAGAGACTCTTCAGATGAGGACATCCACCAGATGCGGGTAGTGCACATTATCAATCTGGAAAGGATAAGGGAAATATCTGAAGAGCAACAACAAAGAGAGGAGCAAGAGTTTGAGTATGTGTCTTAAGGCAACATTTGTATTGTCTGTTAAGTCTTGTTTGGCAATATGCCATAAAGACACCTGTTCATATAAAAACTGTCTTTCTATAGTGAACGAGAAGATGTCAAGAGAAGAATAATGGAGTTGGAAAAGGCCTACAAACAGAAGAGAGAGGTCTTTGAGCAGCAGCTTCAACTTGGACAGGAGCTGGAGGCAGAGATGAACAAGATAGCAGCTGAAAACAAAGACTTCACCAACACAGAGAAAGAGTATGACCCCTAACTAACTACACTTGACTATTTCCTGTATGGCCAACATGGCTAAGGAGTCTGCTTGGCTCTAAAATCCTAAAATAAAAAAAGTGAGTCTCATACCCATAACTACATGTGGTTGGTTGTGTGTTCAGGTACCGAAAACAGAAAGCGGAAAGCAGAAGAAAACAGAGAGAGAGGGAGGATGTTGAAACTCAGGAGAGACACCAGGAGCTCATGTCGGAGGAGGAAAGCAGGACGCGGAGAAGCTATATGAAGGAGGTGGTAAGTACATGCTAACAGTTATTTTCCTGCTCATACATTATGATTGCCTTCCTGTCTTTAATGCAGTAATGGAAATGATAGTGGAGTGTCAAAAGAACAGGTTAAGGACCAAGTCAGTGCCAAAATTCAGAAAACAAGACAGTACAGGTTTTTCAACTATGGGACTATTTCCTAATAATGCTACATTTAAAACTACCAATCTTCAGATGTGGGAAGTAACTAAGTACATTTACTTTAGGTATATTTTGATACTAATACTTTTGTACTTGGGTAATATTTTGAATGAAGGACTTTTACTTGTAACACAGTATTCCTGCACGCTTATACTTCTACTTTTACTTAAGTACAAGATCTGAGTACTTCTCCCACTTCTGCAAATCTGTGTTGAAATCTGCAGGAGGACAGTGAGGTTAGCTGTTAACAAATGTAAACAGGCCTGCTTTGATAAATAACAGAGATGAATTATGATGAGTTTACATTTTGTACGGAATTTTGGTATTAAGTGAAGTTAAATAATCATGATGTCTGGTATTGTGAAATCCATGGCTGGAGGTAAACAAATGGCAGTGAGTGGTTACAATTTCATTTTGGCCAGCGGGGCCATATTAACGAGTAATAGCAACGAGTTTCTGATATATGTATTTTTAACACACAACTCGAGGTTAAAAGCAAACAAGACTTTAATATGATGGCAGTGTGGCTGTCTCAAAACCAAATCTTACCAGTTTGAAACGTCCCCCTAATCTGGTGTTATTTACTGGATTGCTTCAATTATTCCTTTTTGTTTGTGCAGGAGGATGAGACTCGGTTGCTGAGGAAGCAAAAGGAGGAGAAGACTGCTGAGGTATGACACTGACTCTGACATATACTATCTACTAATCTATGTGTGTCTTTTTTCACCATTTTACAGCTAAACATTGATCTTTGAAAGCAATTAGAAGCATTTAATGTTAGAATAGATGTCGCATTATTTTCTGCCATCCTCTTTGAATACCACTCTCACTCTGAGCTGCTTGTATTTCAGCTGGAACAACTTTCACAGGGAACCAATGATAAGGAGCAAATACAAAAGCTGAGAGAAGCTGAGCAGGAATCAAAGGTAAACCTTTGTTTTACTTAATGAAATGCAACAATACAATATTCTACCACAGCTTCCTCTTTTAATAATATATATCCATTCTGTTTTGTTATAATATCATATGGAATCTGGTTTGATGTGTTTAGCCCAAACTTGAGCAGGTTCAGGAAGAACTACAAAGAAAAGATGCAGAGGTGGACACGGTATGAAAACCTTTTTTAAATCTTCAAAATATCCTCTTGTGAAGTGTCTCTTACGTACTTTAACATCCGAGTTGTCTTTGTGTCTGACAGATATCCTGGACCTTGATTCAAAATAATGACCAGATCGGGGAGAGATTAAGCACCATAGAGGTATGGTACCAAATACTGTATGATGTGTGTGTGTTAAATGGGCAATATGAATGATTATGACTGAAACCTATCAACATTGCATCTTGTTCTGCAGGATCTCAAGCGGGAACAGCAAGAACTTCAAGAAAAACTGAAAAAGAGACAGGAGAAGCAGATTTTGTAATTACTAATAACTTAGTCTGAGTGTAGTTCATTTTATGGGTTGATATTAATGTTGACCATCTTGAAGCCAAGCTAACAATGAGCAGATGTTTGTGTAAAGTGTTCTGTTTTCTCACACCTTCCTCTCTTTGGTTTGATAGAGCTGCAGAGAAGGCACCATCAACAAAAAGACATTGGTCTTCAGCTTTGGTAAATATAATATCCAATCACTGATATGAAACAAATTTATTTATTTTACCAATGCCACAAGTTACTTTTTAAAGTAGTATTTGCTGCTAAAGACCCACCCCTTCTCATTGGATTTCAATTTGAGAAGCTCATTTTTTATTGTTCTATTTTATTCTTATTTACTTCTTAATTTGTAAAAACAAATGAAGAAGTAAATAAGAGTAACATTTGGTATTTTGACCCTAATAAGCCCTTTGGTAAACTGTTTTAAATGGCTACATACTGTATTATACGCCGACTTTCTTACATTTCATCTTTTTCTGCAGGATCTGTTCTTTCAGGAACAGCGAGAACTTCGAGAGAAACTGAACAAGTTGAAGCCGATATTGTAATTATTAATATCCCAGTCTGAATGTATTTCATTTCATTGGTTTATATTCATCTTGACCATCTAACGACAATGAGAAGATGTTAGTGTGAAGTATTTTGTTTTCTCACATGTGCCTGTTTTTGGTTTGCTAGGTCTACACAGAAGGCCTCATCAACAGTAAGACTGAAACATGGGTCCTCAGCTATGGTAAATATAATATCCAACACATATAATCATGCTAGGAGTGACATCAAACATCTAACAGCTTCATTTTACCCGCCATACTTCCATAAATTCCACATTTTGGTTAATACGCATATTTGCTTTCTCAAAAGAAACACATTTTCAAATCACCTCAGGGTAGTCGCTAAAGTGTCAGAGTAATGCCTCAACTTCACATTTTTACTTAATTATAAAATGTGAGGCTCTAGTAAGCTACACTGCTGGTGAATCATTTCAGAGATGGAAAGTAAATTATGCTAATAGTTTAACTTAGCTTCTTGCTACACTATTCCAGAAGTGGAGATTAAATGTTTCTAATACGCTTAATGTGTTGCTGACTAAACTATTCAAAATATGTAGAGAAATTATGCCAATGGTTTAGCCTTTTGCTAACATTAGCGGCAGCTGTGAATCTTTGGCAAACTTAACTTGCTTTCCAGTGTTAGCTAACATATTGAGATAAATTGTCTGTGTCAACCTGAGCCTCACTTTCTTACAGAGAATTATATTAAATAAATATGTAGATGTAGATGGAGCCTGACGCTGCTTAGCTTAGCACAGTGGTTCTCAAATTGGGGGGCGCAGAGGCATGCCAGGGGGGGGCGCGAGAGACCAGGACGAAAAATGGTTACAAAAAAAAAAAAATCATAATTTGAAAAATTATTGATTCGAAAATAATATGATGCAGTACAGTACACCTATATGCCGTGAGCTGATTATCGAGCCTTCATTGTAACTGTCACACTGTGTATATGCGTGGAGAGTGTTGCAGTAGAAAATTCCACTGTAGCGAACGGTGCATTAATGGGAAACCCTACATTTTTGAGCACCCTCTATGAAACGTCAAGCTACCCCACAGCACCCCCAAAAGAAATCTCTGGCGCCGCCACTGAGCCTGACTATTTGTGTTGGGGGGGCCCGACTTTTTTTTCTCCAAAGGGGGGGCCTGACAGAAAAAGTTTGAGAACCACTGGCTTAGCATAAAGACTACAGCCAAAGTCTTGGTGCCACCAGACTTGGTTGACCAGAAAAACAATAGACTTGTGTTTGGAGTTTTCTACTGCCAAGAAAATTCGTTCGGATTAAACATTTGAGATGAAAGTTGAGAGAAAACTTGTTAATAAATGTAGATGTTAGAGCTGATGATAGGAAGATTTTATTACCTATAAACGGAGAGAAGATTGTCGTTTCCTTGGAAGGCTTTAAATCTACCTGACAGACATAGAAATAATCTTTTATCTAAATCTAATAAGTGTACGAGCAAAATTCCCAAAATGTCACAATACTCCTTTAAGTTTTATTTGTAATAGAACATATCATATACTGACGCTTTCTGTTGTGATTGTAGGATGTGAAAGATGAGAGGCACCCAAAGAATGACAAGTAAGCTAATGTTCCACACTAAAACATGTAAACATAAAAGAAACTAACTTATCAAAAAATTCCTATCCTGTACACATTTTTGTATTATGTGTTTGTGTTTAGATGGCAGAGATGTTTGATCTTCCTGTGGAAAGGAGTGAAGGTAGCAGGATACATTACCTTTTGTGTCCTCCTTCCTGTTGGAGTTATTGCCTCTATGGCGCCTGACTGCAGCCTTCCAGCCCAGGACTGCGACCTTTATAATGTAGTTTACGACCTGTTAGATTCCTACTGTCCACATCGTGCATCACCCGTTTACTAATACTAAGAAAGCAGTGGTGAAAGAAGTATTTATATTGTATACCTAAGTAGAAGTTTTAATACCTTAGTGTAATGTAGTGTTAATGTTGTCATATAAATATAGTGTAGTAAAGTATAATATTTGCCTGTAAAATGTAGTAGAAATATAAAGTAGCATCAAATGAAAATAATCAATCAAGTACAAGAACAGTATTTAATTAAATGTAATCAGTTAAATTCCACCACTGCTAGACATTTAACCGCGACAAAACCACAAGCTAGCAATATGAGACTGAGAGGACTCAACCATCTACTGCACCTGTCCGCCCAGGAAAGGGGTTCCTCACTTGTGGTCCTTCCCAAGGTTTCTTCCATTTTGTGGGAGTTTTCCTATGCCCTCTTGAGGAGGATGTAATTAAAAAAATTTAGCATCACTATACAAAATGTAGGTGGACTTAAACAGATTCAAAATGTTGCCGGATGCGCTGTGATTGGCTTGTGGGGGATGAGGCGAGACTGATTGGTTAGCTGTGGGAGCGATACACCCATGCTTATTGAATGAAAGAGCGAGTGAGTGAGACAGGGGAATCGATAGGCATAATCTTTAGAAAAAACACGCCTACTTGCGGAATAGCCTATTCACATATAGCTTTGTTTTATTTATTAGCTTATCTTACATTTTACACTGCTGCTAGTTTTAGCACTTGTATATTTCAGAAAAAATTGGATATGGCTAACTTACTTAAATTTTTTAGTGGGAATGCTGACACAGCATTCCCACTATCTGTTATGCTACGCACGAAATTCTTTATTATCCCGCCGAGTTATTGTGCGCCTCTTCTTCTCCCACATTGAACATCGCAGAAACTCCGTTCAAACATCAAAACGTTCAGCTTGGTCGGGAATCGATGGCTATTACTTTTATAATCATGCAGTTTCCCAGCGCGACACCACCCTTTGCCACTCCGACTTGAATGACCCCAATACCTCTGAGAACTGTTCAAAAACGGAAGTACCGGAGTTCTCAGAAAACAAATAATAAATCGAACTAAAAAAAGAGAAAGTCGATGTTCTAAAAAAGGATGAAACCAGATTTTAATACAGAGTCTTACAGCGCCAAACCGCTAAGCCGCCAAATTTTCTATTATACTTCCTTTTTATTTAGACAGGGGAGGTGAGATCGGACACGGAGGCGGAGATTTAGCTTCTTCCGGGAGAAATAGTTGCCAGGAGCTTGTACAATGTATACAATTGTCATCTGAGTCTAAATTTTCAACAATGTGCTTATACAGTCGCTACGTATGAAAATTTCAACCTCTACTCCAAAGACTCACTTTCATACTGCCTCTGCAATCGTCAACTCTCCCTCGTCAATCGTAACGTCAACACGACTGCTAACAAACTTTCAGACTTCTCATAAGAGTAACGGAAGTACATATTGTTACTACTTAATACCGCTACATAGGACCTTAATACTTT
>NW_011369945.1:20458934-20461352 GCF_000735185.1 Notothenia coriiceps
TGTGTGTGTGTGTGTGTGTGTGCGTGTGTGTGTGTGTGTGTGTGTGTGTGTGTGTGTGTGCGCGTGTGTGTGTGTCTGTGTGTGTGTGTGTGTGTGTGTGTGTGTGCGCGTGTGCGTCTGCCTGTGTGTGTGTGTGTGTGTGTGTGTGTGTGCGCGTGTGTGTGTGTGTGTGTGTGTGTGTGTGTGTGTGTGTGTGTGTGTGTGCATCTGTCTGTGTGTGTCCCTCAGCCCCAGTTGCTACGGCGACAGGTCCGAACTTCTCCCTGGCCGACCTCGACAGCCCCGGGTATTACAACATCAACCAGGTGACGCTGGGCCGACGCTCCATCACCTCCACCCCCTCCACCAGGTACACACACACACACACACACACACACACACACACACACACACACACACACACACACACACAACACACACACACACACACACACACACATGTCGGGCAACTTACACAATTAGCATAAGTTGTGTTCATTAGCATTAATGGCATTACAGCCTACTGTATGTTGACAATAGTTCAAAAATGGCTTGGCCGATTTGGATAATTTTGAAGTGGTTTTGGGGGTTATTGAGGATGCTGAGTCCATTTCTGAAATGTTCAGGATAAAACCAGAAAGTGACCATATTTGTACTCTCTGTGGACCGAATTTGAAGTCTGAGAGGACGCTGTTAGTATTTATTTAAACAAGGACCTCGCATACAAGTACATTCATCTCAGAAAAGAGAAGAGATGTGTTATGCAAGATTTTAGATAAATATAAATACTAATATGAACCTGAAACTGAGCAGAATATGTCCCCTTTAATACACACTTCAAAACAACACCATGAAGAAGTGGTGATGATACTGTTAGCTGTTAGCCTAGCTCATGTGTACAGACCCTTACACTGCTGTATTTTTTATGCTTGCTCTGCTTTTTGACTGTGCTTTTTCTCTCCCTTTTCTTCCTCCTCCTCTTCATCACTGCTAACCCTCTTCATCCGTGCTATCCGTCTCTCTCTCTCTCTCTCTCTCTCTCTGCTTCTGTGTCTCCGTTACCTCCTTCCCTCGCTCCTCTCACGCTGCAGGACTGAGATGGAGCTTTATGCAAGTCTCCCACGGAGGTAGTTGCACTCATTACAGAATCTCTCCCCTGATGCTAATGTAACACAGAGCCCTGCATCACACACACACACACACACACATGCTGTCACACAGAAATGCACACGAGCGAGCACATATTTAAACATTTTGGATCGCTGTACGTTCACGAGAGCCTTTAATTTTATTGGTCACAGATGTATGAGTCTATAAGAATATGCTAACACACGCACAAATGAGTTCCAGCGTCAGCACACACACACACACACACACACACACACACACACACACACACACACACACACACACACACACACACACACACACACACACAGATCAGTTTCGGTGTGTGTACAGCACGCTGAATGAAGTCTGGCCTCGTGTTTGTCTCGCTGTCTCCAGTTTGCGTTGCCCCCTCCGGATAAAACATAATACTAAATGAAAACATTGCGGGGGAAAGCCTTGACGTTTTTACATTTTTAATAACTATTGATTTCAGGCAGATACATGTCGGACTACAGGGGGAACATGGACCCATATACTGTCCTCAAACGCCCCACAAATCATGTGCGTGCATTCATTAGAGCCCCGTTAGAAGTGCCTGTGAAAAACCAGCAACATGCATGTTTAAGAACAATGGAAAATCTCAAACAAAAACGAAATATAAACATCCAACTCCTTTCTTTCCCCCTAAAACAAGCAAGGAAAGTTTATTTAACGAGCACATTTCTACTCGAGGCAATCAAAGTGCTTTACAATAAGACATTTAGACTTCATTCAGTCAACAGAAACAAATAATAAAATCACATTTAAGCTTCCTGTTGTCCTCGGATCAAATGTTTCTTTTTAAATGATTTGATGTCGTAAAATGGGGTTATTTAATCTAATTGCCACAAAAATAACATGGATGATTTCATACTACTTTGTTCTTGAGAAAAAGGAATGATCACTTGATTTTTGTGGGATTTCTTTTATTTATAGCATCTGGTGTCATTATGTGCTTTCATTAAAACAGTTAAAATGGTCCCAAAACAGATTCCTGACTAAACTTTGATGTAAACGAGTTTATGATGGTTTATGGGGTGATTTTTGCGCAGTGGGTTAGAGCGTTGATCATCAGCGTTGGTGAACTCCAGTTCGAAACCCGCCTCGTCAGGCCGTTGTGTCCCTGGGCCACAGACACTTCACCTGACTTTGCTCCTGTGGGTAATGTCCACAGTAATGTCTCTAATGTCTAATATGTGTAATGTGTAATTGTAAAGCGCTTTGAGCACCTGCAAAAGCGCTCTAATAAAAAATGTGATTCATTATTATTATTATGATATTGAACACACA
>NW_011369945.1:20461448-20464942 GCF_000735185.1 Notothenia coriiceps
GAGTAGAAATTGAGGTAATGAGTTGAAATGAAGTCTACATTAAAGGTGTAAACCAAAATTGCAAGAAGATTTATGTCAAACCAGGACTAAAGTTGCACATTTGACAGAAACACAACATAAAAATTCATTAAAAACGCTCAAAAATACAATTTAAAACAAGCTAAAACAGAATTGGACATGTGTATAATACATGGATCAGCTTTACAGTTCAGTGTAAGATGTGAGAAGTTATTTAATTCAAACAGAAAAGTCTTCAGTCCTGATTTAAAATAAGGTTGATTTTTGTGGTTTTTTTTTATTTATAGCATCTGGTGTCATTATGTGCTCTCATTAAAACGGTTAAAACGGTCCCAAAACAGATTTCCGACTTTCAAATAAACCTGTCTATGATAAATCAAAATGTCTCTGATCCAAATTATACTCATAGTTATTACAAGTTATTTCAATTTCTGCTTTTTTAAACAAAAAAATAAGGTAAATAGCCGCTTTCACACCAAGTACTTTGCCGTACTTAGTTCCCAGCACTTAGTNACAACAGGGCTTGGGAGCCGGGGTCGTACTCGCGTTAACCGAATACCCCCATGTCAGCGCGAGTGAGTGATAAATTGTGCACTCGACGGGTAATAATGGATTATGGCGGAAATGTTACAATCCTGTCCGTCAAAATGACTGACAACGAAAAAGTCTAAAGCCACCACTGCTTGGGAGAAAGAAACGATGTGATATTTGAGCCCGTGTTCACGACCATGAGGCGGAGGAAAAAAGCGAATGCATTGTTTTATCAGAAGGGAAGCAATGTGGCCATAACACAGCTGGTAAAAACACCACAACCTGACCAGATACTCTCTGCAAAGCTGCATTCTTAATCAACCTGTGTTTTTCATCAAATAAGGACAAGATATAATCTTATTGTGAAATAAGTTTGACTAAAAGGACAAATTTTGGTTTTGGCTAGACTAGTTTGACTGAAATGTTCTATATAATCTGATGACTAAAAAAGACTCAACAGTTTTCATTGACAAAAAGTAGACTAAAATAATTTGTTTTCTTTGACTAAAATAAGACTAAAATGCTCAGACTTTTAGTCGACTAAATCTTGGCTAAATAAAAACAGGATTAGGGTGACTACATATGACTTAAACTGAAAAGGAAATTTAACACAGGACTAAGACTAAAACTAAATTAAAAAATAGCTGACGAAATTAACACTACTAGAGACTGGCTGCCACACTACAGCGATGCATGTGACACTATCATGATGGATAATTATAGAGCCATTGCGACTGACCAAGCATGTAAATATAGTCCATCCTTATTCAGCAGTGAAGTATTATGAAGTACAGATTGTGTGTATGAGCAGATAAAGAGAAATAGATCCTATGAATACAGAGGAGGTTGGAAACTATGAAAATTAAGAGTGACACGGTATCCATCTGAGGTTTGGCCCAAATGACGCAGAGTAAGCAAAACAACTTCATCAATCATTATCACTGCCATCAGTAAGTGATGCTTTTCAAATAACCAGGATGGCAGAAGCAGTTTGAGAAGTTAAAGCGGATAGAGACTCACCAGCTCGCTGTGGGTGGCAGCCAGCTCGAAGGTGTAGGCGTAGGGGAAGAGCAGCAGCTGGGAGTAGGAGTGCACCGTGATGTACGCCTTGATGTCGGACTTGTTCCTGCGGATGAAGTCGGCCACGTTCTTGGCCTCGATCTCAGACTCGGGTCTGGACCCGCAGTAGGTGTCGCTGCAGGGGTTGCTGGAGGCTCCAACGGCTGTGAAAGAAATGACATGTGGACATTTATTCTACTAGTTCAACAATTAGACCGTTTATACATCCGAAAAACAAACAATGTGAGTAGTGGGAGACAGCATTCTATGTACACATACAGTATACATACATAAACCCATTTCCAGGGTGGAAATAAACGAATTAAGTCAAACAAATACAAAAATAAATTCCTACAAGTCCAGATAAATGCATTGTGATTTAAAAAAGGGCCCAAGACGCTGAGGGAGTATCTGGACCTACTGAACATGGAGCGTGCAGCTTCTCTGCTGGGGGATTTTGAGGGGAGACAGGAGGATTGCGGTTCACTGTCCGCAGCTCTCCTATCTAACCCTGTCAATATGGCATCTCCTGTGTAATGTATAATGTATTGTGTATGTAATGTCCTGTGTATGTCACAATCAGCTGTCTTAGGAAGTCATCCTTGCATCCACCCCAACCCCCCTCTCTCGTTACGTTTTGTTTAGTTGTTTGTTGTTACATGTTTTGATGTACGGTTTGTTATCTGGAGCAATGTCTGTTTATTTTATAACTGAAAAAAATTAATTTATAAAAAAAATGAAAAAAAAAAAAGGCCCCAAGAAGTTGAATTTACGTGAGAAGTATTTTACAGCCTGTTGGTTAATGTCTTATGTGACTCTGATGATGTCATAGTGATGTCATCAGGGTGTGTCAGCTTGAGATCACATATTTATAACAAAATGAACGCATTACAAATTGTGAATTTGAAAGACGAAGGTGTTTCTTAAGAAATATTCTCCCAAGTTGAATTATGGGAAATGTAGGATTTGTGTGACTTCAATTCAAAATATCTTGGCCTGTGGTGCTTTGATTTCGGCCATTTAAAAATAAATCTGTTCCACAAACACCCCTTAACCTTATGTTATGAAATATGAACTAAAGTCACATGAGTGCCCCTTTTAAAGATACAGTATATCCATGTGTTTGCTTCACTTACTGCACCAGCCAGCGTCGAAGTTCCTGTTGGGATCGGCACCGATGCAGCTGGATCCAGATCTCCTGGAGCGAGTCTTCCTCCACATCCTGTTCTAAATTGCCCACCAGAGGACACAGATACATTAATTAAACAAGCAGTTTACAAATTAGGGAAATATTTAAGATAAACAAGGCAGCATGATTTGGAACTTACGCTCTTGTGGGTGTAGTCGTAGCCATCGACGTTCAAGACGGGCAGGACATAGACGTCCATCTCGTTCAGCAGGCTGGTCATCTGAGAGTCACTGCCGTAGGTGGACAGAGCCTGAGTGGAACAAAGATATGCCGTTATCCAATATTCAAAAGCTTTATTGACATATGCACAATAGCTACACCCTAGATGATAAAACAATTAGAGACATTAAAGGTCTCCTATTATACTGTTTTTCATCAATATATCACAGGTCTCAGATATATACAGAGCCTGTCTCTGATTGGCTGAAACACCAAACAGATCATTGCAGCATTACCCATAATCCCCTCTGTTTCAGCCGTGTTTCAAAAGTGCTGATTCTCTGTCTGTTACTTTAGATGAAAATAAGGAGCCCCTCCCCACGCCCCTCTGAGAGACATTTAGTTACAAAGAACTCAATGGAGCTCTAGGAGGAGATTCAGGTGATAAGGGGGGGAGGGGGGGGTTACCTTGGTTGCTGATTGGCTAATGGTTACACAAGACAAAACATCGTTATGACATCACAAAGTGGCCAAAATC
>NW_011369945.1:20464970-20469450 GCF_000735185.1 Notothenia coriiceps
GTTGGCTCCATCAGGACTACATGTTGGCTCCATCAGGACTACATGTTGGCTCCATCAGGACTACATGTTGGCTCCATCAGGACCACATGTCGGCTTTATAAGGACTACGTCAGGACTACAAGTTGGCTCCATCAGGACTACATGTTGGCTCCATCAGGACTACATGTTGGCTCCATCAGGACTACATGTTGGCTTTATAAGGACTACGTCAGGACTAGAAGCTGGCTCCATTAGGACTACATGCTGGCTCCATGAGTTCTACATCAGGGCTGCATGTTGGCTCTTTAAGGACTACGTCAGGATCACATGTTGGCTGTACTCGGACTACATGTTGGCTTTACTATTACATGTGGTCTCCATTAGGACTACATGTTGGCTGCATCAGGACTACATGTTGGCCCTATCTGGACTACATCAGGACTACATGTTGGCTCCATGGGGTACCCACACGGAGAAACAGGAAGTAGAAAAGCAGACACACTCTGCTTTGATGCATTACGTCCACTCGTTTTATGATAACTCATTGTTTTATGACTGATTATTCTATGATGACTCATAATTGTATGATGTCTCACACACGGTTCCTTGCACACTTAAACAGGATCAAACATTTCAAACAGTTTCGATTACAAAAATACTTTTTTGTATTTCTTTAAAATATCTAAAAATGTACAGCATTGGGTTTTTTCCTTTTTTTTGCGAAGTCATGCTTAATATGTATGTAATAATCATAATAATAACATTAATATGAATGATATACAGAGTAGTAATAATTATAGTAATAACATTAGCGGGCAGTGCTAACGTTGGGGGAGGGGGTACCTTCACCAGGAGGGAGCACTGCCGCTGCGAAGAGGAGTGTGTAACAGTATAAAAACAGTCGGGGGGCGGGGTGGGGGTGCTCAATGTGTGATGGAGGCGAGGGGGGCGCGGTCTGTCCTGAGGCCCAGGAGGCTGCTGGGAGAGGGACAGAGGTTACCTTGGAGACCAAACAGCAGCACTGTACACTAATGACAACACAAGGGACACACAGACCTCACAACACACACACCCTAACCTCACATACATCAAACATAATGTCTAATATCTAACACTGCCTCTGCGGTAAACACCAGAGATTTTTAGATAACGACATAACCATGAGAGATGTGATGCTGTATTTTTTTATGTAAACATGACATATTCTGTTCAGGTTCATAATATTTTTTGCCTCTACTGTGACATGATTGTTGCCTTATTGCTCAACAAGGTCTTTTTTTTCTCATACTTCCTGTGCTACAGCACCCCTCTGTCTGAAACCAGAGCCCAGTCTGCTCTGATTGGTTAGCTGGCTGGCTGTGTTGTGATTGGTCAACCGCTTAGAGATGTCCAGCCCTTTAGCACGTACAATGTGTTGGAGGGCTAGCCAATAGGAGCACGAGTGTTACATAGTGACATCACTATATTACAGAATTAAGCAAATAAGTCCAATTGAGGCGTTTCAGTCTGTGTGGGAGACTTACTCACTTAAATAAAGTTACAGTGACAAAATAAGCACAAATTGATCATTATTAAATATATTAACAAATTATTTCAGTGGCTTGAGCTAAAAAAGTTTGGTCTTTCTTCACTCAGAATAAAATAACTTCTGACTACATGAACAAAACGCTGCTACAGTATGTCCCCCCCTCCCCCCTTTCACAGCTTCTTCCTCAGCTCCTCTCCATCAGAGCGACAGAGAGCCTGAGGGGGGAGGAGGTGAGATTTACACCTCCCTCTCTCCTGCTGAGACTCACCGACGGTGCTGCTTCGAGGGGGGGGGGCAGTCCTCCTCCTTCAATGGGACACGAGAAGCAGCAACACCGTCACAGCCGCACACCATCACACATCAGGAGCCTGCACACACAACGAGGTCCAGTTATACAGAGTGAACATCTTTATCAGCCTCTCCTTGAGCACACGGATTTGTGATACAGTGCATGAAATCAGGGCAGAAAAATATAATGAAATGTTAATTAATGTAATTGTTAGGTGGTCTTTCATGTTCTTCCTTTATAGTTTATTCCTCCTTTTTTGTTTTATTGATTCATATGCACAAATAATCTAAACATTGCACTACACCTGCTGATTCAAACCACACTTCCTTATTGGAGCAATCAGTGTTTGTTAACATGCTACAAGCTACATGCTAATCACAGTAAATACAGCACTAGCAAAGCAGTGGGTGTTGATGGCAAGCTATAACGCCCCACGGATCGATTTAAAAAAGAGGATTTGAGTAATATGATTAATGCGAGCCATTACTTCAATTACTTACAACATTAGAACTTCACACTCTGAAATGTGAACACACTTTTTGTTAAAGTGTAGCCTTCAAACCATGAAGAAGGAGTGACGCTGCTAAAGTCTTAAAGATTTGACAAAGGCATTACACACACAAAAACACACACACAGTGTGACGAACAGGATGTCAGCTGACAGTCTCTCAGACCCGTGTTGAACTCATGAACTAACAGCCATGTCTCCCATGATGCCGCAGCAGACCAAAGAGAGGGGGCGACCCTCGACCCCCCCCCCCTCCAACTCACCCCCCAGATGTGAGGCAGGAATAGAAACATCTTGGGGACTGTGTGGAACAATAAACAAGATTGTAAAGCTCACTCAGTAGGAGGGGGGCTGGTCTGATGCGTGGTGCGTTCAGGGGGCGAGGGAATCGGAGCGTCACTGAGCCGCTCAGTGAGCCGCAGCCTGCAGAGCGCTGTTTGTTCTGCCTGAGACACACGGTGCAGCGGGTTGATCATTGAACACGTCCATGCACATCACTGATGTCAGGGTTAATGAGTTACCTCCAGAAACCAGAGTGGTGTGGGAGAGGTAAACACTGAGCGGCAGTGTGTTCTCATGAAGTGTGTATTATTCTCACACTAATGTTACCAGGGCTGCCATGAACTGACAGCAGGGAGTCCTGTTCAACATCACACTACCGTTCAACACAATGACTATAGTCTGCAGGGCTTGTAAAGTTAACATGTATTTTTCTAGCATTTAATTCTGTGTGATATGAGAATCAGCCACAGTTAACATCAAATGTCTGTTCATTCTTCAAAATCTCATCTCCTGTATGTTGGCTAATAAGGAAGTACATTGAAAACAAATGTATATATATATATATATATATATATATATATACGTTAGACAAGAAGAAGAGACAGAAGCCAACAACGGCAGAAAACTTAACTGCTTATGTTGATGCGGACGGACGACCATTCCTCTCGTAAAGTGAGTAACGGTGAGACGCGTCTAAGCATGCACGAGCCGACTTCAGAAACGCCAACAAGGTCTCGCTGGTGGTACCGGTCTGCGTCCTATTGTGCCCACTGCGTTGTCAGGCAGCTGCTCAAGAGACCACTGAAGGTACCGAGCGCGCGGAAATCTCTATTTTCAGTCGGGGTATGCTTTGTTCAGTACAATGTTACAAGTAGGTAAGAGGAGAACAGCGCGCGCTAGAAGCGAAGAAGAAAAACGCGCGCGAGCGAGAAGCGCGATGAACAGGGCGGTGAAGGTGACCATAGTAATCGATGTATGTAGGTGAGCAAGACGAGTCGGTTCTTAACTTAAATAAAGGAATAATATAAATCGGTTATCCCAAAGCTAGAGACCTGTCAAGAGCTTATAAACCTGTACGAGCGGGATGAGAGGAGGGACGGAGGTCGTTACAGTCTAGGACCAGACGTAAGACTACCATAGATAAGAACCTCAATGTTTTTTTAGCTTTATTAGAAGAAAGACTCTAAAGAGAGGTTTCCGGTCTCGACCTCCACCACCTAAAATACATGTATACAAGTCCTGGTAAGGGAGAAGACATTATCATTATAATCGAAAGATGCGGAGGTAAACCGAAGTAGTGATGGACAATTACCAAGAACCGCCTAACATCTGTCCTATATGGAGCCGGCGGAATAAAGAGGCCGGCGAAGGTGGCGCGACGGGTGTTTTTTACAGAGCCAAGTCTAAGCTTTTTATATATTTACGCACAAAACACTTAACGGACACCACAAAAACACTTTACGACATCGCAAAAGACTTTACGACATCACAAGACTTTACGACATCGCAAAAGACTTACGACATCGCAAAGACTTACGGACAATCGCAAAAGACTGACGACATACACAAAAGACTTTACGACACCACAGAACGTGAAGTCGCGTGGCATGAAAAACTTGTAATTTCGTTCCTTGTACAGTGTCATCTCCGGTGTTTTAGAGTTATAGTTGAACTTGTCACACAAAGGGAATACTGCCTATTTGTGCGTGTAGAGGCAGAACTCTAAAATTGATATTTTTATGATCTTGACAGTCCGTTTACACGTAACACTCACACGTTGTTCATTTACAAACTGTCCTAGTGACTTCAATTACTAATTCTTAATTGTTGTTCCCATGGTCTTCGTTTTTATTTGAAGTGCACTGTTTGATACGTATATTAGCTGCGGCATTTA
>NW_011369945.1:20469458-20470808 GCF_000735185.1 Notothenia coriiceps
ACATGTGTCCCCTCTTCTTCATGTCTCTTCTACATCAACATGTGTCCCCTCTTCTTCATGTCTCTTCTACATCAACATGTGTCCCCTCTTCTTCATGTCTCTTCTATATCAACATGTGTCCCCTCTTGGGGCGTGGGGAGGGGCTCCTTATTTTCATCTAAAGTAACAGACAGAGAATCAGCACTTTGGAAGCAGGGCTGAAACAGAGGGGATTATGGGTAATGCTGCAATGATCTGTTTGTGTTTCAGCCAATCAGAGACAGGCTCTGTATATATCTGAGACCTGTGATATACTGATGAAACACAGTATGATAGGAGACCTTTAAAACATGTGTCCAATGGAAATCAGATATGAATGTATTTTGCATCTCTACCCGGTGACCTACTCGTGCTCCATGTCGTTCTGGTGCAGGATGGTGGACACGATGTCCAGGTACATGGCAGGAACATGGATGTCCACATCGATGTCGATGGTCACCAGCTCGGCGTTCTCGGGCCTCCAGAAGTCAACCTGCAGATGGCGCCAAAGTCAAACACTTGATTATGTTGAAAAGATCCAACATTCAGTCTTTCTTTTGACCAACTGTGATAAATGGAAAGACATTCTTATTGTAAAGGGACATTAAAGGCAGACAGTATTTGATTTAAGTGGAATTGACCCAAAAATAGGTCCACTTTAGCCTCTTGCGCCATTATAAAACCAATTAAACCCCCGTAGTGAGTAAAGAAAGTGGTGTAAGGTGTGTGAGAGGAAGTGCACCTCGATGCTGTTAGCCAGGTCCTTAATGAGGGTCACATGTTCGTCAAGCACGGGCTTCAGACGGAAGACTTTCTCTCTGCAGATCAAAAAGGGAGAGAAATAAATACATAGATGTAATTCACTTCACTCTTTACGACATTGTACCTGTATAAACTAAAAGGTAACGGCCTTCCAAAAGAATGAACGAGGTTGTTGGTTAGTGGTTTATTAACTGGCACTTTTAGGGTGAGTTTTTTCACATAATCACTTTTTATTGTCAAACAATGTCACTAATTGGTTTGTGTTCATTGAATTGCTCGTGAAGCTACAGTAGTCCAAGGGTTTCTGGGAAGCCTTAAAGCACTTCAAGGGTTACTTGTTTAAACAAAACTGCTCAAGTGTCTTCGGGGGAAATGCATATGTCATCTAGCGTGTGGAAAGAACGTTCTTAAATCTGGGTATATGCAGGAATCCTGAAGTCAAGTGTAATACCTTTTAAGACCTTTTTTAAGACCCTTTCCAAACATTTTATGACGTCAAATCCAACGGGATACCATAAATAAACTCCACAGAATCACACTACACACCTACGCAATGATTACATTCAGGCA
>NW_011369945.1:20470828-20496537 GCF_000735185.1 Notothenia coriiceps
AACTCTTTGGACCATTTATATACTTATTGAAAACAAGCTACACCTTGGAAAAATGCCGTTTCATACTTTTTAATAGCCTTCATTTTCGCTAAATTGATTTATCAACTTTTAATTAAGACCCCGCGGACACCCTGTCAATATAAAAAATCTAAAGTTTTACCAATGGCCAAAAGAACTGAAATGTGCACACTTTCAAAAATAATTGAGTCTATAGATTACTTTGTTGAGATTAGCTAAAAACCATCCTGTTATAAAGCAGGTCGTGACAGTATGCCATGGTGATGAATGGAAAGGCATGATTAGCACTGTCATATAAGCCTTTTTACAGCCATAGTGTAACACATAACTGACATCAAGTATATTCTGTCTTTAAAAAACACTAGATTTACCCCTCGAAGCGAGTGTTGTCAGCCGAGGCAAAAGCCACCAATCCGAGAAGCAGGAGGACCTTCATGTTGTCAGTGAAGTTGAACAGGTCGCTTCACAGCATTTTATATCCCCGACCTGCCGCCAATCCACCAATCCCCATCTGTGATGAAGCCGGGTCGCACGTCCTCCCCAAAAAAAGCCACCTGTTGCTGTTAGGAGCTACGTGGAGGAACGAGGGCCCGCACCACGCACAGTCAATCATTAATAGATGCTGATTACGGGGTTACTTGAATTGAATTCCTACTAAATACCTAGTTTAGAAATGAAAAAACAACAACTGAGTACTGTGGATTTTTTTCATTTTATTCATATATTCACAAACTGTACATTCAACATGTTTAAATACCACAAAGACAACCACCAAAAATAAATTGACAATGATCACACTGCCTGGAATGTTTGTGTTTTTATACAGCATGTTTCTCCCAAGCTCGACCGCATTATGCAAACACTTAGTTATCATAATCAGTATGTAATCAAACTTACATCACATTCGTGTACACCAATGGTTCCATACACAGCTACTGGCAGAGTATGCAAGGTGGTTATTCTTTCTAAGCTTTGCTGAGCTCTTGATCACTGCTCCAACGTGTGAACCTGCCGAGCACACAGAAACTAAAATATGTTAGGCGGCAAAATGTTGCAGTGCATGCATATGTTATATAAATAATGGGATAAGCCATCTGTAATCATGTATAGTCTGTTCTAGCCTTCATGGAGTGAACGCCTGGGTTTCTGTGTCATTTGTTTTACAGGCTTGTAGAGAAGCATTGGAGTGTTGTGTGACATGTGACGGGTAGTAGATGTCTTACAGAGGGACATGAATACAACATTTAAAGCATTCTGCGTGGTTCAGTGCTTTTGAATACAGTTGGGGTTGGAGAAGTATGGAACGTCTCCGTCCCCGGCCCCTTAACCACAGACCAGAAGAGCGGGGAGAGCGACCTTGAACCCACTTTCTTTTCTTTTTGTCACTTAACGTCAGAGGACTTGCTTTTGGACGTGAGGCTCAGTGCTTCGGAGGCCCGGAAAGAGAGGGCGCTCATCTTGGAGCTGATGCTGGGGTGCTGCCCGGTGGAGACGCTGGGCGAGCAGCGCAGCAGACGCATTAAGTTTTTGCGGAAGTTGCGCCCGACAAAGCCGTACACGATGGGGTTAACGCAGCTGTTGAAGAAGGCGATGCAGATGGTGAAGGGTATGGCGGTGTCGATGATCTCCAGGATGTTGCAGTTCTCCACCAGGGCCAGCTGGCTGATGACCTGCATCAAGTGAAACACCTGATGGGGCATCCAGCACAGGAAGAAGGCCAGGACAGCGGCAGCGAGCATGCGCAGTACCTCGTCGTCGCGGGAATGGGAGCTCTTCTGGATGTGTCTCGCCCCCACCAGCGCCCGGCCAATGAGGCAGTAACACGTGATGATGATGATGAAGGGCACCAGGAAGCCCAGCAGGCTCTTCGTCAGGCTGATGGCCAGCAGGGCCTTTTGTATACTCAAGGACCTTTCCTTAGGATGCAGAATGCCACACACTTTGCTGTGGTTTTTGAAGTCGTGGACCTCCCTGGTCAGCGCCGTGGGAACACTGAGCAGAAAGGCAACGAACCAGATCACCACACAGGAGATGCGAGCGTACACTACGGTGCGCAGCATGCGGGATCGCATCGGGTGGACGATGGCGAGGTAGCGGTCGATGCTGAGCGCCGTGAGGATGAAGATGCTGGTGTAGAGGTTAAAGGTCGCCAGCCCGGCACTGGCCTTGCACAGGAATCCCCCAAAGGGCCAGTTGTAGCCTGTGGCGGTGTAGGTGGCCCACATGGGCAGTGTGATGAGGAACATGAGGTCAGAAATTGCGAGATTGAGCACCAATATGTTGGCCACCGTCTTGAGCTTCATGTAGGAGTAGATTACAGCCACAACCATACAGTTCCCCACGATGCCGATGACAAAGTTACAGCCGTAGACGATGGGTATCAGGGTGAAGATGAATGAGTGGATTCCAGACAGGCCGCATGTCAGAGATATCTCTGCTGTTACATTCTTCATTTTCCCTTTTTAGTGCCAGATCCTGGGACTTTTTAAACAGAGGGGCCTGACGGCAGGGGGCGTCTGTGGTGACTGATACAGGCCTTGGGCGAGGGCCTCAGCGAGTCCTATAAAAGAAAAACACAAAAATGTCACAGGCAGTCTATTGGAAGAGCCGTCATTACCGCTGGCACGCTCCATAAACGCTAATCCACACAAGCACCAATGAAAGTGCTCACCCTACACCAGCTCATTAAAGACCTGCACATTAAAGCCATCCTGACGCTTTATGTTATTTCTGTAAAATAAGGAGCCATGAAAAACAGATGTTGTATGTTATTCAATATTCCAAAATGTACATCATTAATCAGACAGTCTGCATTCTGCCCTCCTTTAAACTGTCTCCGGGCTAATGAACGGCAACAGTAAAACAGTACAGTGTTTATGAAATGGCCCGTCCATCTGGGTGGACCGTCAGACCCGGAAGGAGAACGTTTATGCCTCGTGTTACGACCTGTGTTAATGAAGAGTGCATGGCAGAGTGCGAGCTTGGATACCAGCGCCATTAAAACACTGAGGTACTAAGAGGGGGTTGAGGCTCCAGTCACTGTAAAAGACATGTCACGTTTCAAACCCTCGGTGTGCGGAGATACATTGTACCCAGCATGAGAAATTCTAATCAGCACACACCTAAACAAACAGGACAGCAGGGATTCGGCTCTGTGGAAACTTTGCTCTGTGAGAAAATCAAACCTGCTTGCTGGGGAGACATTTGCCTCGGGGCTAGTTTTTGCTTCATTTGTACCAGCAGAATGTGAAACGGGAATAAAAACAAATCGGCTTAGTGAGTGTCATTAGTGGCCCTGATGAAGTAATATTAGCATAATCCTCATATTCTATGACTATAGCTGCAATTATGTTACTAATTACATGACAACATGTTTGTGGTAGCATTAAAACCACACAGATGCTTGGGGGGAAACTGAATTTGGAGCCCAAACGCATAAAAATACAGAGAGAAAAACATATTTTTAGAATACACAACAGACTTTTTTTTCTATAATACAGATGAGAATTCTCACAATAAATGTGGAAGTCCTCAAATTAGGAATTTCACTTTTAAAAAAAAGCTGATGTCTTGCCACAAGATGGCATTCAAGCTTCAAGGTTTTTATTCTCAATTGACACATCATGTTGGAAATTATCAAACATATTTGAAAAAACATGCCATCCAGTTGCTGCTGTTTCTGTTACACATCCAGCTCTAATATTTGAACGCACTTTATAAATCCTTCCTTATCTGCGTTCATATTGCCCTAAGCTGGCGTTAGGACGGTCTGAGACCAGAGAAGTATTTGATCTCTCCGTCCGAGATCTCCTCATTATCCAGCTGGATTCAGAGGGATGAAGTCTTTGAAAAGCCCTGCGTGAACTAAAGCAACCACGCTATCGTTTGCAGATGTGGGGAATGTGAGTTTGGAAGACGTGTAACAGCCAAGGGCAACAGAGTAATGAAATATCTGTGCGTAGAAGTAGGTAAAGCAGTCATTGCACACATGTGTTTTCATGTGACAATTCTGCAGTTAAGAGTTTTAAATCTTGTTTTCAAGAAGATGTTTCATGACCACAAATGGGAACCACATGCCTTTTACCATAACTGGAAAGGCTGGCATGTTAAACGGCAGTATTTTTCCATGATGGCGAGGGGACGTGTGTGGGGAGTGTATATAAACAAGGCTGAAAGTTATTGCGGCCTATATATGTAAGTGAGCCCCGGTCATAAAGGTGAGGTGGCACGGACAGAAGGTGAGTCGGACGCAGGTGATTTAGTGAGCCACAGCCTCGGGAGTAAGATGGCACATTACTGAATGACAGCCATAAACCCCGGGTGACCGCAGACAGGAAGGTAAACAGCTACTTCACAAGGTGCAAGCTGCATCCTCCCTCAAGACAACGGACAGTTTGCAAACACATATACAATAACATCTGGGGACAATTCTGGCTCCTCTATGAATACTACGTTAGCCACATTCTATTTCTAATCCTATCTCTGGGTATTTGAACGCAACCCCATTTCTGGAATCATGGGAATTTCTTCGAAAGCTTAAACCACAGCAGAGTTGAACTGGATGGAGTCCCCATCAACAGAGCTATCTGAGGAATGAGCACCACCATCTGGCTGCCCATAGAGAGAGCCACTAAAATGTCTTCTTGATGGAGTTAATGATTTATCTCAACCCATTACGAAGGAAGGTTCATTTTAATGGGAACACATCACCTCCGCCGCCCACCTTGTGATCGTCCTCTCGTTTCAGGAGCGATAGGTAAACAACGCTTTAAAGATGGGTGATGTGTGCATGCTTAATGTCCAGTCTCTTTGGGTTCAGGTTCTTTATTTGTACCCGTATGTAGATTTAGTTTGCAGATAAATCCATCCTGACACACTCTAAAAACAAAAACAGACAACATGCACATCTCTAATAAAAGTACGCCCTGCTCCGTCTTTGAATAAGTTCAAGAATATCAGTTGAATTCCGAGCTACCCGCCACCAACAAGTGACAATCTAAGACTAATGTGCAGTTATACTTCATGTAGAGTGATACTATGCATCTTGAACGTATCCTCTTACAACTCACTTCCTCCTCTGTCTCATCTTACGGCCTCTCACTTCAGATGAAGAGTTTTTAAAGTAGGCAACTTGACAAAGAGCAAACTCTCTGTAAGTAACTCTTACATTTGATAGTGCCAGATGAAATTGCATCAATCAAACAAACTTGACGTTTTTTAAAACAAACATGTTCAGAGAAAAGCATAACATTGTGATTAAGCGCGTGTGTGTGTGTGTGTGTGTGTGTGTGTGTGTGTGTGTGTGGTGTGTGTGTGTGTGTGTGTGTGTGTGTGTGTGTGTGTGTGTGTGACAGTGACCATGGTCTAAATGAGGACTTGTTCTTCCCAGAGACGGGCTAATGGAAGCATTGGCATCAGTAACCATGTCTGAATTTATCTGTTTACCAAACGGCGCTTTGATGTGCGTTCCACAATTAAACAGCTCAACCTTTAACCTAACTTCTTGCACTGTATTTTAGGAAACACACTGCCGGCGTTGACATAAAATCACAAATGATAAATCCTTTAATCTCCAGTTTATTTTCAATCATGGAGATAGTTTGTTCTCTCCAACCTGAGGTCATATTAAATAACATGTTTACTGCCTCTCAAGAGGAACAATTATCTGGAACTTAAGTGGGTCAAGTAAGAACCTATACAAAGCCTATGGTTTAAGACCCTGATGTTGAGCAGCCACTACTCCTTTCCTAACATCCAATCTGCAGTATAACTCTTCTTCTATGGTTAGCCCCAAGACTGATCATTAAAACCTCAACTGTTTTTCTTCCCTTGCTTTTCCACCATCTCCTCATTTTCCTCTCTACCTCCAGATTAAATTCTTCATGAAGCGAGCGAACAGCTACTGTTTATCAGGAAGTCCTCTATGGGGAAATGAGACAAAGTGAATTTCACCAAGGACTCCATCCTTCTCTTTCGAATAGTCTTAGAAACATGAGCTTCTGGACTTTTCTACCAGTCACGGTGCTGCAGGATTTGTTTAAAAGGCTCTGCACACACAGGACTTCCACATGAACAAGTTGGACAAACATGTGGCACAGATCAAGCCGGTGAAAAAATACAATATGACGTTTTGTTCCATGCATTTGTTGCGTCCATCAGCGATTCCCAACAAAAGGGCTTTTATAACAGACACTGAATTTAGGAAACCCCTCAAATCTGAGAGAGAAGCTATAACAAAAAGTCACATTTTAAGAGTTTAAAGACTTAAAAATGTGTTTAAAAAAGTTGTTAAAACATCTTCCTGAGGGTGAGGTAATGTGAGCTCTTACCTGTGGTGCTGAATCAGGAAGCTGTCGATGCTTTCGGAGCGGGACAGACGCAGAGATAGAGAGACCACCGCGGTGTGCCAGAGGCTGCCTCTGATTTAACTTAACTGGTGGAGCGAGACGAGCAGGAATACCATCTGACACACAAACACACTCACACACACCCCCCCCCAACTCTCTCTCTCTCTCTCTCACACACACACTGCAATGATGAATGAATTGCATCGTCAGATTGTCCTGGCCCATCTCTCCGTGCGCACACACAAACAAACACACACACAAGATGTTACACAATACCCTCCTCCTCTTTACTCCCCGAGCACCACCCTCTCTCCTTAATGTCTGCTTTTAATCACTCGCTCGATCTTTCATATGATATTATCTGACAGGTAGAGCTGATTAAAGTGCCAAATCTGGGGCCTGCTGCATAATCTTTCGAGGGCGTTTAATTTAGCATTACCGTTTAATTAACCACGCAGCACTTTGGTTAAACTTTAATATCTCAACCACCTCCCTTCTTCTTCTGCTCTTCTCATCCCTCGTCTGTTGTCCTTTGCACAGCATGAAAGGGCTTTTGATTGTGATTAGACCTGTCGCTGACACGCTGTATTAATAGCCGCCACAAGTTGGCCCTTGGCCTGGGAGTATCAGGGGCTTGGAGAGAGGGGAGATTGGCGTGGTGGTGCCGGACAGTTGAGAACATTTACCGTTTTCTAATCAGATTTAGTTGTTTGTCAAACTTTTGTTGCGTTGGATGTATTGTTGTGAAGGTATGTCACGGTGACCCAGCTCCACTAGTCAAGTCGGCATTGTTTCAGTGTGTGACGGATGATCAATTCTTGGTAAAACTGTACTCCAAAGAGGTGCGATAAAAGAGTTTGATTGGTGTGAAAGGGAGGAATTTGAAGCCTGACATTGTGTAATGTAAGATTTCTATTTTTAGCAACATCCATCACACCCTCCTTGGCGCTAAAGATATATTTTTCTCACCATTCTTCTGTTTCCCAAGGTGTTGACAGGTGTTGAGAAGTGGGTCACATCCTCACCTCTCCGCCTCATGGATAGTGATGGATGAGTCGGTGTGGCTGTCTTCTCTAAATCCCCCTCAGTTTCTGTGTCCACAGTGTTGACGGTAAAGAAAGCCAACACCTGGGTAGAAAACAAACCAGGAAAGAAAGGAACACAAAACACTTCGTGATGAGTAGGGGTCCTGTTTGGTGGCTTTCACCCAATCAGGTGTGACGCAGTCATTTGACCCACATTTACTGAGCTGAATATCGGTCACACGGGGTCAAAAGGAACAACGTGGAAAACATGTCTGAAAATACATGACATGAAAATGCTCTAGTTTTTATTCTACTAAAGGTAGGTGTATTCGGGCCATCTTAATTTAATCACTGTTCATTGGTTACACAGTATTTCACAAGCACACAATCTCCCTGATAACTTTTATACGTATGCTGTATATAGCAACAAGTTTCAAGGTTAGCACTGATTGGAGTGCATGCAGTCACACTATGGTAAGCATGGTAACTCAGGAGCTAGGAAACCTGCCTATGGGTTTCCGATAAGCAACAAAAACGAGAAAGAGGAAGTTGTGTAAAGAAAAAGGACGATGTGTTCGTTATGCTCCACCATTGTAGGTTGAGGAAATACATTTGACTGCAAATATTAGAATCACATTTTTTAAATACGCACAAACACAAACTATAGACATGCAATATTTCTGCACCCAGGAGCATTTGAGGGTTTGTGGCCTTGCTTAAGGGTAGCAGTGGAGGCTAACCAGTCTACACTCAGGACTTGAACCGGCGACCCTTCGGTTCCCGAGCCGAGTCCCTGCAGACTGAGTCACTGCTGCCCCAAAAAGATATCACTGGGACAAAAACACAAAGTCCAACTTCTTATACCCGCTAATTATGATTTTGTTTTGTATTTTACAAAGTTGCCAGTGAGCCAAATGCTACCTCCATTCCCTAGCAAGAGGATGGACACTACACTTTGTCCAAAACAAAAGGAAAAGAAACAGAACATCATGCATTTGTTTTTTTCCCGCTGTTCTAAACTGGTACCGAGATTTTTGTTTACCGTTACACCCCTACTTTAAACCTGTCATTTTTCAGGAAGGGAGGGTTGCAGGGAGAAGGACAGTATCTCTCTCTGCCTGAAGCTCAGCAACAGAGTCATTTACACCTCCAGGGGATTATGATCAGACTCCATTATGTCTTCAATTTCTGTGAATGATAAGAATCATCCATTAGGCAAATGTTATCTTGTTGCGTATCCTGTCACAGCAACGAGCCCCTGTACGGTATCACTTGCATCGTCTTGGTCTCGCTGCTACAAGAATGATCAACAAATCTGTATCTGACCCTCGGGAACTCTCAGGAAGTTAGGAGAGAGTTATGTATGAAGCGGCGAATTTGCACTGCATTTTCCACAAAACAAATAATTCTCAGTAGGGACAGGATGTTGTTGCAACACCCCGCACTACAACGTTGATTTACACTCCTCGAGAACAAGCTAAAGCAGATGTTGATTATTTTTAAAT
Source organism: Notothenia coriiceps (assembly GCF_000735185.1). Classification (NCBI taxonomy): domain Eukaryota; kingdom Metazoa; phylum Chordata; class Actinopteri; order Perciformes; family Nototheniidae; genus Notothenia; species Notothenia coriiceps. The sequence goes on from NW_011369945.1 coordinate 20,479,724, forward strand.
GGAGATCTGCAGATGGGAAATAAAGTTTTCCTATGGGAGCTTTTTAAAATGGACGGGTGAGGTTTAATTCAGGTTGCAGTCGGTTAGTTTAGAGAGTACAACTTTATGTCCTGGCAATAAATTCAAAACACATAAAAAAAGATAATTCTTAGTGTTATGCAATACTTAGGAATCTAATGCAACTGTAGTAACAATCCAAGGAAAACAATCATGTATCATCTATTGGCTAATACATAATTTCTGGGTGAGTTAGGAGAAATAGTACAAGGCTTTATCTCAAGTGTTAATTCCCTGGAGATGTGATAGTGGGCAATGCTTCTTCTAATCAAATCACTCTAACAAGATAAGCTGTTAGCACTTAAGCTGTGTTAGAATGAATTGATGAGCAGGGTAATTACTGGCAGCACAGAAGACTGCAGGGAACGTCAGACCTTTTACACCACAGCAAAACAGGCACTTAAATGCCACACCATCACACAGCCACCTGCTGAAGAAAGACAATACTCTGTGAGGTCAGATGGCTGAGCTTTGACTGTAAACTGCTCACCTGTATTGATTGAGAGTCATATCTTATACATGTATAAACAACATGTCGCTGTGTGGTTCACATCAAAATCCACAAGTACATTTTTAAACTAGGGGCCAACTTCATTAAAACAAATGATCAAGAACATGATATGCATGTTTCCTTCCCCACATGTTATTCATCAGTAACTGTTTGAAATGCAAGTAGCCAAACTTCTTACATAAGAAGACACAAATGTAAAAAGACAGTGACCTGCAGAGCTAGGCAGGCTGACATGTTGTTTTAATGAACATCAGTTTTTCCTCAACAATATGTCAATCTTTTACATGTTTTATGTCTAATACAATAACACATTGCTTCATTTCTCCGAAATAAATTATTTCCCAACAGCAGACATTTGTTCTTGTCATAGCAGGAAACTCACAGGTGGAACTGATTACATTAAAAACCATTATGTTCCAGCAATCACTGTAATGAAATGCAGCAATTAGCGACATTAGATACACCTGTGTTTGACAGGACAGAAATGTTAGCAGTCCAACTTTACCTTTTAGGGTATTACTGAGGTTTTTGACTGTCTGATAAGAGTGTAAAGACACTACAAGAGAGGCACAAACCGGGGCTAGGTGAGCAATGATGCTAATTTGAAAAGATACGTTGAAAATACTGCAGTCAAGCTAGCTTACTACTAGCATTACTACATTAGTTATGTCGTGGCTTCCTTCCTTGCTTTCTATCCAAGCCACTTATGTGTGTTTGCGTTTACTGAAAATAAAATAATAAACCTTTTACACATTCAAAGAAAACAGGCCTTTACACTAGTAAAAACAAATCAAACAGGCCTTTACAATAATCAAAACATATCAAACAAAAGAGGCAAAACTCAAATAGAATAATAAACAACTTAAGTAGTCTTTATTTCTTTCTAAGTATACGCTTCTGTAGCTTTAAAAGGTAACTTCACGGTAATTTAATGGTAACTTAACGGTTAAAAACTGTGCCTCGAGGAGGGCCACTTTCTGACAGTTTGCCCATCTCTGTCTCTTTAGAGGAGGCGCCGTGGGAATTGTAGTCTTTTATACGTACTTGACTACAGAAATCACGGTGATGTGGCCCTGGCTCTAACAAGTTAAAAGGTGCATTTTTTCCCCCCGTAACATAATATAGCCATACAGTTTATGTTTATATATAGAAAATCTCCCTTTTCACAATAATGTGGTCAATAAAAATCAATGTGGAGCAATGAAGCTAACTCCAAACTGCCACAACACTTAATGCTAATGCTAATCTAATGAAGCATCTCATGAGCTAACGTTTACTAACCGTCGTCTTTCCGTTGCTTCAGGACGTCTTCACAAGAAAATAACTGCTGCTTCAGGGCCATTGAACTTCTTCATGTCTGTGTGTATCCCCGCGAAGCTACATTAAGGTAGGAGCTAGCTTGTTGTGCTTAATTGTAAGCTGTTGATGTTTGGCTGACAGGCTCTCGGTTGTTTCCCTTCAGATGTGTAGTGGTCTTGGTAGTGGCCTTGGCTGTTGATGACATGCAGTGTGTGCAAGTTGTGAAATGCTATAATATTTAGATGTGGCTGATCTATTAGGTATATTTGCATGATAATTGTGATGCTTAAATTATGTTGATTTTGTAAAATATGAATAATCTTGTTTACTTTTTGGTATTTGGATATTGGCTATATCCTCTTGCTGTAGGGAGGATTGTGGATTGTACTTGCGATGTAACCAGGGACTTGCTATTTCATACATTGTAGTGTTGGTTTCATTGAGGATTAAACAGGGCCTGTGTTATATTAATTTGTTATAACTCTTATGTGTCAGCTTGCTGAATTATTCTTAATTTTATAGCTGAAGTCCTGCTTTGTGGTTTCTGCTGCTGCTACAAATATCAACTCAATATCATATGAACCTTCCCCAGAATATCTGCCATTTTAATGACCTGACATATACATGCAGTAGTAATGTGCAAACCACTATATTATCATGTGTATCAGATATGTGTGGGATACATTCTTGTACATTAAGGATCTGAAGCTGTTTTCCACAAAAAAAAACCTGATATTAATGAAAAACTGATGTTTTGAACACTTTTATTGTACTTAAAAAGCATAATACAGTATACCAATCAACCCTGCTGAACTGTATGTTTATGAAGACATTTATCAATTTAATTAGGCGCCTAATTAAATATAATAGCTATGCTTAAGCAATTGCGTTTATTATACAATAATGTTAGAATACATATATACAGTATATGAGCCTCGTAGTAAAGATTTATTTTCATTCAGGGTAGCATAGTGGTTCAGATGGAAATACTATTACTGATATACATATGGTGTGGGATGTTAAATAATATAACATGTGAAAATGAATGGACTCTCACGCTGTTGACATAACAAACATACAGGACTTATTCCTTTGTCTCCTGACAGTCCCAAACACCCAGCGTACATCCATCACCTCAGATGGCCCCGCAGGGACCCGCCCAATGTGACTTTAACAAGCTTTTTATTTCCTCAGTGTGCTGCGTAGGTGTCAAGGACAGCTCTAGCTCCAACCGTGCCGTCAAGGCTCTGAAAATATTTACTGCATCCCTCACACTGAATTGACCAGCCTTGTTAGCGTGGTTGCCAGCCTGACTCAAAAAACTAGAGTGTGGCAGGACAAAGGCGTGTTTTTTTTTCACATAAACTGTTTGTGGAAGTAGTCAGGAATACGTGTAGCACAACCTGTAAGCACACTGGTTTTGGATTGACCTTTGTCCTTTAATTCCTGCTTATCGTCACGGAAATCAGTGACCCACAGGGTGACTGTAGGATGATGTAGCCGCCACACTCCTCTTGATCGGAGCTAACAGAGCAGATATGGCAAAGACAACAAAATCTTTTGTACAAACAGGAAGCGTCCGAGAGATTGGGGAGGAAGGCCTGCAACGGGCCTCCTAAGAGCCACATTGTTTAGGTCTGAGCCCAAGGTTGCCTTTTTACATCGACACACAGAGAGGGATGGGAAAACAATGAGGGGGATGCTGAGGGAGGCTTTTCCTTTAGTATAACCTCTCCCATGAATATTTTGAGCTCTTTTATTAGATCTTTGGAGGGTAGAAGGAGTCATTTGGACTTCCTTCCAGTCCTATGAGGTTTATCTGGATGCATTTTAATTTAATAAAACAGTTAGCTGTCATATAGACCCATTTTGCTTTTCTTACGGTTCAGTTTTATAGACGAGATAACAGAGGAAGAGGTAATGCTGCCTCCAAGCAAGGCAGTACATTGGTTGCTGTGACGGTTTAGTCTGTGTATTAAAGATGTTTCTCATGAAAATCCGACAGAGATTACAAGAGCGTAGACAAATAAATGTGTCTAATGTTGTTTTATTCTAATAGGGTATTGTGTGGTAGCAGCGCGGTCATCACTGTTAAGTGAAATGCATGTTACTGCTCTTGCGGTGTCATTCTCCATTAAATGTGAAGTAAATTCTTTGTGCGTACGGCTGCATTGTTTTGTTCTTGTGAAACTCAGCGTGTGTGCAAAAGACAGTTTCTCACACACACACACACACACACACACACACACACACACACACACACACACACACACACACACACACAGGGGTCTGGAACCTGTTCTTATCCCAAGACAGGCTTTCCTTATGTAAACAGCATGTGAACAGCATTGGGTTTTCTTTCTCACCCATGACCCTCTGTCTTTAAAAAAAGGGCCGCAACCAGGAAGGGAAACAAGTTAACCCCAATTAAATGCAATAATACAAATAGTAACATCAATTAAATCCCATCTAAGTTGTGTTTTCTACGTTGCCTCCAATATACCCAAGGCGTCTTGTACAGTATCTCGAACCCACTTCCTGTTCCTTCTCCATGTTGTTGCTCTCCGGCTGCTGCAGAGCCCAGCTGATTCAATAACCCGGGGGCCTCACACCGTATAAACACCCCGAGAAGAGGGTGACCCGCGCCACTCTGGCTGTGTTTCGTCATGTCCTCATCTCTGCAGTAACAAACATATGACTCTTCGACGGATGTGTTTGGAGAGAATGGTTTTGCCTTCGGTTAGACCTGGCATTTTATGGTATTTCTTTTATTTTTATGGTAATTCATTTGAATGTTTTTGGGGGATTTTTAGTTTTCTTATATTTCTATTTGTATTCCACACACTATCTTGTCTTCTCATTTTGCTGTAACTCCATCATATACAATGTTGTTTGTTTTTAATCTGTGAAGGCCACTTTTGTGATATTGGGCTATACAAATAAAGTTTGATTTGATTTGACCCTCATCACAAATAAACAGGCTTTAATTTAATTGCCACAGTGTAGAATAAACAATATCAAAATGGATATATTAAATAAATATGTGTGTAGGATCAAACACGTAAGGCTCAAGCGGGACTCAGTGTTTGTAGTTTAGAGAAGACCTTTTTTGCTTTTTAGGGGTTTCCTTCTCCTGTAGTGCATTATATACAGTAGGGGGGTACATCCAAGCGGTTGACCAATCACAACAGAGCCGGCCAGTCAGTAGTCCGAGGACCTGGTAGAGGACAGCATGGGAAGCTTAGGAAAAACACAAATGCACAAGAAAAACATATGTGTAATAATAATAATAATAAAAATGTAAATATCGCCCTAAAAGGAAGGATTCTGATTCAACATCTTCTGCTTCAATTCTCTTTGCAGCAATAAACTCTGCAAATGCTATATTTCCCTGTAATTCCTCTTGAAGTCTACTACCCCTTGTGAGTCATAAGAGACGTGAGTCAGTAAATAGATGTTGTAACCTTTTACAAGAACATACTGTATTGCAGCTGAACTCTACTGCAGACAAAGTGTAAACAACAGTTTATAATGGGAAGACGGACTCCAAATGGCCTTAAGTTGCATATTTCAGTCATCCGCCTCTCGGTTTGTGACCGTTTGCTGCATATTCTGGGACGCTGAGTTCACTTGACCCAAAGCAAGCAACAGGTCAACAACTTTGGTCCAGCCAACATGACTCGTCTCCTGTCCGCCCATAAGTCCTGTTGCTCTGATCTGCAGAACAGGCACATTTAAAAAAGCATTTAGTGAGATTAGTCATGTATCAAAATGATCTGTTTTTGATTGAACACTCGTCAGTTGGATACCCTGGTGTGTCTGCATATACTGGATTCCCCAAGTTTTTGATGCCCATTCCCAGCATTTTTTGCCGCGGGGGCCTTGCTTTAGGAGTTTGTCCTGGCACTGTTTTTAAACGATGGATGATGGCACCGAGGGCTTGTAATCAGATCATAATCCCAGGAGAGAAGGAGCTGGTTTAAAATGTTGTTCTCAGTCCTGTTTTCTGTATATGGAAACTTGGAGACACATACAGTACACTACAGCTGGAGCATTTCCAGCTTCTGTAATGTGACGTGTTTCCAAGCGCATTGGAATATGTGTGCACGGGATGATTTCAGGAGGAATATGAGTGCATCGTTCAGGGATTTAGTTTGGTAGCTGAAATGGTGGCGTAACACAGGGAACATGAGTCTCTGGAGAGAAAGAGAGATTCATATTAATCCTGTGTTGGCCTCCACCCACACTTTACTCACGAGGGGAGAGACCATCAAAAATGTACGCTGTTAATCTCGTTTGTACGATTCCTACGAGTGTTTCTGTTCCTAGAAGCAGCTATAAACACAGACTACTGTATTATTGCACACACGCACCTCTGATATTGCTTGGCTTTATACTGCCGCTTACACACAACTGAAGTCGGTTTTACATAATGTGAGGGGGAGCTGATCGCCTCTGATTGCATTTTAATGACTGAAAATGTCCCAGAATTTAGGATGGGTTATCGGAGAAAGGAAAGAGAACAATGTTGATCTTAAACATAAGGGCTCATTATCTGACGTACTTGACAAAAGTAAAGCCACTTAATAGCTGAGCACATTGTATTTCGTCACTCCAATTCAATCAACTAAGTCAAGGAGTTCCCAAACTGAAACCAAAGTAGCCTGGCATGTTTTCCCTGGCAACAACAAACATATTCCCAAATGTTCAATACACAACGATTTACTAGCATATTGCGAAAGTAAGAGTCCTTCCACATCCCTGCAGTGTTTTACTTCCAATTTGTGATTGGTTTGTTGGCTGTAGTGTTATCTGTCTAAATAGTTTCAGTATAGCTAATAAGAGTCAAAAATAAAATGGTGTGTTTCAATATTTTCATGGTTGGGAGTCCAAGGCCTCCAAAATTGGTCATAACATGCATGTAGTTTTTTATTCCCCCCCCGATAATCACAGAGGCATTCAGCGGCCCCATGGGTGCTCTCACTGAGGTCAGATCCCCCCCTGCTGAGAGAGCTGGAGTGGAGGAGGAGAGCTGGAGGAAATAACACAGCAGCGGGGAATCTCATGCCAATCAACGCAAAGCAAAGAGAGAAACATTACAGACTGACGCGCCCCGCTTCACTGGGGCTGCACCTCAATATCTAACATGCAAATAGAGACAAAATGGAGATGTGTATTATGTTAGACAACAGAGCAATGTGACCTCAGAAAAGTAGAAACTAAGATATTTAGGATCAAAAATTATTTTATTGATAGGAAAACCTGCCTTTCATGAAGCATATTCAGCCTACACACCAACAGTGAGACACATGAGCACATACTACAGTTTAAAAAAGCAGAAATAAAATCTGAGCTGCCGTTTCAGTTTAACACACACAGTTAAGCTCACACACACTATTTTTTGAACATATACAGTGGGGCAAAAAAGTATTTAGTCAGCCACCAATTGTGCAAGTTCTCCCACTTAAAAAGATGAGAGGCCTGTAATGTTCATCCTAGGTATACCTCAACTATGAGAGACAGAATGAGAAAAAAGAAATCTTTATGTGCAAATTCCTCTGTAAAATAAGTATTTTGTCAATAACAAACAAACAAGATTTCTGGCTCTCACAGACCTGTAACTTCTTCTTTCAGAGCCTCCTCTGTCCTCCACTTGTTAACTGTATTAATGGCACCTGTTTGAACTCGTTATCAGTATAAAAGACACCTGTCCACAACCTCAAACAGTCACACTCCAAACTCCACTATGGCCAAGACCAAAGAGCTGTCAAAGGACACCAGAAACAAAATGGTAGACCTGCACCAGGCTGGGAAGACTGAATCTGCAATAGGTAAGCAGCTTGGTGTGAAGAAATCAACTGTGGGAGCAATTATTAGAAAATGGAAGACATACAAGACCACTGATAATCTCCCTCGATCTGGGGCTCCACGCAAGATCTCACCCCGCCGTCACACACTATTTTTTGAACATATAGGTTCACCTGCTGAATTTAAAAACAGAACAAATGAAGCAAAGAAAGTGAAACCCATGAAGCAGACTCAGGCAGTAGAAGTATAGATTCACACTGAGAGTATTATCCTACAGATCAGAACAGCTGACAGAGAAGAGATAACATCTGTTGCTTTACAACAAACACTATATGATGTTTTTACTAACACTCTAATCCTGCTAATTTTGTGAATAAGCTTCTAATTGTCACCACAACATTAAGGCATTTAACTCGGCTACATGACTTGACATTAAGGGTCAACTTTCGGAACTCTCCCACTCTGTGTCGGCACGAACAGAGGGGGGGCGACTCTCCACGAGGCGACTCCTAATGAAAACCCTGAGCTTTGTAAATATTTTCATCCTCTCCCTCGGCCTGCTGATAGACTAATTCCTCTCGCTCTCCTGATTAATCACTGAGGAGCGGGAGGAACCGGAGAAGTGGTCGGACGGCTGTTGTCGGAAAATGTCCACATCAACACCCTGAATGCAACCCTGGATTGTCCTCAAACCACAGGCGGATACAAATAGCTTATATGTAGTCAACAGGTGGCATGGCTTTCATTTTGTAAATAGGGTGCAGAAATGTCTAGAGATAATGAGCCAATGGATCCATTAAAGTAATTGTGATATTCGATTATAATATTCAAGTCATCTTTCAAGTTAAAGAACCAGATGTAGTTCTAATTGTCCCTGTATTATGTCGTAAACTGGATGTACTCAGGTGTTGAACTGTTGTTGGACAAAACATATCTTTTTGGGGGGTTTTAATATAACATAAATAATGATTTCATCTAGAAGATATCCTTAAATGGTTGTTGCACTTTTCCTTAATTGATTTAACATGAAAGTAATGTGATTATCAGATCTTATTGGATTACAGGTTCATTAAGTTTGATCTGAAAACACATGGGATCAATATGGCTCAATCGGTAATTCAAATGTTCCTGCGCAGTGATGGTAGGAAACGGGTCTAGACACATTCAAGGAGCATTATGTGTGATTTAAACTAAAGCCTTTAACACCCGGACAGATTTGTTTTCATTTCGGCAACATTGATAACACGTTTTTCACTTAAAAAGGACATATTCTGCTAATTTTCAAGGTTTAATATTAGTATTTTGAGTCTCTACTGTGACATGTTTCCATGCTTTAATGTTCAAAAAGCTCTTTATTTATCTCATACTGCCTCTCCTGTCTATTCCACACTGAATCACATCATTATACGCATCGTAGTGATTATTTACTCTGGGCACATGTTGCTTTGCGATCCAAAATATTCCCAAATGTGCATTTTATACACTTAACAATATGCTACTGATAGCCTCCCATTGGGGAAATACTACAGTCAAATGTTGCTGTTTTCTTTAATAATGATTCATCTTTGGTACGAGATATTCTGTAGAGCTAAAACAAATATTACAAAAGTGCAAACTGAAGTACAGTAAATCCAGATTTTCTCTTCAAAAGATGAATTATTGCATTTCTGATTGAAATAACAGACCGACTTTGCTATGGATATGGACTTAGACTCGTCTCTGAGCAGAATATAAATATAAATACACACGTTACCCATCTCTGACAGATCAGACGCAGCAGTAATGAGGAAACTGTTGAATCTGTATTCCTTCCAAACTTCTCTGCAGAGCTTGAACTGCTTCTGTCATCCTGGTTATTTGAAAAGCAACACTTACTGATGGCAGTGATACTGATTGATGAAGTTGTTTGGCTAACTCTGCGTCATTTACTTAGAGTTCGCCAAAACCGCAGATGGATACCATGTCACTCTTCATTATACCGGAAGGAAAGCGCTCGTCTCATTTTCATTGTTTCCAACCTCCTCTGTGTTCATAGGATCTATTTCTCTTTATCTGCTCGTACACACAATCTGTACTTCATGTTTAAAGCTTTGTACATGCAGAGTACCAGAGTGTAGGAATACTAAGTAGAAGTACTCAGATCTTGTACTTGAGTAAAAGTAGAAGTACTCAGATCTTGTACTTGAGTAAAAGTAGAAGTACTCAGATCTTGTTCTTAAGTAAAAGTAGAAGTACTCAGATCTTGTACTTGAGTAAAAGTAGAAGTACTCAGATCTTGTTCTTAAGTGAAAGTAGAAGTACTCAGATCTTGTACTTGAGTAAAAGTAGAAGTACTCAGATCTTGTTCTTAAGTAAAAGTAGAAGTACTCAGATCTTGTACTTGAGTAAAAGTAGAAGTACTCAGATCTTGTTCTTAAGTAAAATTAGAAGTACTCAGATCTTGCACTTGAGTAAAAGTAGAAGTACTCAGATCTTGTACTTGAGTGAAAGTAGAAGTACTCAGATCTTGTTCTTAAGTAAAATTAGAAGTACTCAGATCTTGTTCTTGAGTAAAAGTAGAAGTACTCAGATCTTGTTCTTGAGTAAAAGTAGAAGTACTCAGATCTTGTACTTGAGTAAAAGTAGAAGTACTCAGATCTTGTACTTGAGTAAAAGTAGAAGTACTCAGATCTTGTACTTGAGTAAAAGTAGAAGTACCAGAGTGTAGGAATACTCTGTTTCAGTAAAAGTCCTGCATTCAAAATGTTCCTCAAGTAAAAGTAGAAAAGTATTCTCATCAAAATATAGTGAAAGTAGCGACAGTAAAAGTAGTCATTGTGCAGATTGGTCCATTTCAGAATAATATATATGATATGTTTTATAATGATTGATCATGAAAGTGTTCTCAAAGCTGGTAAAGGTGCAGCTAGTTTGAATGACTTTGTATACTGCAGGGTAGCTGGTGGATTTACTCCAGGTGGAACTAAAGTCTGATTTAACACTTGATTATATTTCACATCATTCATCCACATCTGTAAAGTAACTAAAGGTATTAAATACATGTAGTGGAGGAAAAGTACAAAGTAGAAAAACACTGAAATACTCAAGTAAAGTACCTCAAAATTGCACTTGAGTTACTTCTCCACTGTACATGAAAACTTTTGTTCGAGGGTCTCACCTTCAGAATGTAAAATCTGATGTTATTAGGACACACACGAGCACGTTGTAAACACACGTCACGGTGAACAGGTTCTCAGAGAAGTGTCCATCATGTTTATTGAATCCCTCCCGATGGGCTGGGGGTGATGCAGGCAGATATTGGGCTACGAGCGAGCGCACTGAAAATCAGGTTAGCTGTTACACTGAACGTGGAGGAGGCCTGCGGATCTGGCCCCTGCTCCATTTCCCCTGCTGCATTACCCACTTCTAACAGAGTTACAGCACACTTCTCCTTTTTCATTGGATTAAAAGGGCCATCTAGATTTGGACATGAGACACCGCGGGTACATCAATCCCCAAGTGCATGTGCCCTGACACACACACACACACACACACACACACACACACACACACCTTTTCTCACTCATAACAGGGTTTATCGTGTCGCCGACCGACCGCTCCACAGACGCTGCTCATTAGCCTTTTGTCTCCGTCGCCCGCTTAATTGCATCACAAAAGGGACAACAGCGCTAATAATGATCGTTTGCAATGAGTCAGACACATTAGAAGCTGTAACAAGGCACAGAGTGGAGAGAAAGGGCACAGATTACAGCGGGAATTAACACGAGTATTGTTTTCGTCTGGAGCCTGGCTGTGTATTGTGCATCATAAATCAACTGAAGAAACCATACTGATTTAGAAAATGCACGTGGAATGAGTTATGTTTTTTCCCATATGATGTGTTATTAATATCTGTGGTCGCAGCTCGGTAGAAAGCCAACATCTTTCTCCGTTTTCCTGCCATGGATTTGCACGTTTCCAGTTCCAACCAGTAATGTTATACCTCCCTAAACGGCTGATTTCGTAACATCTTGCACAGTTTCATGCACTTTTTCAGGAATATATATCCCACCATTTCATATTGTTATACAACTCTTGTTTGCTCAGTTATTGTCACTATTTATGATCTGCTTTTTATGAGGCTAAAGTTAATCAGTTCAACAGAAATGGATGTAAGTATAAAAAAAGTGCATCATACTCCATTACCGTCATATTCACATTTTCCAAAACAGCGAAACTCTTAAACACACGTCGTGTTATTCCTCGTCTCGTGGGGCATTTCCGTCCCTGTACATCTGTTTCATATCATCTATAGCATAAGTTACATCCCAAGGGCAATGCACTTTAAGGGAACCCTCAACATTTGTCTAACATTTGAGGGACATCTTCCCATATTCCTCTCAGCAGCTGATGTTTAGGTTTTGTTATCATGGGTTAACCATTCACGGTGAGGTTGCTGATCCCAGGCCAGTGGTTTGCAAAGGTTCAGCCTGTTAGAGAGCCAGCTTCCCATGCGTGGTTCCCATGTAGGTTGAGCAATGTGATTTGTACAAAGGGGGACTGTTCTTCTTCTCAAGCTGCAACATGCTGTAGATTTCAGAGAAGAAGAAGAAGAAGAGATGACTCATACAAGATCCACTAGGAATACTTTAGATAGGTTACCAGGTAGTAGAAGAAAGACTACGAGTGTCACATTTTACCTAGATGATTTGCAGAAGTTAGTTAGGTGTGAATTTAAATGTGTGATCCTGAGGCTTTGGAGACATACTGTACAGGGTAAGAGGCTTCATATGTTAAAGCTTTGGATACACTTAGGGAAAGACATAAAGGAAAATGATTAATTGAAGAAAGAAATTAAGGTAGGAGGGAGGAATTAGGAAAGAAAACAAGTTGAAGCTAAAACTGCCTCTACAGACCATTTACATGCACACACACTATATGAAAACCCTAGTAAGTATAATGGGGCCTTTTTTAAGTATGAACAGAATCAAGAAAAAACAAAAGAAGGAATTGGTAAATAAACAGCTTTGTGCAACCTAGTGTCAATTATTCTCCTCTTCCTCTTAATCGTTCATATAAAATACCATTTCCTTGATATTATATTGTCAAAAAGAGTGTCACACATCTTGACAAATGTGCTCTTCCTGTCTAAAGCAATCCCAATTACATTTTCCAAGCTTGGCTAAATATTCAAAAGACGTAAGCCATGATGTATACCATGGAGGCCATCTACTAATGCCATGCACACGATAATAAAGAGGACCCTGCTTACGTCACCTCAAGGCCTTTTAAAGTCGAGCACATGAACCTCACCATGTTTCACGAGCTGTACTTGTTAGGCGCACTCTCACAGGCGCGTCAGAGCAGGTTGTTAACGTGATACCACAAGAGGATGTAAACTCCTCCATCAAAAACATGGAGCGTTAGAGAACACGCATCACTTCCGGTCACCGCTCGCAGTTCACTGATAAGATTTGTAATTTTCCGTACTCACAATGCGCCCTGCTTTGTGTGCGTGGATCGTACGTTTCAGCAACTTTTGGAAAATGTTTTACGGTCCGTACTTTATTTTGTGTACATGACTTTGATGTAATTGGTTTCTGATTTCTCAACACGGTGATATGTGATGGTGGAGTGATGAAGCACTTCTACTCCTTTCCTTTCCTTGAAGACTTTCCCGTGTCTCAACTCTGCCCCATGGTGGACGCATGCATTCACAGCTGAATGAGAGTCTTTTATCGTCTGTTTTGTTAATATTTCTCCTTGTAACTCGTTTTTTACTCAAGTTTTAACATCGTCCATCTCTAATTATCTTATTGTTCTTATTTCCCCTGTATATTATTGGTCTCTGGCAAGTTTTGAAAACAGCTGTTAATTAGAGCCCGATAAAGTTGATCATTGAGGCATCATTTCTCATATTGAACTATCCTATAATAACTTAAGGTGACTTCGGATATTACGTTGCATATTAAGATTTGGCATCAATACTGTGAACATTTGATGCACGTAAAACCATCTTTGGCTCTTTCAATATTTGCCAGTCAGTTGAGTTTAAGATGTGAATTGGGTGGCTGCCATCTTGTGGTTTCTATTGTGAATTACACAAAGAAACTGCCATCCAGCAAAAGATCATTTAATGACATAAGAAACACCTCATGTTTCACCTCACATGTGGGATTTATTTGATGTTAGAATAAGCAGGGATTTCATGTTAAACTTACTTAAATTGTGCTTTTCATGTGATGTATTTAGTACAATAGGAGCGATCGGAGACGACCAATATCCCACATTTTCCTGAAGGGTGTGTCACAACGAGGTTACTGCCATTACTATATATCATTAAGAATTGTTTAGCAGTAGAACAAAGGCTTCACCCCCCAACTTCTTATTTTTGTGCAGTGTTTCCCCTTTTTAAACTACTTTCTCTTGCTTCTTGAAATCCTCCATAACTGGGATTGTTAAAATTGCAGCGACACTTAAATGACCTCCTTTAAGCACTCAGTTTAAGGTGCTCAGCAATAAAATGGCAGCTAAATCACAGGAAGTGTACACAGTGATAACTATTACGATTGACCACCCCACTGGAGTTCAATTGATGTGTTGTAGCATGCAGTTAGCGGCTGAGTGTTTGCAAGTCCCATGGTGAGAAGTTGGGATGCTAACTCTGTGCTGCGCATCAACCAGCTAGCCTTGGGCAAAGGGAGGAAGTATGCTGGAGTATTTCAGTCAGTTTGCATCCCTAATGTCGCCACAAAACGCTAGCCCCGGCGGTTACACTCAACGCTTTACTTGTTTATTTATTTCTGTATTTTTGCCCCCTTCTAATCTCCTGTTCCCGAATTAATTGCTCAATTAGCATAGTAAATTAGCGAAACAATTATGATGCATGGAAAACTTCCAGCACACACCATCAGCCATTCTGGATACATTTAGTGAAGTGAGGAGGAAAAATAAATAAAAAGGGGAACGAAAGCAAGCAGGGTGGCTCTGAAAAAGCCACCGATTAGAGAGTTTGTGGGGAGATAAAACATTTTAACAAACAGTCCTGCCAAATTTGATACCCTCTCCCCAGTGTGAGGCGTAATAAACATAGCAGCGCAAATTTATTAGCAATGTATAAAAGTAGCAGTGAATTAATTCTCCATGCTTCTGAGAAGGTAGCATGGAGTGCACGAAGAATTAAATGCTTTTCTACTTCTAAAATGCACACGGAAACATGAAGGAGATGGAGGCTAACAAATAAGGTCGAGAAAAGGACACGTTTCTCATAATGTTTCATCAGGTTTTCGAGTTTCTACATACAGCAAATATATACGGTACCATGCAGCAGTCCTTTGTCATTCTTAACAAATTGGCCCTTTAGCATCAATGTTTCCCACAACGTGAAGATTGTGTAGTTATTATAAGAGCTGTTTGAGTTCTCTATAGGTGATAGTTGCTTCCATGCTTCCTTTATAAGGTCCTTCATTCAAGGATACACTGGGCCATCCTTGAGGAAAGGAAAGGAGATGATCCCCACAATTCATGCTGCCTTAACATCTAGTGTGACACAACATCCATGAGGTTTTTTCCTGAGGTTAGGGAGAACTGGTTAGGAAAGTGTGTGTGTGTGTGTGTGTGTGTGTGTGTGTGTGTGTGTGTGTGTGTCGGTGGGGGAGGGGTGTTTTGCTGTTGTTCCACAGCAATTAAACCCATCTAATTTCAAGAAGAACAAACATTCTTTGGTGGCTGGGGGAAAGCTTCGGGCGCAGAAACTTCAGGAAAAATAAAGTCCTTGGTGGCACCAAGTCTTGTCTGATGATGTTTGCTAATTATGCAGCCAGGCACTTCCTGGGAAAACACAACAAAGTAATAGGCAAGGGTCTGCGCCTGAAGCTTATCAAGAAACAAGCAGGCAACTCTATCTGGATCTGGCCTTTTTTTGTGTCTGCTGAAGAAACGGAGAAAGAAAACAGCAAATCTAAAGGTCACTTTCCAGTGAAGGACTTTGTCTCAGATGTAATTAACCTTTTGATTTAGGACACGCCGTCTCGTAAATAAACCGGCAATTAGTTTATTTGGCTGTCATGTATAGTAAGGACTCTCATGAGCATGATGTGACCTCCTCTAATCTGTCGCCTCGCAGACTCTTCACTGGATCTCTGGAACCGGCCTCTGATGGCTGCTGATGATTTCCCACTGATACAACACACACACGTTCAATGTAAAAGCTGGAGTTGCTGTGAAGTCAGCGCTTCTGTCATCTCTTTACTTGGTGCCACATTCAATTTCATTTCCTCTCCGTCACATTCTGCGACTTTCTTTTATCTGCAGAAAGAGGGAGGTCAGAATTAAACTCTTGGCATGTTCTTTTATAGTAAATACTTGACAGCCTACACATGTAAGAGCGATCAAATGCTCCACGATTGCTTTCCAAATCAGCTCGTAGATATCAGTCATTTCTTTTGTTCCTAAAGTACGGGGGCAAACGCGCTACAGCCCAACACGTTTCCATTAGAAGAATTTGAAACACTGCAGTTTCATAAAACGATGCAAATATCAAAATGCAAATGAAGAAACATCTTCACCAACTTGAGGAAACATGTGCCACATTTACTACAAGCGCTGCATAAACGAAACTCTGCAAGAAGCTCAAAGGAAACCAGGGGACACTAAAAAGTGACGCACACAGCTGGGAGACCAGGGGACACTAAAGAGTGACGCACACAGCTGGGAGACCAGGGGACACTAAAGAGTGACGCACACAGCTGGGAGACCAGGGGACACTAAAGAGTGACGCACACAGCTGGGAGACCAGGGGACACTAAAGAGTGACGCACACAGCTGGGAGACCAGGGGACACTAAAGAGTGACGCACACAGCTGGGAGACCAGGGGACACTAAAGAGTGACACACACAGCTGGGAGACCAGGGGACACTAAAGAGTGACGCACACAGCTGGGAGACCAGGGGACACTAAAGAGTGACGCACACAGCTGGGAGACCAGGGGACACTAAAGAGTGACGCACACAGCTGGGAGACCAGGGGACACTAAAGAGTGACGCACACAGCTGGGAGACCAGGGGACACTAAAGAGTGACGCACACAGCTGGGAGACCAGGGGACACTAAAGAGTGACAACTGTCTCTGTTGTTGGAAACTCACCTAAAATGTTTTATG
>NW_011369945.1:20496550-20506262 GCF_000735185.1 Notothenia coriiceps
CCCCTACTTAAACCAGTACATGTCCAGGCCCGTCTGAAGTTTGCTAGAGAGCATTTAGATGATCCAGAAGAGGATTGGGAGAATGTCATATGGTCAGATAAAACCAAAATAGAACTTTTTGGCAAAAACTCAACTAGATGTGTTTGGAGGAGAAAGAATGCTGAGTTGCATCCAATGAACACCATACCTACTGTGAAACATCAGCAACAGCCCCAAAACATCAGTGCTCTCGAGGAGATCTGCATGGAGGAATGGACCAAAATACCAGCAACAATGTGTGAAAACCTTGTGAAGACGTTTGACCTCTGTCATTGCCAACAAAGGGTATATAACAAAGTATTGAGATTAACTTTTGTTTTTGAAAAAAAACTTATTTTCCANGTATGTGGTAAGTTGCCAAAGTGCTTTGTTTTGAACGTTCATCAGTATTATAATCAAAAAGAGAAATATGAACGTTAGTTTTTACTGAAATGATCAAATAAAGTCAACATTTCACTGAGCTGTGTGGGGTTTGCTCAACTTTTAAAAGATGTTTGAATGGTGATGTACACAGTGATAGATGTTAAGGACTAACGTTTATAATAAATACATTTGTATTGATTTTAAGATCTTTTCATACAATCATAAGAATTGGGATCATTTGTATTAATGTGGACCGGAGGGAGAGGGTGACGACTGACGAGCATAAATTTCACTTTCCTTTTTTATTTCAATTACAACTTTGGTCATGAAGAATATGTTTCTCTGTTGTCCACGTTCATAAAGCATAAAACAACAGCATCAGAGCATGGTGCAGAGTCTCTAGATGAGTCCCTCGTTCTTATTAAACATCCTTTCACTATCTGACGTGTTTATGATGCGCCAGCGGACGTCATTGTGTGCGTCTGCTGCTGTGGTGAAACTATGGAAACTACAGTGTTCTATATCGCTACAACATGGATGTTTAATAAGAACGAGGGACTACTGTAAACTCATCTAGAGACTTGAGCCGTGCTCTGATGCTGTTGTTTTATGCTTTATGAACGTGGACACTGTTGTCCACGTTCATAAAGCATAAAACAACAGCATCAGAGCACGGCTCAAGTCTCTAGATGAGTTTACAGTAGTCCCTCGTTCTTATTAAACATCCATGTTGNTACATGGTCACACTGTAGTAAACTACACACAAATGTTGCCTACTTACACCTAAGCAGCAACTCGAAATTGACCCAACTATTGTGGACTGCAGATACCATCACCTAAAAAGTCACATACCACAAGTTACTGAACGTGCATTTATTATAGCTCCACTGAGTGGCCAAACAAAAAGTAGAGTCAAAAGTTGCTGTGCAAAAACTGGGAAAACAAGCAGTAGTGAGGCACCCCAACCCTGAGCTGCTGATGGAGAAGGCTATCTAACCTAGCTAGTAATCGGTAACTTTTAGCCACACAGAACAACAGATCAGATCTACTACAACAGACACGGGCCGTTTCTCAATCTCGACGAAACTGGCTTCCAAGCCAATATTTCAAGGATGCTACGTCATCGAGTGCCGCCGAAGGACTGTTCCAATCTCCAGCATACTTGGAATTCTACCGAGGCCGCGTCCTTGGTTTGGGGGTAATTTCGAGGCTGCACATGGGTAGACTCCGCGGTCTGAAAATCCCCAGAATGCTTTGCGCACGGACCATTTCCCCAAATCTCAATCAATCAATCAATCAATGTTTATTTATATAGCCCAATATCACAAATGTTACATTTGTCTCAGTGGACTTCACAGTTTGTACAGAATATCAGTATGACAATACGACACCCTACATCTGTGGCGGAAAATGTAAGGCGGGGCCTCTCATATGACGCACACCTGCACACTTGCTAGCCTGTTCCACTCTTCGTTTTCCGAATGCCAGGAAGTATTCTTGCCTCGCTTCTGAAGCAAGACGCTTGGAAGACATGTGCTACCAAGCAAGCGTACTCGCGATTGAGAAACACCCAGAGTGTTTCTCAGGGCCGTATCCACCATTGAGGTCACAGAGGTCCGGACCTCGGTAATTTTTTCCGAGCTGTGTAACAAAACTTGTGAATTAACGGCACTAAACGGGGTTCTTTGTAGTACTGACGATGGGGGCGCGGCATACCTACGTAGCCTCGATTAAAGCAAACAGAAGAAGACGACATGTATCAACAAAGCTCCGCAGCCCGGACTTGTATCGGAGCAGCGGAGGAGTGATGAGGTATCTAGAGATCTGAGTCCAGCGGGCTGCTTGTGAATCTGCTCCTCACAGGACATCATAGGACCAGCAGATCCTGTGTGAACGCTCTACGTTAGTCAGTGGACGTCGGCATTACACTTTAAAAAATAATTGATGCTGCAGCCCACTGACATGGTTTGAAATCAATATATTATCCAATTTGTGACCCCCCCACACGATTTAAAAAGCACCTAACTAGATCATGAAAATCCCCCAAATCTCGGGGGGGTATACCCGTTTAGCATGTTTGGACCTCGGTATTTAGGAAATGCTGGATACGGCCCTGCTCCAGAGCCACTATTTCAAGCATACTACGTCATCGAGTCCCGCCGAAGGACTGCTCCAATGTCCAGCATACTTGGAATTCTACCGAGGCCGGCGTACTTCGTAGCGAGAAATTTCGAGGCTATACATGTGTAGACTCCGCGGTCTTAAAATCCCCACAATGCTTTGCGCACGGACCAATTTCCAAATCTTTGGCGGAAATAGCGCTCCATTTAAGGCGGGGCCTCGCATATGACGCACACCTGTTAGCCTGTTCCACAATTCTTTGTTTTCCGGGGCTAGGAAGGATTCTTGCCTCGTGCTTCTGAAGCAAGTGACTCGGGAAGAGACTTGTGGTACCAAGCAAGCGTCCTCGACATTGAGAAACACCCACACATAGCCACACACAGACTCTCACAGGAAGAGGGAGAATATCAATACACTAATGACCCAGGGTCATAACACCTTATAAGATATCAAAGATGATTAAAAGTACCAGCAGGCTATGCTCATTGGATTTGATGTCCAACTCCCCTGTGCTGTTGCAATAAATTGATTTAAGAATAATTAAAAGCAATGAAATTTAAGACATATTTAATATAAATCAACGTCTGTCTGTTTTGTTTTTTTACAGGGATATGGCTCCCGAGGGCTCCACCCTGGAGGAGTCCAACAGGAATCTGGATTAAATGACAGACCTGGCTCTCCAGCTGCAGAGCCAGACAGGGGTCAGGGTGCTGTGGGTCACCTGCAACCTGTTCGCCCACCCCAGGTCAGTGTTTCCCAGAGGTTAAGCATAGTACAATATTATTTCTCATTTAGAAATGTATGATACACATTGAGTTTGAGCATTAATAGTGGAAAACAAAAAAGGAAGTTGTATCTAATATATTACAATGCTGGAGGATCATTGAAAGGCTTGACCAAGGAAACAGAGACCTAATAGTACAACTATGCAGTCACATTGTCACCATCTATTCTGCAGATTTGTCCTCCAGTGTGCATATTTAACTTCTAAATTATTTCCCTGGTCATATACATATTTGCCTCTCAAAACATGTCTAGACTCCACACAAAAGGTAGCACCTAAAGATAAAGATGGACGTCACAGCTGTAATCTTCCTTTTGTGACCTAAGGCCTACTTTAATGATTCCTAAGAAAAGATAGTCAAATATCAAAATACAGTATGTATAAGGTTGTTTGAGTTAAGTCCTGTATATACTGATAGATATGGATTAGGTTAAAAAATTACATAACACACATTGTGTTCATGTTACAGGTACATGAACGGTGCAGCCACCAATCCTGACTGTCATGTTCTGGCCTACGCTGGAGCTCAGTTGAAGAAGGGGCTGGATACTGCTCAGAAGCTGGGTGCACAAAACTTTGGTACGAGTGACTTGATTGTGTCACTGTCAAATGTCTATATTCTCCTCTTTTTATGTAACAGTATTGCTACATTATATTTGTCGTCTCAGTGTTTTGGGGAGGAAGGGAAGGCTTCCTTACCATCCACAATACTGATGTTGCTGCTGAACTGAAGCACATGGCTAACTTCTTCAAAATGGCTGTCAGTAATTGTGCACGTGATTATGGGATTCATTCCAACTTGGAATGAATCACCCATGACTTGGAATTTCCAAGTCAGGTGAAGAAATATTCCACTTTCAATTTTAATGCTTGTGTTTCTCAACCAAGAACAGAGAGAAGATTGGCTTGAAGTGTCAGTTCCTTATTGAACCCAAGCCTAAGGAGCCCTGCAAACACCAGTATGACTATGGTAAGATTTAACAAAACAAGTATGCTTTGAAAGTATACTGTCTTAAAGGAATACTTCATCCACAAAACGATCATTTGTATTGCAAATACTCATTACTTGGTACTTGAAGACCTTTTTTATATACTATACTAAGACTTTTTTGAAAATAATATACCATGAGTTTTTTTTCCCACATACTACATACTATACTAATTTTCCACATACCATACGATCTACTTTTTTCCCACGTATTATAATATGGCTATGTTTCCCACATACCATACCATATGCCCCGAACATTCATTTTTTTAACAACATTAATAAAGACTTTTATCAGTTCTTGGATTCTTCGTTCACCGTGGAGGCTTGCTAGATAAGCAAGTTATTTTCACAAATTCAAGTTAACATGGAGTGAGGGTAAGTGGGTGAAGTATTCCTTTAATGATGCCGTTTATATGTCACTTTTTTCTGTAGAGGCTGTGAGTGTCATCGGATTCCTGAAGTATTATGGTCTGGAATATGACTTTAAGTTGAACATCGAGCCAAACCACACCACCCTGGCAGGACACTCTTATGAACATGATGTAGTCATGGCCTCTGCGTAAGTCTTTTAACTTAATATTCAAGGAAACACTTCCCCAGCATGTTGAAGACTGAAACAGTTTTGTGTTATCGCTGCCTGCTGCTGGACAGGTTTGGCATGCTGGGGTCAGTCGACTCCAACACGGGCTCTCCTGACCTGGGCTGGGACACAGACCAGTTCCCCATGGACATCAGGAATGCCACCTTGGTCATGAAGGTGAACTTATTTATTTAATTTGTAAAAGGAGTTTATGCTAATTATGTTTGTTAATGTGACACTGTCTGAGCACCTCTTGAATGGGATTCATAAAAGCTTTAGCTAAAATAGCTATTATACTTAATAGACTAAACATTTGTTTTAAGCAGTGTTGCGGCTATAGGTAGTCCTAATAAAAAGGAAGTGAGCGGCTTAATACGGGAGATAAACACTTGGACACGCTCAAACAAAAACAGCTTCACTCCTTCAGTTTCATTTGAAAAAATAAGGAAAAATACAATACATCCCATTTCCAATAACCTTGAGCGGATGACCAGTGCAAGTGATGATTAAAGATATTGCGGTGGAACATTTCTGCCAACAGAAAATGTTGCCTCCCGACTCACCCCCTTTCTTTCTATACAAAACCACACTGAGCAGGTGAGTGCAGCCAGGTTTAACAACCACTTAATCCGTCTCTAAATCCAGTGCACGCCCACAATCAATAATACTTAAAAAACAACACATAATAAATAAAAACACAGACACCTTAAATTTGGCATCTACAAGCAGAATTGATTGATTTATTGCCCATTAAATTCCGCTGCACCAAATGATTTGGTGCAGCGGAATAAGCTTTCAATTCAACATTATTATCACTTTCCCACTCCAGCGTCCTCAGACAAAGCTACATGAGCATTCTATTGATTCGTGTAACTGTCCACATGAAAGTGTTAAGAATTCACTCTGCACACTCTGTAGTATAGATCAGACAGTGATTTATCAAGAGTAATTCCTCAGTGTCTTATATTCTCTCCAGACCATCATTGAACAAGGTGGTCTGCAGCCTGGGGGCCTGAACTTTGATGCTAAGGTGCGCAGGGAGTCCACAGACCTGGAGGACCTGTTCATCGCTCACATCGGAGCCATGGACACCTTCGCAAGAGGACTCCGAAATGCTGTTCGTATTATCGAGGATGGGATCATCCCTGGCATGGTGAAGGTACAGGACTGTCTCAGAAAATTAGAATATTGTGATAAAGTTCTTTATTTTCTGTAATGCAATTAAAAAAACAAAAATGTCATACATTCTGGATTCATTACAAATCAACTGAAATATTGCAAGCCTTTTATTATTTTAATATTGCTGATTATGGCATACAGCTTAAGAAAACTCAAAAATCCTATCTCAAAAAATTAGAATAGTTCCTCAGACCAAGTAAAAAAAAAAGATTTATAACAGCAAAACACAATCAAACATTTGAAAATGTCCATTAATGCACTCAGTACTTGGTTAGGAATCCTTTTGCACGGATTACTGCATCAATGCGGCGTGGCATGGAGGCAATCAGCCTGTGGCATTGCTGAGGTGTTATGGATGCCCAGGATGCTTCAATAGCGGCCTTTAGCTCATTAGCATTGTTGGGTCTGGTGTCTTTCAGCTTCTTCTTCACAATACCCCACATATTCTCTATGGGGTTCAGGTCAGGGGAATTTGCAGGCCAATCGAGGACAGTAATGCCATGGTCAGTACACCAGTTACTGGTGGT
Organism: Notothenia coriiceps; assembly: GCF_000735185.1. Taxonomy (NCBI): domain Eukaryota; kingdom Metazoa; phylum Chordata; class Actinopteri; order Perciformes; family Nototheniidae; genus Notothenia; species Notothenia coriiceps. Next base: position 20,503,135 of record NW_011369945.1, read on the forward strand.
TTTGGCACTGTGGGCAGGTGCCAGATCATGCTGGAAAATGAATTCCTCATCTCCATAGAGCTTTTCAGCAGACGGAAGCATGTAGTGCTCTAAAATCTCTTGGTACACAGCTGCATTTACTCTGGGCTTGATGAAACACAGTGGACCAACACCAGCAGCTGACATGGCTCCCCAAACCATCGCTGACTGTGGAACTTCACACTGGATTTCAAGCAACTTGGATTTTGCTCCTCTCCAGCCTTTCTCCAGACTCTGGCGCCTTGACTTCCGAATGAAATACAAAACTTGACTTTCGTCTTGAAAAGAGGACTTTGGACCACTGTGCAACTGTCCAGTGCTTCTTTTCCTTAGCCCAAGTCAGACGCCTCTTCCGTTGTCTTGAGTTCAGAAGTGGCTTGACCATGGGAATACGGCTATTGTAGCCCATTTCCCGGACACGTCTGTGAACAGTGACTTTTGATACCTGGACTCCAGCTTCAGTCCACTGTCTTTGAAGCTCCCCCAAATTCTGGAAGCGACTCTTCTTCACAATGCTGTTAAGGCTGCGGTCATCTCTCTTGGTTGTGCAGCGTTTCCTGCCACATTTCCCCCTTCCAACAGACTTTTTGTGGATGTGCTTTGAAACTGCACTCTGTGAACAGCTTGCTCTTTGAGAAATTTCTTTTTGTGTCTTACCCTCCTGATGGAGGGTGTCAATGACGGTCCTCTGGACAGCAGTCAGATCAGCAGTCTTCCCCATACTTGTGATTTAGTTTACTGAACCAAGCTGAGTGTTTTTCAAGGCTCAGGAAACCCTTGCAGGTGTTTCGAGTTAATTAGACGATTCAAGTGATTCGTTGAACACCCTACTAGTATACTTTTTCATGATATTCTAATATTTAGAGATAGGATATTTGAGTTTTCTTAAGCTGTATGCCATAATCAGCAATATTAAAATAATAAAAGGCTTGCAATATTTCAGTTGATTTGTAATGAATCCAGAATGTATGACATTTTTGTTTTTTTAATTGCATTACAGAAAATAAAGAACTTTATCACAATATTCTAATTTTCTGAGACAGTCCTGTATGTGTACAATCAAGTAAAGATCACTGTTAAATAGACTTGCCTTTCAGGTATTAAAGGAAACACCTACACTATGGTCTTTGAGTGGTAACATCATGTGTGATTCCAACAGGATCGATACTCAAGCTTCAGCCATGGCATTTGGCAGAAAGTGGAGGAGGGTTCTGCCTCATTAGAGGAAATGGAGGTACGAATTTTGACACTTGTTTTCTAGTACTTTTGCACAACCATTGCAATTGTATTAAACTTTAATAAAACAGTGATGGTTAGTTATGACAAATATATAAAATGTCACTAGTTTACTTTATTGGTGTTCTATAATTTTGTAAATGCAACAAACTATAATTATGCTTCTTTAGGTATAATATGACTATATTTGAAACATTTATGTTTCGTGTCTCCAGAAAACATTTTATTGGGTTGAAGAGTATAACTATTTTGATAGCAAAGGTAGCTGACCCCTGCATTAAAGCATAAAAACATATTTATTTTCTTTATTTAAAGCTTCTCTTTATATATCTGCCTTTGTAATAGTGATTGTTACATTAAAATACTAACTGTGATATTGAGTGTGAATGATATTTAGAAGGATGAGAAAGAATTGATAATAATATATGTTAATTGTACTTGTCTAAAAGAGTGGCTCAAAGTCAGCCTGCTGTGTTTTATTTTAAAATGTCAACCTTCTTCAAACTATAACCAGCAGTATTTGTGAACACTGCTTTCAGCCAATCCCTGGATTGTTTGCTCCAGAGCTTTTCAGTGTGATTTTTGCCGCCGTAATAAACCAGTGTAAAAATTGACTTAAAAAGAGATGATCTCACATTTAGTATAATGTGATGTAATTTGTTTTCTCAGGACTTCATCAAGCAGAACGGTGAACCAAAAGTAACTTCGGGGAAGCAGGAAAAATATGAATCCATCTTCAATCACTACATATAATAAAAGCACCACTCTTCTATGTCTTCTGTGGCCTTAAACACAGTGATGTAAAGGTAAAGACCTTTTTAATTTGTAGATTTTTCACAAAAGAATAACAAAAATAGATTCTGAACACTGCAAGTAGAGAGGTCAAATAAAGGATCCTTGACAGGCTAACAGACTTCGATATAATATTTTAGGATCTGTGTATCAGTATGTAATTGTAGTGCTTTTGACATATTATCTGGTACTTTATTCACTGATAGGCTAGTTTCATTAAGCTGATGACTACTGATGTATATTATGAAATAAAACACATTTTCACAATGCAGTTGATGAGTGAACATGATTATCTTACACTACCCCGCTCACATATGTCAAACAACGTGAAATGACGCTCGCCTGGCAAAAAAGTATTTAGTCAGCCACCAATTGTGCAAGTTCTCCCACTTAAAAAGATGAGAGGCCTGTAATTTCATCCCTAGGTGATACCCAACTATGAGAGACAAAATGAGAAGAAAAAAAAACCAGAAAATCCCATTGTCTGATTTTAAAGAATTTGATTGCAGAAGATGGTGGAAAATAAGTTTTTTCAAAATACAAAAGTTTAATTCAATACTTTTGGTGGTATATACCCCTTTGTTGGGCAGAATGACAGAGGTCAAAGCGTCTTCAACAGAGGTGTTCAACATTGTGCTGTATTTGGTCATTCTCCATGCAGGATCTCCCTCGAGAGCAGGGAGGCAGGATGTTTTGGGGCTGTCGCTGGGGCAACAAAGCACTTTAACTCCTTCAGATTTGCGTAGGGGTAATCTGGGCGAGATGGCTAGTCCACTCCAAGACCTGTGAAATCTTCTTACAAAGCCACCGCTCGTGCCCGGGCGGATGTGTGTTTGGGATTCATTGTCATGCTGAAAGATCCAGCCATGTTTCATCTTCAAGACCTTGCTGATGAGGGAGGTTGTCACTCAAAATCGTCACGGAGACACTGCCCCCATTCATTATGTTCCTTTACACGGATCAGTCGTCCTGGTCCCTTTGCAGAAAACAGCCCCAAAGCATTGATGTTCCACCCCCCATGTTTCGACAGGTGGTAGGGGGTCTTTGGAGCTGCAACGTCAGCATTCTTTCTCCTCAAACAC
>NW_011369945.1:20506307-20515242 GCF_000735185.1 Notothenia coriiceps
GTGTTGAATTGGTTGAAGGATACCCGTCCATCGGGCTATTTAGTAGGCATTGAAGATATTGCGAAAGGATAAACTAAACGGGTGCTGTAGGAAATAAGCTAGACTGTGGCCTTTTATTTTAGACGGTTTTAAAGGTCCCTTATTATACTGTTTTTCATCATATATTTTAGGTCTCAGATATATAAGCAAACATGTCTCTGATTGGCTGAAACACCCAAACAGATCGTCGTAGCATTACCATGAATCCCCTCTGTTTTCAGCCCTGTTTCCAAAGTGCTGATTTCTGTCTGTTACTTTAGATAACATAACGAGCCACCTCCCCACGCACCCCTGAGCAGGATTTGGTTACAGACTCATAGCGCGTGTTACACCGGAGACGTTTTCGTTTGGTTCCGTTAGTACCTCTTATTTTGCGATACACCAAAAAGAGTAACTTAGTTGAGAAAACTTTTACCCCATTTTTAGTTGCCTGCTAGAGAGTTGGGACTATCCTGGGAGAAACGTACAATTTCTGATGGCTGGCAAATTGTAAACACGCCCCCGCCTAAAACCCTGCAGGCTTTTCGAGCACCGCCCTTGTATTACTGCTAGGCAGTAGCTATTAGCATTAGCCCCCGCGCAAATGGAGAGAGACTAACTTATGGCAACACAAAAGAAAACATGGGAGTGGTGGAGATGAGGAGGTGTCGGCGTTCTGGCGATTTACTCTGAAGGCTTCGGTCCCCAACTCCGGGGACTTCCGGCCGGGGACATTTATCGGATGGTAACCTTGGTTGCTGATTGGCTAATGGTTACACAAGCCAAAACATCGTTATGACATCATAAAGTGGCCAAAATCTGATCAACTCATTTTCAGACAGGTTTTTATATAAATGGATCAGGACAGAAAGAGAGAGAATCTTTGTTCCTGAAACTTTCAGAATCACATGTTGATGTAGAAGAGACATGAAGAAGTGGATTTTATATAATAGGTGACCTTTAAAATACCCTAGGAATTAGCTGTCTGTGAATGAGCCTTTGAAAGTTGTTTATCTGATCTGGTCTGTTTTCTGGAAATCCCCCGAAGATCATATGAGTCGTTTAATACATGTGTCGTGACAGAACTGTAGCTTCTTGTGTTCTGTATTAAACAAACGGCTGATGTTATAAAGCGAAAGGAAGTGCATTGAGGAGTTGGGATGTGAAGATGGAGGAGAGGGAGGGTGGTCGACGCCAGACACACAGAGGCCTTTTGTGTTTGTGTATCAGCTGGAAATCACTAACAACACTACATCCCTCCGCCCCTCTGTGGGTGTGTGTCAATGACTGACATTTGCTATTGAATAGCTAACTGTAGAGCAGAATAAGATAAGCAAATCGTGCCCAGAGGCTGATTGTTTCTTTGGCGTGTGTTTGTCTGAATAACCGTGTTGCTACGGTTGTCATTAAGTGTTGCATATCTTCGTCATTACCCCAGAGTGTGATGACCTTTTGATTATTGTGGTTACACCTATAAGTTTGTCCTTAAATACTTAACACAACTTCTTTCTAAATTGATTACATTTTTAGGATAAAGGGTCGTCCAAACCGAGAACAACTTCTATAGAAATAACCAAAATATCTTGTTTTAAAGATCGTTCTAACTCGAGGTGATGTCCGAATTCACTCCACAACTTCAACGAAAGTGGTTCAATCCAACCGTTTCTTATACTTATTATTCATATGCTTATACTAATCTATTTCTCCGTGCAACAAAAACATAGAATAAAGACATCCTTATACTTGAAGTCCTGTAGTTGGTGATGCGCGTCTAGTCGTTGAGCAATATAACTTTTGATGTACCGCATGCATTTTAGACACAAAAGAAGGTACTTAAGGTCGAAAATGTGAGACCGAAATAGCTTTTCTGTAACATAATATGTGTTGACTTTGGGAAATAGGAAAGTAAAGCATCTTTACACTTAAAGGGTGTCAAGAATCCATTGGTTTGTGCACCTAGGGTTAGGGTTAGGGTTAGAAAACAGTAGCATTGAACTGGCATATTAAACAGTGGGTGCTTGTATGTGTTTTCCTATGTGCTCACTGATTTATTCTCAGACTACTTCATATTTTTTCACCCGTTAAGCTTGTGACTTTTTAAAATACTTCAAGTAACATTTCAGGATCACGCATTTTCACATCTATCAAAGCTTTGTGAACTAACAATGTATAATTCAGTGTTGAGTACCGGGTCACTTCGGTACAATCCATTGACTGGTTCTCCGAATAATTTAACACCATTTTAGCTCTGATTTGGAAAACACAAAGGTCTTTCATGACAAACAAGAGACAGACGGTATGAACTTTCTCTTCTAATCATCTGCTCTTTTTGACGATTGTGATACTGTGTCTTCCTTCATTACGAGTCAAATATCAATTTACCCCTGAGCATGGTGCACTGCTTTCTTGAAAGCGTGCAGTGTGTGTCTACCCACAGAAGTCTAGTGATGTCAAAACAGCTGGTTCAAATCAGCAATGAAAAGCCAAATATTTGTTATGACATCATTGCTTCGACACGGAGCAGATTTAGAGATATGGCAACCACAATGTAATCTGTGTGAGACTAAGAGAGGGGCGTTGGAGGAAAGTGACCTTTTGATTAGAATTAATAACTTACTGAAGAAGGAATAATACAATTGTGAGTTTCAAATCTGAACACTTTCAATAATTCTTACCCATTGGCCCATGTTGAAGTCCTTGTAATATATGGTCAAATGTTCATGAACAGCTTTTAAAAACAATTTGAAGTCTGTTTTTTCCTAGGCCAACAACGAACTTGAACTCACTTTTATGTCTTAGCACATTCAGCTGGTTAAAGAGATATCTTTTTAGCAACTTCCACACAAAATAATGACAATTTCCGTGCTATGAAGGCAGAACAAGTCTACTAACTAAATCCTTAACCTGTAAAAAAGAATTTTTGGACGGACACTATAATTTACATTTTTTTACTATGTTCAATCTGAATTTTCTTTAAAATAAAAAACATCTATATTGATTCTGAAAGTTCTACATCCAACTCACAGGTTTATCATTGCTTTGAGAAAAAAGATTATTCATTTTCCCCTTTTAGAAGGGAAGATATGGTCATTTGTTCTGGAAATGTCATTTTCGAGCCTGAGACCTGAAAAACAGGCTTGGGGCTAAACCGGTTAAATCCAAAAGCAGGTGTTGTTGGGGTTATATCTGCTTTCCTAAGCTTCGTCTCACCCTGGCCTCCTTAAAACGAAAGGTGCATCCTGTTTTTTCCTTCATTTTTTAACCTTTGACCCCAAGGAAAGAAAAACATTCTTCTTCAAAACAGAATAACTGCTGTTCACTCTCGTTTACACACTAGCACACATACAGTTGTCTGCACTACATGTGTTGAATATCATAAATCAAACACATTTTTTGGAAAACAATCAAAGCGGACTGACGGCTATCTCTGCCAAAGACAGAAAAATTGAAAGTCAGATGTCTGAATGCAGCTTTCATTCTCCCTCACTGCTCTGAGAGTTGATGGTAAAGATACTCACATCGCAGCTGGGAGCTTTGGATTGAATTGTAATGTGAATTCCTGCCGTGGATGTGTTAACCCTCGACCCTTTATGGCATTATCCGTCACTTCTTATCCGCTGAGAGCTGATGTATTGGCGATTGTCTCAGCAGGTGCAAATGTTACAGTTCTGTCTCCTAAACTGAGGGCAGCCGGTGCAACGAGAGTTACTTCGAGGGGCTGAGAGCTTAAGACTCGAATGCCTGAGCTTAGTCTCACACATGCCATCCTAAATCCCACGTCACCGTTCCTCTGCACTTCTGTTTACTAGCCTTGCTTTTAGCTTGTCTCATGTTAATTGAATGCCTGTGTATATGTGTGTGTGTAATGACACTTTTTACGCTGCTATGGACAGTCTTGCACTAATCAGGGTTCGTACGGTCATTTCAAAACCTGGAAAAGTCATGGAAATTCCGGATGCAAATTCCAGGCCCTGTGAAAGTTATGGAAAACAATATTTTTGGAAACGCCATAAAAATGTAACTAAAGTTGCATCAAATATAATTTATATTTTATCTAATCCCCTTAAAAGTTATTGAAGTGACTATTATTTTGTATATATTGACTGTTGTGCTTTTATTCATGTGTTAATGTGTGCATATGTATAAATGTGTTTGTTTATTGCGTATATATACATATTTGTATACATACTTATATATATTGTGAGGGCCCCTAGGCCTTAGACTCAGGTCTCTGGTTAGCCACTCCCCAAATCAGGAGAGATTGCTGACACCTGATTTGGGTTGACTGCTCAGCTACAAGTCAGTCTCTCTCTCCTCTTGGGTTGCTTGGCTCTACTAGACCTTGGTTGGTTTGTTCTTTCTTTATATACTGATGCATGTTCACACACCCACACACTACACACATTACTGATTAACTGACTTCATAGTTAATTTAGTTTCTTTAAATAAATGCACTTCAATTGGATGAATCCTGTGTGGTCTCCTTCCTTTGTCCGTCCTTGAGCCAGGGCGTGAGAATATATATATATATATATATATATACTGGACGCTGCACTAGGTCAGAAACCAGAGGACACTGTGAAGTCCACCGTAGACGGACCACTTTTGGACAAAATGTCCTCTCCGTTAAAGGCAGCTCATTGTGGAATAGCCTCCCAACTGAGACACAGGATTGTCCCACTCTCAATAGCTTCAAAGGTCAACTCAAAGGATGGTTGAGAAACAAACAGACGTGCAATCACCGCTAAATGCACTTTAACACAGGGGCATCTCCTCTTGCACTTTAGGTATCTCTTGTATCTCCTCTGGCACTTTAGGTATCTCTTGTATCTCCTCTGGCACTTTAGGTATCTCTTGTATCTTCTCTTGCACTTTAGGTATCTCTTGTATCTTCTCTTGTACTTTATATGTCGTTGCTGCTACATTGTATTACCATGTGATAAATACTTGTGTATGCTGCTCTTGCTCTTTTTGCATATCATGTATTGTGTTTTCTGCTATGTTTGTAAAATGTAATCTTCTTAAATATTTTATGTGAGGGACTGCGGATGGAAAGTAGCTCAAAGCTCAATCTGGCACTGTTACGCTTGAGACATTTTAATGTTTTAAGTGTTCATTTACTGTGTATTGTCCCCGCTAAATAAACGATTAAAATAAATAAAAATATTTGTGTTTTTGTATTCGGGATTGTGGGAAACGGTATTCGCGATCTCTCTGTCTGAACACACAAACTGAAAGATTGACAATAAAGTTGACTTTGACTTGAAAGGCAGTACAATAACGATACATGTGCTTCAAGTGTTCATATAAAAATGCTAGTAGAAGATATAAACCCAAAGGAGACACATCGTCAAGAGACTTGAACCGAAGGAAACTCAGCTGGTTGTTATCCCGAGTCCGCCACATTAACTTCACATCGAGCATACTTTACATTCTTGCTGTTTTATTGCAGGACAATGCATTCAATTATTCTCGTCTTTGCATTGACTCCATTTTTATCCTCTCTCTCTTTATATTTAACGCCGTTGTTTCCTCCCTTTTGGCGTTTGACCCGCACGTCTTTCAGGACTCTTCAAAATCGCTCTTCCTACATCACCATCCTCATCATCTCATGCCAACACCACCATTAGCCTCCTCATCTTCCTCCATCGCTGCTCACACACACATATTTGTCACGTCGTTACTGCCATTGCTCACTCGCTGAACACATTAAGTACAGTGTGTGTGTGTGTGTGTGTGTGTGTGTGTGTGTGTGTGTGTGTGTGTGTGTGTGTGTGTGTGTGTGTGTGTGTGTGTGTGTGTGTGTGTGTGTGTGTGTGTGTGTGTGTGTGTGTGTGCTGAGCAGAGGGATCTACATGCAGAGCCAACATACATTTGATAATATTTTCCAGGAGGTAAGCCGCAGCCAAAACTGCACTAATGCTCCTCTTCTGTCTTGATTAGCTTAGCATTTGTTTTCTCTTCGCCTCATTCTTTATCCTCAGCCCCTCTCACACTTGTCATGCATCCAAACTGCGTAGTTTATGAGTGAACCTAATCCATACATCCATGAGGAGGCGTGTGGCGCAGTGGGTTGTGCGTTGGCATTCGGATCAGGGTTCAAACCCCACTGCAGTCAGCATGTCGTTGTGTCCCTGAGACTCCTCACCCCACATTGCTCCCGTGGGGATTGTCCACAGTATTGAGTATGTAAGTCGCTTTGGAGAAAAGCATCTAACATGTAATGTAATACATCTGTTTTGAACTAGACTAGTCTTTTTGTGCCAGAGCTTAAAAGCACAAATACGGTGCATCGGTGAATTTTTACATTTATTGCTGAAGATCTCTCGCATTTATGTGTGAAGTTAAACTTTATTATCTTGGACGAGCGATCCATCAATTTATGAACCAGAACTCAAATATTTTGTTTCTTTTTCTTCTTAACTTGAAAGGATTCTACGTTTTCACGATCCTGGCAGCACACAGGATGAAGCCTTTCTGTCCAAAAGTCGACATATTTCGAGCTGATTTGCAATGAGGGGACGAGCTTAGCTTCTCAGCTGGGCGTAACAACTCGTATACTGAAGCAACAGGACTTTACAAGTGGCTTGGGTCAGACTTGATTTATATTTTCTCTCACAACATCTGCTTTTGTCCTGGCATGGGATTTCAAAAATACATTCTTGGTTTTTCAGACATCAATGATTGATTATCTCTAAAGGCCCTGACACACCAAGCAGTCACCAGAGAACTCGCCGCCGCTGCCGACGCCGACTGTTGCGTCGGCAGTGTTCTCCTGCGTCTTGGCCATGAGTGGCACTGGAACACACCGCAAAGACTTCAGCTGAGTACGTACGAACTGCGAATGCGTGAGTGGCAATACCTCTCCTTACCAGCAGGCGGCGGTAGTGTGTATTCGTCATTCAAAACAGGCAACAACCGGAAGACAGAGAAGAACAGACTACGTGATATAAACAAACAACAAATAGCGTGTGCGATCCATTTTCACTCTCGTCCATCGAAAACATGTTTCGTGCGGTACTGGAGCTATCAGCCATTGGAGGGTTGCTTGTGGAAGACATTCTCAAGCAACCGTTTCGCTTCTCATGCACTGATTCGCTAGCTGAACAGCCAATCAGAGTGATTTCTTTGTCCGTGTCTGATGTACTATACTTTCTTTGTTTGTTTATCGCTCACACGCAGTAAAAGTGAGGGGCAGCTAGCTGTTGTACAAAGCACGCCATTTGACCTCGATAGTTCGGGTAACCTCCCAACCGACACCTTCTGTAAGAGTTCGTTGGCGCAAAGCGAAGAGACGTTGCTAAGCCGATCGACTTGTCGGTTAGTCTCCACTAAAGAAACAGGGCTGACGCACACCGGCTGGTGCGTTTAAGTTGTACAACTTAGCCGGGCACGCAGCCGGTACTTTCCGGGGTTTGTATTCCGCACAGTGCGGGCTGCCACGCCCTGTGTGATTTAAGCTCAAAACCCGCTGGTTCCCGTGCGAAGCAGTAGGGCTGATTGCTTTGTGCCTGGGCTAAAAGCCGAACCACACAGGTCCGGATATCTCGTTTGGTTTATTTGCGAGTTTGTACTCCCGGTGTTTGACCGCTCTACAACCGATTTGTATCCTATTTGCAGAAACCAATAACTTACCTATATTGGTTGGGTCTATAGTTGTTCCAATCCACTCAAATTCCGACGACCAATTCAATCGTACAACATAGAAAACTGTCTCGGTTCGACAAAGGGGGACTAGGGGGTCGAAAAATATTACTTTCGTACATATTCTATAAGAAGAAAAGAATGATATGGAGAACCGTTCTTTCCGCTTATTTGCAGTGGACTTTTTGGAGATTAGGCAAAAAAAAATAATGGAAAGCGGGTAGGTACTCTAAATTTGGGGACACTGGTTTTACCAGATACCATGGTAGCATTCGGGGGGTCTTTTCTGAACGTTCTTTGTTGAACTAGATCAGGGACGAATCCGCTCACTTCGTCGGTCGTCGTCGTCCGGGAAAGAAACTTGTTTCAATGTCAAAAAGGTCGGCAACCAGCCTATGGTTGGTTTCTTCAAGAGTACTTGGGTCGGTTCTTGTTCGATCAATTACAGGGTCAGTCTTCGCGCTACCCCGTCAAACATTGCTAACTAACGACCTGACCATTTAGAAGGACCCTCTTGGACGTAGCGGAAGACTGACCCTGATTTACGATCGAAAAGGAACCGGACCAAAGTAGGCTCTGGAAGAACAACCATTAGACTGGTTGCCTTTTTACATTGAAACAAGGTTTTCTTTCCCGGGACCGGACGACGACGCGAAGTGGGCCGGATCGTCCCTATCTAGTCACAAGAAACTTCAGAGAAAGACCCCGAATGCTCACCTTACGGTATCTTGGTAAACCGTCGTCAAAATTTAGTAGTACTACCCCTTCCCATTATTTTTTCTTTGTCTATATCCAAAAAGTCCACTGCAAAAGCGAAGAACGGTTCATCATATCATTGCCTTTCTTCTAGAGATTAGGGTACAAGCTATATTTTCGACCCTTAGTCCCCCTTCTTGTCGAACCGAGCACAGTTTTCTAGTGTTCGTACATTAAGTTGGGTCGTCCGCGGAATTTGACGTGGTTGGAAAACTATAGACCCAACGCAATAAGGTAAGTTATTGGTTTTCTGAATGAGGATACAAATCGGGTTGTAGAGCGGTCAAACACGGAGTACAAACTCGAACATAAACCGAACGAGATTTCCGGGACTCAGTGTGGTCCGCGCTTCTACGCAGGCAAAAAGGCAATCAGCCTACTGCTTCGCACGGGACAGCGCGGTTTTGAGTTAAATTCACACAGCGGCGTTGGGCAGCCCGGCACTGTGCGGAATAAACGGAAAGTACCCGGCTGCGTGCCGGGCTGAAGTTGTACAACTTAAACTGTGCACGCAGCG
>NW_011369945.1:20515287-20526661 GCF_000735185.1 Notothenia coriiceps
AGATGTTCAGGTGTATATAGTATGTAGTGTCTCTACTTTAAAGAGTCCTCTCCTGCTGATGTTCAGGTGTATATCAGTATGTAGTGTCTCTACTTTAAAGAGTCCTCTCCTGCTGATGTTCAGGTGTATATCAGTATGTAGTGTCTCTACTTTAAAGAGTCCTCTCCTGCTGATGTTCAGGTGTATATCAGTATGTAGTGTCTCTACATGTCTCCATGCTTTAATGTTCAAAAAGCTCTTTATTGTTCTCATACTGTCTGTGCTGCAGCACCTCTTTTCACCCTCTGTCTGAAACCAGAGCCCAGTCTGCTCTGATTGGTTAGCTGGCTGGCTCTGTTGTGATTGTCAACCGCTTAGAGATGTCCCGCCTCTTAGTCTATCACGTACAATGTGTTGGATCGATAGGTAAGTAACCTATAACACAGTAACACAGAAGGGAAAACTCCAAAGAGCAGAGTAGGGCCCCTTTAAGGAATGCTCCAAACATTCCTCTAGCTGTGGAAGACACTTTAATTCAGAACCCGTCTATCCCAGCTAAACTGTTTTTCCTCGAGATTGTAAATTCAGTTGTCTCCTCTCCTCTAGTTTCTTTTTTTTTAGGGGGGTGGGAGTCAGGAGTCGGAACGTCACCAGTCTTCGCCTGTCAAGCCTGTCACAGCTGGATTCCGCTTGTGAGTTGATTAAAATAGGAGAGTCCATAGCTAATTAAAAAGCTCTTCCCTCTTAATGCGAGAGTGTTAAATAAAGGAGCGGGAGAGGGGATATAAACAGCCTCCTGACAGATCGTTCATTTGCAGAAACTCCAGGCTCCCTGTTGGTTTCAGACAAGTGTGTGAGGGGAGTGTGTGAGGAGAGTGTGTGAGGAGAGTGTTGTTTTGGAGATGCCGGGTCAGAGGTCAGCTTTCTGGAGACACACAGCAACATCTTTAATGCAGTGTCCGTCCTGCTGCATCTCTAGTGCGTTAAAGTTTTATTTTGTGATTTCATTTCAAGGCTTTTTACATTATAATGTTCTTTTTTATGTTATTGGTTCCCCTACCCACAGAGAAGTCGGAGGTAAAACATTAAAGCAGCCTTTCCTGTCTGCATTTCCTCTGCAGCCTCAAAGGGCAGGTAAAGTCTTCAGCCTGAATTCTGTGTTTACTTTACAAGAGACCCCCGCTGCTGCTGCTGCTGCTGCTGTTAGAGCCGCCCCTGGAGCTGGGGATGATGGGGAGGGGGTTCTAGTTCAGAGTTACAGTATTCTTGGACACTTGGTTTTACTGTAATTCCTCCCGTCAGTGTTATCGTGAAGAGACAAACAAATTGGAAAAATAACCGTAATGTTATTTTTGGATGTGTAATGAAATAGATAATTTGTTTATATATAATTTAGAATCAGTAATATTTTTGAATGTCTATTTGACACTACTTAAAGGTGGGGTAGGTAATTTTGGAGAAACCAGCTCGAGTGCGCTAGAATTTTAAAATATTCTCCTCCAACACACACGAACGCGCACATGACCAATGAGGGCACGAGATGAGTTTGTGCACAGATGGAAGGCTGACAGGCAGGTAGGCCATCCAGTTACTTTAGCCGGCTCAGATGATTGGTCGTGCTTTTTACATTCCCACGGCTTCCACAGATGATATTTTTTTATGTATTTTTTGTCAAAGCACTTCAGATATTCATTGCTATCAGGATGTTAAGAGCATTCCATGGAATATAACAAAAAGTGTATCTCGAGCCGGTTTCTCAAACTTACCAACCCCACCTTTAAGTTTGTATAGTATAATAATTCTCATGTTACATTTCATTATTATTATCATTTGTTTGTGTTATTGTTTTACACATTTGAAATAAATCTAATCAAAATCAAATTCTCCAAATGAGTGACATTTAGAAAAATGCATGCTCAAATATAAGTGTTGTAATATCCAAGCACCTCTTGGCCTTCTTAAAGAGACTAACTATGATCCATTTGGTTGTGAATGCTGTCATCAGTGCCACAAATCAGTCGAAAGGCCGAAGAGTAACTGGTGAAAAATGAGCATTGAGATCATTTTCAAATGCAGAGGACATCTTTTTCCATTGCTCGATTATGAAAGTCGTTGACGTGAAGTTCTACTCGGGCCAAGAGTGATTCATGGGAATAAAGACTGAACGTTTTTCAGCTCATTGCATCCTGCAGAAGACATGCCACGTTGCACATGCTTGCCCTGTAGTGACATGTGTCAAAAATAGGTAAAGACGAGTGTTACTCAGCTGTGATGGGAAACAATATTTAGATGTCGTAAATCTTTACGGCTACGAAGCTGGACAAGAGAGGAAATATTGTCCTGAATGTAAGCCTTCAGCCTGCAGTTGCATAAATAAAGACGGCCTTTAAGAAACAGCGGTTCCTTAAGAGCTTTTGTGTGGCCATAGAATTTTACGATCCTAATTCTTTTGCATATATTGCCAACATAAATATGGCACTTCGCCGTGGGATGCTCCGCAGAGGGCCGTTAAGGCCGTAGAGTCTGCAGCAACAGGTTCGCATACACCACTTTTACTGCGGCCACTATGAATTTTTCCCATCAATGCCTTCTCCGCGTCTTTGGGTGTGAGCGGAGGCCGCCTGCTGCGAATCGTTCATGAAGATTTGGGTTTGTGAAACTGATGGGAAACCATTTGGAGAGAATACGTACTCCATGTGTATCTTGATATCTGTGTAATTGACACTATCAAAACAGATGTGCCTTGACAAATGGGAGTATATTGGGAGAAAATGAACTTAAATTATCCTATTTTTTTAAACAATAACACCGTAACCAATCACAGTCCTACTACTACTGCTATCTATTTAATTTGTTACTTTATTATTTGCCCCTTTTGTTTGTTTGTTCACCATGTAAAGAGGCCTCGGGTCCCTTGAAAGGCGCTATACAAATGTAATCTATTATTATTATTATTATTATTATTATGTGCACTACAGGCTCAAAAAGAGTAGTTATGGTTTGCTATAAATTAGGGATGTAATAATTGTGCTTAATGCTACTATTTACATAAAAAACTGTGTGCAGAAATGTGCACAAGAGACACATCTGGCATATAAACAAGAAATGTGCAACAAAAACCCATTTTGCAAAAAGAGATTAACAATAACTACTCTATCCTAAAATGTAAGACATTTTGCGGAAACAGAACATGAGAATCTCAAAGGCTATGATGCACAACAGGAAAAAAGCAGTCGACTATATCATCATAACCCTTTGGCAACAACACTGTGGTGGGTGATTCAGAAACATGTGCTGCCATTTTATCATGCCGAGGGCCAAGTTTTGGAGCCTTAAACACCCCGCCAAGGCTTGATCAATCTGGCTTGAAAAATCTCATTTGCAGAGAGTTAGGCATCTGCAACAATATTTATCTTCTTCCCTGTCCAAGGGTAATGGGTTAGGCAGGATGGATGAGGGCACAGTCCTCTTGCCTTCAGGTGCAGCCATCTCACAGAGGACCCGTAGACAGGCTGCTTATGACGAGGCAAAAGAAACACATCAACTCCCTCAGTAAACATATCACCACGCTTGAACAATTGGCTATTAGCATAATTAGCCAGCCTGATCTTCGACTTTTTGTGTGTGTGTGTGTGTGTGTGTGTGTGTGTGTGTGTGTGTGTGTGTGTGTGTGTGTGTGTGTGTGTGTGTGTGTGTGTGTGTGTGTGTGTGTGTGTGTGTGTGTGTGTGTGTGTGTGTGTGTGTGTGTGTGTGTGTGTGTGTGTGTCNACACATCTATTGTTGTTTGTTTGGTTTGGCTCATCTTAACTCTCCTGTCATTTCAGATCCCGCCTTCCTCCAGGCCCTTGTAATCAGCTCACTTCCCTCACCTGGTCTTCCCAGCCCTTCCCCTCACCTGTTACTCATTCCCTCAGCACTCCACAGTATTTATACCACCTCACTATCACTTGTCCTTTGCCAGATTGTCTTGTCGTTTCCGCCAAGCTCTCCAGTGAGTGTTACTCTCTAGCCTAGATTTTTGTCCTGCCCGGTTTTTGATCCCTGCCTGCCTGTATACGGATCTCGAGTTCCTGCCTGCTCCCTGTCTGGTTTTTGTTGCCTGTCTGACGGATTCCCTGGTTTTGACCCTGCCTGTCCCTGACCTGAATAAACTGAACATTGCTAAACACTGGTTGTATCTGAGTCGTGCTATTGGGTTCTGATCTGTACCTGTGATCGTGACACACTACAGCTTGACGTTTGTCAAATCTGAATATTTGGACAGGACCACAGGACTCCTAATCCCTTGGAGCGGTGACAACAATCAACCCATCACGCTGCTGTCTGTCAGACTGTTCCACTTACACCTGCTGTTAAGAAGGCTTTCCAAACGCTCGCCAAACATGGACATTAGGCGTGTCTGTGGCTTTAGGTGACCGACCATCTTCTAGGCTAATGTGCGAGGTCACTTTAATCACACAATAAATCATTCTATTAGTCAGTTGACAACTCTATTGGGGTTTTCCCCCGCAGGCAGAGATTAAGTCATCTGTCACGCTCAATTATAGGAGATTAAGCTTCAGGTAGGATAGAAACGCTGTAGAGGTCAGTGGAGTTTTCTTACAGAATGCAAACACACTTTATCTGAGATTTTATGAAACATAAATGTTAAGATATTGGAATACAACGATAGTATTCAGTTGATGGTGGTATTGTGAGATTAAACATTCACTGTAAAGCAAAGACTGGCTTTATGGGATACTTACTGGCATCATCCATGACATCCAGGTCATTAGCCAACTCAGCACTGGTCAGGTGGTACTGCTCAGGATCACTGAGCGCTGTGAGCAGGATGAGCAACACCACGGCATTGATGAGCTTATAGGGACAGAAGACATAGTGGTGAATAAAAAGTCAACAAATGGAGGGAAATACAGAAAGAATGCAAAATGGAGGAGCTGAAAGTGCTCATGAAATGTACAAATATAAACATTTTCATGAGCTGCAGGGAAACAAAACAAAATCCTTAGTGGAGATAGTGTAGCCATGTTAAATGACATAAAGTCAAGCTCTAAGTCCAGGCACATACATGGTTTTGGTCTGGCCGACGCAGTTCATTATGCAGATGACTCATACATCCCCATTGATCAGATTAATGTGATGGAAAATTCTCAGCCGTCGATAGGGGTCACACAAAATCTACTACCTGAAGAGGCCAACTTCTAATTTATTCATAGGGGGCGGAGAGAGGATTTTTCCACAAGTGGTGTTTGGTTTAGCTAACAGTCTCCTGGTCATTCAGTTAAACAGAGGAAGATAGCCACAAGTGAGAATTGAATATAAAAAAGATTGCACATATATTTTCATGTTTTGAAATATCCACAGTATGAGTTTTTCTAATTATAAATATTCGTCGTCTCAATTAGGTAAATTGTGTATACATCATTGATGTGAGAGGAACATAAACCAATGAATAACCCACTGAATAATGCCCATTTAGAGATAAAGAACCATCAAATAAAGGCCTCTATAAGTCAAATAGCTTAGCTAACAGTAAAATAAAATGGTATGCTTTAAAGTTTGCAGTGGGCAAAAAAGCAGTACAATTTATTAATTTTCCTAAAATACACTAATAATATAGGTTTGAATCTTTCTTAAATTCCCTCATAATAATCATAAAATGCAGCACACGGTATGAAGGCTGTCTGATGTGCTCCTGCTCCTACTTTCCCTGCTCTGTCTCTGCAGGGCTCCAGGAGAAGTGACAGCTGAGGGACTCACCATGTACCAGACCCCCAGGATGATGGTTCCAGTGCGGACATGGCAGCAGAGGCAGCAGCTGGTGGAGAACCAGCGGTCCCAAGGGGAAAGCATCATGTTGTCTGCGCGTGTGCTAACAACAGCGCGAGCGCCAACGAACGATGTCGGTGTTTAAAATGGAAGGAGCTCGCGCGTTGTGCCTCCGGTCGGTCCTCTGTTGATGAACGGGATCCGGCTGCTTCTGACCTCACCGTGAGCGGCTTAACAAACGTTAGTCAAGCTAACGTCAAGGCAAATATGACTTCCGATTTCACAATAAAACTATTTTCTATGTAGCCTACGAAGTAGGATACGAAGAAGACAATAAACACGTTGTAGATCAATGTTTTATGCAAATATCCTTTCTTTCTCTCCTTAATTATCAAAATGCAGTTGATAAATTCAGAAGATGTACCATTATTAGTTTTTGTATTACTTTACTTTTTTTTTATTCAACCAGCGATCATGTAACCACAGCCAAAAAGAGTCACTTCAAACGTAGAGACTGTCCTGTGCTTCATGAAATATTTACACATTTCATCATTTTAACACGACTTTTTGCCGAACACATCATTAGTCATGCCAGGGCTTCTGTTTTTTTTTTTTTTATACCATAAATCAAATTAAAATACTGTTTTAATGTATACTCTTTGTTGTTATATACAGTCTGTATATGCCTCCTCTCTTCCAAACATCTATATCAAACATTCCCCTATGTCAGCTTCTCGAGCTATCCTAGCCTACGTGTTGCAGTTATTTTAAACGCCAATTTACTGATTTTAACTGTGTTTTAATAGTTTTTGTTTGCTACCAAGACCGTTGGTCTTTTATGCTAAAAAATATTGTCATCAGCAATGCCCTTATTCCCCCATGGGAATAAATAGTAGGTTATTTTATTCTGCCATACAGCCTAGGAATGTATCAAAAGAAAACGTTGATTTAATGAAGAAAGAATGTTATACCTCCCCTGTGTTCCTCACAAGAACAAACAGTTTGCCTCGTTTGTGCTTGATTAAAGAATAAGCAACGCAAAATTATGAACATAAAGCAATGTTTAATTTCTTCAAGCCATGTCGTTGCCTTATTTGTTCTTTAGACAGTTAATACTCTGCATACAATGCACACAAGTAAATATTTGACCCAACGCTCTTATTTTGAAGGCTGAACTGCTTCCTGTGTGACTCTGGGCTCTTGATGCAGTTATCAGTCCTGCTGATGATAAACACTGGGACAAACTAATAGGATCAAATGCCATGATGTAACCCGTCATTTCCAGAAAGTTATAGAAAGGAAGCTTAACTTTAATACTTTACATTTAGAAATGACAAGTGGAATCGTGGCGTGGTTTAGGCCTACTCCCTTTAAATAATAACAAATATATATTCTAAATACATTCACCTTTTTCTTCTGACATTGTTCAGTACGGACCAAATTCTGTCTTTAAAGTATTTTAGTATTTCATCTTACTTCTTCCTTCTCTCTGTCTATACCTGTGTACTCTCATGTTCCGATTAACCCAGCTTCCCCAAATTTCTTTCTTTTTGGTGTCTATATACGCCGGGAACCGGAGTCATGGATGATCCTGCGGTCCTGTGTCATGGATCGCGAGTCCTGGATCTTGAGTCGTGGCTGTGGTACTGGATCATAAGTCCTGGATGGATATCCTCCTGGATTCATCTTCCTATTATACACACATGCATTTCCAAACATTTTGACTACCTATGTTGCAAATGTATTATCTTTTCAATTTACACACGGCATCTATTGCACGTCTGTCCGTCCTGGGAGAGGGATCCCTCCTCTGTTGCTCTCCCTGAGGTTTCTCACATTTTTCCCTTTAAACTGTGGGTTTTCTCTGGAAGTTTTTCCTTGTACGATGTGAGGGTCTAAGGACAGAGGGTGTCGTATTGTCATACTGATATTCTGTACAAACTGTGAAGTCCACTGAGACAAATGTAACATTTGTGATATTGGGCTATATAAATAAACATTGATTGATTGATTGATTGATTGAGAAGTCCACGACTTCTTAATGGCAGAATTCCAGTGACTTTTTCAGACCGTCTATGATATGGAGACGCGATTTAATTTTCAAACAGGACTTGGCACCTGCCCACACTGCCAACAGTAGCCTACCATGACCATGGATTTGTTGTGCTTGATTATAGCAAACTCGTCTGAGCTGAACTCTATTGAGAATATATGGAATATTGTCAAGAAGAAGACGAGAGACCGACCAGACCCAACAACGTAGACGAGCTGAAGGCCACTACTGAAGCAACCTGTGCAGTCATCACAGCTCAGCAGAGCCACAGCCACATGGATGCAGTCATTCAAGCAGGCCCAACACAGTAATTGGATCTGAAACATGAACATACATTTTAGAAGGCCGATATTTCTGTATTAAATTTTTTTTGTATTGGTCTTATGTAATATTCTAATTTTCTGAGGTTCTGAATTTTTTGATTTCATAATCATCAAGCTTAAAACTTTTAATTGCTAGAAATAATTAACTTTGTGTGTAATTAATCTATATAATAGATTAGTTTCACCATTTGAATTGAATTACTGAAATTAATTACATTTTCCACCCTATTCTAATTTATTGAGATGCACCTGTATATTTGTACTGCAACAGGTCTCTCCCTTCACTGTCACCTTGCATCTGACCAGAGGGGACAGTAAGCCCGCCAAAGGATCTGCGGGACCTGCATTCTGATTGGCCAAGTCACTTCTGTGTCGGAAACGGTTTCGATTGGCTTAGGAACTTCTGTTTTATTTATCCTTTGAGAACTGGGTTACGCAAACAAAAAAACACATTACAAATGTAAATTTGAAAAGGGCACTTTTCTAATAGGAGGGCAAAAGGGCAGGTGCCCTCTGATGTCTAACTGTGCAAGAGCCTGCAGCCTGATATCACACGTGTGTCTTAGGGGCTTTAAAGTGTGTACAGCATATGAGATCCTCTGTCTTAAGACCTTTGCAGAATACAAGGTATTACTATTAAAACATAGGGAATACAAATGACAAAATGATAATGGGATTGTATATTTAAAAAAAAGGAAAGATGGATCCAGGAGGGTGTAAACAAATCATCCATGGCAACTGCCTTGTTAGGCACTGATTGCTAGTTTAATTTTCTGATAATAGTAAATAGTTGTTCCTTTGGATGACTGTTATGTTGATGGTCCCTCCAGTAGTAGACTCAACCTATAAAAACTATATAAAAAGGAAGCCCAAATATAGAAGAACTGGACTTAATTTAGTCTTTTTACATATGGCTTTAGCTTTTCTTTTATTACAAACATGTTTTACAAAAGGTTTTGAAGACTTTCGAATCAACCACAGGTGGAAAATCATGAAGAGGCTGATGACACTGCAACGGTACATCTATGCTCAGAGGCTCAGGCCACAAAGCTGTCACAGATAGTAAAAACAGCAGGGACACACCGCAGGACAACATCAGGGACACACCAGAGACACCGCGGAGATTGAAATGTTGTAGTCACAGATAAGAATGCAAAAATACAGAACGGGCATGATTCCCTAGTGCTCACATCTCATTTATGTCAGTAACACCGTCGATGTGAAGTTAACATTTGATCTCTCAGCTCTTTTCGACCAACAGCACTCACTGTGCAATCATGACGCACAACTTCAAATAAAATAAGACTGCATAAAGCAAAGGCCAGTTCAACATCATGGACCATTGTTGAGTGACCTGAAGCATGGCAACCGTCTTCATTCCCTACACAGTAAACTCCAGTTGTTAGCCGCCACCACAACATCACATTTCTAAACATGATCAGTATTTTTCTATGTCTAATTACTACGATACAGCTCTCTCAATCAGTTATTTGATTTGTGGAATTAGAGGACAGAATCAAGCATATCAAATGCATACTTAAAAATCATTAATACCATGTTAGGTTTAAAGATCCATCGGCCGACACTCGACGTGTATAAAAGTGGTTTCATTTCCAGACTGGTTGTAGGGTGAAGCCCATCATGGAGACCTTGGTTCTGCTAGTGTTCTCGTCACAAAAGGTGTTGCATAAACAGGATATGAAGTCTTTTGCATACAGAGGTCTGCAGAGTGGATTCAGTCTCATGTCTCTCTCCTCGCCTTCTTCTTCTTAGCCGGTTTGGGCGCTTGGCTCTCCTCAGGTTTGTCTGAGGAAACGAGAAGGGAGGAGCTGATTAGTCAGAATTCTAAAGCATGTAATTTACAAATGGTGAACAGGTCGTTTTAGCTCAGTTCTTGTAATTGTCATTAAGGGTTAATCTAATGTAATGGCTGTCAGATGAGGTTCAGGAAGGAATGACAAAAACAACAAGGCCAAGAAGTTAAGGACTGTTTAAAGGGGTCCTACTGTTCTTTTTGGAGTTTTCCCTACTCTAAGGGTGGGGGGGTGTAAATGTGCTCACTTTGTTGTGTAGGAGCAGAAAGGCCCTTCTGCTTGGCAGTGGTCTCTCCTTCAGTTGGCTTCTGTGGCACTTGTGTGACAGGGGGTTTCTGGGATATGTTTTCCTTCACTGGTTGCTCCACTCTCACCTAGAGGAAAAAGGAGTTAGTTGAAAGAATTAATCCGATCAAATCCATAAACAAATTGCAGTTATGTGACAAATGTACATATACATTATTTATTGCAATATGGCAGAATGATTCGTTTTATGTACACTTCCAACAGTATTCACACCCTCTGGGATTTTTTATATGAAATATGTGTTACGGCTGTTTTGTATTCCCCGTTTTTTTTCCCCTTTGGTTCCTCTACCCAGGTGTGCTGCATTGCTGTAACGAGGTTCAGAAGAGGTGCACCTGGAGAAGGAAGTCCTTAAAAGCTCCAGTGCCGCAGCAGAAGAGGGGGAGGCCTCTGGTGTGGGGACTGCTGTGCTTCATGTTACATGTTGATTATAATAAATCCTATGGATTTGATGATTTTAAAATGTGTCTTTTGTGTTCTATTTGGGTTAGTGGTGGAATTGTGTTAGCCCCATAGGGCCATTTTAAGGTTGGGGGGTAACAATATGACACAACGGGAAGCGCTCTGCAGTAAAATGCCTACACTTCCATTGTCACATTACATTGACCAATCTTGAGCTTTCACCGTACTCCGAAATTTTCCATAAGGTTAAACTGAAGTCCTAAGGACGTTAATGGGACATTCACTGTTGTCTTGTTAACAGACTAATGTTCTTAGCTAATTTGGATTCAGTAACAATTAGGTACAAGTAGTTAGTCTTTGTTTTAATTCATACTGACTGATATTTGTGTGATGTACACATACATTTTCCCACATGGATTGGACATAGACATAGTAAGTATAAAAACTGATTATACAGAAAATAAGAAGAACTGTAGTTCTTTGTATAATTTCAGATAAAGAGAATAGGCGAGACTAACCAAGACGGTACTGGTAAAAGATTTCTAGGAACCACTTAAGGAGACGTCACACATTGGAACGTAACACAGGACCACGTCCCCCTCCTCGGTCTCTTCCTCCGAGACGGACGTTCGAGCTACTTCTTCGTCCTCTCAGAGAGTCGGCAGGTCGGACAGTTTCGTCGACGACAGCTCCAGTCACCTCGATTGTAGACTGAGGTCTCGTCGAGT
>NW_011369945.1:20526706-20546224 GCF_000735185.1 Notothenia coriiceps
TCAACTTTTAAAAGATGTTTGAATGGTGATGTACACAGTGATAGATGTTAAGGACTAACGTTTATAATAAATACATTTGTATTGATTTTAAGATATTTTCATACAATCATACGTATTGGGATCATTTGTATTAATGTTACAACTTTGGTCATGAAGAATATGTTTCTCTGTTGTCCACGTTCATAAAGCATAAAACAACAGCATCAGATCACGGTGCAGAGTCTCTAGATGAGTCCCTCGTTCTTATTAAACATCCATGTTGTAGTCCGTTGTATAGTATAGTTTAGAACACTGTAGTTTCTATAGTTTCCCCACAGCAGCAGACGCACACAATGACGTCCGCTGGCGCATCATAAACACGTCAGATAGTGAAAGTGCATTCGGATTCTCTAAAGTTCCGCAGTCTCTTCTCCTAAGTCCTTTTGAATTCTCCTATCCACTATCCCTTAACCCCGTGACGTTTCACTCAGAGGTCAAGGAATAGGAGATAGGGTTAGAATTTAGGAGCTGATTTTTGGAACGCAACCCCTGTTTCTTTTTCCCTTTGGTTCCTCAGGTGTGATGCATAATGTAACGAGGTTCAGACGAGGTGCACCTGGAGAAGGAAGTCCTTAAAAGCTCCAGTGCCGCAGCAGAAGAGGGGGAGGCCTCTGGTGTGGGGACTGCTGTGTTTCTGCCTCTAATCCTAGGATGTGTAGTTGAACATGTTACATGTTGATTATGATAAATCCTATGGATTTGCTGATTTTAAAGGTGTCTTTTGTGTTCTATTTGGGTCAGTGGTGGAATTTTGTTAGGGCCATTTTAAGGCTGGGGCTTTAACTAAGTTAATCTAGTGTATTTAAACCAATTTCAACCTACAAGTATACTACAGGAAGTTAAATATAATTTAAAGAAAATACAAAGATAAGTCGATTATAAAGAAAATTAAAAAGGTTAATTACCTGTCATGAAATGTGTAGTATTTCACCTGTAAAAAGACTCACAGGTCACAGAGGAAAAATGTTGAGCACTATAATGTATAATCAACTGTGTGTAACTGATTTTCTATGTGAAATTGAGGTGATTTTCCCCTTACACCAAGCTTGGTGAAAAACTCAAAAGCAGCTCGGAGTCGCTTCTTGGCTGACTCCATCGGAGTTCCTTTATTCCAGGGCCGGTGGAGGGTCGGGGCCCCAAAGGGATCCGCTCCAAGAAAAAGACATGCAAAGAAAAGGATTATTTCTGTTGGCCTCAATTATAAATGTATTTTTGTATTTGATTCTAAAAAGATGTCACTACTAATAGCATGTTTTCATGTGTTTCAAAGAGGCTATTAGTAATGCCTGAACTCGTGAGTGTTGGGCCAGGTGTTAGATTACCTGTGCCACAGAAGGAGTGCCAGTAGCAGACGGAGAATCTCAGCCAGTCCTCCATCTTCCTCCCCATCAGCACCTGCACAGACAAACATTGACCAATAACCTGCAGCCTCACATACTGTAACACTGTGTTCAAATATTACCTACACACAACCTTCATATTGTCATGTATGTATCTTAGTAAGGAATAATACAGCAATAAGGGATATTTATCCCGGATTGCGTTACAAAAACACATGAAAATATCTTGACTTTCAAAAGCTCTGCTGTGTGTGTGTGTGTGTGTGTGTGTGTGTGTGTGTGTGTGTGTGTGTGTGTGTGTGTGTGTGCGCGTGCGCGTGCGCAGGCCCAGCACTGGGTGAGTAGGGGATCTTGGGAATGCCTGTGAGCACCGTAAATGTTGGGCAATACTCAATAAAAGCAGCGCATGCATCTAGTCATGTGAAAGTGAACAGTAGTGCGGACACGTATGGATTCACTGAGAGCATGCAGGCTAACTAACAGACACAGGTACAGACTCCCTGCTGCACACAGACATGTGTTTGGGTGAATCATGT
The DNA here is from genome assembly GCF_000735185.1 of Notothenia coriiceps. Classification (NCBI taxonomy): domain Eukaryota; kingdom Metazoa; phylum Chordata; class Actinopteri; order Perciformes; family Nototheniidae; genus Notothenia; species Notothenia coriiceps. Next base: position 20,528,622 of record NW_011369945.1, read on the forward strand.
GGACTGCTCTTTGAATAACAAGGCCCTTCTGTGTGCGAGCAGCTGCCTGCAGTGCAACATTCCGGACACTTTATGTCCACAATACACACGCTAACGTACACACACTGCAAACTTTGTAAACAGCACTTGAAATAATATGATTTACCCGCAAAGAATTCCTCCTGCGCTTCCATTTCTGATCTCCACAACTTCTCCTGCAACTTTGTCCACGTCCTTCCTCTTCGCAAACCGAGTGCAGTTCTCTGTTTACGCACCGGGGGGCGCTGAGTCCCTTTCTAACCCGCCTCTGAGAGTGGTTTACGGCGATATGAACGTTAAACAATACTTTCACAACATGTGTATAATATATAAATGCACACGCATATATTTTGTGTTTTATTACATATTGTATATTGGAATTTTTTTACAAAACACATAGCCTACACTACCAGTCAAAGGTTTGGACACAGCTTCTCATTCGAAGTTTTTTAATTTATTTTAATTGTTTCTAAATTGTAGATTTATATTGAAGAAATCAAAATGATAAAAGAATATATGGAATTATCTAGTAAAAAAAATAAGTGTTAAAAATAATCAAGATTATGATTTATGTTTTGCTGGCTACTACTGCAGAATGCTGTGGTAGCCATGCTGGTTAAGTGTGCCTTGAATTTTTAATACATCCCCAACAGAGTCACAAGCAAAGCCCCCCCACACGGCCACAACCTCACACTTCCTCCTCCATGCTTCACGGTGGGAACCACACATGCAGAAACCTTCCGCTCACTTTCTCTGTGTCTCACAAATACACAGAGGTTGGAACCAAAAATCTTAAATTTGGACTCATCAGACCAAAGTACAGATTTCCTGTGTCTAATGTCCAATCCTTGTGTTTCTTGGCCCAAAACAATCTCTTCTTCTTGTTGTCCATCCTCAGTAGTGGATCTTTGCAGCAGTTGGACCATGAAGGCCTGATTCACGCAGTCTCCTCTGAACAGTGGACTGAGGTGCTTTAACTTGCGGTTTCTGAGGCTGGTAACTCGTGTGTATTTATCCTCTGCAGCAGAGCTAACTCTTGGTCTTCCTTTCCCGGGGGGGTCCTCATGAGAGCCAGTCTCACCATAGCATTCGATGGTTTTTGCGACTGCACTTGAGGATAAATTCAAAGTTCATGACATTTTCCGGATCGACTGGCCTTCATTTCTTAAAGTGATGATGGACGGTCGTTTCTCTTCACTGAGTTGAGTGGTTCTTGCCATAATATGGATTACAACAGTAGTCAAATAGGTCTTTCCACTGTGCACTAACCCTACAGTACCTCTGCACAACACAACTGATGGTCTCAAACACATTAAGAAGTCATTCCACATATTGACTCTTGACAAGGCACACGTGTTCATTGAAAACCATTCCAGGTGACGACCTCATGAAGCTGACTGAGAGAAGCCAAGAGTTTGGAAAGCTGTCATCAAGGCAAAAGGGGGCCACTTTGAAGAGTCTAAAATAAAAATCATATTCTGGATTTTTTAACACTTTTTTGTTAACTAGTTTTGATGTCTTCAGTATTAATCTACAAAGTAGAACATATTTAAATAAATAAAAAACTTCGAATTTGAAGGTATGTCCAAACTTTTGACTGGTAGTGTAGGTAATATTCATACTGGTTCAAAAGTATTTCCCATCTTTGATGAGCAAGCTTTATTTAAAAAAAGAAATGAAATAGCAGTCCCAAATAAACGCCAGTTGAGTTCCGCGATTGAAGCAAAACTAACTGAACAAAACTGTTTTTTCCCATCGGCCACAGTATGTGTATGTATGCATTTGTTTGTTTGTGTGTGTGTGTGTGTGTGGCAGTTATAAGTAACATACAAGAGGAAAAGTCGAAGACCTCTGCTGGAGTCAAATTCAATTTTTGCAGCGGTTGTGATGGGTTAAAGGGTTTAGCTTTGCCCCCGGACCCAACAATGAGGTATCTATTACAGCGACTACCAAATAAATGTTCTTTTAATTAACCACATTTATCTTATTTTCTCCGTGTTTTGACAGAAACTCTTGCATAAACACACATGGACAAAGGGAGAAGGAGCCACAAAAATTCACGGCCATTTTAATGTTTGACAGCGCCACTCAGAACAATAACAACTGTGACCCCGGTGCCGTGTGTTTAGGTTGGTTATAGTTTTTAGGATTATCTTTAATCTGGCTTTTGTAGCACCTGCAGGAAAGGGAAATAAATGTAATATGCACATTATTACCTTAGTTTAGTTTATTTTTTCTCTCCTTAATGTTACATAAGACTCCCACAGTCTGAAATGGATTTCATTGCTAATGTCTTGTTTTTATTCGATCCAGTTGTAATCGTTCTAACTGCCTCCATCTAAATCAATATGCTGTGCAGCTGGAAGCAAATTGTTTTGTTGACAATGCTAGCTTGTAAGTTTGTCAGCGTGATCGTTCCTGCAGAGTTGCATGTGTGCGTGTGTGTGTGTGTGTTGTCAGTGTGGTAATCTGGCTAGTGTTTACAGCAGGCTGCTCTGCGGTCAGACAGCTGATCTTGGCCAGGAGAGAGCGGGCCTTCGGGGACTGGGCCGCGTTTGGTGTGGTGTGGGCAAACTCAGAGCGGCACGACATTAAAATTCTTGCTGGAACATAACGTTTTGTCCTGGGAGGGAGGTGGAAGTGAGTGAGTTAGGGGAGGGGAGGTGGGGCAGATGTGATGAAACCCGTCGCCCTCAGCTTTTGTCGCCCCGCAGCAATTGTCGCACCACTAGCCTGTTCTCCATTATGCCACATTTCCATGCAGTTTCCTGTCAGATATAAAAGGGTTGGTGTGAATTTTACTGAACCTAAAACCACGTGTAGACATATTCCCCACCTGGCCCGAGCTAGAACAGTTGGCAGGAATGTGGAAATGTACGCCGAGGCGGGGGGAGATGATGTGTTACACCAAAGTGTTTCACAACAAACACTCTCCCCGCCATCAGACTGTTAGCTGCAGGGCTGTTTGGGCTTCTTTACAATGTACAGGTGCTGAGGAGAGGAAAAAAGCGGCAGGCGGGAGGTGAGCTGAGGAGGAGGGCCTGTTGTCCCATAACCAGGTCTGCCTGCTCGCCCTGATGGCGTAATGGGAACTGCCAGCTGTGGGCTTAATTACAACATACAGTGGTGAGGGAGATTGGTCCTGTTTTTCTTCTGGGACACACAGCTTAACCGATGTGTAGAGTCCAATGTTTTTTAAGCCATGTGAAGGGCATCGATGAAGTTCCGCATCAGTGGGAGGAGCCAAACAAAACCTGCCTTAGCTTATTCATCACATGAAGCAATAACATACAGCCAGCCATATGTCACAAAAGTAAAGTCCCACCTTTTTGTGTAGTCGTCGGTACATTTGGGCTGATTTACATGACATAGGGAACAATTAAAGGAACATAGTCATGACTTTTAGGTATTTTATTGTTTTTAATGATTACCAATACTTGAATTGTATACATGTCTAAACATTTTGTTTTGGAATAGGATAAATAAGCAATGAGCCTATTTCATAAAACCCTATGGATTAGTGCAGGCCCACAGAAAGATCTTATTTTGTTGAGAGCAAGGCATTAAGCTACTCTTTAGCCTTGAGCTAATCTAAATTGGTATTTGCCCCTTGATTGACCCTTTTCTACAGAAAATGTTGTGTAATCATATTCCAAAGAGGGCAATTCCAAATGTTTTCGGTGTCCCACCAGCACAATCATGAACCCTCTCAGTTCAACCCTGTCACCTACAAAAATACTATCATATCTATTTCATAATGAATAACCGTGCATTTTGAAACCTTTGGTTAACATTTTACATGGAAACATGCCCAAAAGAAAACAATACCAATGAGGCAACACATAAATTGGTGAGACTTAATAATAGATTATGGTTTTCTTAAAATAAATAGTATGTTTGTTAAGTTTTTTCCCGTACGTGAATTAAAATAATCTAGTGTCAACTGGTTTGGTTTCACATAGGTGACACACAGCGGTCTACTGGATGAATGTCTTGGGTTTGTTGGGTTTGTTTCACCAATCAACCCAGACCTCCTTCCCTCCAGAACATTGGAAACATATTTGTCATACGACAAAAACAAATGTAATCTGCAATTAAACGTGGTTCCCTCACATATTTTTCAGGAGACAAGGCTGTTCATTTTTTGTTTTGCATTCGGTGTTTTAAACCACCAGTAAACAACATCATAAATCAAATATTAAAGAATAAATAAATCAATATCCATTGTTAGTCTCTTTGAAGGTATTCCTATAATGTCTGGAGGTCATTTATCTACATAAATGTATCTACATGTCATATATATATATAGATGATACACATGTTTTTACCATCTACAAAGTCAATACCTCCGTTGATTTCCAGGTTGTGTATTACCTTGTGACTGCGTAAGCCAGCAGAGAGCGTAGCCCTTGGTGGTAGTGTAGTGCTAGTGTAATGCATTGTGCTTGGCTGCCTCTTCTGAAACATTTCACTAATGGCATTAATGTTCTGAGCACTCTGGTCCTTAGCTGTGCCAACCCAGAGAGGAGGGGAGGCAGAGGGACGGAGAGGGGTGAAGTTGAGCAGCAGTTGAATCTAAGCAGATGGCACTTGTTTTACTTTCTGACTGGCCATCTGGAGTTTACTTAAACTGATGACTTCATCATCAAACACTGGCCCACCAGCCAACTATGGCACTCACCACACACATATACACACACTTACAGAATACAACAGCAGCCACAGAAGAGTGTGTTATGGTGGAGTCCTTGAGAAGAGTATGCATGTGTACAGTGTGGGTCTGGTTCTCTTGGCACGCAATTGCCTTGCAAATACACACAAATGTGTTCATAAGTACCAGGCCCCTAAAAATGTCATCCCTCTGTCTCTTCAGTCCTCATTCAGAGTGGCATAATACTGGCCTCAAGGATGCCATCATTAATCTAAATGTCCGTTGGCATTCTCTAACTCCTCTGTCAACTACATAAAAACTTTAATCACCGCAGTCACCGAGGACTGATCCCTGTCCCAGCTCCGCGGTCTCCAGGAGAAAAGTCAAGAGCAGTCGGTTGACTTCATTTACTTGGAAAGGTCTGTTTGTGACACCTGCACTAAGAGACGTAAGCACCGTAAAAGTACGAAAGCGGCGCAAAACCACCCATAAAGCCGCAGATTTTCCCTAACAAGTTCATAAAACCTGAGTGATGTTAAGAATAACCACCTCAAGTGGGTGATGTTATTTTTCCAAAACACGACGACGAGATGTGTTTGAGGATCCACACCAGTGTTAGTACAGTACAGTTGATCCCTTAATACCAAAGGGCCACGTTAATGCAGCCTTCATCATCCATTTTTAAGTGCAGACTTCAATGTTTTGGTCTTGCAAATTGTGCTTCTGACACGCAGGCAGGTTTTTTTTTTAATGTCCATTGAATCCTACCTTTGACTCCCTTAAGCTTTCACAAGGGTCACAACATCATAGCATGCAACTCAAGGATCTGTTTGATTGCCTTATGGTCATTACTGATGGTTTACTCACTCTGTAAACATCTACACATATAATTTGCTCCGTTCCAGCCAATGTGGAAGGAAACCAAATAAATCCCTGAGAGACCAAGTTGGATGAAACCACTGTCTACCAAGGGTCGCTGCCAAATGGCTTCCCATAATAAGGCAGAGAACAAAGAGGAAAACAAAGGACATGTAGATTCCTCTCGTCTTCTTTCTGGTGTTTTATAGAATAGCTGCAAGGCTAATGCTCAAACCCGAGCATAGAGGAATCTGTTTGTTGTGGTCATGGGCTCAGGTTAAATACATGATTATTCCACATTCTTCCGTCTGTTTTTCCCATTGTACTTATTTTTTAATTTTTGTGCATTTTGCAGTTTTGTTGTTGTACAGGAAACATATTTCAGAGAGGTGCAATCAAGGACACCTCAATTGAGGTGCAATGCATTCATAAGAGAAGGACTGTTTTGGTGCAGTTTTGCAGATTTACACTATGTACAGTAACAGCTTTGTATGAAATGCTAATTTGAAAGACAGATGTTTATATTATTCATTGCCAAGTCATTGCCATAGTGTTTTAGCATGGCACATTCTGGGGATAATAAGACAAGCTATATTGTTGTTTTATTTGGTCACAGATATCATTGCAGATGTTTTATGTTATAAATAATTAGATCCATCGCCCACTATGTAAGTAAGTGATTTCGGACATCTTCTGAGGGGTATGTACGAAGAAGCAGGGCTAAATGATTGAAAAGAATGTCTTAATAATCACAAATGTAATCTCAAGAACATCCACCTAAACTGTCTCAGAGCTTTTCATTTGTTTTGACCAGAGTACAATTACTCTATTCGAAACTGCCCTAAACGAACTGCACAAGAGGTCGAACTGCACCAGAGTTGAATTGAAACAGACTACATTTAGGATTGTGAAAGTCATCTAAGGTTGTTGCAATTTGGATAATAGGGAGATTTTTATTGTAAGTTATTTCCATTACACTCCTTCAATGCAAATCCTAAAATCATATGACACATAATCTGATATTTAGTTTGGACACAGATGCTCCAGAAATGTAAAACCCTTAATAAAGTATATAACAAAATAATCTAAAAAACTACACTTACACTACTTATGCTAGTTAGTGGTCCTTTGAGGTGATGTTATTCAGCTACATATACTGTACTAAAAGGCCAAGAATGAACGCCAATGCTCAACTTTAATGAGGCAGCTATAATATAAATATATATAACAGTACAAAGTCAAATTTGTCAGGGATTATTATATTTAAAAACCTCTGGCTGGATTCAGAAGTACAAGGAGTTAATCCTTAGCAGGAGTTTGTAGGCCAGCTGTCCAAGGACTGTGCATGTTTCCCCTTTCAGGCCCGTGGTGATGATGCTGAACTCCACTGCAGTTTGCCAAACCCATGTTCACACTTTTCCTGCCACATTAGGAGCTGAAAGCAGAGCGCGGGGTCGACAGGGACAGGACAGGCGTGGGCTCCCGGTGTTGGATGCCCTCACCGCGGTGATGCTGGTCCTTTGGCTCTTCCACAAGTGCTGGAGAGAAAATGTACAGTACAGGAAAAGTAGAGCTGATTATTGCCTGGCTGGCAGTCCCAGCTGCAGCTGCAGCCCATAAGAAGAGGTGAGTGTACTGGACTCTGAACCGGACAAGCTGTTGATTTCAGCCCAGACTGTGGGTATTATTAGCATGATTACCAGAATTTGTAGAATTAAATATATATATTTGTGGTACGGTATGTAAGGATATAAATGTTTTACTGGAACTGTAGTTCAACGTGGATTAGAAATGACATTTTTGGTAAACAGATACTGTACACTGTATATTTGGTTTGGTACTCTTGTCAAACAACGCACTGCCTATAGATTTCTTCTCTTTCAATAAATACCACTTAACCCCCCTTCAATGCATTTTTCTCCAGAAACTTATATGATCTCCCCCAGCGTGTCTCTGGAGGAAAGGGTTGAGGTCGCCTCAGCAAAGAAAGTGAAAAAGCTTTCAAAAGCATTTCTCTTGGCCCACTCGCCCCTGAACAAAGCCTGCTGTCAACTGGTCAAGGTTTCACTTCCTAATTACCTTCTCCTGGGGCACAATGGCCAGGCCGTTGCCTAACCCGGGCCACTCTAGACCCCTAGAATTCTTTCCCAGACGACTGGCCTCTCCACCGTGGACCCACGGTCTCTAAGGACGTGCTGGACACATGGTTAAATATGGCCGCCTGGTCGTACATCTCATCTGAGAGGTTTATTTACTTGGAGAAGTCCACAATGCTTGCAAAACACTGACAATAATGAATGGCTGTGGTCGTAACAATTCGGCTGTAGGTCAATGCCAATATTTTGTAACAAAATAGCACTGTGTCTGGCAATACAGTAAATCTGACCCCAATATGATTCCTTTTCATAATTCAAAGAAATCGGATTTGCATTAGATCACATTCTTGGTGTTATTTTCAAGCTCTTTTCCAGCGCTAAGCTCATTCCTCTATTCATGCACAACAAGACTTTTTAAGTCTGTCTTACCCGGGGGTTAGAGGTTGTTGAGAGTTCACTCCGGCTCCCAGCTATGTAAGTGTTGCTGCCTCTTTTACCTTCTTTCCTTTCTACTCTCATACCTTGAACCAAAAAGGAAGAGAAGGAGCCAGACAAAATAGAATCAGAAATTAGAGTGATGTGAAATGAAGCCAAGGTTCAGACGGGTTCCTTATTGAGTGGAGCGCTGACTGAGTTTCATTGACGCTCCTCTGCCACCCAGGTCACTTCCAAGAACACCCAGACGGGAATTCCACGCAGGCTTATCTCACCGGCTCATCGACCGCCACCACCACCACCACGGAGGAGGAGTGGAGGGGGCTCGGGCTGAGGGAAGGGTCAAAAGGGTAAGAGGGGGGTCTCCTCTGCGGCCTGGATTAGGGGAAACCTGTTGTTGGGGTAAGTAGTTAAATCGTGTTTACTAACAATTGCTCTGGGAGATAGCTGTCAACGGAGCGTATGTGAAACCCCTGCTCAGAGGAAGCTGGAGGGTCTGAGCCGGCCGAGACGCTGGGGACCAACAGGTTGCAGGAGAGATAACGGATTAGACGGCCATACTGTCAGTGCTGTGTTCTTTCCTCCCTCCTTCTGGGAAAGGCTAGGGGAGCGCTATGGGGGTAGGAGCAGTGTGAGCTAATGCTTCATTAGGTCTTTACAACTATAAGCCAATGTTTTTCCAGTTGAGGAGCCACTTACTCACTGCTAAGATCCACTAAGCCCTTCATGACTTCAGCAGTGAACAAGATGAAGTCTGAACCATTAAACTTATTTGGAGATAATGACTCCCGCAGTGATTCAGGTGGTTCAAAGTTATTACAGTTGTGACACCAATAAATAGGAATTATAATAAATGATGCTAATTTTTTCAGATTCCCAGCCTTTCCAAAAGTTGAAGATTCATTAGTCACTAAAAATCATATGCTCTCATTTGGGGTTGTGTTTATGTCGACCCAAGAAATTAAGGCCAATATTCACTATTTCGGTTTATATGCACTTCTGAGGAAAGACACCATTTAGCTGCAAAAAGCTTCAGTATGTTCACTGGTTATTCGTAAACTGTAGGACATGTAGCATGGAGTAGGATTTGTCAGAATTATTTAAAACTTTTCCTCTATTCAACCCTTCCACCTGCACATTCACATTTACTAATAATCTTTTACATGTATTTCCCAATGTAAGCTTTGTCTCACCGTTTTATTTATTTGTCTTTTCTTCAGGTTCAATTACTTTTTAAACTTTATTTTGGAATAACTCTAAAAATAAATAAAAAATCCAACCCAATAAAATGATAGCCTTCCGTACTACCTTATCAGAAAACCAGAAGATTTTAAACTAATATCCAGCTAGTGTTCCAAATGTTTAAATAGGCAATTTAAAAGGAACTTTAAATGGAAATCAATGTGTAATTTCAACTGCTTTGAAATCTTGCATCAGGAGAACTGTAAATTGCAGTCGATCAGGTGGAATAAATTGTAAAGTAAATGTCAACTGGAACAAAAGAGATACAGGCAGTCTCTTAGAAGCATAAGTATATGTAAATGCTTATTAATATGATTTAAAGAGTGAGTTTTCTTGGGAGAATATCTGATTTTGCAGTAAAATCACTGGCATTTACCATTTGTAGGTCACACAGACTTTCCTTCCTGTTCCCGTTTTTCCTTGTTTCTCTAATACCTTTTTAGAGTTATACATATTGTCACTCGTCAGTCCCCCATTATGAACCACCAATGTTTAGCCTCTTTCAGTTTCAGTTTCAGTGAGCCTCATTTCTCAAAATGTCCCTGTGTTTGGAGTGTTGAAAGACTTTAACCCAACCACAACCAAAACATAAACTCTTAAAACCCAAAGTTTGCGAAAAAGACCACTTTGATTGTATTTTGAGATTGTTAGCTAAAAAATGAGATCATGAACCCTCATTAAAAGGTATAGTTTGAATATTTTAGGAAATTATTTGTAAACTGTGTTAGATGAAGGAAAGATATCCTGATTATATCCGGGCAATGAATATTATTCTAGCAGCTTGTTAGCTTAGCATATCAGACTGAAATAAGGGTCATATCTAGGTGGTAACCCTCAATTTGCAAAACACTCTAAATATGTTTTAGGTTAAGCATTAACCTCAAATGCTAAGGGTTAGGTGGCTGTGCGGGAGTTTTTGCAAGTTTTTCGCAAATGTAGCATTACCATATACAACTTAATGGGTGTGGCTCATAGACTGTATATATAAATGGACGTAGTGTCCGCGACGTCACCCATAGGATTCTGCAGAGTTGCCGAGAAGCCCTTAGTAGGCGGAGTCGGCCACTAACGGTTTGACAGCGACGTCAGAGTCCAATCCCGCCTGCTCCAAATAAGGGCAAAGAGGTGGGACCTGCTGCCTCCGAACTGGAAGTAAACAGAGCTAGCTCAGGCTAAGAAGCTAAGCTAACATAAAATACATGCATACCAAGTTACTGCTAACAGTGTAGTTCCCCTATATAAACATTACATTCATAATCAAATGAGACAATCTGCAAGAGAATTAGCTATATTTTGTTATTCTTAATGCTTGTCATTCACACGTTAAGAAAATAAGTACCAATACATAGCAGAACAATTGTGGCGATTTTCAGTTTAATAAGCCTTGTTCAACATAATTTATTTAGCTAATACTACAGCAGGCGAACCAAGTCTGCGTTTCGCTGCATTCCTTGATCTCCAGTTATAACGACGGACTCCATCGCCCGGACCTAACGGAGCCGCAGTGGGCTAGCTCCGGGACGCCGGCTGTGGCTCCGTTAGCTCCGGCGGCCACCACTGGGATAATAGAGAACGCGTCGTAAAACCAGGAAGTAAGTTAGCATGTTTAGCACTTCCGGTTCCTTCCTCAAAAAGCAATGCATTTTTTCCATAGGGTTTTGGAAAATAGCTCGAAATAAGGTCTGTGGTTGACACAAATTTAAGAGATAAGTCACGTTTTGTTCTACGACATTAAATACATCAGCAGTGACCCCACTGGGGATTTTTGAAGAGTTTACGTGTCTGAAAAACGATGGTTGTTACCGAGTGGCTGAATAGGACTACAGAAATTGTCGAGGCCGTTGTACGTCATTGCGCAGAACACGTAAACACTCCCGCTAAGTTTGTTTTCCCCTGTGTTCTGCTTGAAAGCAAGTACCTGCCTATCTTTAGTATCTGTATATCTATATCTGACCATTAGAATCTGTATTTTGAAATTGTCGTTTTTAACACCGTAGTTTTACAAATTATAGAATTAATTACCAGTGTTTTCCAATTTTACTCGGCAGTTCGTTTCGTTGGCTAACGTTAGCTAAAGCTAGCGCTACTAGTTAGCTACGCAATGGTTTGTTGCTTTGCTCCGGGTTGCAGCCACAGGTCTTCGCATGAAACGTGCTTGTTCTATCGTTTCCCGGCCAATGTTTTCCAAAGGAGAGTCTGGATTCGTGCCATGAGGTAAGCTGACGTTACATTTTTGTCCATGTCACGGTGAAATGTAAATAATGGGTAGTGACTGTATCGCCGTTTTAGAGATGGCGCTGCTGAAAAGACCGCAACATAAGTAAAGATAATGAATACATCCTATTAAAACCTGTGTGGCTTATATGATAAGTCTAATTAGTACAAGCAGCATAACGTTTCACCATGTAACTAAAGATTGTAGTCAGGGAAATCAGTTTGACATTTTGAACTAATAACAAATCACCTCTGGCTGGCAGCCAGCCAGAGGTGATTTGTTATTAGTTCAAAATGTCAAACTGATTTCCCTGACTACAATCTTTAGTTACATGGTGAAACGTTATGCTGCTTGTACTAANCTAATTATTTATTTTTTTGGACGCCCTCGGCTTGAGTTCAGGGCGTTCCGAGCTGAATAAGGGCGTCAAATGACGGCAAGACGCCCCCCTGATTCCATGGAATCTAACAAAAAGTGTTTCTGAAATAAATTACATACCCCACCTTTAAGTGTAATTTGGCTTGGCTTCCTATTTTGTATGGTTATGCTTTTATTTTGAAGGAGAGGTAGCGCTGTTGACAGGAAGTTGTTGTTGCTATGGAAACAACGTGACAGAGATTAACGGAGAAAAATTAATATCTACATATAGACACGGAGAAAGTAAACAATAACGTTTATGGTTAAGTGTTAGCACCCCCCGAAGAGGCACAAGCTCTTACGTTGATATTGGAGTTTTCAATCATTTCAATTTAAAAAACGAATATCCGAATAACGAAATTGAAACCAGAATAGCACTCCAACGAACGAATATTCGGGTACAGCCCTACATTGTACGTCTATTAAAGTTGACCTGAAGCTTTTATGCTTAAATGTGCACTCACTGGAACAATTGCATCTGTATCTAAATCGGCTCATTATGAAATGTTCTACATGTGAATTAATTAAAGACATGAGTCACCCTTTCAGGACTAGGTAACAAGTTCAAACGTACGTCATGTGACCTAGTTAGCTTTTCCCGTAAGCACTTGGTTTAAACTAATTTACACACGCTTTCAAAATCCCCTCATGCGTCAACTAGAACTGTTTAGCGGGGACAAAGAAAGACGTAAAGAAAGAAAAAGGACAAAGGAAAGCAGAAAAACCTCCAGAGAGAGAAAAAAGACAAGGGAACAGGTTTCATTAGAAAAGTGGGGTCAAGCGGAAAGACATTAATACAAATAAAGAACGGGGGTGAAGGAGTGCAGATCTGTAATCTCTCTCTCCTCATCAGTGCTTGTTATAAAGTCATTAGCAGGGCTTTCAGACCGTGACGCTTACAACCTCCCTGAAGACTACACACACACACCCACACACACACACACACACACACACACACACACAAGCATGTTACTGAGCCCCATTTTCAGTTCCCAAAGATGTTTTACTCGACCCGTGCTGCCCCAAAATTCAGACTTCAGATTGAAGCCAAACAGGAGGCGTAGCAAAAGGGGGAAAGAAACAATTTAAGCGTAGTTAACTCTTATTAGATGTCTCGATAAGGATACACTATGTTTGAGTGTATGTCCAGTAGAAAGCCTTCAGGAAGACCATGCATGCACTCATAAGGATGTGTGTTCTCTACTCTGGGCCCAAACTGTTTTTTTTCCACTTCGAATTACCACCATGTGTTTTCCTTTCTTTCATTCTCTTCATAAAAGCCACTTCAGCACCACTGTGCCATTTCCCTCCCCGAGGACAGTTACACTTAAGGAGTGAAGCGTGTTTTGGGAAATGTGCACCGTGAACAGAAATAAATGGCAAAACATGGAGAGAAAAAGTAAACAGATGTGACAAAAGAAACAAGTTGTAAGAAAGCAAACAGTAAAAACATACAAGAGGGAAGAAAACTAGAATGCATTTAAAGAAAGCACTTTTCTACATGCTTTCATTGGCTTTCTAGATGGTTCCTTTGCGTACAACCCTGAGCGATAAGTCTATGGAAACAGATGTGTTGTATCGTAATGCTCAGAGAATTCAAACAACACTTTAATATCTGTATTCGAGGTGTTGTTCCAAGTTGACGATGCTATCATTGGAATGTTTCAACTGTTTAACACATGAAAGCAGCACAAATGCCCGATAATGCAATGTACGAAAACACATGGCAGAGTTTCCGTCGATAGTTTGATACCAGGCACTTAAAATCGTTCTTTTTTTGGATGTGTTTGTAGGTGCGTAGCCAGGGTGTGACAGAGGAGCTGAAGTGCCTGAGCTTGCTGAACCTGAATCTGGATAAAGACCAGGACATCCCCGAGCAGCTGGCACAGCTTTTTGGAGAGCCATGCATCAAACTGGCCGAGGGCATCAAAGCATACATCTCCAAGGTAAGAAACTAAAGTAAATACGACTGACTTTCAGAACAAGTGCGAGTACAGAGGGAGGTTAATATTAAACCTCTGTATTCGACTTGGATAAAGAAATCACTATTGGCTTCAGCAGTAAATAACTTCTACGGTATTTTTATATTGGTATTTCTACTGGTATCAGTCCAGTCTCCGGTAAAGTAGGTCAAACAGTTGTGCAAAGCTTTAACTAGTCTGTGCTAAATCAATGACGGCAAGACAAGTTTTATTTAGGTGTTTTTCGAATAAAAAGCAGCGTAAATCAGTCAATAGCAAACTACGGTATGTTATAACAGAAATACAAGCAAACCAAAAGTGGTGACATTTCAAATATTCAACGCTGTACACTGTAGCTATTCTTCGACCTTAAATGAAATGCATTACCGCCATGCATTAAATGCTTAAATCATGACAATGCTAGCAGATGAAATCCAGACTCTAATCTTGAATCACTTAATGATATATTTTGGATATGAACTGAGCCCTGTGTGGGGGTCTCTGCTGACCTCGGGGTTAGAGAACAGATGGTGTTACAGTGAGCAGAGAAACACATGTGCGGACTGATTGGGGAAATTTGTCATCGTAAAAAGGGGAATTCTTCAGCTGTGAGGATGTAATACTCGTCACATAAGTGCAGTACAGTTATTCAGGGCATGTGTGTTGCATTAAACAAATTGAGATGGACGAGGCAACAGAGTCCTAAGTTCCATTTTAGTTCTATGAAAAACTGCAGATTGTGTTACAAAATGGTTCCAATATTAACTCTAAAGTCGAATCTATCCCCTCAATCATCACATTTCCAGCCATCAACTTACACTATAACACTTAATAAGACAGTGTTTCTCATACAAAAACCGTGATGGATTGAGAGAAGGAGAAACGTTATAAGTGTAAGAAATGTGAGAACTACAATCGTTATCTCCGTCTGCACCGACACTGTTCACGCTGTACCTCCATTAGCTGATCAACATGTTTTCCGCAGACAAACATTTGTAGCTAACAGTCAACACACAAGCATTTAAGCTATTTTGTTTATTTTTAGCACCTGTTTGAGGTTGTTGCTGGAGGAAGTGATACTGCAGGGATTAATTAAAGAGTGTAAGGCTTCGGAGATAAGCTTGATCTTCAACCTCACTGTTTGCGAGGGCCTGTGCTAGAATAAACACGCCTGTCTCTGTCAACATGGCTCCACAAAGCCATCAACAACTGATAACACCTCAGTGAATACAAACTTCTGAGAGATCTTTGCTTAATGTTTACACTGATGTGCTCCAACTTGTGTTTCATGAGGCCAGTCTGGGTTATACAAATGCTTCTAGCTGTGTGTGTGTGTGTGTGTGTGTGTGTGTGTGTGTGTGTGGTGACATTTTAAAGTACCAGTTACTGATCTGTTATGAACCCAACACCAGACCACAGACCAGCACTGTTGAACTTGGCTTTTCTGTTCAGCGTTATTGAATAATTGCAATGTTTCGTATTTATTTGAGATACTCTCCTCTCTGTGTAATTAGGTATTGTGTGTGTGTGTGTGTGTGTGTGTGTGTGTGTGTGTGTGTGTGTGTGTGTCTGCACAAAAGGGGTTTTCCATTTCTTCAGTTTGAGTTTGCCAGGCAGTGAATTGGACACAGTGTTCATCATTTGTTCTCCATTATATCTGCAGGAAGAAGCCGAGCAGTTTCCGTGAATCATTGTCAGATAAATCAGCTCCGAGCAGCTTCCAGATCCAAAGATCCATGCTGTGTATATATTTTTGCAAACAGCGGGGTTTGTTGAATGTAATTATATGATTCCAAAGGAAATAAATCACCAGGGTCTGTTTGAGTTTGACGGACCGGTTGTCCAAAAGCAACACTTTCTTTGGGTTATTTTACAGACAAGGTGGAGAAACGCTCCCAATAATGGCCTGCTGGCTCCTATTAGTGTACAGATTTTTCCACAATATTTGAACTGTTAAAGGTTGGGAAAAGTTAGATAGAGATACATCTACTTTTTCACAGCTAACTTAAGGGTTCATCTATGAAGATTAACGTGAATACATTTGATTACATACATTTAAATTCTACTCTGTCTGTTCATCCATGTTTGCTAGCTAGCATCCCTTGATTTTTGGTGCATTTCCTGCCTTATTAGCACCAGCAACTGTGGATAAAGTGACTAACATTGGCAATCATTTGCATCATGTCACCTCTATGTGTTGTCCCAGTCTAAAAACACTGCTTCCTATTGCTTCTAACCTCTAAATCAACAACTGTTTGCTACCAAAATTGTGTTTCCAGCATGCAGACAAAGTAGGAAAAGCTAACTTGCCTTAACCTAATTTGTAATGCTAAGTATCCTTTTAAATTAACTAAGATAAGATAAGACTTTATTCATCCTGAAGGAAATTGTTGTGCCAGAGTTACAAAAATTCAATAAACACAGCAGCATAATAGCAAAACTGTACACTAAAAAGAGCAATTAAATATCTACAGGAAACATAGACAGTCACATGACTAACCACACATCTCAAATACCACATGGATAAAAAGAGCTCATTGTTATATTCTATGTATAAGTTATTCACAGTTCCTGCTTGGTCATACCATTTTGGCCATTAGCGTATTTAGTTTCTACAAAAATGGTCTCCTATAGCCTGTAAGAAAATAAAAAATAAAAATAAAATATTTATTCTGAAAACCGGATGTTCACACACTCGACTTCCGGTTTTTGCGAGTAAATATCGTAAACTTTCGGTTAGCATTAGCATGTAGCTAATATTATGTTTTGTGTACGTGAATTTAAGGAGAAATGAAACGTGGTGTTGCACACTAAACACACTGTCTTTAACCCTCACTTATTGACCAACAGATATTAGAATTTTGTAAAACTAACATCAGAAAACGACGTCCCCCCCCAACACCGACCAATGGGAGAAGACTTTAAAGGAGAGGTGTCATGGCCATTTCCACTGATCATAATTCCATTGTTGAGGTATACTAAAATAGAAAAATACTGTGCAATTTTCCAAACTCACATTGGTTTCGCATACAGCATCTCTGTAAAGTATGTGTATTCAGCAGTATTCACTTTCTCTACTAAACGGCTCGCTGCAGCTCCCCCCCCTCCGTGATTTCCTTGTTTAGCGATACACAGCCAAACCAGCCAAACTCAACCTGAACACACACAAAGTCATAGCCGAAATAAAAACAATAAGTGTGGCTTGATATTGAGTAAGAAAAAGGTTTATAGGTTGATAAACGCTGTGAGAATGGGTCTGCAGAGAGAATTTCGCGCGATCCCAACTGTCTGTTATCAGCCTGCAGCACGGAGCAGAAATCAGCAGGGCTGCCTGCACTGAGTGTGTGTGTGGATTGGTCAATTTGGACCAATCAGCGGGGGCTTAACGTAACGGCTCCGCGGACGTAACGTAACGGCTCCACGGATTGGCCCATTTAGTTCCGGGTACGTGCTTTCGTAAGCACGTACCCGGAAGAATCAAATGGATGATGACGTCATGATGACGTTTCACCAACGAGGCGTTTTGGGGAGGTATTTTCTGTTTTAGAGTTTTACTCGCTACAGGGTGTACTTTGAGGGTTTTGACTCTGCACACCGTTTACATGCAGAAAACCTTCATAACACACAAGGGGACGGGTAATAACCGGAAACGCATGACATGGGACCTTTAAGGTTGCAGGTGTTACTAATCGCAAACTATATATCTTCTT
>NW_011369945.1:20546269-20573993 GCF_000735185.1 Notothenia coriiceps
TGACATATTTACCCTTTTAGCTTTACAAACTACCGTCAATTAGAAGGGAACTCCCTATATATGCAGAAGTTTGCGTTGTTCAGGAGGTCTTCATGGACCACGAACCAGTTCCACGACCTGACATCCTGAGCTACATAACTTTGTTTCGTTGTGATTCGCCGTTTAAGACCTTTGCTCGGGCCCATGGTTATGCCTTCACGTTGTGTGACGTCAAGTTCTACCCGTACGTCCCTGCACCTGACGTCTTCCTCGGTTAAAGTATCTGGCGGGTACATTTTACGGGTTGAATGTCGTCTTTATTTTGTACAATAGGATGGTACCTACGTTATTTAATAAATTAATAGCTATATAAATCTAAGGTGGAAGTACTATACTTAGACCTTCATTAACAAAAGATTGTGCTGGGAAAATAATATAATCCTAGATTTCAGAAACGTATTTAATCCCGCACCATGAAACTTACTGTACACGTACGGAGTGACAGTCGATTGTCGTTGTAACAGGTGAGACGATCCGATGTTGGTATCTCCGGTGTGAATCATCGTATCATCGACATGAGACTGGGAAATCGAAATCGACAAAGCACCACTAACAACGGAATCCCTTTTATACACATGTTTATGGTCTGTATTTTACAACACGACACGCGAACTTACATCTATTCTTGAAGATTTTACTATTATCTATATGTACAATATAGGCCAGCGTCCACCAACACACACCATGAAATCGAACAATGAATAATCGGTCGATTCCTGCATTGGGAAAATATGTTATGTATATGTATAACTCAAATACTAGTCAGGAAACCCATTCTGATTATCACGTACCGATACTGTCGGGTTTACGATTTGCCCTCCGTTTACATTAGCCCCTGGAGTTCATCTCTTGGCGTCACTGCGCAGCTTGGACCTTCATTTGAAGAAGGCAAGGAAGAACTTTTTGGTTTACGTTTAAGAGTCCTAAAACCTTTTATCGAGCTTTATTCCAGCCACCCACCTGTGTGTAAATTCTCTCCTAGTGCACAACAAGTCACAGGCTATTAGAGGTGTACAGTTGGGATGAAAATATTAAAGACTTAGTATTTAGATCAAGCGGTTTTCGCTTTACTGATTGCCAATCTGATATTTGCTTGATGTTCGGCTCATGTCCGTCGTCCAGCGGTGTATTAAAGATAAAGGACTTCTGTATGTCTTTCACTCAGAAAACATCCATTCCTGGCCTGATATGCATACGAAAATCTGCCATGACTCATTCCTTTCTTGGTACTGGTACATGGGGTCGTGACTTCAATTGCAGGAAGGATGAGGGTCAACCATGTGTGTGAGTGTGTGTGTGTGTGTGTGTGTGTGTGTGTGTGTGTGTGTGTGTGTTTGGGTGTGCGGCGCACCTGTGCATTAACGGCACACTGGGAAGTTGACGAAGAGTGTTTTGGACTTGATAACTGATTTGCCTCTGCGTTCACCTTTAATCTTGGATGTGCCTGGCCAGTGGGTGGGTCACAGAGGGGTACTGCTAGGGTTAACCCAAAACGATTCAATGATTCATCTAAATCCTATAAAAAATGTTGTCACTCACAAATGCCTTCTTAGGGTCTACTTTATTTTCGTACTCCTTTCGATTTTAAGTTGAAGCATAAATATATAAAACAACGTTACATTGGCATCAAAAACTTGTGGCAGTGTCTCCTGATATTTACACTTTTAAAATTGTGAGATATATGTTTGGCTGTTGCATAAAAGAAACACTGGTTACAATTTAGGTTATGGGGGAAGAAAAACTCAAATGTTTTACCTAAATGGCAGCAAAAGTGTAGAAATAGTGTTTTACGAGCAAAAGACTCGTTGTGGTGCCTATAAGTAGGCCTACTAAAATTCAAATTGCTCATAATGCAGAATGGCCTATTTATATTATGTTACTAAATTAATTTGATACATTATAGTCAATGATTTTGCAGTTAGTAAAGGTGATATTAAGAGTTTATATTGAATGTTTGATATCTGAATCTACAAAGTAACTAGTTAGTTCAAGGCATCAAATACATTTAGAGTAGTATAGGTTATAATAGTTTTTTTTAGAAGTATAAAATATAAGTTCTACAAAATCTACAGAAGAAAGGCATTCATTGAAGGAGTCTGTAATGGTGCATGGTTGCATTACTGTGTTTATGAATAAACAGCATTGCTACGCACCCATTTTCTTA
Organism: Notothenia coriiceps; assembly: GCF_000735185.1. NCBI lineage: Eukaryota > Metazoa > Chordata > Actinopteri > Perciformes > Nototheniidae > Notothenia > Notothenia coriiceps. Next base: position 20,548,473 of record NW_011369945.1, read on the forward strand.
TTCATCTGCTTAATTCCACAGAAAATGCACCTTCCAATTATATTTCTTCATGCATTTGTTCTGTCACTTTAAGTCTCAAAATAATTGCGTTAGTGTAAAACTCCTGAGTCACTATCAAAGGGAAGTACAATGTTGGATGTTGAGCGGAGGAGCAACCAACTTGGCCGTTTAATCTCTCGCTGATCAAAAACACAGTTTAAAGGCAAGATGGCTCACTTCTTCTGGCTGGTGAGAACAATTCAAATCTAATTAATCTCCATCTGACTTTGAAAAATGCATTCATTTGTTTAATTTCCTATTGAGTGACCTTTTTTGGCCGCAGCCAAAACAAGAAAATGTGTTCCTTATCCTCATCGCCTCCCGTTTACTGTATGTTCCTCCCCGATTCTTCTGATTGGACCTTTATCAAAGATTACAAGAATGTTTTTTTTCTGTCAGTTACAATCTTCTGCCATTGGGATAGCCACGTTATACTGCTGCTGACAGTGCTTGTGCGTTTACCACACAAGAAGTTCAACAGCTTCCCTCTGGTCAGATGGCCACTTCAATGTTTCTGTAGGATTAATAATTTCGTGAGAGTCCGAGCCACTGGCCAGATATATTCTCCAGGTGGTTGTAAATTACAGGCCTAAAAAGAAAAAAGAAACCCACCTACATGCTCGCATTGTGGGTTTCACAATGCGAGCATGTATTTGAACAGCTGCTATAGTTGCTTCTCAGCTGAATATTGATTTGTTATTATGGGTTAACAGGCGGGCTGTAGTATATAGATAGCACACGCTCTGGACGCAATGAAAAAAAAAGCCTTCGAAGGTTTGGATGAAGACTTGTGTTATGATTTGATCCCGGAGAATGGGGGGGAAATGTTCTTGTAGAATAAAGAGTGACAAATCATTTTACTGCTGATTGTTTCAGGAAAGATAGATTACAAAGAAATCGGCGTATACATAGATCCGTGTGTTTGAACCAAATAAGTGCCATTTGGGTGCCAGTGGAGTGCCACCTCTCTGTGAAGCCCTAATGGCCGCAGCACCGGCTTTCATGTGAATAATGCTGTTTATATTAGGCCTCAGCTCCTACATTAGTGTCCTTCAAACATCTACACTCCTCGCAGCCGTTTGGCATTTTGAAATACTTCACAGGCTTCCCATAGAGTCTATTATCAGGTGCCGTGCACCGGTGGAAAGTGTGTATGTGAGTGAGTGTGTGTTTAAAGTGCTGGAGTCATTGAAGGGCTTCATTAAAGAATGGAAAGTATGTAGACATCTCTGCAGGCTGGCCCAGAAGTCTTTGCTCTCACCTGAACCATATATGCCCAGTTATGGCCAGAGTCAGACCCCGCTGAGTAAAACAAACACTGCCCCCTACAGCTTTGGGAATGTCCCTGCAACAAAGAGGTAAGTAAAAAGTAATGACCATGAATTTAGGATGAGGTGGAAAAAACTTTGAAGTGGGACATTTATGTAGAATTACTCAAAGCTACACATTAGCATGGCTCATTAAAATAAACGTTTCCTCATTAAACCTCTTAACCTTGGGAATTTTAGCGTTTCCTTTTAAGATGAAACACTTAAGGCAAAAACATATAGTTTTTCATGCATTAGTCAACCCTGAGAGTTTGAGCTGTTCTGCTTCATTGACAAGTTTCATTTTACCAGTCATAAGAAAACATCCAAAATAAACATTCACTTTCAGAAACGTTGCAATACACAAAAATAATGTCAATACTGGTGAAGTCTCATTGTGATATCAGTAATTTCATTATTTTTACATTATTGACCTAAGTGCATTTCTTTTAGGCCTTTTCTTTCCAGTTGCATCCCTATCTATACTTTGAAGGTTTTTAGTGGGAGTTATTCAAAATATCATCAAAAGTCTAATTTATAGTACATTTTATTCCTCAAAACATGGTAAAATGTATTTTCTAAGGCTGTTGACAGTATTTTACGAGTTATGGAGTGATACTAAGAGACATCCAACATTCCCTCTACAAAAACCTTTGACTGTTATTTGTCGACTATAAACCTGGCTTTCCCAATGTTTGGATATCGAATGATGTACCAAAAAATACTAGGATGATTCTTCAATTGCATATTAAAACATAAACATCAAGAACATACGTAGGAAATAATCAACTGGGGAGGTTTGATGTTGATGTCTACTAGTTACAAATCGTACCCTATATTCACCTTTGGCCTTTACATGCCAAAAACATAACTGAGTCACTGCTTTCTGTCCCTCCCAGGAATCTGTTTCCTTTTCATGAAGCATTCCCAGTTTCCTCTAACTGTTTTCAGACAGAATAATCAGCGTGCACGGGGTCGAACACACACAGGAGCCCTCCATCATGGCCGCCTTCCCAGAGTTTCTGATCACCAGATATAAGTGTGCGTGTCATCAGTCCCAACTTTATTAATGTTTCACACGCGAGCCAAGCCACTCAGCGCTGCAGACAGATCCAACACATGCACATGTATTCATTCACAGTCATGTTCCTAATATCCGATTGCCTCTTCTTGTGTTTTTACATACGCCAACGCAGGCCTTAATCTGTAAACGAAGCGTGGGGAGTAGGGGAACGCTGCGGTGAGAGGGATATTTAAGAACAAAAAGCGTGAAGTACATGAGCAGACCAATGTTTTCAGGACGGGTTTTGGATGTACAAATGCACATTAGAAGGTGGAAGCCGAGCAGAGAACCAACCTCACTGAGAAGGCAGACGATGAAGCGAGGGCTGAACAGCGGAACAACACGTGCAGGGCGTAAAAAAGCCCATCACAGTCAATCAGGCGTCAGCCGCTAGTCAGGGAGGAAAAGAGAGGAAACTTTACCCCGGCTTGGCCCTCCTGAGTTTGCCTGCCGTTTGCAGCGCGGGGGAAATCCACTGGATGTCACATACATCTTGATTTTTATGAATGCTTTGATAGCTCCCCTAAAGACACTCCCATGACCAGGTGGAGTGTATTTATACAAGCGTGTCAGACAAGCAAAAAACCAGGGGAAAGGATATTTGCTGATCCCCTTTGCTCACAGAGGAGAAAAGAAAAACTTGCGGCTATTCTAATTGCAACTGGAAATATTTATCTGGCTGTGGACTCTGGGAAGCGGGTCACTTGAACGCACCCTTGCCTGGATCACCAGGTGTGAAGGTTGGATGGTGATTGACGTACAGCTGTCTAATCGGAGAGAGACCTGCCTTCTTACTGGAAAACATGTGAAGTCTTTTATTGATGCTTAGGTGTCAATTACAAAAAACATCAACAAACCAAAGCCATCAAGACAACATGAGAAGACATTTTTTTCATAAAATGTAATGAAGTTCTCACCACTATATTTGCCCATAGCTTCTATTAGTTATGAAACGTTGCACCATCTAAAGTCATTTATGAGATTCTGTAAAACGACCGCATCATTATAATTAAGTCCCACATGGCAATAAATGTCTAAATCAAATCAACCCCATGAACACGCACGCACGCACGCACGCACGCACGCACGCACGCACGCACGCACGCACGCACGCACGCACGCACGCACACACACACACACACACACACACACACACACACACACACACACACACACACACACACACACACACACAAACACACACACACACAATGGTACGCTTCAACTGCATTCAATCTAAATGTGACATCTGTTTATTTGTGATTCAGAAAACATTGTTTTATTCCTCTGACTCACTGCTTATGTCCGTCTATTAATTTGCACTAGCTGAAAAACTACTGCGATCTTTGCCTTGGGGCCAACTTTTAACTGCTTAGTTACAGTAACTAAGATGAACTGGTGTTGATGCGGGGCTTCCTTCATTCCTATGAAAGTTGATCAGTGGCGCATGAATCCTGACGTTCAAGTACAAGGCTACCAGATCTTTATGGGACGTTCTGCAATTTTCCTCATCTATTAGTCCCATAGATTCCCAATTGGGTTTTCCTATTCCTAAATCAAAAGAAAAAAAAAGTTTGGGCCTAATTTACCTTACTGACACAAAAGTTGTAGTATCACGGTTTGGCCACCAAGGAGATTAGCTTTAATGCCTGGCTTCACCGTACCTTTTAATTACTTTAGGCTAAACCCAAGTATAGGATAATGCTTAAGCTAGACATAATGTTACAGTAGCACAATCAGCAACAAGTACATTAAAGGGAAATATCTTGAGTTTTCTAACATTAGCAAGCATTACCAAGGAAAAGCTACTTCTGAGAGCCTTCTCATGAATTCTTCCTTTTCAATAGGAATGCGTTATTTCCTCACTTAAATATATTAAACATGCAGCCGATTGTGCATCCTAAGGTTTATGATTGCTCTTCCATATACTCACATTACAGAGAACGCACAAGTGAACGTGAATTGAGACCAAAAACAGCTGCAAGTCGATGAGTTTACAAGAGAAAATTTGAAATATGCCTCAAACAAATCAAAAAAGTGCAAGCCAGCTCCCATTAGTGCAGTAAGGACCAAGACTTTATTGCTTCCAACACTGCAAACGAATTCCAAGCATTGTAGTAGTCAGTGATAATTAGGATCTGTTGAACACCTTCAGTCTCCACCCTTACAGCTCTTACATATTCAGTATCGCTGAACAATAAATGCCTTCAGTTCTTTAATGGTCTCTGTGCAACACGAAGACCGAGGGTGGAGGAAGTTCTAATCTGTAAGAATGCTCTGTGATGTGACCGCAGCTCAGTGAACTGAAACAACACTGTTACATTATTCATAGAAAGAATTAACGCCACCTCCTAGATGATGAGAATAAGCTGTTATGAACTTCTTATCACATGGAAGTAAGGAACACATGTTGTTTATGGAAAAAATATGGAGTATTGACAGCTTATCTGAGAGGTGAGGGAGTTGGAGGCTGAATGGGGATAAAAAGATCTAGTGAAATTGGAACTTTTTCTTTCCTCTTCCTCTGTGAAATAACACGGATAAAAACTGCCCCATTAATAGGTCTTTTTGTTTTGAAGAGCTCATCAGAGAGCAGTGAAATGGGCCTTTTAAACCTCAGCTGTGGATGCAGAATGTCATGAGCGTGCTTTTGAAATGCACAATATGTTATTCATTTGTTCGCTTCTTTGGTGCATGCTCATCTACAACGTAGCTGAATGTTAGCATTCCTCTGCTCCCTGCTTTTGTTACATGGTAATTGTGCAGAGCGAGTACCAATGTGCCAGGTCTCAGTTTAATGAATCCCACCTGTAACACATTTGCACATTCATTCCTCTCCAAGGAGAAATCCTGTTGCCAAAGCAAAGCCTTGTGGAAGTGTGCTGCTATGCTGAGACCCCAAAGAAATGTACACAAGATGGCAGCCGATGTTAGCAACCAATTTAACCCTTTAACTTGTGATGGCATTTGTTCAAAATCTATGTTTGTGTACATTTTACGGCTCAATGTTGCACTCACGAGAGGGAAGTTGGAGGAGAGGCTTATGGAATGTCAGAGTGAAATGCTTGTGAGCCCCTCCGGCATGTGAAAGGGATTTCACAAACATGAGTACATCAAATGATTGATTCAACGGCTAATCTCTCCACAAACTGTATACATACCAATATCTTAAAAGAGTAGGCCATTCATCTAGGGCTTTTCGATGAGCTCAGTATAGCGGTGAATAAATAGTGCACTCACTGCAGACTGTATTTTTTTTTCATTCTTCTCAACACACCATTGCTTATCTTCAGCATATGCTAATGCTAGTTCAGATCCACCAGTGACATGCAAAACGTTTGCTTTTAATGGGTTATTGTACACTAGTATTGATACTTTGAATTCTTCCACAGCTAAGTAATATACAATATATTGTCAAATATGCCTCTGTTTCTAGTGATTCTTCATTAGGAGCTCCTAACAACTGTTTATGATGACACTAAAAAGCATGAGGAAGCAACTAATCCTTCCCCTTCATCTCATTATTCATTGTAGTATATTTGTTTCTCATTTTCAGACATTCAGTCCCTGTGCTTGTCAGTTAAAACAGAATCTCTCGTGACTGTTGCAGCACTGTGCTGTTGTTGCTCATTTGAGTAATGTTGCTCCCAGTTGGTGGTCTCAGTAATGAGCAACGGGGGGTGGGTGGACCACATTCAATGGGATGCCAAAGATCTTTAGCTCCGTTCCTTCAGGGCCTTTTGCATTTAGTAACTCTGAGCTCATAATTGTGCGACTAAAGCAATTGTTCTCTTAATTGAAGCTATTCAGGGCCTCTATGGGCTTTCCCCACTTCCCTCAGGTGATCATCCAAAACCTTCAGGTGGAACTCAGGTGATCCTTCAAAGACTCTGAGAGAAAGGGATGTTTTTATCTTGTAAATCATAGTTTTACTCTTAAAATAGTATGGTTTTGAGTAGTTAAGACAAATCATTTAATATAATTCATGGTAATATCTTCATGGAAAAATGTCTTCTTTGAACAAGCATCCAGTTTTTTGCTGCTCTGGCATAGTAAATGCCAAGGAAATGAGTGCATACGGGCCCTTATCTTTTGCCCCACAGTTATAGCTCACAATAAGTATTGCTGGCTCTTAAACACAAACATCTTATTGTAAAACTGTACAAGATCATTTAATGACTGGATGACACTGAATAGGTACAAAAAGAATTCCGGGGTAAGTGTAGCTCTGGGTATCGCCAGGACTTTTAATGTGGAGTAAAATGAGTGTGATAGAATGTTGAATAGAAATATTGTTCATTTCCTTTCAAGTTCATGACCCGTGGATGACAAATTTGCTTAAATGTCTTGTGCTAAAGATTTGAAAGAAGTCGTTCCACCTTTAATCTTCAAAACGCGTCAAACACTTATGTCTGCAAAGCACCATTTCAACTTTAATTCCTCATTCTGAAAAATTCACAAGCCAGAAGAGTGTTGAGGAGGGTGGAGGAGCCGAAGCAGAGCATACGTTTAAGAACATTTGACGCACAAAGAGAAGTCGCCCCAAAACTTGCAAATGGAAAAAAAAAAGAATCTGCAGGGGCCACGGTTTGTTTTCACCTGAAGCAGTCATTTATCTTGGCCATGGCCCAACACTAAAGCACTGTGTATGTTTCTATGGTCTCGGTGGGTTTGTGTGTGCACCACAGCCACTTAAAGCGGTGGGGGGAACTGCAGATTTTAGTCCTAATCTAGGAATTGTGAAACCGCACCATTTCCTTGCACTCGAGAAGTGCTTGGCATCTCATTGGACTGTGGAGGACCTGTATACATCAGCGCAGATGGAGCATGCAGATGAGTTTAGGATATGTGTTTGTTTTACTTCACTTTGGTGGACATGGGGATGGGATGATAAGAAGGTTGTTGCAGATGAGCTCTAGCCAATGTTCACCTACTGTATCAACAGCAGCAAGTGTTCTTGGTTCTCTGAAAAGCAAAGACAGCGTTCAAGTTTGTGCATAGCCTAGTATCATACAAATTACAAAAGGAAAGGAAATGTTAATGTAATTGAGTCATATCCATGTAACGAGAAGAAACTCAGCTAACTGATGATTTTTTTGCGAAAAAAACCACAAGGCTAACGCTGAGCCTCTGAATTAGCCCTGTGCGAAAAAATCTTAACGCCGTTAGCACAGAACTCTAGCTATACCGATAAAAATGATCGATACCGATCAATATACTTATTGGATCTGCACAAACAAGCTTAGCTAACATCCTGAGAGTCCACAGATTATAGAAATATAAGTATCATCACTGAGCGATCAGAACTCGTGACAGGGGAAGCAAATACAGACAACACACGACGTAGCTTTAGGTAGCAAAATACGGAGATATGCTCACCTTAGCTGTTATTCTGTTCAAAAGTCGTGTTCAATGGCATTAAAACGAGAAAAAACGCGGCTGAAGGTTAATCCATAGGTTAATCCAATGTGTCTGTCACTTTGAAAAAATTATTGATAATCCATAATTCAATTTTTATGCAAAAATCGGAGAATACAAATTAGCTGCTAATGGTAGCCACCAGAGTGTGTTGTAGCTCCGGTTTTGGCTATGCGTCACTCCTTACTTGGTAACCTGTGTGTGTATGTGGAACTTTCCCTCGATTCCATTGGCTCTAGCGGTTAAAAAGAGATGTCAATCATCAAAATCGACCAATGGATTCCAGAGAAACAGCAAAAACGCCCATTTCCACCCAAATGGCCCCAGAGGTGGATTTTTATTTGCTAAACCTCTCTAAAAAGTTCAAATGTCACATGTTTTACATCAATATTGATACAGGGTATTTATTATATGTTGTACTTTGGAGTCCTAAAGCTTTTAGTCTACTAACCCATCATCCAAGGGTAGTTCTTTACTACAAGTAAAAAATAATTTATAGTTTTTTTACTATGTTCAATCTGAATTTTCTTTAAAATAAAAAAAATCTATATTGATTCTGACTCTTCTACATTCAACTCACAGGTTTATCATTACTTTTGAGAAAAAAAGATTATTAATTGTCCCCTTTTTAGAAGAATTTGTTCTGGAAATGTCATTTTCAAGCCTGAGACCTGAAAAACAGGCATGGGGCCTAACAGGTTAATTGTTTTCCAGAACAAGGCCTAAAGGTCGGACTTTTCCGCCAGAAATAAAGGCATCAACCAATGAACTTCTTGGGAAATTGTAAAGTTGTGCCCATATTTACGAGGATTTTAAAACAAAAATACAGAGGCTTCGAAATCCGAACCAAGGCAGCCTACAGCATATACTAGATCCACCCCTTCCATTTTTACTTTAACAATAAAAGCACTAGACATATCATTTGTGTAATTGACAATTTTTTTATTTACGTGTAGTAATTTGTGATGCCCCCAGTATGTAGAGGCCTTAACATCAAACGCACATTTTTCTTTGACCGTTATTAGTACGGATTTTTTCGTTAACATGTTACCCCACATACACTTTGGAAGGCAGCAGTATATCATTGTTGTATTTACAGCAGTTGTGCTGCCCCCAAGAGGCCAACACATCTGTTAATGCCGGTGTAAAGGCTAATCTAAAACAGCCCATTAGGAAATGCTTTTTTTTTATCTGCAATGCATCGATACTTTCAGACTTTGCTACTAATGTCTTTGGCACCCAGGCACCCTTTTAGTTCCTACTAAAGGAACTGCCTATTGTCTCCTAAATAGATACATTTTAAAGCCGGGCTCAATAATGTTCTTTGACAATGTATTAGCAAACATTAGAAAGCAAATGGTGAATTTTGGGAGAACATTGAGTATACGTATGTGCCGAGGTTTAAGTGTATACCGGATAGTCTGAAAATAAAGTGCAATGACAGTAAAGCTCGAAAGCAAAGAAAGTTAGCTTTTGTGTGATTTGTTTACTTTTACACAATAAATTATATTGCTATCTGTAATTGCCAAGACTAACGTTTACATCTCATTTAAACAAGTACTTTAACAAAGAAATAGCGGAGCTAAGGTTTACACTTTTTTCAGTATAGGAAATAACGAGTCAAAAGGATGAGTCATGTTCCTGTCAGTTAGTAATTGGAACCATCCATCCTCTCAATTTCCAAACACAACACAAAAGACTCTACAATGACAGACTGTGTGAAGTCAGATTAGCTCAAATTTCCTCAGGAGATGTTCCACAACATCAGCAAAAACAAAGTCCTCAAAATGGGGATTTACCGCCTCCTTCCAGTCAACAGCCCCCTTGGGAGCTTTCCTGAATGAATCCCAGACTGCTACGTAGCTCGGCTATCTCACTGACCTGTCGTGCCATCAGCTACTTCAACCTAGAGCCTCCGCACTCTCGCTATACGGCCACATCCTGGCCATAAATCACTGCACAGTGTGAACTTCCCTGGAATGCTTGTTGAGTTGCCAAAGGATTGTTTGTAAGTCCAAGCAAGGTCCAACCCTTATCAGTGTTCAACACATCTTGGTGTTATCAGAGATAAAGCTTAGATAAAAGTGATCTCTTTAGCCTCTGAACAGATTCCTATACGCAATATTTCCAGTAATGGGACACCTAAAAGGTGCGTGGTAACCTGCGTTTCCGCTTCTACAGCTTTGAGTGTGGCTGTTTTGTCTATTACCAAAATACATTTTTGCATTGAAATACACACAAGGATTCTTTGGTGTCCACAAGTGACATCAGCAGTTGAAGTAAATGAAAACTTCTCAGAGCTTAATTACTTCTTACCAGGGATTTGGGATGGAAATGGTGGGGAAATATTATTGCAACCAGCTCAACCGAGGAGCACTTGCTTGCTGCAATTAGGGTGAAAGTTTTGATTTGCCAATCTCTGCGTGCCAACAGGATTTCTCACCAATGTCTACATCTGACGTCACACCAACAGGCCAAATATACATCGAAGTAGAGTCTATGAGCCATTTAGGGAGTATCAGTCCCACTTTGTGATGTGTACACTGAATCATCAAGTGTATTTTGACAAGCGAAACTGGCCTCAAGCAATCTTTCCATCGACCCCTTTGGACACTTGGGTGGGCTCCCGAAATACCTCCCTTAATTTGACATGACCTGATTTGGAGGATTTCAATGTTATTACTCCTCTTGAACGTGTGGACTCACATGCGAGGCGTGAGGTTGAGGGAGGTCTTCACGGAGCTGTTATGAGAGCTGATGTGAGACAACAGTGGACCGTGCCTGGAGCAAAAGAGAGGTAAAGGCTGGGAAAGGAAAGAGAGAGCATTAGAAGCCAAGGTGAATAAAGTGAGTGACAGTAAGGAGTGAAAGTTGGGAACAAATAAGCGATCCAGCGTAGTTAGATCCAACCTGTAAAGGCCTAGGAGCAAAAGAGCTTTCCAGAAGTGTCAGTTCAACATCTCATCTCCTCTCTCTGTCTTACTCCCTAAGCCACCTAACTATTGTTGAGTTGGAAGTCCCTGAGTTTTGACAGCTGTGCTTGGAGTGCTGTGACGGCGGTCCGTAGGGAAGGGTGTGTGTGTCTGGCTGTGTGTTGTATGATGGTTTGTAGTGGATTTGGACACTTTGGTGTGCAGCCTCTTGGTAAGCAAATAATAGGTATATGTGACTCTAGAGGTTAAGCCTTCTGAGTGAGGACATGTGTGTGTGACGATGTTAAAATATAATACATTTGATTTATGCAGTGCCTTGTGGACCTATAATTCAGTTAATTGTGCTTTATTAGTAGTGATTTGACCTAATGCGGCTACACAGACAGAAGAGAGCTAATAATAAAGAAATAAGATACACCGGTCATGCTAGTTGCTCTGCAAGGCTAAAAGAGGAGAGAGTAAGGATTTCTTGCACCACTTCACCTATTTTCACGGATAGTTGGAAGAGGTAAAAACTCAACAACAGTCTCATTATTATGATGTGCAAAATAAAAAATGTGTTGGAGTTGACATCTTGAGTATTTTTTAGGCATTGGGTTGCTTGGAATTAGATGCTATAATCAGCATGCTAACACGCAATAACATGCTCACGAGGACAATTATAATGTTTAGTGTAAGCATCTTCTCTAACTGTATCCAATTGTGTGTCTCTTCATGATTACACCTGGATTTTCCTCTGCTTTCCTCGTCAGCATTCAAGTTGTTGGATACGGCTTCTTCCCTCCCTTTCCAAGCTAACGCCCGTAAATAGCATAGCTTTATGGTAAGCTACCATGTTCTTTTGTGTTTTGGACCTGTGGAAACGAGAGGTTGCTGTAGCAGTCAGTTATTTGAGTAATCAGATCCCAATTTGATCTCAAGACACAGCTATATAGAGATATGACCATGTAACTAACTAACTAACTAAGTGTAATTCTAGACATTTCCAGATACAATCTCGATACAAGACACATTTAAATGCAAGTTATTTGTATTGTGTCTTGGCTAATTATCAGGAAACACAATGTGCTCTAGCTGATGAGAAGTAGTTTGTCTTAATGCTAAAGTACTGAACAATTAATGCAACAATATGATGGGGCTTGATAAGAAGTGCTAAAGTAATTCCAACTCAAACCAAACCTCATGCCAATCAATCCAGTAGTTGTCAAAATGCCTCATTTAAAGATCCCATGTCATGGCCATTTCTACTGATCATAATTCCATTGTTGAGGTCTACTAAAATACATTTATATTGTGCAATTTTCCAAAATCTCATTGGTTTCTCATACAGCATCTCTGTCCTAAACGGATTGTTGGAGCTCCTGCCCCCCCTCCCTATGAGCCCAGTGGCTGCCTGCGAGACAGCGAGGCACAGCGAAACCCAGCCCGAACACACACACACACCCGCAGCCTGGCTGGGAGTTTGTGTGTGTGCTCACAAACCGACTCACAGCCTTGCCGCATCCCGCCGTCTCAGGGAGGAGAAATCGGCGGAGCTGCAGCTGACAAAAGATTGAGTGTGTGTGACGGCTCCGCGGACGTAACGTAACGGCTCCACGGATTGGTCCATTTGGACCAATCCACAAAGGGGTCGTCATTACGTCACTTGGTTCCCGGAAGAAAACATTTAAAAAAGAAAATCTCCAACGAGGCGTTCTGGGGCAGCATACTGTAGACACGTATTTTCTGTGTTAGAGTTTTACTCGCTACAGGGTGTACTTTGAGGGTTTGTGACTTTGCAGACCGTTTACATGCAAAACCTTCATAACACACAAGGGGACGGGTAATAACCGGAAAAGCACAACATGGGACCTTTAAAACCACAAATGTCAACCAAGTGAGTAAGATACATAGTTGGAGAACCACAGTGTCTGTAAAATCGAAAAATGTGTATTTGAGTGTCTCCATTCCACTCCAAGTGCTCATTCATGTTCCTGTGAGCACAAACATGCTTTTCACACGACTAATTCAGCATTTTCAACTATTCAATACCGTGCCTTTAAAAAACTTGTGCAAGGATCCCATTTACTTAATGATGCTGCAGCTGGTATACATTTCGTCCTGACCGGTGAAGCTGAGGGAGGTGAGCTTGGGAATAAAGCAGGAATGTGTAGTGGGTGCTAGGCAGCTGGTGGCTGAGCCCCGCTGGGTCGCAGGAAGCAAGGCCAGGCCAGCCACATGAGTCTCAGCTGATTCACACACCCAATGCTATGCACACACACACCCCAACCTGCAAACCTGCACGTATCTACTGCAACTCAATTTCTTGCCAAATTACTAAAAAACTAAACTGCATTGTCAATTTTGTGTTGTGAAGATTCTGTAACGATTCGGAAACAAGACTACGTGGTTAGGTTTGAAAACATTCATGCCATGGCTTAAGATAAGTGTGTTTGTTACTAGTTACTTCTATAAGTTAAATCATAGAAAATAAAGTTTTACAACTATAATAAATCAAGGCCAACTCCAAGGGTGACTATTGCTTTTCACAAGGGACTGCAACAAACCTACAGTACACGCACTTACGCAAATTACACTTATTTTAAATGTATTTCAAACTTTCATATTTGTGATATGTCAAAAAGATATGTAATTTGTGAGAATTTCTTTCTTTTGATTTGACATATATTTTTAGGAGACCATGCTGACCTACTGTACTGTAACAGTGTGTGTGAAACAGTTGGTGCTGGATGATTTCCGTTATAAAGTACAGATTTGAACAGAATTGTTATAATAGCTTGATGCTAATCAAAACAGACATGTTATTTATCATCTTTAAGCCTGCTAGCTGTTCACCCGCCCAGAGAGCTGCATACTCTTTAGAAATAATCACAAGGGTCAACAGAGTTCTCTGTTTCCTCCCAAATTCAACTGTTGACTGAAGTAAATGTCGCTGGCTCTCAAGTTGAAAACTAATAATTCAATTACAGATTACTGATTTCTTTCCAGCAAAGCGACAAGTTAATATTTCTTACAGTAACTGACTCAGCACCAATTAGCATCAACATGACCAGCTGTATTACGGTAATGACATGGCAAATACTCAGTAATAAGACTTATCAGTCTGCCCATAGCAGTGACACCATAAAAAACTGGTCCAAGGTTCCACCTGAGTATTTATAGCAGGTGACTTTCCTCCTGTTTGCTCTCCAAAGAAGGAAACTTATCAGCTGAGGAGGTGTAATAATTCATGAAGAATGCTCGCCACCTTCACTTCCTCCTCATCACTTCTAGTCAAATACAGTGGCTACGTAACTACCCAGCTGGATTAAAATAGGTGTAAATTTGACCCTGAATGACTTAATTTTCGTAATTTAACTTGTAGAGTTTAGTAGCATCCTCTTGACCAGGTTGACCTGCAGTGACCCTCTCAGATGAAAAGCAGGGTAAAGTCTGTTTTTTAGGGAATTCTTTTGGGTCCCTGTCTGTTGTTTCCGGGATGGACAGAACATGTGGTGAGTTTATCTCATGTGCTCCAATCAGGAAACATGTTGCCCTTAAAGCTTGTCTGAGAAGCTCATAAAAGCACAGGACTTCCAGCGGACATTTAATGACACGGCACGCATTGTCATCAGCTGAGTCACATAAACACTCCCTGACATGCCAGGTAAAGAGCTTTATCGTCTGCACTCAATTCCTAATGAGTGAAATGCTGTTGTGCACCTGAGAAGATGTCAAGAAAATTGGAATCATGTGTATACAGCTGAAAAAGACTGCATTATTCAAAGGTCAACATTTGAAATCCCAAATCATTTTTCCAATTGTATATGGTACATTTTGCTCAATGAGGCACACATAGTAATCAGTTTGAATGTGTTACCTCTATCTATTCCCCTCTGTCATCTGTTCTGTGACGCCCTCAACTGGTCACAAGCGGAACTCCCCACCTTCCAAAAATTACAATTTCCTAAAGGTTTTACTCGAATCTATGCTGAAATTAAATCAATGTTTGTCCTTTCATTTTACAAATAAACAACATTTTTTGCACGTGCACAGCGGGTACTTTAACAAGAGCGTGAAATTAGAACAGAACATTTCAGTCACAAGTTACAAATTCCCGGGTATTCAACCAGATGAAAGATATTTCCCCATAAAAGCATATGAGGTCAACTTATTGTTGTATGCTCTTCATTGAGAAATGTTTACAGTAATTGCTGGTTATTAATTGGTGGAAATGTTATGTTAGAGCAATACAATTATTTGTTAACATGTGATATTTAGGAAATATGTCATGTTTGAAGGGACAGTTCAACCTACAAGCCAAAGTAGATATTATTCCTATACCTTTAAGACTTTTAACAACCTAAATTGGCCATGGGGATGTCTGCCCCCTAAAATGTAATGGAACTAGATGGCACCCTGCTCTTTGGTGCAAAAGTGGTGGCAAAAGGGAAACAATTGCAATATTAGGCAGCTTTTAATCCAAATAGACCCCCCGATAAGTATAACGAGTATACCATAAGTAAGTATGGTAGGCAGATGTTGTATGGTGTAAAGACAATAGCCCTAAATGAAACTGCTCACAACAAGGTCTGTGGATTATTAGTTTCTGTAAAGAATCTTTGCCATTAAGTTTTTACTGTGTGTTTTTTAAGGCTTTGAGCACCAAAAGCCTATATCTCCAACACTATGCAACTCCCCCTAAAACAATCTCGATAGATAAACAGCCACATAGCTACTGTATGAGGATGCATATCTATGTTTTACTTTAAGGGTGAATTCTCCTTTTAACACTAACAGGAGTGTAATACAAAATGCAGCATTAGAGAAAAACTTCCTGGCTGTTCTCACCAGTATGTATTTGGTTATTAATAGTTGCTATGATACCCACATCCTCTCTCTTCCCACTTCTTTGTCAGAGCCTCCTGTGATTTAGGGCACTATATAAACCCTACTGGGCTGGCCTTCTGTCCTTTTCTGGTTGCTGTCATTGTTGCGGAGCACAGGCCACAGAGTTTGGCTGCTCCAGCTGAGCAGAGAGCACCTACTGGGTTTTTTAACCACGATGATGAGAGCCGCTCTGCTCGGCCCAGTCAGCAGGCAGTGGATAAGGGCCCCGAGCTCCACTCTCTCCCCCTCCCTGAGGCCCCTCAAGCTTCCCTCTTCCTCCATCCCTCCTCCTCCTTCTTTAAGTTCCCTCAAGTCATGATCTGGCCCGTAAATTAGTACCGGGAGAAAAAAAAAAGTTCTGTAAGATGAAACTGGGTTTCTGTGTATCAGCACACGACTCAGGGGAGACAAAAGAGAAGAAGCAGGCAGTAAATCCATTGGAGTCCACTGATAGCGCCTGTTTGCACAACCACTGCCGCTTCCTTTGATCAAATGGCTGGGGGAGCGGGGGGTCGTGTGGCGCTGCCGAAGGTCAGCTATATATTACACTCCTAAAAGTGATTACTGAAATTCTTAAGTGAAACCATTCTGCTGCCAGGGTGTGCTCTAATCCCCTGCAGCGTTGTCTGGGCCGGGGCCTCTCTGTGGATCTGCGCGCCCAGCACTCCTTTCCCCCTTTCCCCAACTTGTGTTTTCTATCATCAGAGCAGGCCTTAAGAAAAAAAAAGAGCCCCTACATGGAAACATGGCCTATCCAGTTGCAATATCAACTGCTGGGGCTCGGAGGAAAGAGAGAAAAAGAGGTAGTGTCAGGAAACATGGAAATATGCACACACTTCAAAGGCAGGGGCAGCAAATTAAGGGTTAGGCATTGGACACGACAGTAAGTGGCCTTTACATCAGAAACAGGGTAAACAATGTCTGGATCGTATTTCGCTTCTTTCCTCCATGTTGTTGCACGGAGACCCCCCGGCTCTGCATCTGCTGTGCTGTAGGTAGAGCACTAAAACAGCTCGATGCAGTTTTTTTCTGACATAAAGCAAATCATTTTCATCAATTGAGCAATAACTAAATGTTTGCGCCACTGTTGTGTGTAAATGAGTGGAAAATCTGACATCAATTTAGCACAATGATCTGCTAATAAGAGTATGTAATTTAATAAAGCCGCTGTTAAAATTCCACAATTTATGACCCGGGTTGCTAATCCTTACCACAATGTTGCAGTGCGTCAAATCAATTACGAGCGCTTACAGAACAGAAGTGCTGCTTTTGAGCGTGAAACAAATACGCTGCAGGAGAGACAACTGTGTGTGTGTGTGTGTGTGTGTGTGTGTGTGTGTGTGTGTGTGTGTGTGTGTGTGTGTGAGAATGAATGCATGGTTGAGATGGAGCTAGCCAACATGATCCAAACAAGAATTATGTGAATTCATGCTCTATGAAACTTTATACACATTTGCTGATCATTACCTAAGATTGCTTTGTGTTAACTTTGGCAGGCCTGCTCCTGGCTCACGGATTGAAAAAAGTGATGATGTACTTCCTCTTATTTATTATTTGCGCTGGGCTACCGAGAGGGAAAAAGGAGGTAGGGGCGGGGAGTGTGAGTATATGACTGCGACTGGTTCACCCATGCCAGGAATAACAGAGCGAACCTTGCTCATTAGTGTGTAGAAAACAGACCCCAGGAGACACAACAAAGTGTAAATACATTTAAAACTCTTTACAGTGCAGGATGCTACTCGCCAACTTCTCTCCGTTTCTGCTTTTCTTTTTCCTCCTTAAAATGAGAACGTAAACGGCATTGAATGCTGCAAAGTGTGTAGGCTTCAAAAGAGTTGCAACCCCATGTTGCACGTCTCATAAATACTAGTGAGGGAATTCAAAGAGAAATTTATCGAGCATGGCATTCACACATGTTGACAGTAAAGAGGGCCAACAGCACACCGGGTCTTGGGAATTTGTAGCAGCACATGGCCCCTTCTTCGGCTTTGAAACACCCTCTTTGACCCTTTGTCTGCTTGTGCAATGTATTTGCCCTTATGAAAAAAAGATAGGAACATTTATATGAGACACAAAAGCCCATAGCAGTGTCCTATAAATTAGAAATGGCAGATATGCCATTGTAAACATGGAGAGATTTATCTATCGATGTTACAAGTCCGGGGCTTAAGATACAGTGTTTCTTGTTAAACCATTACCCCCTTCAGCAGGTGCACTGTTATCCCAAATAAGGCAACACGCTATAAAATCATAATTTCCCAACATTTGTTTATAATATTAATAAGTCTTTGCCATCTGTTTCCACCCAGCGCTGCCTTTTCTTCACTTATTTGTACAGTAAGGGAAGGTGTTTATAGTCTTTGGATGTTGCCAATTTTACTAGAGAGGACTGCGCAGCACCTATGGGACGCAGCGTACAGGGCCACACTTTTGGCTCCTTGGACTATTGACACAGCTGCTATCATGCTGAAATAATCCGATTCCAGGGGTGTTGAATGTATCCATGCACACTTACCTACATGCACACAAATAAGCGCATGGAGAAACACATCACATGTTTGGCTTTACCTTTTTAAATGTCATTAAGTGCTGCTCAGACACAGCTTCATGTTGACTTTGGTTGAATAAGGGCATACTTGCTCTTTGTTGTTGCTTGACCGGTTCATTTAGACCAGCGGTTCCTAACCTTTTTCAACTTGGGGCCCACTTAAGAATCAAAAACATTTTCGCGGCCCACATTCAACCTTAAACAATACGGAGGCTAATAAAGTTCTGATTGGTCAATTCAGAACATGTGACACGTTGTAAATCCAGAACAGACTTCGCACGGTCAAGGATTGTAATGACCGTTGCTAAGGAGGATCAAGAAAGAGAAAGGAAAAGAGGTTAAAATAAAAAAAAATCTCAATAATGAAAATGTTTCCACACAAATCATAGTGTTTTGCTAATTATTTGGCGGCAAATATTGAATTTACATTTACACCCTTTAATATTTTATTTGGGCGTTAATAAATACAACTATACTTCTGGCTAAAATACATATTTGTAAAAGTCAATCAAGGAGTAATCTTAATTTAAGGTGTTTTAAGAGTAGATTAAAAATACAATTTATTTTGGAAAAAGATATTGCCACAAAAAAATCAAAGGGTGAACACACCATGAAATGGGAAATAATGAGCTCCAGTGGCGTCGCCTGGCCTGGGCATTCGGGGCTTTAGCCCCGATTGTTTTTTCTGTAGCCCCTGACAATTCTCCCTCAATAATATAATTCATTAACCGTGCTTTAGCTGAACCTCATCATGAGAGGACGGCAGAATTGTAATTTCCCGTGTTCAGTGAATGCAACAGAGGCAAGACACCAGACCAACCAGATAGTTGAATGGAAATAAACATCTGTCTTATTGGCTGACAGGTACCTATCCTGTGAGCTGTGACAATGTTTAAACTGTCAGTCGGACTCAGAGTTTTGAAGATGGACATTTCTTAAAAAAGACGACAATTCTCAAATGCTGGCTGATCAACACGTTCTCACTCCCAACCCGTCACGGCCCCTACACACGGCGGCGTGCGTTGCCGCTTCAACGCTTCTGCCCATTCACTTTTAATGGGGTGACGTCACGATTCGCTGAACTGCATTGTGGGAGCAAAGCGTAGTTTCTCTCGCGGTGCTTGCTGCAAAAGTATAGCAATGTTCTACTTTTGACGCCTCAACGGAGGCGTCAGCCAATCTAATCATATGCCAGTACAAGCTCTAGCCCAGGCCTATTCAACTGGCGGTCCGCGGGTCGGATGCGGCCCAGAACCAACTCCCGAGTGGCCCAGCCTCCCGTAGCCAAATTCCTACACTAGTACAGACCATGAACGCAACACTCCGCCTTGCATAGAAACCACCAAACCACAACGCAGCACGTTTTTTGAAAGTGCATCTAGTGGTGCTAGTAACGGTGGTCCAATAATAGCAACTCTAAAACATGTGTCTCTCAACTCTGAAGCGGAAACAGAGACAAAACGGTCATTGATCTTGTGGAGCAGATCCAAGTCAAGCTGGACCTTTTCGCGACCGACTTGAGCACGGGTGAGTTCATCGCCCCAGAAAAACGGCTACGACAAATACACCGTAAAGTTTTCAGCGATTATTCAGATGTTTACGCTCCTCTATGGCTAAGACTAGCCGTTTTCGTTTGACACCTGTTATTAGGTGACTTTGCGCGTACCGTTTACGTATAACAAAATTTTACCAAAGGCTGTTCGGTCCAACTGTTGGAAGTGCCACGTCCTTTCCGTTGTCAAAAAAAGATATCTTCTTAATATGAAAGACAAGCAAAAGAACCCGGAAATTATCGAGTGATGAACTAAACGAAAAAGTTTACTTAGTTCAATTTAATAAAAACAAACATAAACATTACATCTCGTTCCGGAAAAAGCAAAACCTGTAAGTAACATAACGAAAATGTTATACATTTTTTCTATTTTTTTCAATTTTGCTATAAACCGGAGTTTGTAGAGACTCGGGACCGCGGGGGGACGCTAGAAACCGGCGGTGGGTCCAACGCCTTTTTGTGACCGAATCTTCATAAGTCCTCGACCTAGTACAAAAAAATAAAACTAAACAAAGAACCGTTGATAATTTCTAAATTTTTTAAGACTATTTTTGAACTCACACGATTAAAAAACTACTATAACGTTAAAACACACACATTGGTTATGTGTCAGTCTTCTTTTTTGGTAATTTATTAATTAATTTATAAATTTTTCGTACGAACAACAAAAAGAAAATGCTCCGCTTGTGAAAGAAGTAATGCAATGGACTGACATGAGAATCATAAAAGTTGCACACGGAGAAAAAAACCTAATAACAAGAACAGGTTAATTAAATGTCCGGAATGAAAGGGAAAAGTCGTTTTGTGGACGCTAACGGTTGTACGTGTAACTCGCTGTTAGGAAGTACGCGTGGAAAGTTGCGTTAAGTTTGAAATTGTCTTACTTGTGGTTATGTCAAAAAAAGGTTGTTCAGAAAGTGCCTTACTATGAACACCGCCATCAGCTCTGCAGCCCCCACCCCCACCCGCACGGATGCCACCCGTCGCTTTGGTTTTTTTCGTACTTGAAAAAGCGCGCTCGGACGTCCTCCCAAATGACGCCTCGCCGTACTTCGTCTGGATCGGTTGGCGAAAAATTTTCATCCCGGCAACATCAATTTAAGCTTAGTCGCTCTACGCGCAGCCACGTGGCGCTATTTTTTGAATAAATTTGGATTTTACGAGCGCTAAGGCGGCTTATATGAAACGCCACCTGCAAATTTAATGAAACAAGTCATTTTAGAATACAACACCCTTTTTGGGACGTCAATTATTGGTGGAGGCGAAAAGGACGAAAATTGAACTAAATTATAATTTTCTGGACACAAATATACTGTCTACACACTACGCTCAAAGGTGATACCAGTACGCTCAGTGTAATCGTGGTCGAAGTCAATGCGGGGGGAGAGGTAGGTGGTAGAGTAGAGTGGAACGTCGTCTTATAAAGACAAAATTGGGGTAAAGAAAGTCCGTGAATAAAAATTCACACACACACACCACAACAAACACACACACACAACACACACACACACAACACACGACAATTTTGACAAGTTTAAATAAAGAGAGACCGACAGGTGAGAGTATTACAACAGTGTATCTTGACGACAGTTTATCTTAAGTTAATCAATCTATTAATTAAGTAACGTTTTTTTAGACAGTGTTTTCCGCAACGTTGTAAAAGTTAAAAGCCAACAACAATTTTTGCAAGTCACCGGTTTTGCCGCGCATGTCACGACGTTTCATCAGTTGTACACTCAGCTGTCATTCGCAACCTTTGATACGTGGTAATCGGGACATGAAACAAGAGTTCTTATAACCAGTGTATTGTAAGGTATATAAAAGTCAACGATCCAACGTACGAATCGTTCGGATTGAAACTTTGTGAAATTTACCTGTCTGAGTCCTAAGTTACACACAATTGACATTCGCAAGAACTGCTTGTCGATTAACCGCGTAAAAGGTGAAATGTTGCGGAAAGCGAGCGGAGCGAGCCATACCGACCGGAGTAATCCTTGACCGGAGCACATCCGCCTCGCACGTGCGAAAGAAGTCTACTCTAAGGGGTCTTTTGTTTGTGTTTCGGCAATCGACAATTCGTGAGTCGTCGAATGTTAGAGTATAGCAAAGGTCTTTGACCTGTTTCAAATTAGTCATGTTGGTGTCTGACAGACAACAGTACCGCTTATTGTGTCAAGCGAACCCAAAAAAACAACAAAACATAAGCCACAACAACTCACCCACCTGGCCAGCCTCGTAAATGTTTTGCAAACGAATCGATTAGAGGTAAATCTTTTGTGCGTAAAATTTCCAAAAAGTTGGACGAAAGACAGACGCCTGAACAAGTTTCGTAATTAGTACGCAAAAAAATGATTTGGCCATAGTCATCCAAAACAAATGAAGCCCGTAAGGAAAACTTTGCACAAAAAATGTTATTAAGAACAACATCAACGATCGGGGAACCGGTCGCTAAGAAGAAGAAGACAAAAGTTGGGGTCAAGAGTACCGAAACGCACAAGTGTTTTGTGCTAAAAATTAAAAACTAAGCACGAAGCGTGTGCGTAAAAAGAGGAAAAAAAGCACAAAACGTGTCGTGCAAAATTTCGTTTCACAGTAAAGAATCTGATCATACACCAAAGCATGACGTCGTGCAGAAAAAGAGGCGCAGCCCAGCACCCTTCCTTGGCGCTTTCGACACACCGAAAGTAATTTTTTGTACAAGATGAGTGATAAAGTTCGGGGGTTCGTAATAACCCGACAAAAGGACCGGCATTAATCTAGTCCAACCTGCCCTCCCCCCGGGACTGGCCAGGCCAAGCTGACACTGCCGGGGATGTGTGGCTCCGCCGCCAGCGCAACAGCAACGTCAGCCACCCCCTCCCCCGAAAACTTTTGAGCCCCTGGGTTTGTTTGTTTAAGTGGTAAACTTAAAAAGAAAAGGGCGGGGTCTGGTGTGTTTGGGGTGCGGCGCGCAAACTACCGACCTTCGTCCCGATAAGGTAATGTGTTAAAGTCCCAACCCCCCCGGTCTAAAATATTGATGTTAAAGCCCCCCCCGGTCTGTAAAGTCCGCCCCGACCATTTTTTTTTCGCCCCCAACAACTGGTGAAAAAATTGGGTGGCTTGTACATAATGAAACGCTACTTTTTTGTACGTTAAAAATAAGTAAAGAAGGGGGTAAGAAATGTTTTTTGTCCATGCAGTTTTCACCGTAATTTTTTGGTAGTTTAACGTAATTAAAACGCGCCCTTTAGACTTTTTCACGTGGCCCAACATCCGAAGTTATATAAAGGAGTGTATGTTTCTTTTGTCGACTTCTCGAGGTTACGTTTGTGTTTCTCCTAATCATGAGCATCGTTATGATAAAAAGTAAAAGTTCATTATTGTTTTTTTAGTATGCAAATCCGAGGTGTAAACTGCCGTCACACGACTGATCCGTGAGAGTGTTTCGGTGAAAATTATACATATATAGCTATTTTCAGTATGACTTGATCTCACTTACGCTACGGGACAGTAGGAAGTCACGTGTTTGGCGGTATTGTCTTCCCTATGCCCATTGATTGTATACTTACTTATGGTTGATGTGCATGATATCATTTGATGCCACGAATGATAGTGGAGTAAATGCGACTAAACAGTAGTAGCGACTGAAAGAGTTACCCTCTCCCTCTTAAAAAACAAAAACTTGTTCTCGTCACTAAAAACCGAGTGATCCTACAGTTACGTTAGGATTTCTGTAACCACTTCTCATGACAGTCAGTCCCTGTCGCTCCAACGATTAAAACTAACTCGAAGTAACACACTTTTCGAACTAAGTGTAACACATACAACTAGGCTTTGTATGACTCGTGTGTCTAGATATGAAAGACTTGCAATCCCTTGCAAGTCAACGACAAAAAACCTGTAGTGAGGTTTTTGAGTGACCGGGCAATAGCGACGTACAGTTATTCAAGGTCAATATATAAAGGGAACAGCTACGTCCCCTGGGTTGAAGGAAACGAGACCAACTGATGGCAGGGGGAGATACCGTTGTCACTTCCCCAGAGACGGTTCGGGTAGTGAGAGCACCCGTCTCGTTCAGGTAGGTAGCTGGCGTTTCAAGAGAAAGTTGGAGCGTTCACTTTAGACCAGTAGTTAGGCACTAAACACGCTCTACACTACACAAACCCCTCGCAGCCTTTTTANTGACGCGCACAGCTGGGAGACCAGGGGAAACTAAAGAGTGACGCACACAGCTGGGAGACCAGGGGACACTAAAGAGTGACGCACACAGCTGGGAGACAAGGGGACACTAAAGAGTGACGCACACAGCTGGGAGACCAGGGGACACTAAAGAGTGACGCACACAGCTGGAGACCAGGGGACACTAAAGAGTGACGCACACAGCTGGGAGACCAGGGGACACTAGAGAGTGACGCACACAGCTGGGAGACCAGGGGACAGTAAAGAGTGACGCACACAGCTGGGAGACCAGGGGACACTAAAGAGTGACGCACACAGCTGGGAGACCAGGGGACACTAAAGAGTGACGCACACAGCTGGGAGACCAGGGGACACTAAAGAGTGACGCACACAGCTGGGAGACCAGGGGACACTAAAGAGTGACGCACACAGCTGGAGACCAGGGGACACTAAAGAGTGACGCACACAGCTGGGAGACCAGGGGACACTAAAGAGTGACGCACACAGCTGAGACCAGGGGACACTAAAGAGTGACGCACACAGCTGGGAGACCAGGGGACACTAAAGAGTGACGCACACAGCTGGGAGACCAGGGGACACTAAAGAGTGACGCACACAGCTGGGAGACCAGGGGACACTAAAGAGTGACGCACACAGCTGGGAGACCAGGGGACACTAAAGAGTGACGCACACAGCTGGGAGACCAGGGGACACTAAAGAGTGACGCACACAGCTAGGGCAGGGGACACTAAAAAGTGAGAACTGTCTCTTTTGTTGGAAACTCACCTAAAATGTTTTCTGGGCTTATTTTAACAATGTGATCACATGACTCCTTCTGATGTTACTGCAGACCTGCTGTAAGCTAGCTAGCTAACGTAGCTAACCTAGTCATTTCAGATATACTGAAAAACACTGACAGTTATGAGACGACTGACTCTGAGACATAGACCTCCTTCACAAAGCGAATAAGTTCAGACATCGGCTGGTAAAGCCAACTTTACTTCTATAACTTCATCTTTATTGGTGAAAAAAGTAAATTGGGAAACAAAGTTGGACAGATAACAATCAGGAACAACAGCACAAATGTCTTTTCACACTATCAGGTCTGAGTGAGAGGTAACGAGGCGAGCATGCAGGAGAATGTGGAGAACATGGACTCTGAGACACTAAGCCAGGAAGCCACGGGGTGGTAAGATGTGTGAAATGGTCTTCCCTGTGCAGCCGCGCTCAGCAAGGGCCACAGATGTAAAAATATGGCCTGTTTTTACAGCACACTGACTTTAGTGGTGGGTTTTGTGATGGAAAGGGTGGCGGACATTGCCTCACTTGGAAGTTTCACAAAGGAAAGAAACAACCTCTACTTCAAAACTACGTCCCTGGGCGTGATTTCATGTCCGTGATGCTACATGATGTACGCCTAGCTATTAAACTTCCAATGATTAATAGGATAACTCATATTTAAAGTGACGAACAGAACATTTTGACACTGCGTATACATTTAAACGTGGTATAGGAGTCACCCAATTGTGTGTGTGTGTGTGTGTGTGTGTGTGTGTGTGTGTGTGTGTGTGTGTGTGTGTGTGTGTGTGTGTGTGTGTGTGTGTGTGTGTGTGTGTGTGTGTGTGTGTGTG
>NW_011369945.1:20574052-20592195 GCF_000735185.1 Notothenia coriiceps
TCTGTCTGTCTGTGTGTCTGTCTGTGTGTGTGTGTGTGTGTGTGTGTGTGTGTGTGTGTGTGTGTGTGTGTGTGTGTGTGTGTGTGATACATCACTGAATGCTTTAGGTGACAAGCGGCAATTAACCGTGGAGCGAGAAGACATTTATAAGCATTTCATATCTCATTAAATACATTTATTTGTCTTAGAAGAAATGGTTATTCTTGTTTTCTTTGGAACTTGAGTGATTGATCATTCAAACGTTGCACTTGTTTTTTTGGTGTCACGTTTAAAGTTGTGGAAGATTAGTCAGTTGAAAACCTCTAAAAAGAAGAAGCAACGCATACGGTTCCCATTTATGTATTCCCTCTTAGAAATACCTTTATCCTGCGAGACAGACGGAGAGCCAATAAAACCCCCAGAGAGAATATTTGTATCCGATCCGCCCTTTCTCTTTGTCTCTCTTTACCACTGTGAGATCAGCTGTTATATCTTTTTTTGGGAGAATAAACAAATGCACTTTTGGCTGGACGAGGTAAAAAAAACTGTTCCCCCAATGAACGTCGCTCTAAGGCCTTAAACCCTGCAGCAAAATTGAAATAATAATGATCATAAAACCTGAAGAGGTTACCGATCCACGCCGAAACACTGACGATCAAATCATAACCTCCCTGACAAATCCCAAAAGAGAGATTTAGGTACAAATGGTATCTCAGGAATCTACACCTCCTCCAAGGTTAATAAACATCTACTTCTTTTATTTGCCTTTTTCTGATTCGGAGCAGAGGGAAAAAATATTTTTTTATATCCCCTCAGGCTGCCAGAGAGGCCAAATCAGTTTAATTGTTTTGCACAACAATTACAAAATGCAGATGATGCTCAAACAACGTCCAAGAAACATAACTATGTTCCACCTTGTACTCACGTAAGACTGTATAATAGCTCATAAAGAGCTGATTGGAACCAGTTGGAACCAGTTGATCCAGGAGGAAGGTGTCTAATGTCCTGGCCATGTTGGCATTGGCTCCAGCATCATCATCCTCCAACATCAAAAGACCTCCACCTCCAGCTGAGATGTTTATCTGCGTCCAAGTCTTGGAGCCACCCGGCCAAAAAGAACAATTGTGTTACCATCTCCGTGTCCAACGCTCGCTGTCGACATCCCAGAGTTCATAGTCAACACACGGTGTCGCAGAAAAAACTTAAAAGCCCCCTCTCTTCCATAATCGCGAAGAGAAAAGAAAACTTCCTCATGTTCGAGTCCAACTATGTTTCCAGATGTGCCCGGGGTCAGAGGTTAAAGATGAAAGTACCAGGATGTGGTGTACCTTCGACTAGGAGCCGGTCTGCAGTGAGCATTCCTCCCTGGAGAGGGGGGGGGTGAGCAGACTCCGGGTGTTTCCCCCCTCCACCGCTCACAGTGTGCGGCCTCATTTCGCGGCGGTGAATTATGACACCGCAACTTTCATGCTTGCTACTTTGGCAATGTTTACCAAACGGCACGGAGGCGGCAGAATGTCAGCCATGTTAAACGTAGCGGGTGAAAAACAAGTGGGGAAGTTGTTTTCAAGTCTTCGAGTCTCACACTCGCCTCTGACCTGCTCCACAGGGAGTCTCTGGAAGTGTTAAACTACTCAAATTAAATCATTTAGCGCCACGTCCTATGTTAGGAATTCTAAAAAAAGTCAGCAGTGTGAAGCAGGCCGAGGGTTTGACTGATAGCTCGGAGTAAAGACCGGCCTTCCTGCAACCCACCCCCACCCCCGCCTGCTGCTGAGTGCCAATAGAGACATCACAAGTTAAAGCGTAAGAGTCTATTACGTCGATTCAAGAATGTCTCTCAGAAATTGGGCTAATTTCACCAAAAAGCGTTAATACGATTATTTCAAGTGTGTGAGAGGCTTAATAAGTGTGGAAATTGGCCTGTCATATAAGACCTGAGAGCGCTGGCAAATTGCGTGATTACAGTCGCAAAGCCTCGGCCTCGCTTATTGTTTCTTTACATATCGTAATCTGCTAAATGAAAACGGACTGGACAACTTCATTAGGATTCTAGAAAAAAAAAAGTGGGTACATTAAAAATGACAGAGACAACTTTATTATGGTAATAATGAGCTTTAGAGGATGTACAAAGATTACACGTCCCTTGAGATGGCTTCTTTTATTATTAGGCTCCGAAAAATGGTTTTATTACCCCAGCCTCCAGACTGCTCCTGCCCAAGCATGACCACACAGGCCCCAGATATGGAAAATAAAAGCAAACACTAAATAATTTATAATGATTACATGAAGATACGAAGAATAGATGGAACAACTATGGAGACGTTCTGTTAAAGTGTATTTCTGAGTTTCCTTTCGAGGTGTTTGCACAGCTTTGGGTTGCTTTGGGGTGTCGTGCATGCTGAAGGAAGCGTGCAGGGCCACTAGATGGAGTTAGATCCTTCAGAAGAGCTTTGGGACCCTGCAGAAACAAGACG
Source organism: Notothenia coriiceps (assembly GCF_000735185.1). Taxonomy (NCBI): domain Eukaryota; kingdom Metazoa; phylum Chordata; class Actinopteri; order Perciformes; family Nototheniidae; genus Notothenia; species Notothenia coriiceps. The sequence continues at coordinate 20,576,509 of NW_011369945.1, forward strand.
ATAACAGCAGAAGTGAAGCAGAGGGCACGTAGTCCTTCTTCACGTGCACAGACCTGCAGAAAGCCTACTTCCCTCTGCACAGTGGCTACTCTTATTTAGCATCCTAGGACATAAATAGACTTTACACATGCATACCATGGGAGCAGATACCTTTTCTTATTAAAAATGAAAATGATAATCACCCTGAGTGCATCCCCCAGCTTTCAGCCCCTCTCATACAGCGAGCTAATTACCCATGTTAGTGCATTATATCCATACGGCTATATGTTTGCACTTGTGTTTTCTTACTGTGAATCTAGAAAATGAACATCGACCACCTGCGTTCTCCCACCTCCGTAGTGTCAAAGTCCCGGAAAAAAACACAGTAACATCTTAAACAAGGTTGTGAAATCGACAAAAATGTGTAAAATCGTTTTCTCAGAGCTTTTAATTAGCCATTTTCCAGGTTTCTCTATAAGAGACCATCATTATCACATCTCAGTTTTTGTTTTTGAACGTAGGGACGGAGAGCAAAAGGGACTCGAATGCATCATGAAATGTGGCTGACAGCTCGCCTTGCTGTGTGATATGATAATGCTGATGGAAGCATGTCCCCGTGTCTAATGGAGGGGAAATTATATACATCGATAAGGGGAAAGTGACATGCTATTCATATCCTCTTTGAGTCCAACAGCAGTATTTAGTGTTAATGGCAGATGAAAGCAGAAGTCATAATTGGAGAGCATTAGGAGGTCAGTTTCTACACGGATACAGTCTGATCTAAAATAACACCATTTTTTCATGGTTTTAGGTACAAAGAAATCATCTGGATATTATATCGAGAGCTCCATATGTCACTGTTGTGATGCTCCAGTGTCTTGACACAATGTAATGTGGGATTGAGGGGAAACAAATGTAAGTGCTAGTCCCACAGGAGTAAACGTGAACTCTGTCAACAGATGTTTAATGCTGTGAAAAAAAAAAAAAAAAATCCCCATTCCTCTTGATCTCTCATGTGAATTGCACCATTTAGCATGTAGCAGTTGTGACAGGTAATTGACTCCAGGATGGAATGAGGAGTATGTGTGTGTCATGGTAAATAATGCATTGTTTCACAGGCCCCTATGAATATTCATTGTGCATGTTGATTGAGTGACACTAAACAAACACCTTTATATGTTTCAGTTTGTTTTTCTACCGGTTTCAAGAAGAAAAACTAATAAATAATATTACTTTTAATTACAAAAATACAACTTAATGTGCTTCAATCAACGAAATCTGTTGACACAATACATTTAGTGTTTCCTATCACTGTTCCTCTCCACTAAAAAGCAGCAGATGCGTTTAAAATACTGCGATGAATTAACCATTGTTGTGGGATGATCTCATTTACGTCCTGCTTGGAGCTCAAACTTCTAATTCTCTTTACATACTGAAATATTAAAAGCCTAATATGTCATCTGTCATGGCTGTCATTTATCATCTTAGCTGCAGCGTGTCCTGTGGGCCTGTAAAGATTTCCCTTCAAATGACTTCTTATTAAATCGCCCGCGTTTGTTCCTGTTTCCACGGCTGTCCTCGCATTTCATTCTGAACTTGGCTCCATTAGCAGCTGCTCTCTGCGTCCTGAGGTTCCTCCACGCCTTCATTTACCAAATGACCCAACATCCCTCGTCTCTGTCTGCCTCGGACAGCTGAGCTGATTAAGAAGTTGCCTTTTCAAACACTAATGTATTCCACTTCACAATTTTGTTACGCGGCCATTGTTTCATTTAAAGTTTACCCTCAGATGGAAGTCACGCCAATTTCTTTTTTGGGGGAAAAGCTATTTAGTTTAACAACGTATGATGGATCTGATTAGTCATTCAGGCTGGCCTCTGCTTTTATGCTTACATTAACTAACACAAAGAGCCCCCCCACAGGTTAAAGTTTAAATGTGGATTAGCAAAGCAACTCCTGATTAGGTTACTGCGGGGCTTAGAGGTGGAAAAAAATGGATTTTCCCCGCACATTATTTCACAAACATCTTCTTTTCTTTTCTTCCCCGGCGTCATCCTCTCACTCTCTCCCAGCATGCATATCTATTTTGGCGCAAAATCTTTGAACAATTATGCAAATGCATGTAAGGCAATGCACAATACAGTATGGAAATGGCTTGGAGAGAAAATGGACTCATTAAGGACAGATGGCATGAGTGCTAAGAGCCATTTGTTATGGATGCAGGAAGACATTTCAGACCGAGTCAGAACCTGAGAGGCGTCTGATATGTGTTTCACACCAAGCCCTATTTGTTGTGCTTTTGTAGTTCTTGATTATTTGCACCACGCTGATGGTTATAAATTAGCTGCTCCTAATGTGGCTCTATAGATATGCATTTGTTTGAATATACATTATATTTTGTATTTAAGCGATGACAGACTTCCTCATCTCGCCACATTTCCTTTGACTTGAAACGATGCCATTGATCACTGCGAAACCTTTTTAATAACATGATCAGAGCAGCTGTATGTTAAATATGGACGCGTGCATTGTGATAAGATCAAAATGGATAGGAATGTAGGAGCGGTTGTAAGCTTGTGAGATTACATGCACGACTTCTGCACCGATATTACATGCATGTCATTGTCACTTCATACAACATGAATTGAAATGCATATAAAGCAGCACCTAAATGCTTCGCTGGAGATTACAGTTTCCACGCGTATGGAGGGAAAGGTTCTTTTGAAAAAGGCACACATAGTGAACAGTGGGGTTTTTCACAATTAAAGAAAATTAAGTCTTTTTATTGTTTGGCGAGGATAAGAACGGTGCACTATCACCGAGGCCAGTGTAACCCCAGGTGGGAGAAATGTATTTGCACCACAGATTACAATCTGTGCAGATGTCAGTGGAAACGCAGCAGCATGGAGACCTGAAGGAAGGGGGGCGGGGGCTGTAGGTGGAGATGTGCCTCTGACATGGCTCTGTTTATTTAGTCTGCGGCCCTCCGTGGGCTTCCCCAGAAACCCTGTCTGGCCCTTTGATGTCACCGAGGTTATTGTGGACTGTTCTCCGCTGTCTGCCTCGATATTCATCCCAGCAGAGCACACAGGCACAACACTGCCATTTATTCCTACACTAATTTTCCTTTGTGATGGATGGCTTTCTTATTGTGTCATTTGTGCCTTTTGAAAAATGCTCTTTGGAGCAGAAGAAATTACCAGCTTCCAAATCATACAATCACACCCAGTGTCTGTGGTGTGTATGGGACGGATAGCATCATCCACAACTGGGTAAATTAAAGGAAAAAACAATTTTATTGCCTTAAATAAAACAATTTTTTTTTAAATGAATCATGATTTCAGGCAGCTGGTAGTGCATTTATTATGGACAAATTATGATTTATTTTTCTGTTAAGCAATTTTCAATTTGTTAAGCACCTATCAATCAGATTTGTGTGGCTTTCATAGCGTCACAAAGCAATCCAAGATAATGTCCTCAAAGAAATGTATAAATATGTATTGTAAGTAGCGAATATGATGATATAAATAGTACATTTTGAATAAGTAAATAACCTTTTATTAAACTGTAATATTTTTGTATCAACATTTCTGTTCTGCTCTAGTGGGAAATCATACTTTTTCTTTCTCTCATAACCAAAGATTTCAGCATCAAAGTCTGTCACGGAAAACAAATGTTAACCGAAAAAAAGTCACAGAACAAATAAATGAAAGCTTTCAAAGGCTCTCATATTCAGGAGCTTCTCTTTGTTGCATTGAGCTCGTCTTTTGTCCGTCCTGCCACTATTGTGACACGACACAGAGACTTCTGAAGGCCAAAGTTTCTTATTAAATTATTTCTGGGTGAGACGAAACACAGGCTGAATAGAATCATTAAACTTCACCAGTTATAGGAATGCATGCGCCGCGCTGCCGTCTGCTGAGAGACGAAAAGCTGTGCGTTTTCATGCTCCTTCAAAACCTTTAACTCGCCATGAAAAGATATGACATCAATCCTGAAGAAAAACACAAGGGACAAATGAATGATACCATTGTGGGCGCGAGACATCAATCATGCTCAATACTTTGTAAAAACAATGCATTTTTGTTTGCATTTCAGAGGTGACAAACAACACTTGTGACTGGCTTAACGTTGTCAATTCCCATTACTCAAAAACCTGAAGCAAATCAGAATTAAACTGTGGCCCTGTTGCTAGGCAGCTGAGTTCTCTTGACATGGTGGTTAGTTTTTCTTTCATTGCTTGACAAGAGCGACGTGAAAGGAGTTTAGAAAAAGTTGCTTAAGGCGCTCAGAGGAAGGGGATAATTGGAGTCTGTGGATTGTGTAGTGGCCCTTGTGTGGAAACTTCCCCGAGAGAGAGTCGGACGCAACAAAATTTAAACTCTTGTATACAAACTTGACCCCGGGCTTTTCCACACTTTCAGAGTGTTTGCCCCTAGTGTGGCCCCGGGGCCTTGTGTCAACACCACAGTGTGTGGAGAAACAGGTGACAACAATGACATTGCATTGGGGCAGAAAAAAGTTAAAATAGGTATTTTAGGGGTGTTTTTTTTTTACAGGAAAACACACATCATAGAAGTAGAAATTGGAGAGCATGAGGAGTCCAGCTTTTACAGATTTATATAGTACAAAAATATATAATACCAGTTTTATTGGTCTTTCTTTTTTTTACTTATTTGAGTCCAAGAGCAGTGATAAGTGTTGGTGGATCAAAGCAGGAATCGTAATGTGAGAGCAATAGGAGTCCAGTATTTACAGTACTTTACCTAATAATACTTTCTTTTAGAAGTTGTATTGGTTTAGCATATATATATATTTATTTGAATTTTACGTTGAGAGCTTGTGGTGCTACTGGTTCAGTGTCTCGACACAATGTAATGTGGGATTGAGGGGACACAAATAGAAGTGTCCCACAGGAGTAAAGGTGAACTTATGTTTGATACTATGAAAAAGGAACATGACAAAAAAAGGGGCCTTTTGCAGGAACACCCCACCATAGCTCAGATTCTCTCTTTACACCGAATGGAGGTCATCTCGATACTGTAGCCACGGTCAATTTTATTAGCCCGTCCCTTGAAATATAGAAGAAGCTAGTTAAGTAATGAGAGGAGCTCTATGCCTTTTTAATGACCCGGCCTGTGAAAGTGCACACCCAGTTTAAGAGGGAACCAATTAATGCTGGATTAACATTCATGGTTATTTACAGTTGCTTTTGTGCTTGTTTCTGCTCTCCGACTTCCACACAGAGCCGAGGGAGAGGAAGGAAGGGAGAGAGGGGAGAGCTCGGAGGTTGTTTGGACGCAAGAGGTGCAGCGAGGTGGCTGGGTCCATTGTGAGGACACCACCTCTCTCATTATGCCCTCTCAATCAACACTCCTGCTCACAGGAAGCCCCTGTAAAGCCCATCTGCCGTAGCTAATCTACAGGCAGCCCCGCGCCTGCGTCTGGCCGCTACCCTCAGCCGCATTATTCCAGATCCAAGGCTTCGCCAGGGATCAGCCAAAGCCCATTAAAGTAAATAATAGCCAGAAATGACAGGCTTAGCGAGGATTGGGGAGGAAGTTGAAGACCAGTTTGAGCTGTGAGCTCTGATTAATAGAGAAAAGCATTTTGGGGGGGGGGAAAGAGAGGGGGTCATATGGAGAGAGAAAGTGAGGGAGAGAATGGAGGAGGGAAAAAAAAAAATGACCTTAGTGCGCTGCAAAGAATTCCTCAACCTCAGGGTTGTTAGGACTAGTGCTACCATCTGAAGCATTAGCAATCCATGAGCTACTTTTGCTTTGATGAAGCTCAAACGGGACGGGTGTAGGGGGGGGGGGCGGGGGGGGGAGAGCAGAGGAGAGGAGAGAAGGAGGGGAGGAGGGGTCTTCAGAGGGCCCCAAGAAGCGTCAAGAGTCAGTCCTCACAGGAAAACAATGTCTGTTGGTACACAGAGCTTTCATAACACACAAACATTATTTTTGCACTTGCCCTTTAAGGGTTAGTTAGTAGGGGTACTTCTCGTGCTTATTATGGTGTTTAAGACACTTAAGATAAGATAAGACTTTGTTTATCCCGAAGGAAACTGTTGTGCCAGAGTTACAAAAATACAATAAAGCATAAGCAATAAGCAGCATAATAATAAAACTGTACACTAACAGTGCAGTAAAAAGAGAAATTGAATATCTACAGGACTTCTGACATTAGAGCTAAACTTACTTTTTTGTATCATGTGTTTTCAATATATATTGGCGTTAAAACTTCTTATGGGACAAAAACAAGAATTTCAAAAGACCCTCTTGGACGCTGAAAAACAGTGAAATTGCTTTTTTGACATTTATTAGAAAACAGTTTAGCAGATTAACTGGGTCAAATTATAACATTGTCATGATGCGTTCAAGTTCAGTCTGTAAAACTGTGTTTCTGGGAAGAATACAGTTACTTAAAGGAGATGCTTTAAGAGCCATTTAATACAAAATAGATAATGGAGAGGGACTTATCTGGTCATGTTCATTGCGGTCAAAAAGGATTGTATGTTGAAGTAAATTTTATTTGTTACAATATTATTGAAGTATTGAGAATAATGGAACATCCCTTGTATTTGTATTGACACCTAAACCTCTAGTACTAGTAAAACAAAATGACGTTAAGCATCAAAAATTCCAACAATATCAAGTGGAAATAATGATACTATACGATCCATAGAATGAACTAGAAACAAAACAGAAAGGAAGAATATTTAATTCATATTATGTGATGCTGTGTCCCGTCTGTCACACTATATTTGTGTTTTGTGTAATTGTGTGTTTTTTTCTCGCCACAACATTGTTATCTGTAGTGGAAGTAATCCTATTGGCTAGTTTGAAAGGACTATTTGTCATGGTCAGCTTAGGGTTAAACAATTGAAGCTGCCCTCTGAAGTCAAGTTAGTGTCACGTTAGGCATGGAGACCACTGGTTAGGAGTCCAATGATCCGTCCTGGTTAATAGTTAACTGACCTCAGGGCATCACAACATACATGGCCCCAAAACCCATCAGAACGTACTGTAAACGCTGTGAGAACATATAGCTCTGAATTATATAGTTACATTTGAATTAAAGCTCCATCACCACAAGCTGTGACTTCCTGGGGACGGCATGTTTTCAAAGGATGGATAACACCGATCTTGTTTTCGCCGTCCGTACTCACATGTTTATTGCCACAAGGAGGCTTATTCCACTTTGTGCTTGAGCTCAGCCTGGGATTTAACGTGATTTGTCACTGGGCCGACAGTGGAGACGGTCTAAACGAGATTATCTGGAGCAGTTCCACCTCTGCTTAACTACTGTAAAAATTGCTTATACGCCTGTGAAGGAATTGGAATGCGTTCAGGAAGCGAATGATCAGGCTTGCGGTCGGTCGGTCGGCCCCCACTTCTTACGCCCTCCTCTGATTGGACGGACGCCTCAGACACCTGGGGCGCAGGAAGAAACAAGTTTAGCGCTGCATGAAAGGTACGCTCACTCCTCTAAGAATATCCGCCATTGATCTATCAGCTACCTGAATCTTCAAAAACGCCAGAGAGAGGAGGGGGGGGAGAAGAAAGACGCGTGGAGACCTCTGCCTCAGAGATTTAATGAAGAATTTAAGATCCTCCGAATGTTTTATTGACGAGAGACTGTAAAAAAAACAAGAGATGTGATACATAGAAACCGACAAGGCCTCTGGGGAAACACTTAGGGTTTCCTAAAGAAGTGTTTAATGGTATCGATTTTTATTGTTCGACGAACAGTGTGAACTCTTTGACGGTTTTATTGAACGGCTTTGCTCTTAAACACAAAGAGGAAGACAGTTCTTAGATTTGATCCATCAAACAATGTGTGCGTTGAATTTTAATAAGCTTCACAACTCTGAGCCACAGCTGCGCTTGGATGTCAGATATTCTGCTTCTTCTTTTCCTGTACAGTAGCTGCTTCCTCCTCTTATGTCATCGTCCCCTGTGTGCTGGGCTTGTTTCCCACTAATGTGACAGATGTTAGGACCTCAGCAGCCAGTAGAGGCCTCTCCTGTCTTTTACAACCCTCCAGAGTAGATGAGTAAAAGCTAAATGGACATTTTGGAATGATAAACACATATCACACATATTTGGAAAAAGGGAGTAAAGTAGATATTTGGTGACAAACCCTACCTCCTGATAAATGTGTTGGCTATCTTAGTAATAAATGCTTCCGTCACCTCTGTCTCCGACCTGTTTCTTCATCATTTGGAGCCGCATCACAGCTTTTTGACCAAAGGCCTCCCCCCCCCCCCCTTTTTTGTTGTTGTTGTTGCCTCTCCATCCTGATCTCCTCTTCAGAAAAGCTGAATACTCATCCTTGACCGGCTCGCCTAAATGAACCCTGCTCTCCTTCATGTACCACAAAAGTGCCACTGTGTGGTGTCACCAAGGCTTTTCTTCCCCCAAGGAGACAGTGTGATTTCTATATCCGTTGTCATGGAGATGTGGCGAGGAGGGAGGAAAATGGGGAGCGCTAACCTCTGGCTCCAGCCGGCTCCCAGAGCCTGACACAGTGGGCCTGTTTGCCTGTGTGCCGACAACAAGCAGCACTTGAAAAGGTGAAACGGGGACATTGTGGAGCATGTGGGTCAAAGTAAACGGACAATATGTAACTTGTAAAAAGGCCCCGTTATTCTTTTTGGGGGGTTTAACCTTTCCTGTAGTGCTGTATAGGTTTTGGTGCATGTCAACGGCGTGTAAAGGGTTAAAATCCCAAAGTTCCAGAACACAGTGACATCCTTACATAACACTTGCACTTCTATCGGCTAGCGCTCCGACACATTGTGCCTGATAGGCTAAGGGGTGGAACATCTCTAAGCTGGTTGACCAATCACAACAGAGCCGGCCAGCTAAACGATCAGAGCAGACTGGGCTCTGGTTTCAGACAGAGGGTGAAAAGAGGCTGCCAAGGCACACAGGGGATAGGTGCATTAAATATGAGTACTGTAAATATAAGGTCGTTCCTATAATTGAAGAATTACATATGCAATTGATTTTCGTGTAGAGTTTTTTAATTTACTTGTGCGATACTTTCCCTCACTAGACCACCATAATTGCCGAGTTCCTAACGAGGGGGTTCTTCGTCCTACCACCTAAAGATTATATAACATGATAACCCTTCTACATCCGCTCCCCTCCATTTATCATTGTCACGTTTTACTCCCGTGTGTCACATCCATTTTTGTATACATATTCCATGAACTACGCTCTTTATGAGTCGAGCCATCTTTTTATGTATATACTATATCTTCTTACTTGTTCACATCACGTTACAGTACGTGGACAGCACGTCTTTTATCGCCGTAAACCGGATACAGGAAGACATGAAATAACTCATTTCTAAACTTACTTACCTAAGATGAACATTACCTCCTAAAACTGTTCAATACAGAACCATTGAAAGGTGAGTACCAGTCTATTTATGAAGAAGTGTGACAACTTCAAATATATAAAGATTCCCTTCTTGTAGAATAAGCCAACATCACTCGTCCGTCGAGCATGTGTAGGCTCGTCTAGAAGGCACATCGGACTCCTCGCACCACGAAGTGGCAATACTTCTAATTTGTAGGGACAGTAAAGGACGAGGTCACCAACGAAATGTTTCTTCTCACGTCTAACTTAACATAAAAGGTGCTGGAAGTTCTCGACTAATAGCTCGCGCGGAAAGTCTAACCGGGGTGCAAAGACCACCAGCGGTCCTTGTTCGTGGTTTTCTCCGCGTTAGCCTCCCCAAACCTATCGACACACAACTAAACACATTCTGTATATACACGTACAGGTTCGTTATGTGTGAACCTTTCCACTCTCACTGTATGCCCCTTGTCACCTACCTACAGCGTAACTTAAGAGACACAAGCCGAACAGTATGTCATACACACATCACACCACCACACACACACACTGATATCAACACTCAACACCAACACATCACACTACACACACAACACACACCAATTATTCCACACACGAGCACGGACACACAACCACATAAATCTCTGGGCTGGCAGACGAAGTCAAGGGAAGGAGTATGTCAAATGATCACCGCAACCACGCCCTATGCAGGTCAAGCCTTCTCTTCAAAGCCCGTACTTCCTACCCACGTACCCATACCCCCCCGCTTTATTCGAGCGTAGTCAGTTCACACGTGACAGGTCGGCTCGCATGTCTCCCGCAATCGCAATTACGACTCACTCGTCCCGACAAAACAGTTTCACGTATGGTACACTTTCCTTCAACAATCAATTTCACCACACCAGCAGGACCAGGTACGCCAAACGTCCCCCACGTGATAGGCATGTCTCGCCCTCATGCTACAATATAGCCACACAAAATCTTTCCAATATATATGTATCATAGTTCTTGTAGGATAGTCTATACGATCGGCATAAAGGTTGCCGTAATGTGGTGATGATATATTTATAATCACCTGTAGGAAAGGGGATTATGTTCTCACTCCTTCCCTAAACTCCTATTGTTTACGTGAAAGTAGTTGTACCTCTTAAGAGGACTCTACTACTCTGAAAAAGTACTAAAAGATATAGTCCTTGCTATACCCAAGTAAATAATCTTATAATGTTAACCGCATTGAAAAACATATTTGAACTATAGTATTAACTTGCGGTCGTCGTCAATGAGTAGTCGTCATAACGTTTGATAATATTTTGATTCGTGCACATAAGTATAAACCACGGGGGCTAGTGACGGGTTTTACTAATGTTTCTATTGATTTGAAAACTCAACTATTATACCCCTTTACATATCTTTTATGTGCTTGGTTATTTAAGTATAAATTACACCATCCTTCAGTGCTACAAATGCTTAATATATGAAAAAAGTTTCAGTATATTATTCTGTGGTGATATTTTCGTACACACCGTGCTCGCTTGTGTCTTTATCAGACTTATGTTAGAAATGAGTGCAAGTTGCCTCTTTTTATATAATAATACAAATTTTTCTCCATTTTGCACACAAGTCGCGTCTATTCCGTCGAGACTATTTACATAACTCCAGTAAAATGTCTTCGTATGTACTACCGATTCCCAAATATCTTTTATCCGTTCGGAGGAGTCTTTTAGTCTCGATCGAAATCTCTATAACATAAGCCGATTCATCTACATGCCTCTTTTCTGAGTACCGATAAAATTCTCCAACCGCTGGTTCACACACACGTACCAAACACACGTTCCGTCGAACGGACGCACTGAGACCTCACACTCTCCGTCCTAGCCGTCACTCTGGTGGAGGTTGAGACTCCTCGGCGTGTGACCGGGTGCCAGACGTGCGTAGTCTAGCAGTTTAGTGAGTTGACGATCCGTGTGTGACGATTGTATGTGTGTCACATGTGTGTGACAAATAGACCGTACACTAAACTTGGAGGAGGTATTTATGGTGATATTGCGAGGGAAAGGTGCGGAGCAGATAAGCAGGTAATTTAGTCGTCTATAAGCTTTCACGACTGCTCAATAACGGAAATTCGAACGTTCACGTATTTGGGGGGTCTCGTCCCTTGACATATTAAGAGTGAAAGATTAAATAACAAAAAGTCGGTTTTTATGTATACGACTTATACTCGCACACTTGTACCAGAACAATACACACTTTTTACTCGCCAACTATGTATTAAAGATCGGGTTCGTGAGAAAGTAGTGGTGAGTCTGTGGGAAAAGTCGTGGCGTAAATGTTCTCATTTGTCAAGCACACAAATGACACGGTGCGCTCACGTTGAACCCTTCGGCGCATCTTCTTCTGCAAGAAGTGACGTTGTGTCAGAGCCTAAAGCACAAGTCGGGTTTGCTTAAAAGGGGAAATGAAGCACACACGTCGTCGTGCTAAAATTTCGTTGACGTTACTATTGTTTAATCTTCCTTTTTGTCTAAAATTTTTATTCTAGCATTAAGACTGGGTCTTTGCTAAATCTTCGGGTAACAATGAAGATAACCATTCATGTTACAAAGCACGGGACGTTCGTTTATTATTCGTGAATCTCTTCCTTTCTTATAACCGTTTTATGTACTAATAGTCATAAGACTCCGAGACTCGGTGTAAATAAAGGACACCTCGCCTTTTTTACGTCTATAATGTATTGTTCAATTTTTTTTCCCTTTCCCAATCCAATCCCACTCTGAACTCATTCTTGTACAAAAAATACTTGGTGTCGAATGACCAGAGGTTCTGGGCTGCGCTGTTTGTCTGCACCACGTGTGCTTTTACGTGGTGGGGGTGTATCTTTACGTAACGAAAAATTTTTACCACAACAACTGTTCTTAGTTATCTTAATTTAATTACAAGCACTGATTGACATATTGTTGCTTTACGGGCCCTGACCGCAGAGGGCCTGGTCGCAAGACTAAGACAGGCCACCGTAGGCGCTGGCCGAAGAAACCCTCTCGTTACAACGTACTCCGACTTTCACTTTACCCAAGCGACAAGTTATTCGTTTTCCGGTTTCGTCATTCACCTCTACCAGTTTCTATCGTGTACAACCTCTCATCTAGAAATACGAGTTGTACCCTGGAACGACGAACAAATCTCTTAGAGCTAGTTTCGAGGTCTGACTCTTACCCGAAATAATTAAAGTTGTGGAAGGGGATCCTTCTGCGGGCCCCGGTTCGTACGAAGTATCGTAGTGAGGTTATTATAAGTAGGAAAGCGAGAGTCTAGTTACGAAGACGTTAAAATCTCATGTGATCCGCTGCGTTAATGGGCACTTAACAAAACTTCGTTGATAAATTACAAATTTATCGCGCGGTATACAAGACGGTGGGGAGTCTCTTCGGACATAGGAAGGGACCACTACTTGACAAAAGAAGTCGCACTGCCGCCTCCCCTTTCTCCGTTTCTGTGGACAGCAAATTAACCGACCCTTAAAAAAAAAATATTCAAACCTAACTCCTTCGCGGCAAAAAACCAACTTACTCTAGGCCCGTCGCGACGGTTACTATTCTCTTTACCACAAGAGAAGAGAGGTGACGCGTACCGTGAGGGTAGCATATCTCCTTACCCCCCCACATACACTCGGGAAGTCCAAACTAAAATTATTACAGAAGTAGAACGTGCGAAGAAGTTAACCCACAAAACCCCTTTTTACGCTAGCATAGAAAAGTAAACCAGAATACTCAGTCCGAGGGTCCTCACAAATCCACACAGACTTAACTATCTTACCAAAAATAGAACGTACTTTATATACCATAACGAAAGGACTCCCCACACTTCTCTCGCGTAAAGAAGAGGGAATTCCTACAGAATATACGAGAATCAAAAAAACTTCCGCGAAATTAGCAAAACTAAATATCTCCAAAAACTATCTCCTCCGAGAATGAGCATCACATAGATAATTTCTCAGGAGAGGACGACTACAGTCCACATACCTAGTCATAACCATCACAGAGATCGAGAATTTCTCAGGAGGAGGACCGACTACAAGTCCACATATACGTCATACATCACACGAGCGATGAAATTTCTCAGGAGAGGACCGACTAACAGATCGCCACCTAAAGTTATACATCACAGATATAAATTCTCAGAGAGGACCGACACAAGTCCACATATAGTCATACATCACAGAGATGAACATTTCTCAGGAGAGTACGACGACTACAAGTCCCACATAAAAGTATACATCACATGAGATGAAATTCTACAGAGAGCGACGACACAAGTCCACATATAGTCATACATCACTAGGAGATGAGTAATTTCTCAGGAGAGGACACTACAGTCCACATATAGTCATACATCACGAGATGAAATTTCTCAGAGAGGACCGACTACAAAGTTCCACATATAGTCATAATATCACAGATGATAATTTCTCAGTAGCAGGACCCAACTACAAGTCACGTATAGTCGTCATCCACAGAGATGAAAATTTCTCAGGACGAGGACCCGACTACAAGTCCACATATAGTCGAATACATCACATGGAGATTGAAATTCTCAGGAGTAGTGACACTACAAGTCACACATATGAGTCATACACAAGAGATGAATTTCCAGCCGATAGGACCGACTACAAGTTCCACATATCAGTCATACATCGTAGAGATGAATTTCTCTAGGCTAGAGGGACGACTACAATCCACATATAGTCATTTCCATCACAGAGATGTAAAAAAATTTTTCTCAGGAAGGACCGACTACAAGTCCACATAAGTCAGTACATCACACAGATGATAATTTCTCAGGAGAGGGAGGACTACTAAGTCCACATATATGTCATACAATTCACACGAGCTGAAATTTCTACGGAGGACGACGACTACAGTCCACATATAGTCATACATCACCGAGATGTAATTTCTCAGGAGTAGGAGCGACTACCAACGCCACATTATTAGTCATACCTTCACAAGATTAATTTCTCAGGAAGGGACGACTCAAGTCCACATAATAGTCACACATCACAGCAGATGAAATTTTTTCTTTCAATTTCTAGGAGAGGACGACTTACAAAGTCCACATATCCAGTCATACATCACAGAGATGAGAATTCTCAGCGAGAGGACGACTACAAGTTCCACAATATAAGTAGAAATTACAATACCACAAGAGATGAAATTCTCAGTAAGGACGACTACAAGTCATCACATATAGTCATACATCACAGAGATGAAATTTCTCAGAGAGGACGACTACAAGTCTAACATAGTCATACTATCACAGGATCGACTGAATTCTCAGGAGAGGACGACTCCAAGGTCGTCCACATATAGTTCATACATATCAGTACGTCAGATGATAATTCTCAGGAGAGGACGACTACAAGTCGACATATAGTCATACTCACAGGATGAAATTTCTCAGGAGGAGGACGACTACAAGTCCACATATCGTCCATGTACATACACAGAGATGAAATTTCTCAGAGGAGACGACTAGCAAGTCCACAATAGTCATTACATCTACAGAGATGACAAATTCTCAGCGAGGAAGACGACTACAAGTCCACATATAGTCATACTCCGCAGAGATGAAAATTTCCAGAGAGGACAACTACAAGTCCACATCATAGTCATAGCATCACTTAGATTGAATTTCTCAGCCGGAGGACGAACTACAATCGCACATAATAGCTCATAGCATGCACTAGAGATGAAATTTCTCAGCGAGAGGACGACTACAAAGTCCACATATAGTCTCGCATGCTCACAGAGATGAAATTTCTCAGGGAGAGGGACGACTACAAGTCCACATATAGTCATACATCACAGAGATGAAAATTTCTCAACGGGAGAGGACGACTACAAGTTCACATATGTCATACATCACCAGAGATGAAATTGTCTCAGGAGAGGACAACTACCAAGTCCCACATTATAGTCATACATCACAGAGATGAATTTCTCAGGAGAGGACGATCTGCAAGTCCACATATAGTCATCACATCACAGAGATGAAATTTCTCAGAGAGGGGACGCTACAAGTCCACATATAGTCCATACATCACAGAGATGAAAATTTCTCAGGAGAGGACGACTACAAGTCCACATATTAGTCTATACATCGTTACAGAGATGAATTTCTCAAGGAGAGGACGACTACAAGTCCCCATATAAGTCATACATCACAGAGATGAAATTTCTCAGGAAGGACGACTAACAAGTCCACATATAGTCCATAGCCATCATGCAGAGATGTACAGAGGTGCGAAATTACAAGTTTTTTGAGAATAAAGAGGAGTATGACAGAC
>NW_011369945.1:20592240-20601836 GCF_000735185.1 Notothenia coriiceps
TAACTCAAGTTACACACCTTTTCGAACGAGTGTACACATACAACTAAGGTTTGATGACTCGTGTGTCTAGCGATGAAAGACTTGCAATCCCTTGACCGACAAAAAAACTGTAGTGAGGTTTTGAAAGCGACCGGGCCAATCCACCCGACGTACAGTTATTCAAGGTCCACATATAAAGGGGAACAGCTACGTCCCTGTGAAGGAAACGAAGACCAACTATGCAGGGGTGAGATAACGTTGTCACTTCCGCCCAGAGCACCGTTTCGGGTAGTAGTTGGAGACACCCGTCTCGTTCAGGTAAGTTAGCTGGCGTTTCAAGAGAAAGTTGAGCGTACTTTAGACAGTAGTGTAGGCACAAAACACGGCCTCTACACTACACCAAACCCCTCGCAGCCTATTTACGTCGTAGGCTGGGCACGAAGTTCAGCCAGCGCTTTTCAGGTCGAACTGAACCTAGACGAGGTGTTCTAGTTACTGGCAAACACAGAGACAAAGGCGAAAGTCTTCAACCTCTCTGTACAAAATCCTCAACGATAGTAGACCTGGTGCGCAATGAATCGGTGATCTACGTGAAGTTTTGTGCACGGACCGCAAACCCAAAACCCACCAAAGTACGTTCCGCCTCAACCAACGCAAGTAGCCAGACATGATCACATCACTTAAACCAGCACTCCGGACCGGTGAGCCCAACAAGACGGCGTAGGCCGGGCGCCCGCGGTCAACTTATCCGACGAAATCCTTAAGTCCACCTTCGCTCTTACTATTCGTTAGCTATGGACGTATGACTCCTCACGTTTTACCTTACTGACGAGTTCTTTGTGTCCTTAGAAGGTTCACCCTGGCGAAAAACACCGGGTTCAGATTACACATGAGTAAACAACACAATACTAGACGTGAGTAAATCTATCTTCATCTGTCTTTATTCCATCAAAAAGCATGGTGGTGTTTGAATCATATATCCTAACGTAACTTCGATCTACAACTACCAGTTTCATTGAGGGTTAACTCCAACTGACGAAGGAACTTCCCTTGTAAACGGTAAAACCAAAGAATTTTTATTCATATATTCTAGTGTCCTACCTTGGGGACAGAACAGATCTGGTAATCTAAGGTTTGATCACGATCATGACCAATCTAATCGACTCGTGTTTCTGACCTTTTATCCCCTGTGTCTTATTGATAACATAGAGTCTCGACTCCGAGGGTCTTTCATTGTGTAGTCCATTCCACATGTTGTTAAGACGACAACTCATTACAGTGTCAGAACTACAAATCAGCGTGACTGACGCAACACAAGGAAGAAACTGAGTGACCAAACGTCTACTTTCGTGGCGATAAATCTTTACATGTACGCCAACTCTAGGGTTATCTTAACTTATCCTTACTTCCGACTTAGCTTATCGTTAATTTTCTGGCGTATACAACATTTATAATTATACTTCATGGAACATTTTCAGCTTGTACAAGTAAATCATAGGAACGGGACACTGCTGAAACGGTTACACACCAACCCACTAATCGGACAGAAGATAGAGAATGTATTGAAGAGTAAAGAACCGTAGTAAAAACTTTCTATTATGTTTTTAGAGTAACACGATAAGGGAGCCGTTCGTTGTTCGAAATAGCTACTACCCCAAGGTGACTTTCGTCTCTGGTAGAGGGGCATGGACCAAGTGTTTAGACAACTAATTCAGACGTCGAGTCATATAGCACTCACTTCGAGGACCGACGGTGGACCCAAATGAATAAAAGCGAAACTATTACTCTCGAGTATGTCCCTTGTAGGATAGTCGGTCACAAACTTCCGGGACTTCCGTAGTACGATAGCGTGGTAAAGATACGAGTCTAAATAAAACGAGGGGGAAATTTTCGTCGAGTATCCGACCGGCCAATAACATATCTTCTGATACGCTTCGTAGCATTCGTCTAGATCGATAAACTAGTGTACCTTCATGTGGTCTACCACACTGTCCCAGTGCGATTGAACGCGAGGAGCTCCATTGTTCATGTATTCTGACCGACTAACTAACTGACTGTGGGACCTCAGTACGTCCGTCTTCCGGTGTTGTGGTGTCAAACGACATTTCGCAAGTGTGAGAAACGATGTGTTTGTGTTATTACTACCTATGCGACCGTCCTCTAACTTGCTCACTTCAGACCGACGGACTTTGATAGTGGAAGAGGGTAGGGAGGCTTGATTTTCCGTGTACGTATTGCATTGGAGGAAGAAAACAGTGGAGAGAATAAGAGAAGAAAAGGAGGAGAGTATGTAAGAGAATGAAGGCAAAAGCACAAAGGAAGAGAGGTCAATCGAAGGGAAAAAAGCAAACAAGAACGAGAAGAAAACACGAAAGTAAAAGAGAAAGGACCACCGAACGAAAAGGAACACGGTCAGCGAAGAGAGGAGAGACTAGGAAAACGCTATAGAGTGCCCTGCGATAGAGAAAAGTGGGAGAAGAGGTAAAGGAGATCCGGACAAAATCGCCAAGTTACTCCGCGCTTCCTCGTTTCGACGACACGGACTTGACGAGTCGGCAAGACGCGTCTCTACTAGCTTGTAAATTTTTTCTGGTCATTTCTTAACCGGGAGTCGATATGACCTTACAGGTTCCCTCCTCTTCCCTGGGAAATGTCATACGTTTCTACATCGATTCTGTTCGGTGAGACAAGAGCAGTTCTTGTATTGTCCGTTACCTGTCTGGTGCCCCGATAGACCTTACTAACGTTCGGTCTTTAGCTCATCTCTTACGCGGAGCGAGTCTCGTCTTAGCCCGAGCAAGAGCACGGGCGGCCTACGACAGTCTCGATCTGCCGGGGGATAAAGGTTCACAATCGAGGTAGTAGTCAGCTGGACTTCCGCACGCAGTTAACTAACATCGGAAACTAGTATGCGGGAAAGTGTAATTCCGGAGAACTTAGGAGACGCACCATGACTGGGGTACTACCAGAAATTACCCAATCTTTATGCAACGGGCAAAAGAGAGACACAGAGGCCGACCAACCTCGACGACCAGGGAACCAGATCCTTGTACCGATCGAGTTGACCCCTTGATAAGAGCTCCGGACATGCGAATTAGGCGTTCTGACCCTCTTGACTACTTTTATTATCAGCGACCTCGACCCGGTCCGGGCGACGACGACGAAACGCAACTGTTGGGACCTTCTGTCGACTACCTTTTTCCCCTCTCGTATATATGGCTGGACACTCCACTTGCGCCTTGAAACGACTATATATTTCCGTAAACACGCAAGTTTATCAATTTGAACACTTTCCTCCCTCTACTATCTTCACGTATGGTAGAACCTCCCTCGCTCATATCTGCACGTTATGCGTATCACTATCCCAGAAGGACCGACCTTGAACGCGACTCGATGTAAGATAGTAGAAGGGTCACTATACCCTTAGGCTTCCGGTAGCCTCGACACCGCAAGGGACACAGAGCTAACTAAGGCCTCGCGTAGTCACGGTTCTTTTCTTTAGAACGTAATTAAAGACATACGTAACATATGATAATTACTTCTCTCACATCAGACCTCGAAAATTGAAGTGACGAAAATGCGTACACCGTCCATAGAAAGTAAGTTCAGCAAAGGGTAACTCTCATTGAACTAACGTGATTAATTTGCCTAAAAAGTTCAAATCACCCTTGCCCGGTATAGGAAAAGTTGCACAGAGCTGAAAACGAATTGAAAACGCCCAAAGCCGTAAATACGTACCTCGATCAGATGCCGAGTGAAGCAGAAATACAGAGATGAAAGAAAAAGTTTCCTCGTTGTTCCCAATTAAAATAACGGCGTGCGTACGACATCGTGATAGTTCGTTGTACTAGTAAACCCCAGCACATGTAAAACCATATGCAAGCTAGGATTTATTTGATATGTAAGGAGCCTATGTGTGGTCTAGTGTGAATAGCCAGATTACCTAACTAGTAAGTCCGGTACTAGACCGCATCTATACGAATGGAAAACCTCTGGGTAAATATTGGAATACTCCTATATATCGTGTTTTAATAACATATACCATGGAACCTTTACGACAATGGTCATCGAAAACTTACCGAACTACTCAAGCACATTGTCTCTCGTTTAATCGCTCCCTGTCAGGTCTGAACTAGGTTAGGGCAAGGTCTGGAAAGAATCCTGGGGTGCCTGATAACTTAAAAGGACGTTGGTGGTCCGCCCTGTAACGAAACGGTGAAAAGAGAGGAGCCAGGTTGGGGATCGAGAAAGAGAATTAGGTTCGCCGCGCGATATACTCTAGCATGAACCTTTTAATGCCCGAAGCAGTAAGGAACCTGGCATTTAAGTTGTTTATGTAGTCTGTACATCTAGTTAGACACTAATTAATTCAACTAACCTTTAACGCCCGTCCACCCCAGTTTTCTCCACACATATTCCAGGTTGGGTAAGGTGCCGTAAGCACAATATCAGTGGTTGTAAATTAATAACTATACCCAGGGTGCGGCTTGGGACTTAATAAAGTATTCGTCTGTGTTATGAATAACAGATACCATCCGATACAAAGTCACGGACGTTGTGCAGAAAATAGGCCTAGAACCTTCCATGCCTTCGACACACCAAAGTATTGTGTTTTTAAAAGAATCGAGTTATACGCGGTGCTAATAAAAAAATAAATTACATATTACAGCCTTTTAAAAAAAACGGTAGGCACTCCTTTTATGTTACCCAGTCTATGACGTTATGTGTTGATGATAATAAAAATTATAAACACAAGGAAGAAAACAAAGAAAAGATTTTATTGTTGTACAATACAATGAGTTGGTAATTTGTGTGTTAATAGGAACAAAATAAATAATAACAAGTTGGGGAGGCAATAGCTAAGCTCGAATGTCGTTGTAGTTGGCGTTGTGATAGTCTTAGTAAGCCGGTGTGTGGTGGTGTGTGGTGTGGCTGCTTTTTATAAGGGATGGGTGTGTCATCATTTAGACGAACAGTATGTGTCAACCTATCTGAAAACTATTTATCTGTAAAGTTCCAAAGCATCGGTATTTCAAAAGCAGAGGTTGGAAAACGGAATCCTCTGGCCACTTGGATCATCCTCACGCCTCACGTAAAGCCGACTTGACTACATGTAAAGTTTTACTTTACGTACCAACCTGAAATAGTGGACTTGGAGGAGTCGTTTTAAGTGGTTGCTCGTCTCCTAATCGTCTCCAATCGAGCGTTTTGACGTTGTATTTTAGACACCTTGCCTACGCTGGTAAAGGTGATAAACTCTTTAGAAAGAACACACTAACCCTTTTTTGGGATTTTAGCGAAATAAAAAGTCATTAAATGTAAGTAAGCACGTGGTATCGTCCGGCGTTAGTGCCACTAAGTCCGCACACTCGAACTACAGACGAGACCCCATCGATAACCTACCCAGCTGTAACCTGTCCTAGTCTGGACTATTAGTCTCTGTCTAACAGAACGACGTTCTACATCCGGGATATGGCACATTTGTGTACTCGCTGCTCCCTGACTGACAGTACTCTTCACCAATGTCTTAGGATTGCATTGACATCCTATGAGCCAAAAATCACTGCTCTTGTTCAAAACAAAAAATGTCCCCTCTCCCATTGAGAAAGTCAGCGATGACAAATCACAAATGAGGTGATAGTAAGCACCTAGTTTACTATAGTAGACGTGTAGTGTAGTATTCATTCATATAGTTACCCGTATGTATCCCTTGTTATGGGTTTGTGCACTGAAGGGTTTGACAGTTCTTTCTGTATTCATTTAAATGCACTTTGTAATGTGTCTGGGTCAAATGTGACCAAAACGTATGATTTTTTTGTTATTACTTGAAAAGTGAAAAAATAGTATTGCTACAGTACTACCTCTTTGTGTTGCATTGGAGCTCTTTAGCTGTTTTCTTTGTATGTGAGGAAATGTATTAAGACTGCTATTATTGTATTCAGTAAATGCACTTTGTGATGTGCCTGGTTCAAAGAAAATAACCTGAATATTTGACTTCTAAAGCAAACAAATTGAATGCTACAACTGTGCACTTTTTTCAGATTCTGCTAAATTAATGCTAATTTGTTGTTTTTTTATGCACTTTTTGACGTACCTTTGTTAGATGAACAATGAATAAAAATTGCATATTTTTCATCGCAGTAATATGTGTTGGTTTAAAATGTGTCACTACCCGCTTTTTACAGGCCGCTGAATGTCTGGCCCAGCTGAATTTTGTAGTTATAAAATCTGGCCCAACTGAATGTGTAATTGAATAGCCCTGCCTTAAAGGCACCTCTCAACGTCCTTGGTAACAATTACATGGACTACATACCAATTGATTACATGGGTTTTATATAAATAAAAGTGTATTACTTTTCGGTGGTAAAATTATGATCATTGAATAAGAACAGCCTGCTAGCTTAGCTGCAATTCCAGGCCTAACAGTAAAGCAGTGGGGTCCACATATTGTTAATATTCTCAATATAAAGACAACAAAAATAAGACGTTAGTCAAGTTATCAAATCAAAAATGTGCTTCAAATATTTACAATGAATATACAGATTCATGGACGCACCATAGGATGCCAAATCACCTGAGGACAGAGAGACAATACTAACCTGAGGGGCTGAGGGTCATGTTGCTGATGTTGACTCCCCCTCTGTTACTTTCCTCCTCCATGTTGCCAGGTAACAGGGCCCCTGACCCCACAGTGTGAGACCAGGCGGGCTCCTCCATGTCTTGGGGTCCTGACAGTAATGTAGGATAATCCAGAGAGCTGTTCACAGCGGCTTTCTCCACCGGGACCCAGTGAGACGAGGGCAGGGGGTCAGTAGAGCTCTCCTGGCTGTCTGAGTGAGTGGATGGAGCGGGGTCTCCTGATCCGGCGGTTTGAAACGGGGAATCGGAACGAGGGGATGAAGGTGAGGTGGAAAGGAATGGGGTTTGGGAATTGGCTGGAGGTGAGGAAGTTGGGGATGGGGAGGAGGAGGGTGATTGAGATTCAAACAGGGAACGAGCTGGGGATGGAGATGGAGATGGGGACGCAGTAGCAGAGTGAGACGGGGAGGGGGATGGGCTTGTATCTGTTGAGCTTGATGGAGAGGTGGACGGGAATAAAGATGTAGATAAATCAACAGTTTCAGTTGTTGTCATCCCCAGAGGACCAGCAGTAGTGGTGGGAGTTGCTGTGGTAGTGGACTGTCCCTTCCTGTGGCCCCTCTCTCTAGATCTTTCTCTGGATCTTTCTCTTGGTTTGCCTGAATCCGCTGGTCGACGTGAAACTTGTATCTCCCCTTTTGCTTCTACGCCACTGATCTCTCCACTCCCTTCTTCTTCTCCTTTCCCCTTCTCCTCTCCTCTGCTCCTGTCCTCCCCTCTGTTCTTCTTCCCCCTTCCTCTGCCTCCTCTGCCGCTGCCTCTGGAGGTCACCGTCTCCTCCCTCTTGTCCCCCGGCTGGGTTGTGGTCGCTGATTCAACGCGGACCCAGGTCTCCCCGCTGGATGAGTCGATTCTGGGCGCAGAGCTGGAGGCGGTGGACGTGAGCATCTCTGAAGTCTCCCCTCTCTTTTCGCTCTCTGTAGTCTGAGAGTTACTGGAGGCGTCCAAAGTAGATGCCAGACGAGTGGGAGATTCTTCACTGGCTGGTGTAGAGTTTTTGCTCGAGGGATCGCTGAACCATGAACTTCCCCAAGAAGACAAACCTGCTGAGGTCACAGAACAAACAAAAAAGAAAAAACAGAGTGAAGTGAGGGGATGAACAAAGCAACAATCCTGTATTCCTGCATATCCTGCATTCCCTCTGCATTGCCAAGGGAGACAAAACAAACACTTCTAAGATGTCTGAGCTGCCCGTCAGCTGTTTGTGTACCAGCAGCCGTCTACACTTCAATATGATCAGCATGCAAACCTGCGCACACTGCGAAGAAACTACTGTATGTTAAACATTATTATCACTAGGATAAATGCAACCAGAGAACACTGCATTTACGGATGAATAAACAATGGGAGCAAGATAAGTGAGGATTAAATTGTTTGCCAATTAGCAGAAGGTGCTACCATTATGAATGTAGGAGTAAGCTTTCAAAACAATATCACGCCGCCTTCATGACACATCAGAACCACTGTAATGACCTGTTTCTGACTCATGAATGCTGTTCATGTCAGCATCAAAGTTGTAATTACAGCAAATTAACTACCATTTATTTCTGAAACCTCAGATATGTTCGACTTGATGCTATACGGAAAATGTTAATTTAAAACAGCCACCGTTAACTACAGCAGACAAATAATTAGGACAAAACTGAGATGGATGAAGGACCAAATACTCTTTAAAAAACACACTGAAGCAGCAACTAAAGACCACCACAGCCTCAGAATTTAATGAATAAAAAGTTTTAACAAACAGCAAGCTTAATCCACAGCCAGCCTATAAAGACCTGAAGAGCTGCTGAACCACTTAGACACAGGAAAGAGTACAGGCTGATGGGATGGATTTCACTTCTTAAATTCTGCCTGTTGGAAGGAAACTTGATCATTCAACTCACGGTGCAAGGATTTAACAGTATCCCACTACATATGCAGTTCTATGGAGTATTTGTTGAAGGGGCTTTAAAGGACTTTTGTCTGTAGATTCACATCCTTATGATCCAAGTGTCTCTTTCTGTGAGCCTCGAATTAAGAGCTGAAGGCTGAACTCATGGGAAGCAGAACAAGACAAGGTCTTTGGCTATTTAGGCCTAACATAAGACTATATATATCACACAATCAGAAGGGAATAAGGTTTTAAACTGCCAATAAAGGCATTACTCTCAAAGTTTGTCGATGCCTGCAGAGTTTGTGTTTCTCACTGTTATAGTTACAGTTACACTGAAACGAGATATAAAATCGATTATCTTCTTCAGCTACAGAGGCTGTGAGATGGATGCCCTGGTTTTCAGTTCAATTTACTAAAGAAACATTATCGTAACTGAGCTCTAACAACAATAAACCACACAGTGTGAATCCACGTACTGTAATACTGAATAGCCGTAACGGCCCGTCTACACTACAGGCATAAAAAAATCTTGAAGCTGGGCGTGTCTGAGGCTTGGCGATTTTTTGCGAGCAACGCGACCAACAACCAATCAGGAGTAAACTGGATATAAACTCCCCAAACAGTTGAAAACCTACCAGTTTCACCAACTGTCTCTGCCACCTCCCGCCATGCCTGGTTCCTCCGGTTTAGGTCCCGGTGGGTGAACAGAGTACAGTCATACAGGACTGGGACACTTGCCACAGCAATGATTAATTTATCCTCCATTTTATGACATATGGAAAATAGTCAAGACCTGCGGTATCAGCATACATGCGGTTTGATTGGCTAGCGCTTGTACTGGCGGGAATTGCATAAACAGGATTTGATTGGCTGATGCCAAGCATCGAGCCTCAAAAGTTGAACATTGTTCAACTTTTGATGCCGATAGATGCTCGTGATGCTTGCAAAGCCATGCCATGCTCCCCACAATGCAGTTCGGCAAAGATTAAAAATCTTCTACGTCACCCCATTCAAGTGAATGGGCGAGGCGAAGCGTTGAAAGCATTTTTTGATGCCTGTAGTGTAGACGGGCCGTTATGATTCAACAGGCTAATTGAAAACT
>NW_011369945.1:20601881-20616129 GCF_000735185.1 Notothenia coriiceps
GCTTATGTGTGATGGGCGGTCGGCGGACGACCATTTCCTCTCAATAACTACGTATGTCTCCCTCGCGTAAGCGCGTCCAAGGGCACATGCAGACGTTGAACCCTGCAGCAGACTTGTCGAACGCGCCACACAAGGTCACGCTGTGTTCACGGTCTTCTGCGGGTCCGCTCTGCACTCCCGCTGCACTCGACTGCTAGCGCAAGCCGTGCACAAGAAATCCACAGTCAAACCACAATTCCCTTCGAAATCCTACTTCTTATTCCTGCGGGGCAGGCGGTGCGGTGCGGCGCTTTCAACGTAGATTTTTATTGTGTTACCACGATGAGGCCTCGCTCTAAGTCCACTCATTCCACCCCCCCCCCCCCCAATGGTAACCCAACCACCCTAACCGATTCTACCTGCGATGTGTTCGGTATGTTTTAGGCATGGTTTAGTATTCACCGCGTTTCTAGACTGAGGAGAGTCGTGTCCAAAAATGCTTTAGCCTGAGTCCTTTTTACTTGCTTAGAAAGGACAGTAGTATCGCAAGTCTTAGAGACCATGTGGGTCGCTCCCCTGTGTACCGATCGTATTTTCTGCTACTTTTCTCACCTAAAACGTATGATCCCGTCAACTGGAAGAATTATCCATCGCTCCAATAGTTACCTCTGGCGCTCTGTTTTCGACTAGGTATGACAGTCATAGGTATCTTTGACACCAAAGTGGAACTAGTAGATAAAAGACGTTTTGAGGGTAACGAGGAGAACTCGCCTGCGGCACGCTACAATCTGAGATGCCAGGGCGGTGTCTTTGTGCAGTAGTGCCGTGTGAGATAACGCACGTTGTAGACTTAAGGTCCTGTTAGTAACAAAAAGTTGTACTTTCCTCCGGTCTTTTGGGGACAGGTCAAATCATTCAGACCTATGAAAGTCAAATTTAAAGTTTTAAGGTCCGTGTCCCCCTCATTACTCGGGTCCACCGATTGTCCGGACAATATGGGGGCCTCATTCTGGAACGTTAGTTTTCGGTTTGTGTTGAGGTAGCCACTACCTATCACAGTGTACAGGAGGAGTCACAGGACGAGAGTTCACGCACGAATGACGGCGGCTCCGAAGTGTTAGTATGAGATGAACCTATCTAATATCTATTCTCGTCTTTCGACACACTCGTGGCGGTCTAAACCCTCTACACCCACATTGGCATCTGGTGACCTAGATCAGCCGGGGTAGAAATGGTCGAGTTTGCTACGCCGGTGTCCTTCTTGTGAACAATCATCCACCCGTTACCACATCGAATTTAGCACCTAGAAGAAAGGTTTTACGCTACTATCCCCGTTGCGACTTACGGGGGACTTTAACTTTAGTTAGTCGCCTTCTGCGCCTTTCGCAATACGTTCCCCATGGCTTACTTTGCCAGCGTTATTATGTTCTTAATAGGTAAGTGTACGGGTAGTACATAAACAACGTCCTTTCGTCTAATGTAACCTCGAATTAACTTTATAATCAAATGGAAGTAAACTTAATAAATTACCCCAAACTGATCTAAGTATGGAGTCTCTATCTTGTGTAATACACTACGTTCTTACAACACACATAAACCTCAAAAGAAGTATAAAAGCGGAGGTCCCTCAGTGGCAGCCATGATAAGTGCCGTTCGAATTCTCTGGCCGTTTCTCAATCGCGAGGATACTGGCTTGGTAGTCGCATACTTCCAAGTCACTTCCTTCAGAAACGAAGCAAGTATATTTCCAAGCCACGGCTTCGGAAAACAAAGAAGAATGGAACAGGCTAACAAGTGTGCCACTCTCTCTAACGGTTTCAGCATAAACTGTACCGAAAATAAATACCTCACGATGTCTATCTAATTATGAACTTGCTTTACTTTCACGGAACACATTTTTGGTGATAACACATGCAACAAAGTAACATATTTACCAACACAGGTTCTACGCCACTACATAGTTACATTTAAATGTGTGCTGTGCTGCGTCGGTTCAGCCATTCTCCGCAAGGGTTTTTGAAATTGGTCCGTGCGCAAAGCATTGTGGGGATTTTAAGGACGTGAAGTCTACCCATGTGCATCCTCGAAATTACCCCCAAACCAAGGACGCGGCCTTGGTGGAATTCCAAGTATGCTGGAGATTGGAACAGTCCTTCGGCGGCACTCGATGACGTAGTATCCTTGAAATATTGGCTTGGAAGCAAGTTTCCTCGCGATTGAGAAACGGCCAGAAAGTCGCGACGTAAAACTGACACAAAACAACAACAAACTTTTGCCGAGCCAATTGGAGAGTTTCATCAGCAGCACAGGGTAAAAACCACCAATGAGCGCTCAGCTCGAGATACCAGCGAGTCGTTTCCCATCAAGCATTTCGCTTCCGCAGCCCGTGGAGAGGAACTGCGCCGCCTCGCCGCGCCTGCGGGCTTCTTTGTCACGCGAGATTTCAACGCCTCATGTAGGCGAGCCTCCAGAGCAAGTCGGACAAAATGACTAACCATCATGCAACGCACTAGCAAGACGTTGATCGCAACTGCGCAGGTCTCGCTTGTCTCAAACAAGCCTAGTGAGAGTGACACACATCTTATAGGCCCACAGCATGTTATGTACACAGGATCTACTTAGTTGGCCTATCCAAATGTTCTCATCATGTGCAACTCCAATGTAGGTAAATAGTGATCATTTTAAAATTAAACACAGCATATTTATATGATGCTACAAAAACTTATAACCCAAATATAATTTAATACATTTTTGTGTGCTAGTTCGCTAGATTTGTTGCTGCTCAGTACACTGAAAAACTGAAATGTTGACTTAAATTAAATGTATCATGTCAACAAATCTCACAAAACTGTATTAGGTTAGTTGAAAGCAATAATATTAAGTTGGACCTCATATATTTTATTTAAACGTAATACTATTGCTTTTAACTAACCTTATACAATTATGTGAAATCTGTTTCCATAATACATTTAAATAAAGTCACAGTTCAGTTTTTCAGTAGACGGCATACAGGTTGGCATATTCTTCCATAATGCCATAAAGAATAAAAACACAATTTCATTTTAGCCTCTATATAATTTAAGTCAAGTAATTATTTATATACAGGTCACAGTAACAGTCAAAAAAAAATGTTTGTGAGTGAAACCACAGCTGGAGCTCGTCAGCTACCACACCTGGAGTCAATCACAGCTCGTAAGCGGCTCTACACATCCTGAGCTGCAGAGAGTCTTAAAGTCGTTTCAAGAGAAGTTGAAGCTGTTCAAACTCTGCTCTCCTCGCCACAAGGCCCCTACTCTACCCCTTATGAGTTATTTGTTTCCATAGTTAACTCCATTCATGAGGCTTCTTTGTACTTTAATTATCATCATATTGTGTTGCCCAGCTGATCACATCACAGACCTGAATCAATTAGTGACTCCACAGCAATATGTTCAGAATACTGCTCATGAACATTCACTGAATTCAAATCTTCCTGGTCTATAACTTAAGTGTACACATTTCCTATTTTTTTGAAGCTCTCCCTTGGTTATTAGCTTTTTATCTGACATTCTCTTCTGACTTGCAAGTAGAACAAAATACAGCATCTACTTGTAAAAAATCCCTTATATCCTAATTAAGATATCCTAAACCCCAAAAATCCTCACTGGTAATTGTAATGCAATAATTGAAATACAATTATAAGTAATATATTATGCACTGTATAATCGCACATCAGCCTTAATCCACTCACGTTTGGATGGTTCAACGGATGGCTTTGACTCCTCTTCTTTCTTTTTCGGGGCTGTCTCCTCTTCCTCTGTCTGTTTGCTCGGTGCTTGGGTTCCTTCCTCGTCTTCACTCCCAGCCAGGTAGTTCCAAGGCTTCCAGATCGACTTCACGATCTTTGAGATCACCTGAAATAACGTAGATGCACAGAAACTTAGCTGGCTCAGTTTTGAGGCTCGAAAAAGACATGCCCAGAACAAATGACTATATCTTCACTTCTAAAAGGGGTAAATTAATAATATTTTTTCTCAAAGCAATGATACACCTGTGAGTTGGATGTAGAAGAGTCAGAATCAATATAGATGTTTTTATTTTTATAAAGTAAATTCAGATTGAACATAGTCAAAACATGTAAATTATAGTTTCTGTCCAAAAGCCTCCATTACTTATAGTGAAAATCACCCTTGAATGATGGGATAATAGACCAAAAGCTTTTGGAATCCAAACTATATAATAAGTACCCTGTATCAAGATTGATGCAAAACAAGTGAAATTTGACCTTTTTGGAGGTTTAAAACCGGAAGCTCATACACTCTTGTAGCTCTCATAGCAGCTGTATATGAAAACTCCGGTTATTAACATAAATGTTATGTTATGATGGATTATCAGTAATAATTTCAAAGTGACACAGACACATTGGATTAATCTTCAGCAGCGTTTATATGCGTTGTGATGCCCTTGAACACAACTTGTGATCAGAAAACAGCAAAGGTAAGAAGTATTTGTCGTTTTGGCTACGTAAAGTGAAGTTGTGTGTTGTCTTTGCTGGCTTTCGCTGCCGCGGGTTTTGGGTGTGATGATACTTATACCATTGGAATCTGTGGAATCTCAGCTTTCAAACGCTATCTAGTTTGTGCAGATCAGATGAAGTATACAATATTTCTACCGTGAGTTATGTGCTAAGTGCGTTAGCACTCTTTCGCTTACTGCTTATTCAGAGGCTCTGCGTTAGACTTGTGTTTTGTTTTCGGTAAAAATAGTTAATATCGTCAGGTAGCTGAGTTTTTTCCCGTTAGGTGGGTATGACACATTCATAGTTTGTGAAATGTTAAGAAGCCCTCAGACGCTGTTTCTTGCAAGATGTTGCGGGAGCCCCCGCCCCCCGGGGGAGGTTAAAATCTTTGACTAGGGCTAAAACTAAGAATTACTTTTATCACCGCTTCATCTGCTGATTATTTTCTAGACTAATCGATGAATTGGGAATAGAAATGAAACAATACTAAAGTCCAATGTGATGATTTAAAATGTCTTTGTCTGTCCAAATATATTTAGAAAAGTATTATATAGGCTACAACTGAGAAAAGAGCGTAATCTTCGTACTTTGAGAGCATGAAAACAGCATTTTTCTGTCATGTACTTAAAGGATGAATCAGTAATCAAAATAGTTAGTGATTATTTTCCTGTCGATTGATGGATCGTAATAATTGCAGCTTTAGCTCAAACCAACCTTCTTGTCAGCCACAGTAGGGTGGACTGGTGGTCGGAGGAACTGGTCTGATTCGGGTCCGGGCTCCAGTGGCTCTCCCCAGTCTGAGAGGATCTGTCCTGGGATCAGCTGGAGCGTTACAAAGGACCCTGAAGACTCTGCAGACCAGGGGTCTGAGGCTGAAGAAACAACAGAAAGAGGTGTTACAACAGATCCAACTGTATAAGTGATCAATACAAATAATGAATTAATAAATTAGAAATCAGCCCTACAGGCATCAGTGCTGTGAAGCGAGGCCTCGTCTTCAAGGTCGACCAATCCCGTCCAGTTTGAAGGCGAAGCGCTGCTGCCATCTGAGGACACAGCAAGGATGCATTTGCAAAAAAATCAATCTTACTGTATTTATGTTTACTGATTTGATGTTTGGTCCTGTAAATAATCAGCTTCATTATGCTACTACTGATATTTTAGACAGATGTGAAACCTCTGGCAGTGGTGGTTTGCGGTGTAGTCACGTCCGGGCTGCCGGTCCCTGCAGAGCCAGCATCACTGGAGTCTGTGAGGTAGCTCCAGGGCTTCCACAGGGAGGTGTAGATCTGAGAGATGGAGCCCGAATCCTTCATTTTACCTGGGAAACAAGTTTAAGAGATTTCTTGTTCACATGGCTGTCACTGAAGGATTTGAACCAGCTTGTCTCAAAGCTTTGCTGTATATTAATTTTGCAGTCAAGACAGAAACCGCACATCTGAAAATATTTAACTTCAACACATCCTGTTCTTGTTTCTCGCTCTCCCACTGCTGCTGTCAATCAAGCAGATTCACAGACTTGACAGTGGGATGGATAATGTGGATCCAAAATCATTGTTGCCATGGCTACACCAGTGGCAGTGACATATATTGTAATTGAACAATAGCTACATTAACAGCACTCTTCCACAGATTTGCTTTTGGCCAGTAGCTAACTTTTCAAACCCATCAGTAACGATTGAATTACACTCCTTTTCCATGATTAAGAATATTATGCAGGTGCAGATTCAGTGTCTGATTCATTACCTCTGTAGCAGTAAGCATCATACAGCGCTGTGGTGTTGTCAGTTGTGCTGTTGGGTGTGATGGTGCGGACCCCCAGCTGGCCCCCCCCACAGTCCAGGCGACGCCAGGTCACAGGGTAGCGCACGCTGCCGTCAGACAGCCAGCCTGGGGCGCAGCTGTCCAAGCCGGCCCTCCACGCCAGATAGAGCTGCCCCACGGTTGCCAGCTGCCCCCCCAGGGACACACAGCGGTCTGAGGCGGAGGACAGGGACAGCCTGCCTGGGACCGAGGAGTGGAACACTTCACCTGGAGGACGGAGACAAGGGAACTTGCAGTGAAACACCTGGGTTCTGCACAGGCTTCGAAATCTACTGAATTACTTAAAAGCTTAGGCTATTGTATTCTAATTTTTCTCAACAAATCCCATGTAAAGGCCAAAACCAATAATGTTTTTCCCTTGCCTGTATGACGCACACGTCCCACAGCCCATTGGTTGCTATTGAAGATGTAAATATTTAAAGGTCCCATGTCATGGCCATTTCTACTGATCATAATTCCATTGTTGAGGTCTACTAAAATAGATTTATATTTTGCAATTTTCCAAAATCGGCATTGTTTTCCATACAGCATTCTGTATACGTTGTGTAGTTCACTGCTACTGTCCTAAACGTGGCTTGTTGGAAGCTCCTTTCCCCCCACGCGCCCCCCTGTTCACTAGTGAGTCCAGTTGCAAGTCTGCGAGAACCAGGCGAAACGCCATTCCGAAACACACACACCAGGCGCCACAGAGCCTGGCTGGAGTTTGTGTGTGTGGCATTCACATGCACCCCGTGACTCACAGGCCTCTGCCCGCGCCGCCGTCTTCAGGAGGAGAGATTGGCGGGGCTGGGCAGCTGAGAAAAATTGAGGTTGTGTGTTGTGAGAAGTTCCGCGGATTGGCCCTTTGGGAGTGGGCCACGTTCACTGTACGGCTCAGGAAGAAACAATGGAAGAAGAGAAATCTCCCACACGAGGCGTTCTGGGGCAGCACGAACGGTATTTCTGTTAGAGGTTTTACTCGCTAGCAGGGGGTGTCTTTGAGGGTTTGGGTGACTTGCAGACCGTTTACCATGCATAAAAAGCTAACATAAAGCATACAAGGGACAGTAATAACGGTACAAAGCATGACATGGGACAATTTAACAATAAACGCACAGAGGTTTAGTTTGAACTATTTATTAGTTAATAATTATTCTTTTTGGTGTTCACCTAATTTATTTAAATTATTATTAAAAAATAATATGGAAAAGAACTGAATATTGGCAAAATGCAACCCATGCGACAGTTTTATGTGTGTGGTGTGTTGGTGTGTGTGTGTGTGTGTGTGTGTGTGCTGTTTGGCTTGTCACGCAGACTGCAAAGACCTTAAATCAGGCGCAAGTTTGGGTCAAAATGTGATTGATGAGCAACAAAACAATACACCCACTGTAAGTCCGTTCCCGCTCGCTATAAAGCCCCTGCACTAACCGCCAGCCGATGCTCTTAACCATCCGTCTGATAGGCAGTTAATAAGACCCGACCTTCGCTGATGGCAGCCTGAGCTCAAATGGCTGGAAAATGAAATGCTGTGTGAACAAAAGCCTCTGCTAAAATGAAAAGGCATTGACTACAAACGGCACATGGCCTCTAAAAGTGCTCTCACAGATGCATGTATTGTTTAATTCTATTACATTACACCTAGTAAATACAAATGTGGATACAGGACATTATCCGCGCCCCCTTTGTGATGCCCTACTAAAACATCCACTTAACTGGGCCTGAGATAGAAGATCCTAAGTGGATCAAGGCCATTTCCTTGTAACTCTTAATTTTATGGAAGATGGGNAATATGAAGACAAAATTAAATCTGTCCTCCACTCTGTGACATCACACACTCTAAAATCTGAAGAAGGCCTCTTTACCAAGGTCTGAACAATGTTTAATATCTCTAAAAGTAAGAATCAGATTTAAAAGTTGTGTTACACGAATAATGTCAGAAAGATGTGTAACATTTTAAAGTTGGAATGAGGTGAAAGTATGAAGGAACAGTTAGCAGTTGAAGTTGCATGAAGATTGTTCAAGTCTGAAGAGTTTCTCCATTGACTTCAATGTTAAAAATGTGATTAATTATGGGATGTATCTCTGGAATTATGAAGGTTATGAATGAGAAAAGTAATAGCCATCGATTCCCGACCGAGCTGAACGCTTTGATGTTCGAACAGAGTTTCTGCGATGTGGAATGTGGGAGAAGAAGAGGTGCAAAATAACCCGGCGGAATAATAAAGAATTTTGTGCGTAGCATAACAGATAGTGGAAATGCTGTATCAGCATTCCAACTAAATAATCATTAAGTGTTGTGTAATGCATCATCTGAATTTGTTGGTTGCAATCATGTTTGGTCTCGGAGGACAGACTAAAAAGCTGCTGGCCAAATGAGTATGACGTTTGTTGTGGTTCCAAGAGGATGAACCATGATGACTGTGATCTCTCTCCCCATGGACTACAATATCTAGTTGTCATCACTTACAAAACAAAAAATTGAAAAGCTTCACACCTGGAAGCCTGACATGACGTTTGATCACATTACGGAATGGTTGATGGTGCACACTGGTGATACACACTGCACAGACAGAATATTCCCGTGCACATGCAGAGGTTGATGTAACATCCCGCTCATGTTATTTATAGCTGCCAAGACGGAGATGATTGCTCTCTTTCTCTCTCACGGAAAACAAATATTCCGCACCTCATTTCTTTCCATTTTTTCTCTTCTTGCTTCAGGAACTATTTTTTCATTTTCATTTTTAGAGCTAGATCTCATCTGACTATTGGCACATCGGTCCCTGGGCCGGCTTTCAGTTTGAATTGGAATTCTCAAAATCATCCCTTACAGCAACCGTCAGAAATTCTGTCTGGGCAGCATCCCTCTGGAAAACTGTACAGACTTCTGTGACCCCTGCAGATGGTCAGCCATTATTACGATTCATTATTTCTTCTACCTGCTGCTTCTGATATGCAGCTCACAGTCTGGCAGGTGGATTTAGCTTGCAGGGTCCCAAGAACACACACTAAATTGTAGAATTAGAAAGAGATGCATCACTAAGTGGAAACAGTCTATCCAGTCTCTTCTCCTAGTTTCATCATGTGCAGGTAAAAAAACAGTTTCCTCCTTTTCAATAAGTAATTTTATTTCCATTCATTCCCTAATCTGGACCCCTGCTGAAGCCTTTAAATATAGTTTTTTAGATAATTAAAAGTCAATGATATGTAATGTCATGGTTACAAATGCAGCACAAGACAGGAAATCCTTTGACTGATGCAATTTTAACTTTTAGCAGCGTGAAGTTGCAATCAAAATCAGGACTGAAATCAAAAAGAAAAAACAACTGCTTTTTTTAAAGACCTCACACATGCTCTTGTGTGCAGAGCGTTCAAACGTTTCGCACCTCAAAGATTTGAAAGCCCCCTTTAGGGCAGGATGTTACACAACAAACACGTGTTAGTCTGCTGGAGCCCTTCAGCACCACGGACAGCGCACTTCCCTAAAGCAGAGGCTCACACACAGGAAGCAGTTAGTGGGTGACACAAAGCTGAGACCCCAGAATCCCTCAGGGAGTGTTTCCGCCGCCTGTCAACAGTAACCAGACAGGGGGGTCACCAGGGGGTCCACTTTAACGTCAACTTGCTATTTTTTTTCTTTATTTTTTATTGCTATCAGTTATTTGAACACAATGCAAGGAGGCATTTCACCCAGTGAAACTATAGCAACCTGGGCTATGGCCTACTTTCCACTGGCTCCACATACAGTAGCTAATGGGCGTATGGTTATGTGTGGGATTTTGAATCCATTTCATGTCAAGAGATCCCAAGTGATCTAAAGGTCAGTGGTGAGGTCCTCCAGTTAAATGTATTGTAATTGACTGTGAACCCTGTATGCATGCCTTGTGCAGGTTCAAGTAGTGCTGAATTGATGTAATGAAAACCAACCCAAACAAATGAAATTATAATGTGTGCACATTTTTAAACTGTGAAATATCCAGAATTTGCAAAGTTGGAATTTGAATAGTGGACGATTATACAAAATAACATCTACTGTCTGTAGCTTGGATCCATTCCAGTGATTTACTTGTAGAAATGTCCACATCCATTTTATTTCTTGTTAAGTAATTTCACAAATTGCTGCACATTTTCTCTGCTGTGCTCAACATTTGGAATTGGATTTTTCATGTAGATCATGGCAGTATACAAAGTTTTGAAATGCCATGAAATAAATTAAATATGCCACATTCAAATAAATAAAACATTGTAATGATGAATATTGTGTGTGTTTGGTTAACTCCCTGGAAGTGGGGGGTTTGGCACTTCATGACCTTAGTGGCCAATCTGGTACATTAACTTTACCGTAGCAGTCCAAATCCAACAAAACAGTCTGCCTGCCAATGTCTCATAGATGTAGTTCATGTTGGAAAAAATATTCTTAAGTCAAATTAAATGGAGTTTTTATTTTGTTCTCAAACAATGTTATGAAATATGATTAACACAAATAAATGTTAACACCTGGTAAACTGGAAGCGGGACTCTTTTAAATTGTTGATAGGATTTTTTTAAGGTCACCTATTATGCAAAATCCACTTTTTCATGTCTTTTATACATCAACATGTGTCCCCTCTGTTTAAAGAGATTCTGAAAGTTTCAGGAACAAAGATTCTCTCTTTTTTTGTTCTGATCCATTTATATTGTGATGTCACGAGAGGGTGCATCATAGAGGGCAGGTACATTCCCTCTTGGTGGATGCAACAGAGACCACAACTCCCGGAATCAGCAGGGCATTAGGGAAGATGGCTGCTGCCCAGCTGAAGAGTGTTGACTGGCTGCTCCTGTGAGCATAAAGGGGAGCTGATCAGATTTTGACCACTTTGTGATGTCATAACGTTTTTTGGCTTGTGTAACCATTAGCCAATCACCAACCAAGGTAACCACCCCCCCCCACCTTATTATAACCAGTACAAAGAGAGTGAACGACTTTGTGAAGTCATTTTTGCATTAGTCCGAAGTGTGTGGTGACAATCCGACCTCTCAAATTGCTTCTCCCCGGAAGCACCAGTGTGGGTCGGGGGGTGACGTAAATAATGTGGGTTTAATGAAATCGTCTAGTGTGCCGTACCACGTGTGCTATCCGTTATGTTCTTGGCACCTGCAAACGTAACAGGTCTAAGGATTGAGAAAGTTCTCAATATTTTGTTGTGTAGTCTAATATCGCGCTGTTTACATTTGGTTAAGCCGTCCTACTCTGCCGAGTGCCCGGCATCTCCGGAACTCTCTTAAATGTGATTTGGCTGTATCTTAAGGTTATTTTTGGGACTAGTACCTTTAAACTTACGGCCCTTACATCAGTCCCCTAGCTAAAACTATGGTTATGTTTCAACGTATTGCCTGTATAAAAGTAACCGCGTATGTCTTTATCGTCCTTTTGTTATTTGACTGTCTTGACGGCAAGTACGCTCAAACCATGGCTTTCTAACTGTATTCGTCTGTGCCCGTTCTCACTTTCTCCTTATTTGTTGAGTGGGTACCGGGGCTCCAACCGAGCAAGGTGCTCAAAAGGTCCGTGTGTACAAATTTTTTGCGCAAAAGTTGTCATTTCAAACTATCGACAGCAAAAGTGCTTTGGAACCATGGTTACACGCAATTTAATACCTCAAAAGCTGCTGAACAGTAAAACTCAATATAGGTTTTTTCTCCGACTACAGAGACAAAATAGAACCGTAATCATTGAAGTTTGAGAGGAGTAATTATTATCTAAGGTTTGGAGTTTCTCTCTTGCCACGGAATTATAGTTGATTTATTTCAATAATGTTAGCATGTCACTCCGATTTTGCGCAGTATTTATGACGTGTGTAGCCTTTTCACCATTAGTGTTCCCCCCAAACGAACCAGGTAATGAGGTTCTCGTCGCTCGCGCGTGCACTACGTGTGTGGCACAGCGTAGCCCTGG
Source organism: Notothenia coriiceps (assembly GCF_000735185.1). Lineage (NCBI taxonomy): Eukaryota > Metazoa > Chordata > Actinopteri > Perciformes > Nototheniidae > Notothenia > Notothenia coriiceps. The sequence continues at coordinate 20,614,097 of NW_011369945.1, forward strand.
GTAGCTTTGTACCTTTCACTTTAGATTTTGTCATCGCCCTCGATCCCCTAGACAACTCTAGTGAAATGAGAAAAGAGTTTACTGCATGACGCTGGTTGTACAAAATTTTATATTTTAGATGGAGGTGGGTTGGAGGAGGTATTCGGTATACAGACAGATTACTGGTATAGTAACTACTTAAAATAGTACCTCAGATCAAATAAACTTTTCCCGAAATAACAACGATTGGGCTGGAGATCGTTGTGGGTTCATAATGCTTTAATACAGAATTATGTTATGATAAAATATAACACTGTTATGGTTGACAAAATTTTTTGGTATAAACAAATCGTGGCAGGGTCGGGATAGGAAAAAAACTAAATTTCAAGGATAATATCGACCGAAAAAAGTGTTATATAGTATACTAAGGCAATATATCTGTGTACAGAGGCTGTCCACACAACAGTACTTTTATTGGTTTGTTCTAGTATCGTAACTGTAGGGTTATGAGGGGAGAAAAAGTCGGGACAAAGTCTTTCACGACTAGACACACCCGACATGACTGCTTCGGCAAGTTGGATTGGACCTATACACAACTTAATGGCCAAATGGATGGATTAGGTTTTGTTTGCACGAGACATGTTGACGGTGCTGCGCCAATAAGTCGAGCAATTGAGTCGGTCGAACGGGGGTAGTCATCCACCGCACAAGTGTATTTTCTCCCACCATTTGGTAAGTTGGTTTTAGCTGTTTGTACCTGTTCGCGATGACTGTCGCGTCGCGAGTATGAAGGACTTACTTTTGGCTTGATATTAATCTGTTTTATACTTCCGTACGTTGAATTTTGTAGGTATCCGCTGAATTTGTGAAATCAGGTCACTACTTTCGAGTATGCGACGTGGACGTCAGCTTATGTCGACGATTTTTTTTTCACAATTACGCATTGTACATTTGTCCAATACTATAGTGACGGGGTAGATTCCTGTGCTAGACTAAAATTTAATGTAAACTGAGTTTCACAAAGCAGTTGAATTACACAACGAGATTATGAGGACGTGTGTCATTACATGTGACCACTCACACACGTGCCGGGTCTATCGCCGAGTCCGACTGCACTATACTAATATAGTTTACTATTCCCTGTGTAGTTGCCAGACGTGAGTGTCAGCGACGCCTGACATCCGAACCTCTCACCATCTACGAATGTAAACTAGCGCCAATCTAACACACACCGTTTATAAATCATTCGAAGAACTTGCGTATCTAGCCATCATTTCATTACGAGCACTCTCTACCTCCACTATAAGATAAGTAAAAGTGCAAAAGTGTATCAGCCCTAAAATACGGCGCCGGAGAAAGTGGACGTTGCCGTTCAAAAAGCACAAAGGAAGAGGACATGTATACTTGACAGCGAAATTTTGATAGATGTGTGACTCGCGACTTTAACCAGTCCGTCCGTCACGAAAGTGACTAATAGAGAATAGGACCTTGGATTGGACGAGCGCCTCGTCCGGAGTCGCAAGTCTGTATTCAATGGTACCTTATTATCGGCGATGTTCTTCACTTCGGTCGCGCATCCTGACTTTGGGTCTCAAAAGGGACTTCAATCGAGCCGTTCGCTCTTTGCGAAACAGCATATCCGGAGACCTCTGTTATTGTTGTGTTGTTGGTTATTTATAATCCCTAGTCGCCTTCCAATCTCGATCGTTTTCAAATAGAACACGTTGTTTCCTATGACTGGTATCTAATGAAAATTCCCTGCCCTCCTCCTCCTCTGTTTCCTCTAACAAGGTTTGTTTTATTTTATTCATATTGTTTTGGTCCGTGTGTGGAGTTTGACTTTGGTTTTGAGTTGTTTTTGGGAGTGATGATTGATGATTCTTGACTTGGTTCGTTTTATCGTACCACGTTGTTAGGCGATTGGATCGCCCTGATGTTAATCCAATGGGATACACTACTCTTTACATGTCCATGAAATCTCTTCTTATTCATCCGGGAGGGGTGCCGGGGAGACTCTCTCTAACAATTTTCTGTGTTACCACGGATCCTCTCTA
>NW_011369945.1:20616174-20629033 GCF_000735185.1 Notothenia coriiceps
CTCCGTATTGAACCATAAATGTTATGGTAATGATGGATTATCAGGTAATAATTTTCAAAGATGAACCACAGACCACATATGGCGATTAATCTTCAGAGCCGTTATATCGCTTGTGGGATCGCCCTTGAAACAACAATTTGGACAGAAAACAGCAAAGGTAAAGAAGTATTTGTCGTATTGGGGCTAACGTATAAGTGAGTTGTGTGTTTCCTTTAGCTGGCTTCATCGCTGCCCCGGCGGTTTTGGGTGTGATGACTACTTATATCCATTGGAATCTGTGGGGAATCTCAGCTTTCAAACCGCTATTACTAGTTTGTGCAGATCAATGAAGTATCACAAATTATTTCCTAACCGTGATTAGTGCTAAGTGCGTTAGCATCTTTCGCTTACTGCTTATTCCAGAGGCTCTCGTTAGACTTGTGTTTAGTTTCGGTAAAAATAGTAATATCGTCAGGTAGCCTGAGTTTTTTCCCGTAGGACTGGTATGGACACATTCCATAGTTTGTTGAACATGTTACAGAGCCCTCAGACGCCTGGGTTTCTTGCAAGACATGTTTGCGGGAGCCCCGCCCCCGGGGGAGGGTTAAAAAATCTTTTTGGACTAGCGCGAATAACTTAAGTAATTTACTTTTATCACCGCTTCATCTGCCTGATATTTTCTAGGACCTATCGATGAATGGGAATAGAAATGAAACAATACTAATAGTCCAATGGTGATGATTTAACAAATGTCCTTTGTCCTGTCCAAATAATAATTTAGAAAAGTTATTAATAGGCTAAACCAACTGGAGAAAAAAGAGCGTAATCTATTCCGTACTTTTTGAGAGCATGAGAAAACAGCATTTCTGTCATGTTACTTAAAGGAAGGAATGAAATCAAGTAATCAAAATAGTTAGTTATTATTTTCCCTGTCCCGTATTGATGATCGTAAATAATTGAGCTTTTAGCGTAAAACCACTCTTTCTTGTCCAGCCCACAGTAGGGTGGACTGGAGTGGGGTTCGGAGGAACGGGGTCTGGATTCGGGCACGTCCGGGCTTCCACGTGGCCTCATCCCCAGATCCCTGTAGAGGATCTTGTCCTGGGGATCAGCCTGGAGGTCCGTTACAAGGACCCCTGAAGCACTCTGCAGACCAGGGGTCTGAGCTGAAGAAACAACAGAAGAGGTTGATTACAACAGTACCAACGTAATAAGGTGATCAATACAAAATAGATTAAATTTGAAAACAAGCCTACCGGCAATTCAAGTGCATGTGAAGCGAGCCTCGGTCTCAAGAGTCGACAAAATCTCCAAAGGTTTGAAGGCTGAAGCGGCTGCTGGCATCTGAGACACAGGGGGACAGATCCATTTCAAAAAAATTCCTAAAAATCCTTAACTGTAAATTTTACCATGTTTAACTGCGGATTTGAATGTTTGTCCTGGGTTCAAATAATCAGCTTTCACAATATATGCACTACTATATTTTAGGGACCAGGATGTGAACCTTCCGGAGCAGTTGTGAGGTTTGGCACCGGGTGATAAAGTACGTCCGGGGGGCTGCCGGGTCCTGGCAGGGGACCAAGCAATCCCAACTAGAAATCATGTGGAAGGGTAAAGCTCCAGGGGGGCTTCCCAACAGGGAGGTGTAAATCTGAGAGGATGGGCCTGAATCCTCAATTTTACCTGGAGAAACAAAGTTTAAGGTAAGATTCTTGGTTCACATGGCTGAGGTCACGGGAAGGATTTGGAACCGGAGCTGATGTCTCCAAAGCCTTTTGCCTGTATATTTTTTGGGCCAGTCCCAAGGACGGGAAAACCAGGGCAACATTCTGAAAAATATTTTAACTTCAAAACATCCTGGTTCCTTTGTTTCTTCCAGCTCTCCCACATGCGGGCGTCCAAATCAAGCAAGATCCACCAGGACTTGACAAGGTGGGTATGAAATTGGGGGAATCAAAAATCATTGGCTTGCCATGGCCTACCACCAAAAGTGGGGCAAGTGGGGACATATATTGTATGGAACAATAACTAACATTAACAGGACACTCTATACCACCGATTGCTTTTGGGCGCCAGGTAGCTAAACCCTTTTCAAACCCTCAGTAACGAATTGGAATTACACTCCCTTGTTACCCAATGGTATTTATAGAAAAATAATTAAGGCAGGTTGGGCGGAATTCAGTGTCAATGGATTCCCCATTACCTCTGGTAAGCAAGGTAACATCATACAGGCTTGGGTGTGTTGTCAGTTGTGCTGGTATGGGTTGGTGGATGGGTTGGCGGGACCCCAGCCCCTGGGCACCCCCCCCCACAGTCCAGCGAACGGCCAGGATTTTCACAGGGGTTAGCGCACGACTGGGCCGTTCAGACAGCCAGCCCTGGGGGGGGGGGGGGGGGGGGGGGGGGCGCAGCTGTCCAAGCGGGACCTCTATCACGCACAGATAAGCCTGCCCCACGGGTATAGCCAGCCCTGACCCCCCAGGGGACACAACAACGGCTGGAAGAGGCCGGGAGGAGACAAGGGACAGACTGCCTGGGGACGGGAGGAGTGGGAACACTTCACTGGAGGGACGGGGAGAACAAGGAATTGCAGTGGGAAACACCTGGGTCTGCACAGAGCTATCAGAAATCAGAGATTCATGGATATGAGATATTATACTAATTTTATCATCACATATCCAATAGCCAACACATAAAAAAAAAATATTTCCTTGCCTGGTAATATGACGCAACGTTCCCCACCAAGGACCCAAATTCTTTTATTTATACCTTTTCAATCTTAACCATTTGTTAGTCTACTATATTTTTACTTTTTTCCATTTTCCCAAAAATCGCATGTTCATCCATTTTACAACCTCTTTTTTATATCCTCTGTCCCTAAACCGGGCTGGTTGACTCCTCCCTCTATAGTCAGGGCAAGGCTCGAAGACACAGGAGCTAAACCCAATCCGAACACACACACACACACACCCGCAGCCTGGCTGGGAGTTTGTGTGTGTGCTCACACACCGACTCACAGCCTCGCCGCGTCCCGCCGTCTCAGGGAGGAGAGATTGGCGGGGCTGCAGCTGAGAAAAGATTGAGTGTGTGTGTGTGAGGAAGTCCGCGGATTGGCCCATTTGGGTATGGGCACGTCACTGTACCCAGGAAGAAAACAATGGAAGAAGAGAAATCTCCAACGAGGCGTTCTGGGGCAGCACAGACAGGTATTTTCTGTTAGAGTTTTACTCGCTACAGGGTGTACTTTGAGGGTTTGTGACTTTGCAGACCGTTTACATGCATAAAAAGCTAACATAACATACAAGGGGACGGGTAATAACCGGAAAAGCATGACATGGGACATTTAAAATAAACTGCACAGAGGTTTAGTTTGACTATTTATGTTTAATAATTATTTTTTTGGTTGTTTCACTAGATTTATTTAATTATTATTTAAAAAATATATAGAAAAAACTGAATATTGCTAAATGCAACCATGACAGTTGTTATGTGTGTGTGTGTGTGTGTGTGTGTGTGTGTGTGTGTGTGTGTGTGTGTGTGTGTGTGTGTGTGTGTGTGTGTGTGTGTGTGTGTGTGTGCTTGTTCACAGACTGCAAAAACCTTAATCAGGCCAAGTTGGGTCCAATGTTGATTGATGACACACACATACACCACTGTAATGTTGCCGCTCCTATAAAGCCCTGCACTAACCCCAGCGATGTCTTAACATCGTCTGATAGCCAGTTAATAAGACCGGACCTTGCTGGATGGCAGCTGGAGCTCAAATGGCTGGAAAATGGAAATGGCTGTGTGAACAAAAGCATCTGCTAAATGAAAAGCATTGACTACAAACCACTGCCTCTAAGTGCCCTCACAGATGCAGTATTGTTTATTTCTTATTACATTACACTAGTAAATAAAATGGATACAGGACATTATCCGCCCCTTTGTGGATGCTACTAAATCACTTAACTTGCCTGAGATAGAGATCCTATGATCAAGGCCATTTCCTTGTACTTTATTTTATGAAGATGGCCACAGTGCAGTTACTCACAAAAGGAGATGAATCTAATAAATCATGATTACATTGGTTTATCCAAAAACATTGTGTAGCTCAGCAGTTGTTTTTGTGTCGGTAATATTTCATGCTGCTTTGATACCTGTAGATGACAGCTATTCCTCATCATGTGTTGAGGTGTGTGTGTGTGTGTGTGTGTGTGTGTGTGTGTGTACCATCCAGTTCTTTTGCATAACAGTAAACATCAAAAAGCTCTTTCGGGTCCCTCTTCCCATAATTCCTCACTCCAGCAGAGTACTCCTTGTGTCCATAGCAACCAAGCTCTGGCAGCTCGACAGAATAGCTGTGGAGACGAACATGTGGGAGTCAAAACTGTGAATGAACCTCGTTTTTACTAATCATACAGTCTTTTTAACTCGGGGACATAGTACCAACAACGTCTAAGCTCACATATCAAAGTGTATATCTTCATTAAGACTCTAAATGTCAGTTAGAAAAACATTCTTATTTGCAATCTCTTTTAAAGGGCAAGAGAGTAAAATCAATTAAAATATAATTAGCAGCAACGTAACAATGTTGGTAAAAGGAAAAACATGAGTCTGAAGCAGATAAAATTACAAAACTGAATACTAATTAAGACTGCAGATAGTAAGATACAAGTGGAAACGAACTGTACACAAAACAATCTTAAGGTATTACTTGACCAATCAGATCCAGTGCCTAAATGTAGTCCCAGACACAAATGGTTTTATACATTTCCCCACAAGTTGAATTATTCCTTTAAGTAAAAATGCCTAATAATCCAGTCCAATTTCAGTCTTCAAAACGGTGAATATGAATATGCTTTCTTGTTTTTCTATGACTGCAAATCGTTTATAATTGGGGTTAGGACTGGGGGTCAAGTAAAACGATCCATTTAAAAAACCTGGACTGATGAAGATATTGAGAAAATTATCTGCAGATTTAATAATAATAATAATAATTAATAAAATTGCTTCACACAATGCAACTAGTGAGCAACACCAAGTATGTGAGGATCAACAGGAAGTTATTGAACGCCTCCTCACCGGACAGTCTGATCATCCAACCATCCCGCCGAACAGCTGGCGAAGCCGTCATAGTACGCCGCCCACAGCTGGGCAGGTGTGGCCATCTGAGCTGAGTTCTCCTGGCAGGCCCGCTGGGCATCGGTGAACGAGAGGGCGTATCTGGAGCTGGGAGCCTGATAGTGAAACACCACGCCTACACGAGCAGACACAGGGACAGGTGGGGAGGTGTTTATCTGAGACATACAGCCGGGTTTAATGTGACTAAATCAGTGGGATGTAATCAACAAACAAGTCATTCTGGCCCCAAGCAGATCAATCTAACAGTGGGTGACTTTAAGCTTAAATTTCACAGATGGGCACTCCGAACAATTATCATGGGTATTCACTCCAAACTCTTTAATTAAAATAATTACACAATTGCTCAAGTGGAAAACTAGATAGCATGAACAACACAAACACACGCTGCATTAATGAAGTCAGTCATTACGATACTGATATAGTGAATCAATGTTATTAATGTTTAATTAAATACAAACGCTAAAAAGGGTTGGCAGTGCTCTTGTTTTCCAGCTGCCATTATCTATTTTACACTATCACAACAAGCCTGGATTGCAATAAATGAGAAAAATCAATTAAGAATGTTAAAGTATTTGTGTGTGGATGCTGCTTGGTCCGTTAGAAGTGTTTTATTCTTTAATACAGTATGTCCGTTAGGCACTAAACTTTTCTCACAGTCCCGTCAGTGGTTGCTGCACTTACCGGATACCACCAGGGGCACAGTGTCTCTCTCATAGTCGTTGCCCATGACAACCTGACAGTGGTAAGTGCCTGAGTCGTTGGTGCGGACACTGGAGATCTCCATGGTAGCATTCAGAGGATTGGCAGCGTATCCTGGCAGCATGACGCGGCCACTGAAAGCCTTATTCACCTTTATTACATCACCTTTGGCACAGAGAGACAGGGTTCTTCAGTATGAGTCTCCATTGGCATCTTGCAGATTTTTAGAGATAAAACATAAACTTATAAAGGGTCTAAGATACATATTAACATGTCTTCTCAATGGCTCGGTCCTATGTCAACACACACTTTTCTGCCAAACACAGTTTAGGTCATTTCCCACGAAATACTTTTGTATTTGTGTTTTTTGTCTTTACTTTTCCCACTGGGTAGTGGACGGGGATCAGCTTACAACGTGACTCTCAGACCATTCAGGATTCATTTACTAATTCAATGTGATTAAATTAAATCAACACAATACTGACAAAGCAAATGTTCTCGAGTTAAATAATGGTTTAATTTCTAACTTTAGATTTAATGGTTGCTTATTTAGTCTTTTATATTTAACATTATAAAAATAGAAAAGGAAATTGAAATGTAATCTTTTCAGAGATGTTAAAATATAATCAGTATTTTTATTTAATTTGAGTGGTTTAGTTAAAAGTAATGATCTGCAGCCTACTCCTACGTCCACCTGTTACTTTTGATTATTTTCACTGCATGCTGCATTTAAAAACCTGGTGAATGGGCAACCAGTATAGTTTCTGGACCTGAAACAAATTAGTAAAAGGCACCAACACTTTAAAGGGGGGTAAATCCCATCAGTGCCATGCTTTGACTTTGCTTAAATAATTTCACTCAAGGATCTTTTTGAAGTATTTACAAGTTACTATTAGGATTGATGTCCTTTTAATACCAGGAGCTACGTTAAGCTTGTTATTCGCAGCTCTTTAACTCATGAGGTTTGGATTTATTCATTACATTCTTCCAGCTGAGGAGAGCTGCAGATCAGCGGGGACAATTGTGTTAACACACACACATAGTTTGATCCATTTTTAATATAAAAACATTGATTAGCGCACCTTTCACGTTTACTCTCTAAGCACTTGAGATGTTATCTGACTGAGTAAAGTAATGTAGGTCTCAATCAACAGCTGACCCAGATCATCGTGTCCTACTTTTACCTTTAGCAGAAAGCACAGTCTGCTCATGAGGAGCCCCCTGTCCCTCGGCTGGTCCTCTGATGCGGGTCCACAGGACGTGGGGGGGCTTGGGGGAGGAGCTGGTCTGGAGGGTGAAGACACAGGGGAGGACGGCTTTGCCTGCCAGCGTTTGTTGGACTGTAGGATGTGTGATCCTACGCATGTTAACTATGGAAGAGACTGCACCTAGAGGACGAACAAGACACCAGAAACAATTAGAATCTAATTAAATGTGTTGGTCACTTTGCTTACAAGGGAAGAAAATAATGGACGTTTAATTGCATGTCTGACAGACATGAACAAGGCTGGTGTTTGAATAAGAGCTTGTCTCACAGTATTCTTCACTCAGCAGTGGAGGAGATGTACAGTATATGCATATGAGCTGTACTGTAACCTCTAAGTCTGCTACAGTAACAAGACCTCAGGGATTCATTAGCAAGTTCACACTCACGTTTCNTCTCATAGTTGAGGTATACCTAGGATGAAAATTACAGGCCTCTTTCATCTTTTTAAGTGGGAGAACTTGCACAATTGGTGGCTGACTAAATACTTTTTTGCCCCACTGTATATGCATATGAGCTGTACTGTAACCTCTAAGTCTGCTACAGTAACAAGACCTCAGGGATTCATTAGCAAGTTCACACTCACGTTTCCACACGAGGAACTGCTTCTATTGTACCAGCAAAGAAACATAATACTGACCCATTATAAGAATCCCACACATAATTATATACATGTATACACAGACAAGAGTAGCAAAAAATCACACATAAGTAATCACAGCGGCTCCAACTTAAAGAGGCCTAATTATGCTTTTTTGGGGTTCCCCTTCCCTGATGTGTCATATAGGTTATTGTATATGTAAATGGTCTGCAAAGGCTAAAATCCCCAAAGTTCCCTCTAGAAGGAGTTTCCCACACACTCTGCCCCCCTGCCTGAAACGCCTCCATTGGACTCTTTGGTTTACTTCTATAACATAGTGACACTCGTGCTTCTATTGGATGTATGTATAGGCTAAGGGGCCGGACATCTCTAAGGGATTGACCAATCACGACAGAGCCAGCCAGCTAACCAATCAGAGCAGACTGGGCTCTGGTCTCAGACAGAGGTGCTGCAGCACAGGCAGTATGAGAAAAATAGAGCACTTTTTGAACATTAAAGCATGGAAACAGGTCACAGTAGAGTCACTAAATACAATTATGAACCTGGTAATGAGCAAAACATCGTCCTCTTTAATTATTTATTTGTATGTCTAACCTATGTTTTCATAAATGATTCAAACTGTCTGTCAAACCATTTGATTTACACTTATTTAATGTGAAGATAGGCCTAACTTGAGCCACTGTCACTGTGAGAGACAGGTTCACCGGTCTGCAGATTGATATCAGAGGCCTGTACGACGAAGCCATACAGGTAGCGAGCTAACTTCAGGGGGTCCTACGACACTGGTTCTCTTCTTAGCGGGCTAGATCTCCATGGTAACTTATGCTGAACGGCTAGCCTGGTCCGGAGCAGGTTAGGTTCCAGGATAAGAGATCAACTCAGTGAAAGCACCGCCTGCTGACCAATCAGAGCTCAGTGTGCGAAGTTTAAAGCGATCAAGTCATATTACAGGAGAAAGGAAATACAGAAAAACTGCCGTTGCAGGAAAGACGGCCGGCATAAATCACCGACTATGTGAACGTGAAAATGAATAGAATATCACCTCCCATCTTCAGAGCAATCTGACTATTATAACATTAGCGTTAAGAAAGCTTACTTAAATATCTGCCACAACACAATTAACCGGATCAAAGTAACATTACGTAGCCTACAGTCCGTGGCACTGTGAGTGCAGACGTCGATGTGTCCCATTATCATTCATATCATATCACATCATAATGTATAACATATTTCCGAGTCAGCTGAGCCGTGTCTGGGCTTGCAACACTCCTTGTGTCACATACTGTATGCAGAAGTATTATTTTAAGCAACACATTAAGTTGACGAAACACTCGAGTCAAATGTAATTAAAGTCAGATTGTGTATCATAAACCTGTTAATGTACGCATTCAAACACTTTTTCTTTTAGCAGCTGTATTCACCTTGCAGGTGCAGCTATGAGGCTTTCATCCTGGATAAAGTGTTTAAGTCATGGATGTTTAAAGTTGAATGCCTTCATATTTGTCTAATTATAGTTGAGTTTTCATTCAGGAAGTATGACGCGCTGCGCTGTCAGTACGCTTGTCCATGTTTGTGATTGGTTGAATGGTTACCACCCCTTTTATGTGAACACGCACCTAACTAGATAGGGCAAAGCTGGCTTGAGTTAACGAGTTGATAACCAGCGTCGTAGGACAGTTTAGCGAGAGCACGTTTGTTTTGGATTAGGTAAACCGGGTAACTCAAACATATCCAGGTTAGGTTGAACCGGCTTCGTAGTACAGCCACACAGAATCAGCACTTTTGAAACAGGGCTGAAAAAGAGGGGAGTATGGGATGCTACAATGCATGATCTGTTTGGTATTTCAGACAAACACTTCGGAGACATGTTTTCTATATAACGGAGAACTATAATATATTGATGAAAAAGAGTATAATAGGGGACCTTTAAATCATAAAAAAGAGACTAGGCTGGGGACGGTCAAAACAAATATCTGTTTTTAAAACAGTTGTATTGTACAATATAAAATAGTATTGTATTAAAGACATAATATTATCGTAAGATTACTTTGGGTGTTGCTAGGGTTTGGGTTCATAGCAACATCTGACTTCTTCTTTTCAAATAAATAGTCAAATGTAATTCATAAATGATATGGGTCATTAGCAGACATATGTTATATTATTAGTATTATATTAAAACATGGTTGGTCGAGTACGATTTAGAGAAAAGAGTAAAAGTGATTCAACAGTCCCCAGTCTCCCCTACTGTTTTAGATTCACTTTTCCCATGTTCCGATGGGTACCCGAATGCGACACGGTGTGTGCACACGTGCGCGCTCGTGCTCTCTGGATAATGAGACCAAGCAACACGCCCCCCCTTGTGATTTCACCCTTTTCCGATGTGTGCATATTTATGAACGCGATTTTAGCCTCCACTGTACTTGTAATACTTTTATTATAGTTATATTAGGCACATTCTCTCTTTGATTTGATCTATTTTAATGAGAGAGTTGAGTTACTATGCCACAGATCCACGACTCAGCTCTTTTTTGGTATCTCAATGACAAGTCGTCGAAAATCCATATTTACGCCACTTGGTCCAAGGTTCGAAAACGACACAGTATACCAAACTTACTGTTTGAAAACAGCGTTTTAAAATGTGTGCCTGGAAAACTTGCGAACAGAGCCAAACCTCGGGGCCATGGTGAGTTGTTTAATTCCTCTTTCTCTTCCTGTGTCTGCCTTATGTCACTTCGTAACCAAACTCCATGAACAATTCTGTCATTTATATGTTTCCCTGATAATTTCTGTATGCGCCCAAGAAAATATGCCGTTATGCAACTTTGTATTGGTATAAAACGATCCTGAGATACATTCGGCATTCAAATTATCCATGAAGAGGCTTTTAATTGAATTTAATGTCAGATGTTTGTGTCAAATTCCTCTCAAGGCTCTCTGCCCGTGAGCTCTCATTCTGGACGATTTGGTGTTACATTTGTCGAGCTATTAAATCTGATGTATGTTTTAAATCATTGAAGAGAATTAGGAATTGAAGCGAACCCCAACGGTTCCTTTATTGCCTTCGTTAATGGGCACATTGCAGTGTGGACTAGCAAAGTCAATTGGTGTAATAAATGCATGGGGTCTGGTGTGCTGACAGAAGGGCCCCTCCTTCGTTAAACTCCAGCTAACAGTGGGGGTGTGAAGCCTGATGTAACAGTTTTACTGGAGAGTGTTTCAGCAGTGGGCTGAACATATTTGTATAAGTGGTGGTGTAAAGTAACTAAGTAGTTTAAATACTCAAGTAGGCCTACTATACTTAAGTAACATTTTGAGGGACTTGTACTTGAGTGATGTTGTTACTTTAATATATATATATATATATAAATATTAATACTTTTGTTTTTAATACCTTTAGTTACTTTACAGATCTGGATGAATGATGTGAAATATAATCAAGTCTTAAATCAGACTTTAGTTCCACCTGGAGTAAATTCACAAGCTACTGCAGTATACAAAGTCATTCAAACTAGCTGCACCTTTACCAGCTTTGATATGGAGCTATTTCAGGGTCATAAGTTTTGATCATTAAAAAAAAATACAATTTATTTGAAAGTCCAAGTTTTCATCCTGAACTTTGAAAAATACAATGTTGTATTCAAAACAAAAAAAAGTATTCGAAATAATTGTTCAGGTTGAATATTATTTTGATTCAGTTCAGCAATTTTTTTAAACAAAATATTTATTTTCATATTTCACTTTTAAACATATTTTGATATTTGAATACTTGTTTTTTTCAGTTTCGGATTTTACGTTTTCAGATGCAAAACAATTATTTTTTCAGTTTCAAATCTTTGTTTTTCAGGTTTCAATCTTTTTTTCGCCTTCAGATCGTTTTTCGCTTTCAGATCTTTTTTTTTTTCGTTTTCAGACTTTTGACCCTGATATTGCTTCGGGGGGCGGGGCTTAGCAAAGAGTAGTTTGGCACCCTGAAGGGTCAAAAGTCTGAAAACGAAAAAAAAAAAGATCTGAAAGCGAAAAACNATTCGACCAATCACAAACATGGAGAAGCGTACTGACAGCGCAGCGTCATACTTCCTGAATGAAAAGTCATCCATAATATTAGACATATGAAGAAGTTAAACTTTAAACATCCATGACTTAAACACTGTATCTAGGATAAAAGCCACATAGTTGCACCTGCAAGGTGAATACAGCTGGTAAAAGAAAAAGTGTTTGAATGCGTACATTAACAGGTTTATGATATCACTGCCCCGTCTAAGACACGGATCTGACTTTAATTACATTTGTCTCGAGTGTTTCGTCAACTTAATGTGTTGCTTAAAATAATACTTCTGCATACAGTATGTGAAACTGTGAGTGTTGCACGGCCAGATACGGCTCAGCTGACTCAGATAAGGAAATATATGATACATGATATGCCGCGGACCGTACTTATTGTTACTCTGATCCGGTTACTTATGTTGTGGCAGATATTTAATTAAGCTTTCTTAACGCTAATGTTATAATAGTCAGATTGCTCTGAAGATGGGAGGTGATATTCTATTAATGTTCACGTTCACACAGTCAGCAGGCGGTGCTTTCACTGAGTTGATCTCTTAGCCTGCAACCTAACCTGCTCCGGGGCAGGTTAGCCGCTCAGCATAAGTTACCATGGAGATCTAGCCTGCTAAAAAGAGAAGCAGCTTCGTAGGACCGGAAACCCAGAGTTTTCCCTGAAGTTAGCCGGCTAAGCGAAAATCCTGCTTCGTAGTATACCCCCCTGGACACAGAAGTAATCTTGATATACAAGTTTTTTTGATCATCAAATGCTGAGTTAACGTCTCCATAGTATTCTTTCTGGGGGGTATACTACGAAGCTGGTTCAACCTAACCCGGATATGTTTGAGTTAGCCGGTTGGCCTAATCCAAAACATACGCGCTCTCGCTAAACGGTACTACGACGCGGGTTATCAAGTGGATCGCTCAAGCCAGCCGTGCCCTATCTAGTTAGGTGGGCGTTCACATGAAAGGGGTGGTATTTGGAGCATTCGACCAATCACAAACATGGAGAAGCGTACTGACAGCGCAGCGTCATACTTCCTGAATGAAAAGTGAACTTTAATATTAGTAAAATATGAAGAAGTTAAACTTTAAACATCCATGACTTAAACACTTTATCCAGGATAAAAGCCACATAGCTGCACCTGCAA
>NW_011369945.1:20629276-20649745 GCF_000735185.1 Notothenia coriiceps
CCTTGATCTAGAGTAGCGGTGAGAATGTACGGTCCTCCCCTGTGATTTTTGGCATTTGTGTCATGCACATTGTTCCCCGCCCCAGAGCCCGGCACCGAGGGCCTCCTGATAGAGTTCGTAATTAGAAGCAGCTCAAGGATTTAATGAAGAGACGCTCACTTGATGGCAGCAGCGCTTGAGACATTGCCAGTGGCTCCGACTTCAAAGCTGGAGATATGGCTCCCCAGCAAAGGCTGCAACGAGATAACAAGTCATGGCTTTCTTTTGATTTGTGGCATGCCGGGGCCATTACTCTGTAAGTGTGCAGCGAGTAAGGGCATGCAAATGGTTGATCAGTGTGGCATTGCGCTACTGGGCAATAAGTATCATCAGCAATAGAGCCCTGTAATGATGCGAGAGGGAGGCAAGATAAGATCGTCTGCGTGCATTTCCCCCCCCTGCTGATTCGCAGTGAGTAACAGGCAGGATCCTATCATCTGCGTTGCACAGCGCTGTCTTCCAGAAACTAACTCTGGGGGAGCTTTGTGAACAACCTAAAAAGCTCAGAGGAGGAGGACGTGTTTCAAAGTCACTCGGCAAACACGGTTTCTCCTCAGGAAATGTTAAATGACATTTGCAATGTATGATTAATATTAATGACAGCTTTCTAACCTATTAGTATTTGCTCGTTATATAGGTAAGTATTGGTTAAGTGCCGTGTTAATGACACAGTACTGTACATGGTGTTGTGCCGCTCTGTGAGGATTAATGAAGGAGATAATGTCCACAGCTGCATTGCTGAAGGGTTTACACCCCCGCGTTCATTTTATATTAACTGAGTGTGTTCCTCCGACTTCATCCAAGTGATAAGATACTTTCTTCTTCACTTTGTGGTGCCCTCAAATTGCATTAAGCTACTTATAATTCCCTTTTATACTGTTACATAACATATTTCCATAGGGTTCATACTGTATACACACTGACTCTTGGGAAGGATTTAAGAGATCAGGCGTTTTTATTTTCACATAATGAATCTCTAGATCTGATTAAGTGAGTCTCAAGTTAGATTGGGATTCTTCTCTATTTCATGGTGTTTTAAATAGTATAAGTGACACAGCCATTATGTTTCCCACCGGCCCCGCAGATTCCCCCTGTCACTGAAGAGATACCACATGGGGTTTTTAGAAACTTTGACGGCTGTTGAAAAGAGATCTTCAAACATTGAATCATAATCTATCCAGCTTGATTAAGTTCAAAAGAATACAAAGTTGAGTTTTTTTATTTCTGTTAGCTCAAGCCAGGTCTTAGGGGTTTTCTTTATTTTTATATAAGACCCCTTTGAGGATCATGCACACCCCCTTTAGTTCTCTGTAGTTACACTAAACCTTGAGTGCTCTGTCCCACAAAGAAAAGATGCAAGATGCATTCCTGAGCAGCACATCAATATTCCTTGTTTGTGGAGGCTTTCTTTTGTCTGCTGTGGGTGAATAATCTGACTTTTTTTCAAACTCTTGCAGTCATTTCGGCTAAGGACGTCACATTATTAAATTAATGAACATGATTTGCAAATCCCTATTAAATAATTCTGTCCCTAATTAAGGGAGAAGAAGTTCTTCTGCAGGAATGAATCCAGCCTCAGGTTACTTTCCATTTAATCTTCTTTAACATGTGTTGAAATAACAAACGACGGCTGTTTAAAGTGCACAAATAAACATGTCTAACACATAAGCAAATTCACCACCCAGAGGAATATGTGACCCTTAACTCAAATAGAGATTAAATCTCAGAGATGTGTTTGTGTTGTCTGGCGTCCTGTGTTTGGCTGTGGAAACATTTAGCTTTTTTTCAGTCCCAGAAGGCGACAGGAAGTGACACCTGTGTGTTTTGTTTTGAGGCTGAGAATAAGAAAGAAAATGCAGATTACAGCATGTTTACAGAGCAGGCTTTTGATTATTCCTCTCTTTTAAGCAGTGCAAAAATAATATTATAAAAATACCAATACAAAAAATTAAAAAGTCAATGAAAAATAATATAAATATGATAAATAATACACAAAAATAATCAATAAATAAATAAAAAATGTGTATATATTATGTTTTTTTTAATTTATTTTTTATTATGATATTATTTTACTATTCTGAAACTACTCCAATAAATTGTCAGCTCTGATGTGGCTAAGAGGTGCAAACGCCCTACAATACTGTGTAATCCCAAATGTCATCCAGCGCTCTGGTCCGTGTTGTGTGCGTCACTTTTTAGTGTCCCCCTGGTTTCCGTTGTGTTTTGAGCTTCTTGCATCGTTTTGTTTATTTGCAGTGTTTTGTTTATGCAGCACTTAAACGCAGCGTATGTTTCGTGAAGTTGCTGAAGGTGTTTCTTTACTTGCATGTGTTTTGACACATTTGTGTTTTTATATGCATTGTTTCCCGTAATGGAAATCTTTTGGGACGTTGTAACGCATTTGCACCTGTCGGCCACCGTACAGGGGTAACCCTTCGATGAACAACAATTGAAAAATAAGATTTGCACACTGAGCATCTTGTTTCCATTTAAAGCTCCTAAAATGTTGCCCCTATAACTTAGTGTCCCTGTTTATAAATCAAATGGTAGAGGACAGGGAGGCTGTGGCTCAGTGAGTTAGTGCGCTTATTTAAGGTTCAAATCAAATCAAATCTAAATGTATTATCGCCCCAAATCACAAGAAATGCCTCAAAGGGCTGTACAAAGCAAACAAACACAAAGACGAAATCAAAATACAAACGTCATAGTATAAAAATTATAAAAACATTATACAACATCATGCATCCACAGAATTGCCATGTGATAAAAGCATGTGACTGAAGTGACGGTAATTATGAACGGAAACTAGGTGATGGATATTAGTTTACAAGGAAGAGAGATGCGAAGAGATGGGTGTTGAGTTTGCTTTTAAAAGAGTCTACGGAGAAAGCTTCACGGATCTGAAATGGAAGAATGAGAAGAATGAAAATTTCTGGGGATGAAAAGGAGACTGGCATTATGGGATCATGGGAGCCTGGTAGATATTTGCGGGGTAATTAATGATCACTGGTTCAATCCCCACTGCAGTCAGCATGTCCTGGTGTCCCATTTGTTTACAGTAAACAAAACACAGTATTGTATTGATGTACATTAAAGTTTTTGCTTTGTAATAAAATAAAACTATTTGAAGCTATAATAAAAAATATTGCCTGCAAAGAAATGAAGTATTTTTTTTCACAAACTTAAAAACTCTAATATAAATATGAGGTTAGTCCAAAAGGAAAAATTAAGTTATAACAAAGTAATAAATGTTGTGAGGTCTCCAGAATGAATCATCTTATTACTTTGTGACAATGTAAATATATATCTTAGACGGAAGCAATATTTTTTACTTGACTCAAATTTATTTGTTTAGGTCAAAAAATTCAGTTGGAATAAACAAAAAAAATTAGCTTAAAAAAATTAGCTGTAGCAAATTAGCGAATTTTTTTTAAGTTAGTCCAAAGTATCATTTTTTTAAGTGCAAGACACTTCACCCTAAATTGCTCCTGTGTGGACTGCCCACAGTATTGAGGGTCTAAGTCACTTTGGATAAAAGTGTCTAACACGTCGCATGTGATAAAAAAGGACAACAGCCATATTGAATCAAACTAAATCTAATTTATTTTCTCTAGGTGTTATCGGGGGGAGAACTTGCATGTTGCACGGCCAAAAATATCTTCCCTTGGACACTTAATCATGATATGAAAAAGTTTTTCTCATAAATTATCTTGAATATTAATATTTTAATCTCATATTATCTCTGGGAGGAGAAGCAATTATTTCGTGGTGATGGAGTGTCACAGCTAAATGAATAACCAGTTGTCATGCACACTGCTGAGGACAGTGGGAACATAGAGCCCAATATATCCGCAATTAACTTCTAACCTCCATTCCTCTCCACAGCGTAAATAACATTTATGTTCCACAGTTTCTATCAGTGGAGCTTGTTCTGCAGGGTTAGGCGTATTATCAACTCATTACATCGGCTCACACACAGACTCCGTTATTCTCATTAATCTGCCAGTCTCCCCCTACTCTCACTATCTTCACCTAATGAGTATTTATGACCTAGAATTGTTCCCTGTGATATCGGAAACTGCACATACATTACATCTTATATATTGGGCATTATTCCTCATGCTGAATTGAAGGTATTGTCACAAAAAAGCCCTTTTTCAGAGTGACAGCCTCATAGATTGATAGATATTATTCTTTAAAAGCATATCCCAAATGCAAAACAAGGGAAACCTCGATGGGTTTTCGTCATTATGTTGTTACACGTGACAGTTATCCAAAATGATGATGTATCAGCCTTTCACAGTTCATTTGTGTTGGTCTGCAAATCACATCCCACCGAATGAACACCAATGCTTTTCAGTTCCCATTTCATCTTCGACACTGCGTTCACTATGTGGAGTTAATTGATCTACATTTGTTTGATTTTCTCCGCAGTGCAACACATCAAAACTAATGGTCTATCAACTTGAAGGCATTTGGTTGAGAACTGTTCTTCTTGTTCTAACTTATATTTCATATTGTGCATTCTTTAAGTTACTTTCCAACACATTGTACATGATAGGCTAAGGGGCGGGACATCTCTAAGCGGTTGACCAATCACAACAAAGCCGGCCAGCTAACCAATCAGAGCAGACTGGACTCTGGTTTCAAACCGAGGGTGAAAAGTGTGTGTGTGTGTGTGTGTGTGTGTGTGTGTGTGTGTGTGTGTGTGTGTGTGTGTGTGTGTGTGTGTGTGTGTGTGTGTGTGTCTCAAAGACTCATGGAGCTGTTGGTCCATGTAGTTTGTTCAGACAGAACACCTGGCCTTTCCAGTCTAATGCAGCCAACAGGAGGGCGGCAGCTCGTCTTCTCTTCAACAGTTTTTAAGGTCAAATAAACTCAAGAATAAAACACAGTGTTTCCACTTGAGCAAATTATAGCTTTTTTTGTACAGCATTCATGTTTTGGTTGGATTTTATTCACATAAGAGCCAGATTCAAATGTCACATGTGGCACAAGCTTTGTGAAACATCGAGCAAAGAGTTTAAAATCATATTCTTCACTTTCAAATGTCAGAGTTTTGACACAGATGTAGTTCCTCAGAGAGACTTACAACCATTATCATATTTGTAAGATAATTAGAAAAAGTGTGTCCCATTGAAAACGATTACAAAAGATGTACGTATAGTCTTGGCAGTGTGTCTGGAAATGTATTTAACATTCAAGTCAAAGTCAACTTTATTGTCAATCTTTCAGTTTGTGTGTCCAGACAGAGAAATCGAAAAATAACGTTTCCCACAATCCTGAATATAAAAATACAAATATGTAAAAAACATTTCCATTTCATGTAAAACTGAATGGACAATTAAGTAATCTGAATCCAAATAATTGTTCCTCATTCTTCCTCACGTGTTTTTTTTTGCAAATAACTATTATTAAAAGCTTCTGCTGGATAATTGAACCCTTCTAGCGATGCTCTGTGGCTCCAAATACCAAATGCTGAAAGCTGAAACGTTAAAAAAATAAGAGCTTTTGTTTTGATGCTTCTATCAACAGGATGACATCGATTACCATGTGTAAAAACAATGAATGATGATAGTGGGAGAAAGACAGGGTGTGAACATTGGTCATTTTAGGCATTTGAACAAAATGACCAGTGCTGTTTTCTCTAATAACCGTCGTGTAAAACCGCGTGCCACATTAACAGTGGTTAGGTTCGTCTGGAGTGAAACAGAAATATGAATTAAATTGAGCTCAGCGCAAGTTCAACCAGGAAGACCTTCTTTACTCATTCATTTACTATGTCCATGTTACTAGGCTACTCTCTCCTCTCAATAAGTGATCGGTGGTGTCACTCGCCAGCTTAACCAATCACTTCGCTCTATTCTCACAAGCCTATCATAGCGCTCCTCTGACAGCTGTCATTTCAGGTGACTCGACGCAACCCTCCTCCACCCCTTTTCACCTCCTGTCCCTCTGAATCCAGGGTCAAGCTAAGCCCCTCCCCCTCAGACCGAACCCAACCATCCATTCACCACCACCAGTGTCTAGACCCCGGGGGGTTTCATCGGATCGGTTCTCCCCTCCCGAATGATACTCCTGCACAACGGGGCCTAATCGCCAAAACTGCATTACATCCATTTGTGTATTCCCTGGAATAAATATGTATTCTTACATCAAAACCGTCTCTCCGGATTGAAGTGCAAGAAACCATCCGATACAATGACAGTGTTGTGGGTTCAATAAGAATCCGGAGAGACGGTTTTGATGTAAGAATACATATTTATTCCAGGGAATNTTATTTCTTATTACATTATAACACTAGTAAATAAAATGGATACAAGACATTATCCGCCCCTTTGTGGATGCTACTAAATCACTTCATTTGCCTGAGATAGAGATCCTGTGATCAAGGCCATTTCCTTGTACTTTATTTTATGAAGATGGCCACAGTGCAGTTACTCACAAAAGGAGATTAATCTAATAAATCATGATTACATTGGTTTATCCAAAAACATTGAGTAGGTCAGCAGTTGTTTTTGTGTCTGTAAGATTTCATGCTGCTTTGATACCTGTAGATGACAGCTACTCCTCATCATGTGTTCCTCTAAAAGGGCGGTGTGTGTGTGTGTGTGTGTGTGTGTGTGTGTGTGTGTGTGTGTGTGTGTGTGTGTGTGTGTGTGTGTGTGTGTGTGTGTGTGTGTGTGTGTGTGTGTGTGTGGATTTAATTAGTGTAATTAATTTTGAAGAGGTTTTTGTAAACCAAAACAGCTGTGCAAGCTTCTCTTTGTCTGTCACCTGTCATTGAAACATTCTCCATTTATATCGCACTTTTATATTTTGCTTCTCATTTAATGATTCGCACAAACCCACATGACAAAACCCAGATACTGGACCTGACTGTAGGTTTGATGAATTATAGACCAACATATTTAGTTCTTTTTTATTTCATGTTCTTTAGCATGAAATGACAACCTATGCATGTTACAAAGTTCAATTTGTAAAGCAATTCATTTGTACTTCCTGTTTGTATGCAGCAAACCTATTTAAGGTTTACCTCAAAGACAAAGCATGTAATGATGAGGGTGGCAAGTGGCAACACTGGACACCAATGAATGAACATATGTAGCAATGCTTTATTATGATGACATGCATACATTTTGGAAGATGGAGACAATTTTATCTCAAATATTTTATTTGTGGCTAAACAGAAAGATGAACACCATGAACTTTATTGTTTGAAAGCTTCTTGGAAATCTTTGTTTTACACTCAGATATCTATATTTCAACCTCTGTTCACTGGCATATCTGTGTTCCTTCATCATCCAGCTTCACTTCTCTCCTCTCCTCTGTCCCTCTGCAGATCCAGGATGGCTCTGAATCTGTGTGCAGCTGGGCGGCCGCTCCTCTTTGCTCTAATGCTGTCGGTCTTTTTAGGAGAAGGTAAGTTATCTGTCTCCTACCGCCCCTCATTTTTTCCATAAACTGCTGCATCTCCAGGAACTGCAGGAAATTAAGGAAAATAGTAACAGGTGATGTCGGCACATAAGTGGCTTTTGTAAAAAAGAGATAGGGAAGAGAAGCAGCTGGAGCAGATTACAGAAAACATCAGCTCCCGCATCCCATAGACATGAATACAGAAGACAGGTCTGCACTCATTTGATTGTTGAAAGAGAGAGCAGACATGCTCGGTGGGACTGAACTGGAACAAATCCAAACCAATTTCTGCAAGTTTAGTAGACCATCTGTTCCTTACAACTATGTATAAAATTCACAATTATGGAACAAAAAGATAAAACATCTCAGAGCCGCAAGTCTCTGGTGGGAACTATCGCAGGTTTGAGGTCCCACGTGCAGCCTGCTGACTGCCTGTGGTAAAGATAAGTTTCTCCTTATTAATTTTCCTGCAATTGTTATGCATGATGGGAGCTGGTCAGCCTGGGTTTTCATTAAGTGGATAAACTGCATACTCATTTCCAAAATTAAAACATTACTTTGCTTGACATTATGTTTTGACAGCGGAAAGTTACTGCTCCACATTCAGTCGTGTGGGTGTTGACTGCGAAACAGTAGACAGCATCATTGTGTTTCATGTTGTTTTAACATGAGTAAAAGTATATATATTATGAATCGTGACCGTTTTGAGTCAGTAATGTTCAAGTTCATCACAAAGTTGCCCTCAAGCAGTCAACAATGTCCTACGATATACTGAACTAGGACATCTGGATAACATCATTCACTCTAAGAGTTTTACTGATGGACAGCTGGCAAACAGGGTACCAGGTTAATGGTAAATACTGAACATCAATCTCTGCACTGTTCTGTTAATCACAACATGTTCAGCCTGCTAACAAGAACACGTGGAGTTTAAAGCTGTTTGTTCCTGATTCAAATGTGTTTCGACCTTGGCTACCTTAGTTATGAAACAGCTCAGTATAAAGATGGAAACGTGGAAGGTACTCCTAACGTTAAGGTATGTTTACTAACCTTTTTGTAGAGCTATAAACAGAATTACAAGTGTGTACAACTATTGCACTTAAGAAATACATATTATTTACAACAACAATTTAAACAACTAAGCAAACTGCCATTCAAAATTGTGAGATGCAATTAAAATCTTCCCGAAAAACCAAGTAGTTAAACCTTATTCATCTTATCAATGGTCAATTTCCTCTGTCAAAACCAATCATTCACACTCAGCATTTTAAAAACATCCCACTGTATGATTTGTTGCCTTTATTTCCTTATATGTTTTATGCAACATTATTTTTTGGCATTAAAGGATCAAACTCAGCAAAGTCCCTTCAGTTTGATAAACATTGATATCGGCCTTGAAAGCCTCCTTGCAGTTTACAGCGTATGGACTCTGAAAGAGGCCTGACAGGAACAAGAGACAGCATCTGTTAATGATAGAGAGTGTCCTTTCATGTCACTAACAGATCTCTCTTTGTCCCATCTGTCACCACCTCCATGCTATTGGGCACACTTGTCATCCAAAGTCTCTCTTTTTCCTCCATCTTCATCTCCGGGTTTCTCTCTCTCCTCTCTCTGTGTTGTTCTGGCTCTCATGCTCGTCCCTGGTATTTGTGATTCTGTGATTACATCTGATTTTGGGGGAAGGCAGCAGAGGTTCAGCACAGCGAGATGCTCTCAGGGGGTTCAGTTTGTGAAAGCCGTCCAATCTAAATGCAGATGGAAATATCTTAAGGGGATTCATTTCCTCCATGTGCAAAGTGCCATACAAGGCTTTGTTTTTTCCTCACTCCTCGTTACGCTCATATTAGTTGCCACACATTAGTGCATTTGGCTAATGGTGACAATTTGAATGAAGAGGACAAGAAAAGAAAAGCCACAATCCTTAAGCAAATGTGCTTTAAGCTCATTAAAGCTTTGTCATTTTGTCATCTGCCTTGTTGTTCCCAGGAGGACTAATGTGCCTCACAGTCCATGTTACTCCTCGGATTTGTTAGCAAAAACGGCTCATTATTATTATTTGTATATAGTCAGATTAATTATATTTAAACCTAAATGAAAAAAAAGAAGAACAATAAACAAATTGAACTCAAAGTCCTCCTAATGTCTTTACAGATTTCATCCACATCTCACAATCTTCATTAGCAAGGAGAGGGCTCAGTTGTCATGGTGATAGCTCAGTCAGCATTATGTCAATGTGCAATGAAAAAAGGAAATTAACTTTTATGATCAAAATAAGTATTTACTTTTTATGAAAACACAATTTTATTATGATTATTATTATTATTATCATCTAGATTGATAAAAGCAGTAGAGATGAAAGTGAACAAAGCCACAAAGAGGAAGAAAAATTTCGGTAGCCGATGATGTCTGTACAGGTGATCATGTTGTCATGGTAACATGGAACCAACATGCCATGGCAACCAGCAGAGAGCAGAGGCCTGCACTATGAAGCCGTTTCAACCTAACCTGGATATGTTTGAGTTACCCGGCTTACCTAATCCAAAACAAACGCGCTCTCGCTAAACTGTCCTACGACGCTAGTTATCAACTCGTTAACTCAAGCCAGCCGTGTTCTATCTAGTTAGGTGCACGTTCACATGAAAGGGGTGGTATCTGGAGCATTCGACCAATCACAAACATCGACAACTATAATTAGACAAATATGAAGACGTTCAACTTTAAACATCCAGGAATTAAACACTTTATCCATCCATGACTTAAACACTTTATCCAGGATAAAAGCCACATAGTTGCAGCTGCAAGTTGAATACAGCTGGTAAAAGAAAAAGTGTTTGAATAGAATTGGGAGGGATGAAACCCTCTTTAATGGTCACACATGCAGAGCACACAGCACACACAGTGACATTTGGCCTCTGCATTTAACCCATCCTAGTACCAGGAGTCTACTAGGAGCAGTGGGCAGAAGGGGGGGTGTCCGGTGCCTTGCTCAAGGGCACCACGGCAGGGCAGGTGGTGAACTGGGACCTCTCCAAGTAGCAGTCCACACTCCATATTTTTTAGGTCTGGTCGGGGACTGGAACCAGCGACCCTACAGCTCCCAGTCCAAGCCCCTACTGACTGAGCCACTGCCACTACTGAATGCGTACATTAACAGGTTTATGATATCACTGCCCCGTCTAAGACATGAGTGGATCTGACTTTAATTACATTTGACTCGAGTGTTTCGTCAAATTAATGTGTTGCTTAAAATAATACTTCTGCATACAGTATGTGACACTGTGAGTGTTGAACGGCCAGATACGGCTCAGCTGACTCAGATAAGNGGGCGGATAATGTCTTGTATCCATTTTATTTACTAGTGTTATAATGTAATAAGAAATAAACAATACTGCATCTGTGAGGGCACTTAGAGGCAGTGGTTTGTAGTCAATGCTTTTCATTTAGCAGATGCTTTTGTTCACACAGCCATTTCCATTTTCCAGCCATTTGAGCTCCAGCTGCCATCCAGCACGGTCCGGTCTTATTAACTGGCCATCAGACATTGTGAAGTCTGATTTGATGTTAGACCACACACAGAGTCTTAGAACAAAACATGATTGACTCGTATGACAACCACTCCAAAAGTAAAAGACTGGATTCAGTTTTGGCACGCTGCAGTGAGAAGGCACTTCTGGTACAATACTATAGCACAACATATTGAGGAAATCCTACGGCATCAGAAATGAGCTGCTGACTTTGCCAGAGGATTTGGCTTGGGGCCCGAAGCTTCTCAGCTGAATGGAAAGACGCCAAAGAGTTTTATAGCCCTGCACTGGTATGAAATGAAGAAGACGACGAGAGTATGCTGAAGGAAAACAAGCTTTACTTTAAAATCTTAAGGGGAGATAGGCATCCAAATAACTATTCATTTAAAAATGATTGTTTCCTTATATTTCCCTGACTATATTGGCAAAATCAACAGTGAGTTGCAATGGACCAAATTAAGAGTTTCGTGTCCATCGAGTTTGGACTGTCTCAATCTCAGTGATCTAAGTGAATTATTTATCCAGGAAATCAGAAGACCTTTTAGCATTCACCAAGGTAACAGCAGCTCAACCCTTCAGCATGCCTGATGCTGAAAAAGAAGATTATGCAACACCAGTTCAACCCTTTATAAATTACAGGAATAATGGTCTCTCTCTTCTCTGACCATGTGAAAGCGCAGTAAAACCTTCAACCGTATACAACTGGAGTGTGTGAGACAAATAGAAACATTCCTCCCAGATAAGTAAAGCACTCTGTGACACCTGCCGAACTAAACTGCCATTAACAACAATTTGTTGAAGGATTTTTTATTGTTGGCAACCAACTCTGGACTGTTGGAAAAAGGGGGAGTTCTGGTGTGGGCGAGACGCTGCTGTGCCACACACTTTGAGGCAGCCCATCCTGAAGGTGGGTCAGGACCCTGTGATGGGCCGTGACAGATTGGGGTCGAGCCGTTGGACTCTTTGCATGTAGAAGGCCCGGACCATTGGTGGAGCTAGCTGGGTGGGTGACAAGAGATTTCTAAAGGCTTGGAGAGGGTCATGACACCGAGGAGTTTGCCCAGCATTGTAAGCAGAGAGCATTAGAGAGTGTTGTATTGGAAAACCTGGGACTGGCAGGGGCCCAGAAGCCACTATCCACAGCAACAGAATACAGAGTTCAGCCTGTGGACATCTCTATGGCTGCTTTACAACCTACATTGCTGTGTGTTCTATAGACAAGCGCCTTTCAAAGTGCTACCAGAGGGGATTTACAACATACAGTGCATTGGCTATGCAATGACACCAGCCGCATACTAACCAGCACCTCCTTTTGTTGAGGACGAGACATCAGATGTCTTGAACGCCTCCCTCTAAATCGCCCCCCACTCTTCACTTTCACAGGCACAGCTGTGTCTTGAGGAGAAAAGAGCCAGAAGTCTCTAAAATGCTTCAGTGGACATCAATGTGGATGTCCGTCCGACACATTTTCACGATGTTGTCTGAATAGGATGCATTCTTAGCTCATTGTGAGTGCGGACGAGCGGAGTGACAGAGATCCAAAGAGGGCTAACAGACGAGGTTGGCAGACCTACATCACGGCTCAGCACTAAGCTGTCAATCTGTTGAAGCAGGAGAACCACTGGCCTCATGTTCATCATAACGCAGGAGAGACAGGGCCCCTCGACCCAAATCTCCTTCGGTTCAGCCGTTGGTGGGAAAATTGCTTGAAGGAAAAAACATGAAGAGTGTGGAAGAACTCATGTCAGCTGCTGTTGAGGCTATGAGGTAAATCGCATTTGTGAGCACAGCACGACAGCTTTATGCTGGCAATGCCTCCATCATGCTACATTGAAGTGTGTGAGTCTGTGTGGTTGTAAGTGTGTGGTTGTAAGTGTGTGTGTGTGTGTGTGTGTGTGTGTGTGTGTGTGTGTGTGTGTGTGTGTGTGTGTGTGTGTGTGTGTGTGTGTGTGTGTGTGTGTGTGTGTGTGTGTGTGTGTGTGTTTCTTCACAGACTGCAAAGGCCTTAATCAGGCCAAGTTGGGTCCCATGTTGATTCATGACACACACACCACTGTAATGTTGCAGCTCCTATAAAGCCCAGCACTAACCCGATCGATGCACAAGGTAGGTCAGTGAGTTTCACCCTCTGCATCATGTTCACAAAGCATGAGCACAAACACATTGGCTAAATGCATTATAAAACACACACGCCAATACAAACACACACACAAACTGGCAGCTGGGAAGTAAGCTTCCTGTATTACAGTTTGTGAATTGACCCCCATAATGCATTTTAAAAAGATAACAGCGGGAGATTTCCTGAAAAGTCAGAGTAGTCTTTAAAAATGGGTCTTGGACTTCAAAAAGAAGTGGATTTAAATGATGTTCACTTTCAACAGGTGACTTTTCTACTGTTACTGACACATTCTATAGCCTCACTTTATGGCTGGCTGGCAAATTAACACCAACTCCATGTTTTTAGTTCTCCAACTAACTTTTTAGAACAAGAGAGACTCCAAACAAGCTAACAGTATGCTGTTTTAGATATAATTGGAATTCAAATGTCAATCGTTATAAAAAATAACCCTGCTTTCATGCTTACGATAGAAAAACATACCTGGGTAAAGGTTTTACATTTTCGTATTTTCAAACAATATGTTTCACTTCGGGACATACCAGGGCTTTTGGAAAATGTTGCTGGAGTCTTCCCAAACCACATAGCCTACAGGAGCAATAAAAGAGTCAAATAAAAAAAAAAGAATGAAACCATAATGTTTTTCTTTCTGCCTCTAAATTGGAAATAAAATTGTTCTCCACCATAAAGAAAGAGCTCAAGCTCGTTTTGCACCTTTGGGAAATGAAGTTTTCTTTTGTATTCTTACAGGAAGTTCCAACGTCTTTTTTGGGTGACGGCACTATGAAAAGAGTAAGCAGCTGAATTAATATCTAAAAATACAAGGTGCTAAATAAAAGAGGCTGAGGACTTTTTATAAATCTGTTCTCTTAGACTTCGGGATGGAAACGGAGCCAGTTTTAGCCATAAGGAGTCAAAGTGTGGCTCTTGTGTTCCGCTCCTGGGACCTGACAGAAAAGGTGATTTCTCTACCTCCCTTTTTCTTTAATCATGTCTCTCAAACCTATTACCTCCAGAGAGCGGCAGAATAACAGCTCCGGATGAGTGACAGACAAAGTGGTGAGCTGGGAGAGGAAGAGGAATGAAAGGAAGGTCATTTTATCCCCGTTGTGACATTACTTCTCTGCTATGATGAAAGCTCTTCAGAGAATCAGCTAAAGCTTCATAACCCTCCTTCATTTGCTGTTTGCAGGAGTTGCTGCATCTTGATATACTCCTGGCAGAAATTATGTGCACTTACACAAACACCATGTTTCCCATAACAGAGATTTTAAACCAGACTACATCAATATGAACTGCTTAATACATTTAAAAAATAAAAATAAACACTCTTAGAGTGTCCCCTCATGGGGACCTCCATTTTGTCCCCATAAGGGAGGCGAGTCCCATCACGTGACTGTGTAAACAGATTTAGGTCCCCACAAGTATAGTAATGTGTGTGTGTGTGTGTGTGTGTGTGTGTGTGTGTGTGTGTGTGTGTGTGTGTGTGTGTGTGTGTGTTGACTAATCACACTCAAAGCAACTAATGACTCATGCAGCTCTGCTGGCTTCAGATGGAGAGAGGACTCTGGAAAGCTGGTCCCTGCGATTGGAGATGACACACTCCTTCCTCTCACACAGACACCATTGATCTCACTGGGCATGGACACAGAGGTTATTTAAACCAGCTTGCTAAGGAGAGGCCAACTTTAGATTTGGCTCTAAGTTTGTGCAGTAGGGTCCAGAGAGGAGGCAATTCACATCACTCTGAAGGCTCCTCAACCGACAAGTGAAGTGGAAAAGAGACTAATGCTTGTAGTTCCTGTAAGTAGGTAGTTACAGCGTTCCTGTTGTTTTCTTTAATGATTCATTGGTGCACAGTAACCTAAGAGGAAATACACCAATGTGATGTTTAATGCATGTATCACCAATTAGTGGAAACCTGTGAGAGATTGACAGCTCTTATAACATCCACCTGTTCTGACTTCCTGTCTGGCTGCTGTGGAGCGACACTCAGCAGACCTGCAGCGGATGATGCTAATTTTCTCTCTCCGCCTTTTTATTCTCAGCCACTTTATGGCACCATCGTGCGGGTGTTATCGTTGGGTGTGCATGTGCAAAAGGAGTAGGTTTCACTACATGAGATACAATGTATGTAAGCCAACTGGGAGTCGGACAAAACAATCTATTTGAATACATTAGATTGACATATGAGCAAGCTGCACTATTTACAAGTGTGCACCGTTATATATACAGTCTATGGTGTGCACATAAATATGTGAGATGTATTGTAACAGCTTTTAGAGGAAATAGAAACGAGGGAGAGCCAGGAAGTGACCTCGGTGGAATCAATCATCGCTTTGTTCTGTAATGCATCAAAAAGGATTGAACACACACTGACATCAAGTGATTTGTTAACAATGAACCTCCTCACTGGTAGAGGAATAATGTTGAATTGTAAAGTATTTGCCTTGGAGTGATTTTATTCAGAATGGTCTGTCTAGGACAAATAAAAATACTAATGTAAAGCAAATATTAATTTATTTAAAACATTAAGATACTTTAATACAACATTTTTTGTTGTTGTTTGTCATATAACTTAAACATTTTATGTGATAATGATTTTTTTAAATAAAACAAATCAAACATGTATGAGTAGTACTTTGCATAGTAATGTACATTTAAATCTACTAAATACTGACAAAAATCCAATTAAATGTTTGGCCTCCTGGGGCTATGGTTATAGCCTATTATACGTTAGTCAGGCAGATGTGTTTGCATACAGAGGTTGATGAGGAAAACAGAGGTTGATGAGGAAATCCAGCCGACACATAAGAATATATTTCAGTCAAATATCCACTGTGCTGTTTGCTCAGTTTTTGGTCTCCACCCACTCGAGGGGGACGTCTGACTCTTAAGCAGCCTAATACTGCTCTACTGTATGTTTACCAGCTGGTCGCCATGTTTGTTTAACTGCCAGGAGGCTGATGAACCAAAACAGTCAAGATGAGAAAAACAAAACAACAAAAAGTGCAAAAAAAATGCTGAATCCATAGTTATTGTTCAAGCAGATTTAAAGACAATGAGGATCATGCACATTTGAGGTAAATTGTTGAAGTAAATAGCAATATTGAAGAGGATATTGATTTTACAGCCAGAGGTCTAATCTATATACGTAAGTAGCCTCTCAGCAGCTGGGTTGTAAAAGCACCAGAGGTCAAAGGTGAAGGTCCTGAGGTCAGCACTTGGTAACAAAGTCAATAAAGGTGCAGGGGACGCAGCTATCATATTAACTATATTAGTCTATGGCCACACACACACACACACACACACACACACACACACACACACACACACACACACACACACACACACACACACACACACACACACACACACACACACACACACACACACACACACACACACACACACACACACACACACACACACACACACACACACACACACACACACACACACACACAGGATTGATAGATCAGGCCACCACAGCACAACCACATTTTCCTCCACAGGGAAAGGTGGTCAGGGAAAAGCTTAGCTGTGAAATGACATGAAATAATAGACAAAAACATAGTTATGCATCGTGCTGGGACCACATTCAAAAACATCCTCGGCTTTTATACCATGCTGAGTCTGTGGAATATTAACAAGGTGAAGAAAGACAAAAAAACACTCTGTCCTTCAAGTGTTTACCACCGAGGCCCACAGCAGCAGAAACCATGTCCTCATTCCAGGAAAGAGTGTTCATGTTTTAAACGGTGGAACGTTGAGAAACAAATACATATAAAACACAGCAGCAATCGCTATAAGCTACCTCTTTGAAAGTGACTAATCATTCTAATCCTCTCTGAGTTGCATAGGCGGATACAAACTTTGGTTCAGCCTCAAAGAGCTTCTTCTTAGCCGACTGCGAAGCCAAACATTTGTCTTGCACCAGTCACTGCCTTAGAGGAGAGCCTCTGGCCAAAGACAAAGAGAGGGACCCTTCTCTTTGTGTGGCTGAGCTGTTCAGCTGTGGTCTCCTCTACTCTTGTAATGATTGGCCTGGTGGGCTGCTTTAGTCCCTCCCAGGCTACAGACTGGAGTTGATTGATGGATGGGTCTGCCCAATCCCTTTTGGGTCTTGTCGACTGGGGATTCACTCTGGTTTCAATATTCCAGGGAGAGATGAAGCCATTGCGTTTCTATCCAGCCACTCAAAACACATCTATTCAGGGCTCTTTTTCTATTTGACAAATGTTTGAGGAGGGACCGTTGGGCTCTGAGATTTGAGAGCTGTCCAGTGCTGAAAACGTGAACAGTTTCAGCTCCAGTCACTGTGAAGTCATTGTTAGTCTAAAGCCAATTCCACTTCTGGCTGTTAACGCACCACAAAGTTCAAACACAGCATAAAATCCGCACTTTAGTTCACAGTCTAGTTCACAGTTGGATGTGCTGTTTATAAATGACTACTTGTAAAAACTGAACAAAGGAGCATGATGCATTTTCTGCTTTGTACATCACAAGCATCTGATCCAAACCAAATCTACTTATTTTCAGGTCAGTATAGCCATAAAGCAACAAGCCTTTGGCTGACTCAGAGGTGAAGCTTATTTTGATCGTCAGTATAAGCGAGCGCCGGTTCTGATTTGCATTTTTATGGCGCTATTTTGTTAGCTATTAATGCTGTATTAGAGGGGGATGGACCCCATAATCACCTGAGTGACATATTGGAGAGGGCACTTTTATACCATAGAGAATAATATAAAACCCTGGCAGAGAATGATCTTGTTTCTCTTCAAAATACACCATCTGCGAGACTTGAGACAAAACTGCTCACTTATTGCATTCCTCCTTTTATTCCCTATCACTAACAACTTTTTTAATTATCAATTGAACAGCAGTTTGTTTTCTCCGTCCCAGTCTATAGAATGTCATAAAATGGTGAAAAAGGCCCGCCACAAATTTCGAAAGCCCAAGGTGACGTCTCAAAGTCTTTTGTTTTGTTCGACATACAACCCAAAACAGAAAAGCATTGAGCTTACAATGATGTAATGCATAGAAAAGCAGCAACTTGTGATATGTGTTCATAACAGTTGCTCCTAATTTAACTGGTTTTGTTGATAAAATGCTAGAAGATAGAGATATATTTTTTTCTATTTGTCCAGTTAAATGCAAAATAATTCAGTTTACTGTCAAAAAAGACAAAGAAAAGCTATAAACTCTCACAATTACCGAGAGAAACAAGGTAACATTTGACATCTTTGCTTGAACAATGACTTAAAACCCTCCTCATTCTTTTTCTGTCGATCTGCCGCTTCTTTCCTGTATCTAAAAGCATCAGACATTACTTCCTGTTCCCATCTCCCAGTGATGCAAAGTGACTCCTGGAATTGCAGCCGTCTCAGAGTCAGACATGATAAACAACACTGAGACTGGTTAAGTGCAAAGTGTGCAGCAACAGACAGCGAGGAAGCTGAACGGACCTTTTCCTTCCCCACAACACCGCTCCCTGATCCCTCGGCTCGTGTGAATGTCATCACACACACATCTCTACTGTACTGTATGCGTGCCGGGCTCATGGATGCACTTTCAAAGACACACATGCACACATCCGGACAGAATGAAAAATGCATGCTGTAAACTTTCAGCTGGGCCTCATAGCCTCATTCCTCACTAGTCTCCTCATGCTCATCCCACAGGCACTACTGCTCTGTTATCTCTCACACACGGGCTACATTTCCTCAGCTCGGGTAGGTTTAAAGTGTGGCGTTGCCTGGTTAACCATGTCCTGACACACAGCTGGTGGTTGCCGCACTAACAAGTCAAAGAAGAAAAGACTTTGGAGTCTTTTGAACCTAAACAGAATAGGCTTTATTAGGCAGCAGGGGCCCTTATATTCTCACACAATACAGCTCATTTGTCAAGGTGACCCAAACTGTTCTCCTCCTTCACTGTGATGTGTGAATGCCACAGTTTGTTTACAGAGCACAAAGTCATTAATACAAGCATTTCAAATATGTTTTCCTATGGCAATCACTCATTTTACCATACTTGAGTATTTCCAAAGTTAGTTTACAAGGCGCAGAGACTTTGATGTAAGGATAAAATACTGTGTGATCACTGATAATCCAGTTTCTATATCTCACAGGGTCTTTGATCTCCTGCCCAGGTGACAGCTCTGGAGGTGGACCAACATAAGATCTGAATTTGGCAGTTATTCAACACATGTTGTTTGTTCACCAAATGACTCTGATTTACATAATAGATTTCACAAACACCTGTTCAAGTGTTCAGATCTGCTTCCACAATTGCATCATTCAACAGAAGGCGCCCTCCCCCTTGTCTTTTGATTGTATCATCTGTACAGGATGATTTAAAAATATGTATGTCCATCTAAAGCAAAGTTCTTATGAAGACAAGAGCTCTCCAGAGAGGAAACCATGTAAAGGACACACCAACAAGGTTACTAGCTGAATTTATGATTCATGCATGCCTCTACATGGGTCGTAAATATAGAGCAATATTAAAAGCTATGAGCTGTAAATAATTAAAGATATCCCAAACGGTTGCGATTTGTGTGCGTCTCAAATCATGAGAGGGGT
The DNA here is from genome assembly GCF_000735185.1 of Notothenia coriiceps. Lineage (NCBI taxonomy): Eukaryota > Metazoa > Chordata > Actinopteri > Perciformes > Nototheniidae > Notothenia > Notothenia coriiceps. The sequence goes on from NW_011369945.1 coordinate 20,648,959, forward strand.
AATGCGTTGATTGGTGCTCGAGAAATACTAAATACCTCTAACATATGCAAAGAATTTGATATGGATGGATGGGTAATGTGAAAAAACTACGTTTTGCATTAATTGAAAATTCCGATTATTATTATTTTTTAGTATATCGCAACCAACAAATGAACGGACTTAAAATCCTATCCGAACAGCTGAGTGGTCTCATACGGCTCCTAACACCCGGTGACTTGAAATACCACACACTGACCAAATGATTGGTTTCATAAAGCCAGCCACGCATGCGAAGCGAATTATTTCCGTCACTTCATTCTTACCTTTTCTGATAAACCGAGACGCGTCCCAATGGTGCAATCCTGAGGAAGGTGCTCTCCTCAGTGCAGGTGCTCCCCAAAGCTCCCACAGGGTGCAGACACGGAGAAACAGGGGTGAAACAGCACTTTGCGGAGCAGACCAGACCGGGTGAGTGTGAGCACCAGCGCTCCACGACTTGGACTTTTCACTCCTTCTCCAACGTTATCCTCGCCTCGCTGAGCTGCAGCCTATGCGCCGTTCATTCCTCTCACACACACCGATATCTGCCAGATCAGAATATATGCGCACACACACGCGCACACACACACACATACACACACACAGCAAGGTGCTGCCTCCGACCCCCTCCTCGCCAGCATCAACGCTGAGGGAGAGAAGCAAGATCAGTTTGAACAAAGAGGCAAGCGGTGACAGGCAGACGGCTCCAGCGCCCCCATTCAAAGAGGGGGAGACACAGGGAGGGAGGGGGTGTATAGAAGAGAGGGGG
>NW_011369945.1:20649761-20653656 GCF_000735185.1 Notothenia coriiceps
TTTACCGAAGATACGATAACAACACTTAAAAAAACTGCAATTGAAGTGAGAGTCATTCCAGTCGAGGTGAATGTCAAAGGTTTACTCAACTAAAAGTGTACTATTAACTATCATTATAAGTAATTATCCAAAAAAGGCCCTTTCATAGGTTTCCATGACATTTTAACATATAATATTGGCCTTTTATTGCTGACATTTTAATGTAGTTTCTAGTTGAGGTGAAGCTGATTTCAATCCATTTTCATACTGTTGGTTATTTTAACTTGTAACATGCATCATATTCTACAAGCTAATCATGTTTTGGATGCACATACTGTAGTAATCTTAAATACAATATCTCACTTTGAAATGTGGTGCCATTGCAGTATAAAATTCCAACTTTCCAGCAGTATAACATACAAAACTAAAGTGTTTGCTTTAATCTTTTAAGTTACTTTCCAACCCTGTCAAGGACTCACAAACCATATACTCTGTATTGCCCTTCAGTGAGAAAACAAAGCACAATGCACAGTAATAAATCATCTGCATACAATCAGTTCTCTTCCCAGTAAAAAAAAAACTGCTGACAGTGGCATCTTGGCAGAGACAGTTTGTCTTTTAGAGAGTTGGTTTGTGATGACAGTTAACATTGGCAGACGTTTTGGGGAGGTTCAAACATGGATGAGTGAATCTGAGCAACAATTGGAGTGAAAGTCGGTTTAATTTCCCCCCCGGCGCCTCTGACAAAACACACTCCCTGCCTAGGTGGTTCTGCACGAAGGATTCATTGTTAGTAAGGAGTGTCGTATGTGAGAATAAAAGGTTAGACTTAATAGGGCTTTCGTGTGTGCGTGGGTGTGTGTGTGTATGTGTGTGTGTGTGTGTGTGTGTGTGTGTGTGTGTGTGTGTGTGTGTGTGTGTGTGTGTGTGTGTGTGTGTGTGTGTATGTGTGTGTCCATTACGTTGTGACAAGGCCGGTATGGAGCGTCTCATCCACAGTAGGGAGCAGATAATAAAGCTTGTTCACATCAATGCACTGAGCTTAGAACAAGATTAGGAGACAACTCTCTGCTCCATTAGTTTATGGAGACAAGGCCAGAGGCTAAACCAAGCTATGCAGAGAAACATCATCACGTTGATTCACTTTTCTCAGGCTTTAGGGGGCTCAGGGAAACGTCCACCAAGTAGAGAAAGTGAGATATGTTGTTATCTGTTGTGTGTTGGGGGTAAAGGAATGCTTTTTGGTATTGGGAATGTCAGAAGAAAGATCTCTTTGAAAGGTCCATTGTCGAGACATTTCGTTCAAAACCACATAAAGAAATGGTTAGGGTTAGGGTTAGGGTCGGTGGCGCTACATAAAAAGAGGGTGAAAAAGTTATTTTTTCTTCATCGTTTTCTCCTGATCCGATCCAATTGGAGTAGAGATCAGCATGTATGTGGTTTGGATATACCAAGAATGGTGAAAACCAGATTAAGTATGTCTCAAATAGCCTGATATGTTTATTATGAAGTAGCTTTAAAAGCAAATTAGTTTAAGCCAAGCGGGGAAGAAGGGCGCTTACGGAAAAGCTAACTAGGTCACATGACATAAGTTTGAACTTGTTGCCTAGTCCTGAAAGGGTGACTCATGTCTTTGATGAATAAACATAACACACCGTAATTAGCCCATATTTTAAGAAGAAAGATATCTTTGAAAGGAACAAAAGTGTTGCTCAAAGACATTTCGCTCAAAACCAAATAAAGAAATGTTGGCGGCACTCCATCAAAAGAGGTTGAATTGCCATCATGACAAAAGCAATCATCGTTTTGGCGCAATTGACATTTTGAGGCCATTAATACAATAGTTGTCGATGTGTTTCAGTCTAGACGTACAAGATGGCGGGCCGACAGAGCTGGAGCCACACAGCCTGTTTGAGTTTAACCCACTGACAGAAGCACATTTTGACGTCAGATCACATTTAGTTTAGCCTCTCTCTCTCAGCAGGTAATCTGTATCCAATACTTCTCCAAGTCTCCCGGTACGATCTTTTCCTTGGTTTTCATCCACTGTCTGATCCTACCAAACCCTGAGAAGCCAAATTCTGCATGTGCTGAGCAGTTAGCGGCGTGACAAGACATCATCCTGCCATTGATTTGCTTCATAACAATATCCAACGCTCCTTTTTTTGAGGCCAAGGAACTGATATCCGTTGACTTCTTTAAAAAGCGAACTGAAAACCCATTTCTTCGCATCTGTCTTCCTTGTAAACTAATTTCCATAAACTAGTTTCAACATTACCATCACTTCAGTCCAGTGGCGAACTGTGTCTATCTCAACTGGACCTTCTGTAGACACACATACCCCCGCCGCCGCCAAACAAATCAACGTAACACTGTAATGTTACAGATCAACAACACAGATCCCGCCCTCAATGCTAGCTGCCGCATTATCACAGGCTGCCTGAAATCAACACCTACAGACCGTCTGTACATCCTGGCAGGCATAGCCCCACCAGAGATACGACGAAATGCAGCAAGCAAGAAAGAGCGCCAACAACAGTCTACTGACCAAAGACATCCTCTCTTTGGCCATGTGCCAGCCAAAAGCCGCCTTAAATCCAGGAAAAGTTTCCTGAAGAGCGTCCCACCCCTCGGAACACTGAGCACAAGCAGTGAAAGAGTCACTCGGTGGGAAGAAAGACTTGACAACCTCCCATCAGCAACAACAATGGAGCTAAAGGCGAGCGAGGCACTGCCCCCTGGAGCAGACACCAACTACGCAGTGTAGAAATGCCTAAACAGAATAAGATCTGGTGTTGGACGTGCAAAAGCCACTCTCGCCAAATGGGGATACCTAAATGACGGGGACGTTGTGTGACTGCGGCATTGAACCACAAACCATGCAACACCTCCTGATATGCCCCCTGCTGGAGCAACCCTGCACAACATCGGACTTGGCAGAGTTTAATGAGAAGGGACAGCAATGTGTTCAGCTGTGGCTGAACCACATCTAACCAAGCCCTGTAACTGACTGCCTTGTGGACACGATAAGAAGAAGAAGAACAACACAGATACGATTCTCATTTATTCATTTTATATACATTTTATTTATATAATTAAATCGATTTTTTGTTTGTTTTATCTGAGCGTTCCAGGTTATTCTCGGAATACCTTGAAGGCCCTGACGGTTCGCCACTGCTTCAGTCACATGCTTTTATCACATGGCAATACTTATGTTGAGGTATAATGTTTGTATCATTCTTGGCGTTTGTATTTTGTTTTGGTGTTTGATTTGTACAGCCCTTTCTTGTGATTTGGAACTGTAATACATTTTGATTTGATTTGATATTCAAGTAATTATGTTTGCTATGTCCTTCACTTTGAGGCCTGGGTTTGGTTGGAAAGCAGAGAGGAAAATGTGTGTAATACAAGTGGAGACCTGCAAGCCTCCGGAGATAGGGGGGGAGGGGGGGGACTCTCAACTCTACAAAAACCCTGGGAGCAACTGGAAATGCTCCACAGGTTTTTAACATCAACAGTGAGAGGAAGACCCTCCCTCTTCTCCGCTGAGTGCTCCTCTGACAGCAGTTTTTCTTCGCCAAGTCCTTACTCCACTCTTGAAATTGCAACACTGGCCCCCCTGGCTATCAATTTGGAAACATGACTCAACGGAAAGCTGACAGCGGGTCCGCCTCAACCTTCAAAAAAAATCCCCTCTGTGTGAAAATTGATATTATTTCTGACAAAAACTTGATCAAGTACTTTTCATTCCCAAACACAAATTGGTGGAGGAGTCGTAATCCTTGCTTTGTAATCCATAATCTGCTCGCTAACTTTTTATTGGTCAAATAACTGTTATATTCTCGTCTGTGTAACTCGTCCCCGGAGTGGTGTATGTTCAGATTGCTGACATCGATGACTTCTATTCCCCCCCCCC
>NW_011369945.1:20653676-20677134 GCF_000735185.1 Notothenia coriiceps
CGCCATAATGAGTCCATGGGGCCAGGCTAACACACATGCTAAAAACATTCAGACACACACAAGAGCTCATGTTACTCTCCGTTGTGTTTTAAAAGAAGGTTAACTGAGAGTGCGTGACTTTGGTTTAGTGAGTAAAGAGGAGTGTGTCTGTATATATCATTGTCAGTGGACATACCATTCGGTTTTCCCCCTTTCGAAATGTCTCGTTGAAATTCATTTCTTTTATTTACGGACAGAATGGAGGAGATTTAAGGGGATTTAAAAGCCTCTGGTTTAGGCGGTCATGTTTCAGGTTAGTTTGTTCATTTCTTGTAAATTAACTAACAGGCAGAAATGGGACAGTTTGCCTCAAATTATAAAGTTTTAAAAGTCCTGTAGCAAATGCTTTTTAGATTCTCTGTGTTACTTTCTAGATATTTGGTGTTTTACATATCACATTTTTACTAATCTGAGACTTCAACAATGTTCACTTGTTGTGATATCTTAATTGCTCTCGTGTTGAAATGTTATTAAAAGCACAAAGAAAAAGGGATTTGGAAAAACATATTCCTCGAGTTGTATGATGTTTTGTTTTCATACTTCACGCTGACACCTCATTAAAACCTGATGGATCTGTTTTGCAATGAACTGCAGAACAGATGGAGCCAAAAGAAGCGAAATGTTAGAAAAAGCTTCTCATGCTGTCGGAACATATTTTAGAGCCTTGGACCAAATATTTAATCACTCGTAGATCATAACTACTGTTGTCGAAATACAAGTGCTGGCCTTGGATCGTCCCTGTTGGTCTGCTTTTGGGAACCATCGGAATACACACACACACACACACACACACACACACACACACACACACACACACACACACGTGATATATGCAGTGTTTTAATCCCGTTTTATCCAGAGTACATGCGGTGATGCCGGGCTCCAGAGAGAGAGGAAGGGTCCGGGCTGACAGAGCTCCTGTGATCCTGATGCCGACTCTCTCAGGAAGCTCCGAACAATGCTTCACTGTTCCCCCTCTGTGTGTGTGTGTGTGTGTGTGTGTGTGTGTGTGTGTGTGTGTGTGTGTGTGTGTGTGTGTGTGTGTGTGTGTGAACACACACACACACACACACACACACACACACACACACACACACACACACACACACACACACACACACACACACAGAGGGGGAACAGTGAAGCATTGTTCGGNAATGATCATATAAACGTGCGCCTCGGAAATAATTGTTTACATTAATGGTGACCAAAACGTTTGAGACCCACTGAGATAATACTGAGAGAGCCCTTTAGCATACTGAGCCTCTCAGTCTGACAGGAGAGGACTCTCCTCCACCTTGTTGTTGAAAAAACTCTTTATATCCGTTAGCGTAGCTCGCTAGCACCAGAAGCTAACAACAACGATCTCCGGTACCGGTGCTCTCTCTCTCGCGCACTCACACAAAATGGCTCGTTCCACACACACACAGAGCCGAGCTTTAATGAAACACAGAGACCCAGACGTAATAGTACTGTACTGCATCATATTATTTTCGAATCAATCATTTTTCAAAATATGATTCTTTTTTTTCTTTCTTTTTTTTTTAATAACCATTTTTCCTCCTGGTCTCTCGCGCCCCCCCCTGTCATGCCCCTGCGCACCCCCCACTTTGAGAACCACTGCCTTAATGTATGGTTTGGTCATTATACAATATTTCAATTCAAACACAAACAGTATGAGGCACTAAATCAGTGACTTACTAACTGCATTATCAGCACCATGGACAGCACTACACCTTAAACAAGCAAGACGTCTGCCTGCATCTGTGTGGATGTTATTCTACTCTTGCATCTCTATTACTTTCCAGTAACACAGAGTGGGCTTTACACCTTGTAAGTCAACTATTTAGACTTGGCATCCACCACACATGAAGCCTTTAATCATACCTGTAATATAAATCGATGTCACCCCATCGATCTTATAAAATGAGGGCATCAAGTTGGGAAGTAACAGATTATGTAAATTGATTACCAAAATCTGTAATGACTATCCTCCCAGATCAGATAAAAAAATGGATTAGATTTAATGATGGCATTTTCTTTTTCTTTTTTTTGTATCCTCCATTTGGAGATGGTATTGCCATTTTTTAAAATTACTCCCTGTTTTAGTAACAATGAAGGGCTCCTGAAGTGCTCATTCTAAAACAAAGAAAAGCAACCGTTCTTAGTTTCAGGTGATAACATACTCATGAACTCATTTGCTCTCTACTGCTGTGAGAGTTGCCGAGGAAATGTTGTTGTACTTTGTATAATGACAAATAAAGATATATTCTATATTCTATGAAAACTAACAAATAAATATGATATCACATTTCTGCAAGTACATCCCCCTAAATCCTACACACTGCTCCTTTCAAAGTGTTCCTGTGGTAAGGCAGAGTGGAGGTATCCCATGTGGTTATCATCGTCACCCGCTCCGTCTCCCGGACTTCCTCCATGACTGCTCTGCTGCCGCCCAGATGGGGCCTCTTGGTTCGCAAACACTTAAACACAGCATGGTGGCTAAACCCAGTCGGAACAACTGCTGAGTTTATAAAATCCAGTTTAAACTTCTCTCTACTGCGAGATATCCTGTTTCCTCTCTTTTTATGTGGCTTGGTTAATGGCCTGTTTGATCTCTTCACATTAACAGCAACCCCATAAAAACCCATGAAGAAGGAGCCTGCCCTGCAAATGATAAGCAAACACAGGAACCCAAACACACCACATCTATCAGGGTGAGGAAATCACGACGCTACCGGAAGCCTCATTACGCTCCCTGTTCTCTACAGAGGGCAGCCGGTGTTGCTTGGCTGTCTTATGTAGCTCCCGTTAAGATGCTATAATAGCTTTCTAGAAGTCATTTTTGTGTCACCATCTTCATCCTGCCTCCCTTGTGTATTGTGTGTTCCTCATTGTGTGTGGATGGCTGCTCCCTTGCTGGAGAGTGATTGACATTGTTCGTCTCTTTGGCGAGGCGCCTGGCATTTCTAAAAGTCACAGCTCGCATTAAGCCTGAGCCAAGCCTGCTTGCATGTGAGTGAATGTGTGTTGGTCTGCATAAATTAGTGACTATATGAGCAGTGGATGGGCAATACATGCTGTACAACTGTCATTTGAAGTTTCATCTCATAAATGTTGAACATAAATCCTGGTATAAACTTGCACTTCCTGCTGTGAAATATATTATATTTAGAAGTCAGAATATTTCTGTTTAGCCGTAGCTTTGCATTGTTCTCTCAAATATCGTACAGCTACAAACACACATAAAACAACACGATACACTGCTTTGAAATAAGATCATTGTCGGAAGGCACTATGGGCAACACATCTATAATAACCTTTAAGCATATTGCATTGTAGGCAGGAAACAGTATATAAAGAATGATAGCCTCTTTTATGCAGCTCTTCTGTCTATGTGCTTTGTTCTCACTCTGAATTGACCTGTGATTGGCCAGATCTCCCATCACAGAGGAGTGTTTCTGAATCTTGAAAGCAGAGCCATGATGAGTACCACTTGAATAACAATATGGTGAGAGGTTATTATGGAGTTTGCCAAAAATATGTTGTCTACCCTCTCTTTAAAGCTGCAGTAATTGTTTTGTGGCTACATGGGAGAAGTGAGAGTCTGTTATCACTGACACCTAATTACATTGCAAAGTAGTAATGTTGACAAAATGATATATATTCCTAAAACTTCCTGAAATGTGCACAAAACAATCACCATACACATAATAAAAATGGTTATGCAGCAGTATTTATAAACTCAGAAAGTGGAGACGCACCTGCAAAAATATCAAATGAGACATTTTTCTGGGAACTCTTCTAACATTGAGGAATTCTGGGGGGGGGGGTAAACAAGGTTGACTGTACAGGGAAAGACTTGTTATAATTCAGCCGGAAATTGATTCCCTGGAATTGAAGCTGAGGGCAGATTGTATTTCCACTGTGGCACTGATCTGTTTCCAGTCCACAGAGGTATGGGAGTTTTCCAATAACAAGTATTGATCCAGTCCATTACTGTTATTGAACAGTGTAGCCTTACAGTTTGTGGTCTTATGACACATATTATAAGATTGATGGAAGTTGTCTCCTTCTCTGTTCTCGTCGCAGAACTGACAATGAAATACAAATATGAATAAGTGCACCTCTAGTTAACACCAAAGCTTTTCTTTCTGTCAGCACATAAATCTGCAGGATGGATGTGCCGTGCGGAGTGAATACACGAGACACTCTCTTTGTGACAACAAAGCAGGAGCCTGCAAAATATCTTCTAGGCAAATGTTTGTTCATTCAACCATCTAAATACATCATCGTAATCTCTCTGTGTTTCATTCTTTTCTTTGTAACACAAAATACATCAAAAGACCTTCCAATAATCTCCTTTTCTGATGCAGAAATTCATATTTAAAAAAGGCTGTTTGATGTCTCAGTGAACATATTTTAGTGATATTTAATCATAGTGTGTTATCAAGTTTGAAGTTGGGTTTGCCTAATAACCGTTTGTTCTTGGTTTAGGTTTTTGTTGGCATTAATAATAATAATAATAATAATACATGACATGACACTTATATAGCGCTTTTCTAGGAACTCAAAGACGCTTTAACAGAGAGGGATATAAAAAACAATGACGTGTTTTATGAGACAGTTGGACAAAACACTGCATTCACAGCAACTTAGGATCTGAAAGAATAGCAGCTAATAAGGTTTAACACTGATGCTTTGGTATTTGCTTTACAAGAAAACCCATTTACAATAAAAACATTATTTTTTTACAGACATGTTTGTTGACGTGGGCCCTCTTTGGCGCTGTGAAGGACGAACCAGGCAGTGGGGGATTTATCCAACTCTTACTGCGTCTCTGAACAGGAGGAGGGCCAGAACGAGATGAACAAGATCTAAACTGAACGTTTTACTGCAAAGGCCTCAGGAAACTGCTCCAGGGAGCTCTACTGCACAAAACACCCCTGTGTGCACTATCAAATGGAAGTATTCCTTATGTCTTTTCGTATATATATATTTCAAAATTCAGCCTGATAAGTACCTTTCGAAACTGGATACACTACAAATTGAAATAAAGTTGAACAACATTTGGGTTAAAATGGGGTTAAATGAATGTTGCAAGTCAAAACCAAAAGCTTTTTCAGTTGCCTGGCTTTGATTTGTATCATTTAAAGCGTCAACACTGATACATTTACAATTATAAAAATGTTACCTTTACTATTTTAAACCAACTCTCTACAAGGCCTCAAATAAACAGACAAAAGTGCTATTTTCATCAAATATTTCAGTTTTGAATGAATGTGATTACCATGATTAGTGGCTCTACTAGGATTCCAAAAAACAACTCCTGCCTCTATCACAGAAGGGAAAAGATGCATAATTCAAAACCATCTCGAGCGACAGACTGCAGAGGTACAGTTTGATGAGTGTGCTGCTCTTCTGCACTCTTTAGTTATCATTGAGAGGAATCGGTCTCTGGACCTGCAGCAAGTCAGACGGCCAGAGCTGCCACCAGCAACAAACAAGCTCTTCTTCATAATGTGCTAATGAAGAAGACTGTTGGGTGTGTATTGACCCGGCTGCAGTGTAGAGATGTTGGCTGTTGCCAGGTTGCGAGCTGCGGCTGAGGCAGCTGTGTTTTCACATTGAATCCTGCTCAGCATCAGTCAAAATGTTATTCCTGCACACATTAATTGGGTAGATACAGTATGCTCTTTCTTTCTTTTTATCTCATTAGAGCAGAAGGCCTGAGGGCTATATGTGATTACACAAGTTCAGTTGATTCACAGGAGCAGTGTATAACAGAGGATGTGACATGAGGATATCAGGGGGTTTAGCTGATGGCCAGACTGTCATGGTAAGCTCATGGGTAAATTTGAATTTAATTTACAGGCACGGGATCAACCTTTGAGGTTTATGTAGGAACCGTTAAAGTTTATACGAAAAGGCATACCGGTTAGTGAGTAAAATGGGTATGTAACTCCATAAAGGTTTCAATCAAATGTTCCGCGTCTCTGAAACGTACATTCCTATTTTATGACCGACGACGTAGTTGAGCCTATTAGGTTCAAAGATATAGAGTGGTCCCAGAAACGTAGAGGACGGTCGCACCTGTCGAGACTCCACCTGGTTGTATTCTAGAACGTCTAAACCGTCAATAAGTTGTGTACAACAAACAAGTGGTTTACTGAGACTAAATGATATTATCTAAAGTGTTTTGTTGGACAAGTTCACAAGTCTAGAACGAAAGGTGTTAACGGTAGTAAGATTGTCTTTCCGCGGAGGAAGGGGGAACGAGAAAACTACATAGTAGACGATGTCGCCCTACTAAATTTTTTATACATACAGGTTTAGATTTTCGTTGTCACAGAATACTTCTGTTCTCGAAGAGGTCTCTCCTTTGGTACCATTTCCTTGTGTGGTTGTCCAATGATCGACTTAAAATACTAGTACGGTACCGGAGATGTTCCCAGCATTTATATCTCGTTATAATTTTCGATCTCGACTTTATTAATTTCGTGATAAGGGTTTGCCCAACGGCTAAACACACGGCAGAGTTTAGCGCCTACTCCTCTACCATTACGGCAACTAAACCACGAGCCTCTTTATGATTTATGGAGATTGTATACGTTTCTTAAAATAATACCCTACCCTACCATTACCACTTTTTGATGCAAAAACGTATTTAACTTTAAGGCATAATAATAATAAAAAATCATATAAGCGTTGGTTGTTTACTTGCGCTGAATTTTAGGATAGGCTTGTCGACTCACCGAGAGTATGCCGGGGAGGATTTGTTGGGCCACTGAAACTTTATGGTGTGTGACTGGTTCTACTAACCCAAAGTATTTCGGTCGGTGCGTACGCGTTCGCTTAATAAAGGCAGTGAAGTAAAGAAATGGAAAAGACTATTTGGCTCTGGCGCAGGGTTACCCACGTTAGGACTCTTTCCACGAGAGGGTCACGTCCCACGAGGGGTTTTCGAGGGTGTCCCACGTCTGTGCGCGTTTTGTTCCCCACTTTGTCGCGTGAAACGCCTCGTCTGGTCTGGCCCCACTCAACACTCGTCGGTCGGCGAGTGCTGACGCCTGAAAACTGAGGAAGAGGTTGCAATAGAGCCCGGAGCGGACTCGACGTCGGGATACGCGGCAAGTAAGGAGAGTGTGTGTCGGCTATAGACGGTCTAGTCTTAATATACGCGGTGGTGTGTGCGCGTGTGTGTGTGTGTATGTGGTGTGTGTCGTTCCACGACGGAGGCTGGGGGAGGAGCCGGTCGTAGTTGCGACTCCCTCTTTCGTTCTAGTCAAAACTTGTTTTCTCCGTTCGCCACTGTCCGTCCTGCCGGAGGTCGCGGGGGTAAGTTTCTCCCCCTCTGTGTCCCTCTCCCCACATATCTTCTCTCCCCCCCCCCCCCCCCCCCACATGACAAATACTGNTTGATTGATACATTTTATTTCGAATAAGTAAAATAAATAATTACAAAACAAAAAAAATGTTGCAGTGCATAGTCATGTAAGAGAAATCAAAATAAAAAGAATGACATTTACAACAACAACAACAACAACAACAACAACAACAGCATTAGCAACATAAACAGTCCCACATCTAGTGTTCGAAAAGGAATGAGAAGAAGTATAATTGATTTAATCTCACCCCCTTCTCCCTAAATGATTTATTTATAATCTATAATCTGCAATAATTATCATTATTATTAATTATTATTGTTATTATTATTATTATTATTATTAATCTTCTTAATCTGCTTTACCTGTTGATTGACATATATACATATTTACATACACAAATACACACACATACACATATATACATATACATATACACACCTACATACTCAAACACCTTCCCCATCCCTGTACCTCGAGAAAATAGTTTCTCTGTATTTCCTCTTGAACTGGTTGATGTCTGGATATCGCTTTAGCTCCACATTCACACTGTTCCATAGTCTCACTCCACAGGCTGAGATACAAACAGTTCTTCTGGTTGTACGGACCCTATGCATTTAGAATTGAAATTGTCTCCTTGAACTGTATCCCCCCACTCGCTGAGTGAATACTTTTTGGATGTTCCTGGTAAAACGTTATTATTTGCCTTAAACATGATTTGTGCCGTTTGGAATTCTACCAGGTCTGTGCATTTTAACAATTTTGACTGCAGACATAGCTAATGTGCACATTATAATAAAAGCCTGAAAAGGGATGTAGACGTGGAATAAAAGGCAGAGGCAAGAAAAGGCAGAGAGTTATCAGAAAAGCACATTAGCTGTTTGAACCATTTTAACAGATACAACAGTTTGAGATATGACGGGTGATATCAAAGTTTTACCTTCCTAAAATAGCATCAACACTTTATTATCAGCTGAGGTGTGAAATTGCACCGAGAAGCTTTCACCTCGGCTGATTCAGCTCGAGATGTACAGGCTGCTTAATATTCACAAGATTCTTCCTGCCATGATCCTGAATATCTTACCTCCAAGATTAAATCTCAGTTTATCATCCAATTAGCAGCTACATGCACCAACTCTGGTTTACAAAGTGTAGCGGGTCACGTTTCGAACAAGTCAACCTTTTATTTCAAGTTGTTTGGACCTTTTTGATTCGGTCTCTCTACTGTATCTCAAAGAAGGAAGACTTTAAATCAAAGTCAACTTTATTGTCAATCTTTCAGTTTGTGTGTACAGACAGAGAGATCGAAATACCGTTTCCCACAATCCCGAATACAAAAATACAAATATATTTAAAAATATAAAAATATGTATATCCTATATAGAGTATACACACAATCAACAGACACATGTATACATATGGACACATTAAGACATTTAAAAGCACAACAATCAATATAAATAACAGTCACTTCAATAACTCTGAGAAATCTGCATTAGTGCAAAAACTGTCCATAGCAGTGTGAAAATCTACCTGGCAAAACTACACAATAATAGACCCTGAAAGGACTCTGTAAAGAGAAAAATGGCAGTTCAATACTGCAGTGTGTTCACCTAGGAAACGTATTATGCGTCTCAGCAGGGGGTTGAAGTAGCAGCAGTCTGCAGTGACAATAGTTTTCTCCTGGGTTCCCTCCGCCTTGGTGAAGAACGCACAAAGCTCTCCAACAAGAATCTGTGCACAGTACACAAAGAAAAACACAGAACTGGTTGTTAAAAAAGTGGATTTAAAGGTCCCCTATTAAACTGTTTTTCATCAATATATTATAGGTCTCAGATATATACAGAACATGTCTCTGAAGTGTTTGGCTCCAAACAACAAACAGATCATTGCAGCATTACCCATAATCCCCTCTGTTTCAGCCCTGTTTCCAAAGTGCTGATTCTCTGTCTGTTACTTTAGATGAAAATAAGGAGCCCCTCCCCACGCCCCTCCGAGAGATATTCATTGCTATCGGGATGTTAAGAGCATTCCATGGAATATAACAAAAAGTGTATCTCGAGCCGGTTTCTCAAACTTACCTACCCCACCTTTAATACTTATGCCATATTTTCTGACTGAGAGACAGTACTGTAGGTCAAACAAAACCAAAGGGGTCCAAGTTGACACCCCTGTGGAACACCCTTTTCAGTAAGACAAGTCAGAATACAGTTGAGAACATAAGAGTGTTCAAACAAGTGAAATACAGAACACAAAAAGTAACAACAAGCCAAGTCCACAGCATGAAATATGCACCGTAACAAATGTACCGCTAGGCAAAACCCCCATCACTGTGAGTAAAAGTTACACTTTTCCTATGCAGTTTCCTGATGTGCAAGTTTGTAAAAACAACTTTGTTTTTCTCTCTCACTGAAGTAGAGGTTGTTGTAGTAATTATCCTGCTACTCATCTGCTCCAGGAGCTACTAATCAGCGTTACTCTACCTCAAACAGACCCCCGACTGAGGGGGCTTTAGCTACAATTTCCATTATTCTGTTAACTCAGCCCTTTGTGTGGTTGTTCAGATAGCGATCAGTGTTTCCATGCAGGTAGGAGTTCTCTGCATTATATAACACAATATGCAATCACGGAGCTCTTGTTCCTACCCGGTTGGGCTCATTCTTCTTTTGAAATCAGTGAACAATGAAACTGTAAGCGCTGTATGAACAGGCTTATCAGGACAATTAATCTTAATAATTGGCCATGACCCACAAACTGATACTGTATGTCCAATCCACTTGCATAGCCTCCCATGCTTTGCCATTAGGCAGTTTTGTACGACCAGAATAACTTTGAATGATAGAAGCTCACAGGAATAAAAAGGAAGAATATATCACTCATTCATTCACATCTATAGAAGACATACTGAAACTAATTTGAAATGGTCAGAACAGCAGAAGTGTTTGATGTTCCTGCTTGTGTGATTAGAGAACACTTTGTAACCTCGTAAAGCTGCAGGCCTTGAAAGGATGGCTATGGAAATGCTTCCGATAATGAAGACGTATAAGACCTTGCCGAGGTTGTTTAGCATTTTCTCTGATCTTCAACTACTGTAATCATAAACTGAATGTTTAAAGAGTGTCCTGGTTCTCACCTTTTGACAAAATATTCATGTAAGTCTGTCTTTCTTCTCGCTCAGTTTACCTTCTTTAGGCTGAAAGACATCTTGTAATTTATAATCTGATAAAAGTTAACAGTTTTAATGTTCGTTTAACAGCAGAGTTGTGAAGGTGTGCCCAATATATATCTGAGGTATTTCAAGTTGTTGGTGAATCTGTTTCTTTTGCAGCATTTCCTCCTACATGCTTTCCGGTTCAAGAACAGCTTTCCACTGTCATGCTTGGGACAAACATTTTCCTTCTGCTTTGCAATTTACATTTTTCGATTGGCTGATGGTCACGCACTAACTAAAACTGAGAGATTGGGAGTATGACTAAACTTGTGAATGAGTAAATGAAACTTGCTCAGAGCATATTAGTTCAAAAAGGGGGGACTAAGTCTTAAGATGTATTTGTATTTAACCATTCCCATGCACGCTGTAACATAGAATGTGCGGTACTATTGATATAATAATAGTGATAACATGAACCACAAGCTGCTTTTTATAGAAATAAATTATAGATATATTAGGGTTTGTTTTTGTTCGTTTGATGCCTTGTGGTACAAATGCATGCTCTACAGTCGTGTCACATGAAGCAGAAGGTATTACAGTAAAAACCCACTCAGCAGAATCTAACCGCCGCAGGCAGATTTTTGTGTTTTTAATTAAATCCTCTCTTGGTCATCTGAAGAGAGTAAATAATCTCAGTTAATAGTGCTTCTCGCCACACTCCCCTATCTGCATAATTGACCAAAATAATTTGGCTAGAAAGGGATTGGGTAACTTTCTGGAGGTTTCAATTTATTTATTTTTTTAAATGCCAGTCTGACCTCATTAGCTTGAGTGTATTTAAAGGGGTGGGTAGACTGAGAGCAATGCATTCATCCCAACTTAGTTATAGACAAGAAGGAATTTACACACATTCATATCTGGGAGCTGACTTCAACATTCAGACTTTCTTACCAAGAGTATAGCCTAGTTTTTTGAGCTGGTATAAGTCAGTTAGTTAGTTAGTTAGTTAGTTAGTTAGTTAGTTAGTTAGTTAGTTTTTTTGTTAGTTAGTTAGTTAGTTAGTTAGTTAGTTAGTTAGTTAGTTAGTTAGTTAGTTAGTTAGTTAATTAATTTGTTAGTTAGTTAGTTAGTTAGTTTTTTTGTTAGTTAGTTAGTTAGTTAGTTAGTTTAGTTAGTTAGTTAGTTAGTTAGTTAGTTTTTTGTTAGTTAGTTAGTTAGTTAGTTAGTTAGTTAGTTAGTTAGTTAGTTAGTTAGTTAGTTAGTTTGTTTGTTTGTTTGTTAGTTATTTTTGTTCTATGTTCATTTGTTTGTTCATATGTTGGTTAGTGAGTGTTTCAGTGAGTGGGCTAGCTAGGTAGGGAGTACGTTAGTAAGCTATTTAGTTTGTCAGTGAGTTAGTTAGTTAGCTAGCTAGAAAACAAGTTACTTAGTTTGTTCATTTGTTTACTTATTCTACGTTATTTAAGTTAGTTGGTTAGTTAGTTAATTAGTCAGTCAGTCAGTTAGTTAGTTAGTTAATTATTTATTCAGTTAGTTAGTTAGTTATTTAGTTAGTTAATTAGTCAGTCAGTCAGTCAGTTTGTTAGTTTTTTTTTAGTTCTATGTTCATTTGTTTGTTCATGTATTGGTTAGTGAGTGTTTGAGTGAGTGGGTAATTTAGCTAGTTATCTAGGGAGTAAGTTAGTAAGCTATTTAGTTTGTCAGTGAGTTAGTTAGCTAGCTAGAAAACAAGTTACTTAGTTTGTTCATTTGTTTGTTTATTATATGTTATTTAAGTTAGTTAGTTAGTTAGTTAGTTAGTTAGATTAAACACAAACCAGCTAGCATGACTGAATGAAGACGTGTTGTGAAGTGGCTGAGAGTCAGACTGCATATGGCCTAGATCAGTAAAAGAAGATCATAAAATACAGACATTATTAACAAAAAGAGAAACGTGATAAGAAGGATATACTGTATGAGATGTGTAGAATGTAAATGGATTGAAGTTAAATATAATCAGGGGTGCTGTTGGTGTGAGGCCATCAATACTTAATTTCTGATCAGAAATGTTAAGCAATGTATTGCCGGCCTACTTTCATGTTGACTTTCTCATGTACGCGTCCTTTCCTTTTTGGTGGTTTCTTTTGTACCGATGTCCTTGTGCCTTCAAGGACGATCCTCCTCTCTTTGCAAATGTCCAACGCCCGCGAGCAGAAAAGTAAAGAGTTCAAAGCCGAGCAGCACAACTGTATCAACACAACTTACAGCTGGCACTACAGATAACATTTAGGATGCAAGGGAACTGGCACCCAGTCGACAGTGACAGTTATGGCCCAACGTCTCCCTTTGTTCTGCTTTGTACTTCCAGCAGAAACACTTTGTCAGTGCCAGGAGCCCACCAGAGGGGAACAACTAAGTTATGAACTTGTAAAACAAGAATATCTTTTATGTAACTAAGTATGATCACTTATACTGTACTTACTGTATAAACAATAATGTTAATTATGCTTTTATGCAACTTTATACTTCTACTCCACTTAATCTGAGAAGGAAATATTGTACTTTTTACACAACATCAAGTATTTACAGCAAGCTTTTAGTTACTTAGCGGGAAAGTAAATACAAATCAACACATGCATTGAGATGCTTACTGTACAACAATAATAATATGATTGCAACTTCCTTCTTCTACTCCACTTAATCTGAGAAGGAAATATTGTACTTTTTACACAACAGCAAGTATTTTCAGCAAGCTTTAGGTTACTTTGCGGGTAAAGAAATACAAATCAACACAGGCATTTAGATATGGTAGATTAAGGTGCCAAGCAGTTTCTTAATAAATGTATCTTTAATTAACTTGAAGCACACACTAAGGAAACACAAATTAATATACAGTAATATAACAAACTGTATATTATCATTGATGGGCCATTCTGCATAATGAGTGCTTTTGTATTTGGTACTTTAAGTACATCCTAAACTGATCTACACATCAGAGTATTTCTAACACTTTGGTATAACTTCCTTTACTATAAGATCTGAATACTTCCTCCACCAGTGAATATATTCATGCCAGGAAGCTGTTAAAATCAAGCCATTGATTTGGCTCTGAGCTAATTTGACTTCTCAGTGCGTTGATTGTATTCTGCAAGAAAAGAGAGGATGTCTGTAATTGGATTGTACTATAGCCTTTTCAAAAGCGGCCAATATATGCACATAATGACTGCTGGGTAAAGCTGCCTCGGGTTCAAATTAGGCTAAATCTTACTGAGAGTGATGTCCTCATTTAACTGAAACCACGCTGGCACTGAGGGCGATGGAAAGGCTGGGAGTCTTATTAATAATGTCTGCAAATCTAAGTAAGTCATTTTTCAGCAAAATATGAAGTCCAAATAAGGAATGCTTTAAAAGAGTTTAGACAGGTACCAAGGACATATGTAAATATATTATAGTCATTGAGAACTTTATTTTACAGTCAGAAGTACTCAGTATATAGTTTCTCAAATATTCACCTCCATTAAGGTTAAATAAACAAAGGTATCATACACTGGAAAATGTGCAAAGGTCGCTCTGCTGACTTATTATTCTTTCTTTCAGACTAGTGGCTAGAAAAAATCCTAGTGTTTATTCTACTGATTCATTATAGATGAGTCTGTAGATTCATCAGACATTCATAAAAAACCTAGCATAGCAAAACATAATTTGCATATTTAAAATGACAATTTCAGAAAACTTGTCACAAAGAAGGAACATTTCAGTTTTGTTACGACCCCCTCCACTCCACTAGGGGTCTCTGTCTGTGTTTCCTACTTGCTAGATGATTTATTTGTGTTTCAGGTGATCCAACCTGAGAGGCTTGGATAAAAAGACCAACACCGTCCACTTTACACTAGCTCGGAATCTCCTTCTGGACACATTTTTTCGTTGCACATTTTCACACAACCATAAACGCATAAACTACTGATTATTGACTTTCACATTTGTTTTTGGTTCGTAAAGTATTGTAAATGAAAGTGCTTATTGTTACAGGTCATCAAATCTTTGTTGCAGCCTCTGAGCCTGTATGTAATCACCCTGTTTTTAAATCCCGTTTAAAGACCTACTTGTTCTCCCGTTTTTTTATCAGACCACGTATAAGACGTATCAGTCTGTGTTTTCTAAATTGGGGTTTTCTATTTTGTTATGTTTTAAAATGTTTTTGCATTGTGTATGAGGGTTTTCAGTCTGTGGCTATAAGTATGGTTTTATTGTCTCGTGCTTTTACATTAGTTTCTTTTTGGTTTTGTCTCAATGTATTTATGCTGCTTTTTTATTTATGTATATGTATTGATGTACAGCTCTATGTTGTTTTTAAATGTGTTATATAAATAAAGTTGGATTGGATTGAATTGGAACTGAGGGAGCTTCACGGTGATATATAATGTAATGATTTAATTACCTTTAGTGTCTTTCAAAATAGATTTTTCTACATCTTGAAAGCCGTTATTGTTATGCAAATTATTATAAAAATGTCATCATATGGTCCAGAAATATCCTTTTCAGTCGCACTTAACGACGCAAAACTTATATTTCTATTTTAAAAGGTTTGCTGATACATCATTCATCGGACATCTTAAAACATGTCAAAAGTGGACTTGCTTTATGGCTGTGGACAATATTCTATGACTCGTGATCCAAACATACGTATATCCAAAATTCCCTTTTCTAAAAAACTTTTGACTCTTATATGTTAATGAAACCTTTTTTTTTAAAACATTGGCTTCATCCACTAATCAGATTTTCTGTTCTGGAAGTGTTTGCAAATTATCACATATTTAATAGGATGATGCCCCATTTGCACTTTTGAAGATGACATTTCAAAATTGATGTTTTTCAAAGATTAATTGTGGTAATGTTGCTACAGATGAGTTGGTTATTGTGTTAGAAAACTACACAATTTCTGCAAGAGAACAGGCATTTGTCAACCTGTCTTGATACTGTGCGTCTTTCATCACAAGATGCTCATATTTTATTGTAGGCATACCAACCCTCTTGACAGTCTGTCATATGTGTCTGTGATGTCTTATTAGACAGATGTTACCTGCATCGTGTATCTGCAAGTCACTCATAATAATTATTTATTTCTCAGACTCTCCCTGTATTGTGACAGAGGAGAGCTGCATCTCCCCCTACTGTCTTTACTGTAAAAGTACTGTTGCCAAATCAAATCAAAAGACACAGTACTCTGAGATTTTGATTTATTTTTAGCTTTAAGAATGTACACGTTTTAGTATAAGAAAAACATCTCCTTCATTTATCTGCCCTACTTTCAGGAATGTGGGTTATATAACTGAGAGTACAGTATTTTCTTGGCATGTAGCCACGTTATGTTGTCTCATGTTTCACGGCCAAATTGAAAAATGCTTTATGTGTTTGGTCGGTTTCCCAACCCTGAGAAACTGGATATATTAAGAAGACCTGCTCCTTCCGTAGTCCATTCCTAAATTGTAAGCACTGGTAATAAATAAACCTTCCTTTTTAAGAAACTCACTGACTAACCACCTGAGAAATAGTTATGAATACATAATAAATTAACTGCATCTGATGCTAATCCGTGTAAAACACATTGTGCGTGCCTTGAAGTTTACATATGTTCTCATTGTTTTAGTGTGGGTTTATAATGTTACTTCCTCGGCACATGATAAAGAAAGGGAACTGAAAGTATCTCACGTGTGACTCTAAGGTCACATGTAGTGCTATTTATATATGAGAAATACTTAATGTTTAACTGCATATTCAGCTTGAATGGTGAGAATATGTGTAGGCTATTAAAAGATCCACAATAAACTGGTGTTAAATGGTTAATGTATCTACATATATCTTATTAAAATCTTATAGCAATAACCTATAGGCCTACAGTGGACTTTAACAAAGGACTGCAATCTTGGCCAATAATTAAAAAGCTAAAAGGGTAGCTTACTTAAAAATCAAATAATGTGGGGATAAAAGAGAAAATAATTTAGCAATTGGCTTTTCTTTTATAGTTCTGCATTTCTTTGTGTACTTGCTGCTCCCACCCTGTTGTGTTGTATACTGTAACACCGTTCTAATACTTTTTGGCAAATATATAGTCCTTTATTTGATAGTGTTCTTCTCTTATTGACTTCAGCACTTTATAAACAACAGTCGAAGTCTGAAAAACAACATCAAAACAGCCTCACGGTGCTTCCTCGCTGCTGAAGTTGGTATTTCCTATAGACTTGAACGCAGCAAAGCGTCACTTCAGCGGATGAGCTCCGAGTAAAAGTCACGTGATTGCTGTCAGCACGTGACAGTGTGACCAGAACATCAACATGTCTGCAGCAGCACAGTGAGTCCAGCTCTTATTTCTGACAGAAAACTCTGAACATGAGTTGATTTTAGGGTCAGATATTGAACAGGGAAGTGTTAGCTTTTACAGTCATGAAGATGTGTTTAGATAAAAATATGTTATTACGCTAATCTCGCGATATTGTCTAATATTACAGTTTTTTTTACGATTACTCAGCAAAACTTTGAAAACAAGGCTATTTTTGACAAAACCCTACACACATATCATACAGCAATGCACACAGCAGTAGGTAAACAAATACATGTTTTTGCTAAATTAAAATGTCATTCAAAAGTGTACAATAATGAATATCCAGAATATGTAACGGTACACATGTACAGGACTGTCTCAGAAAATTAGAATATTGTGATAAAGTTCTTTATTTTCTGTAATGCAATTAAAAAAACAAAAATGTCATACATTCTGGATTCATTACAAATCAACTGAAATATTGCAAGCCTTTTATTATTTTAATATTGCTTTTGTAATGAATCCAGAATGTATGACATTTTTGTTTTTTTAATTGCATTACAGAAAATNTTTCTTGATTAGTTTGAACTCTCTGGTGTTACCAAGTTAATAATCAGTATGACGCTCATGTGTGAGGCCAGATCTTCTCAGTAAATATCCTTTGACATCATGAAGTGCACCCACACACACACACACACACACACACACACACACACACACACACACACACACACACACACACACACACACACACACACACACACACACACACACACACACACACACACACACACACACTTACATCACAGACGTATTGCACCTCATCAACAGCATACTTCTCCTTGAAGTGCTCTTTGGGAAAGATCCTGTGAACAGATGCAGAAGAGGAAAGGGAAGAAAGAGACAGTTACTATAAACTCCTGAGTGGAAAGTATTTTTTGCATCAGGTGACAAAAAAAGATTTGCGGTTTATAGATAAAGGAAGAGTCAAAATGCAAGGTCAGGAGTCCTCGGGTTATTTCCACATCATTATGTTCCTTCAGTAGCTTTCACATGAGGAGAGCAGGAACCTGGGGTTGTCTTCCAGGCAGAACGTCTGAACATTTATTTTAAAACAGTCTTTAACTTTTATTATGTAAAAAACAGGCGGGAATTTATTGAAGATCAGACTTAGAAAAGGGATCAGTTGGATTAGTTTATTCTGATTTGCCTTGCAGGGCTTCCGTACTTCTGACAGATGTGTGGTGTATGGACACAATTAAGAAATGAAGAAATGTTATTCTGGCAAAAACTCTTTTTTGAACCCGTTCTTATTTCAGAAAAACATTCAAATCAGACTTAGAAAATCGATCACTGCAAGTATTGTTTCTGACTTGCCCTTTAGGACTTCTACTTCTGACAGATGTGTGGTGTGTTGACTACATTAAGGAAGATAGAGATATGGTCATGGCAAAACTGTTTTTTTACGTGTACGAATGTCTTAACAAGTAATCATTTTAGATCGGACTTAGAAAATGGATGGAAGTCACTACAGTACAGTACAAGTACATACTCAATACTGTGGGCAATCCCCACAGGAGCAATTTGGGGTGAAGTGTCTCAGGGACACAACGACATGCTGACTGCAGTGGGGTTTGAACCTGTGCTCCCCTGATCCAAACACAAACGCACAACCCACTGCACCACACGCTAGGGCTGCTCGATTATGGAAAAAAATCATAATCTGGATTATTTGGGTCAATAATTGATATCACGATTATTAAAAACGATTATCCATTTACTTTGAAAACATAAATTTATTGAAAAAAAATGTTGAACAGTATGTTTTTAACAGTTGATTACCCTGAACTTTAAGTATAACCCAACTGAAAAACCAATAAAAAAAAAATTTATAATAAAAAGAAAAAAAAGAAAAAGTAATAATAAAAAAAAAAAATTTTTATTTAGATTGCTCGTAATCGTTGTAAGCAATAATCGTAATTGCGATTAAATACGATTAATTGAGCAGCCCTACCACACGCCTCCCCAGTCATAAATATGATCCTGGCAAAAACCCTTTTTTCCCTGTTCTTAGTCATAAACAGGCCAAAAACTCGATTAACATCAGACTTTATTTATTCTGATTTGCCTTCAGGGCTTCCATACTACTGACAGATGTGTAGTGTGTGGACTACATTAAGGAAGTCATAGATATTATCCTGGCAAACCACGTGTTCTTACAGTTTGTCATAAAACCAGAAACAATAGAGTGCCACAGTGGCACGTCCTAAAACCCGGAAGTAAACTCCTTCCGGTTCCTTCCACAAAAACCAATGCAATTTCTCCATAGGATTTTGGAAAGTAGCTGGAAATAAGGTCTGTGGTTGAAACACATTGAAGAGACGGATCACCTTTTGTTCAGCCTGTTCACATGTCTACCCTACTTTTATCATTTTTCAAATCATAAATCTAATCGATAGATTTATGATTAGAAATTAGAAATTATGCATTGGTTTTTGTCGAAGGAACCGGAAGTGGTAAAATGCTAACTTACTTCCGGGTTTTAGGACGCGTCACTGTGGCACTGTATGTAGATCAGACTCAGAAAGTGGATCACTATCACTGGATCACTTTTTCTGATTTGCCTCTCAGGGCTTCTGCACTTTTAACACATGTGTTTTGTTTCAGATAGACTTCAGTGGGCTTTGGCATCAGAAGAAGATTGTGTTGGTGATAAAAATCGCCTGGTGGAGTTTACAATGAATATAAAAAGCATGTTTATACCGGGTGTAAAACATGTGTCTGTGTAGCACATGACTTTGTCAACTTTACTTCCAGATACAGCCCACAGCCATGGTGACTGTCGGCTATGTGCAGCGCTCTTTGAAGATTAGTGTGACTCACTCTCCCATCCAAGTAGCGTAGCTCTCAGGCAGTTTGGGAACAAAAAGGATGGATTTCCCAGAGTCCACATCAATGGCTCCAAAACAGTCAGGCTCGGTTACTCCAAAAGCCCAGTGGAAGAAAGACTCCTGCAGAGAGGAGAGAATCAGCCAGAGCTTTAGAGAGGCAGATTATAATGGAGTCAGCTAAGAAGAGAAACCTTTCCTCTGGTCACATTCTTGCATCACAAAGACATAATGTAATGCCCGTTTTTAGACCAGTTCACGGAGAGCTCAACAACAAAACAACACTTTGAATGAGTCTGGGTTCAAAACCAAATTATAGTGTTGGAGGAATGAGATCAGGAAGAGATTTCTCAGACAGAGTGGAGAGATTAATACGACAAGAGAAACTAAGAAGTGGACTTTCCTTTAGGAGACAGGTGAGGTTTTTGTGGCATCGTGAAAGAACAGCTTAAGGGATTGGGGTCAACAAATGCAATGCTAGCTGGGGAATGATTAATAACTAGATGGATGGATTTTCAGTTCAACTGTAAACTGCATAAATAACCTGTAGGAATGAAGTTGCATCAATCATCTAAGTTGCTGTACATCTGAATGTTTTATTCCAATTTTGTTTGAAAATGGTAGATTGTTGAGTTCCATGTACATTTCAAGCATGAGATTCAAGATGTGTTCTTGGGCGCAGTAGTCAAAAACTAAACCTGACTGAAGAACATGTTTTTATATCAAGTGGTTTTCAGACAGATTTAAGGATCGTGAAGCAAAGATGATTTATCTGAATTATAACAAAAACAACCTAAACACTGGGTTTTCTTTTAAATTACAGAGGTTACTTTCAGCTGAACAAGATGGAATTGAATGGGCAAATGAGACTTAACCTTTTCTTGAAATATCGTCACAGATTTCTTTGATTGAAAACAAAATTCTTACTTACAGCCAAAAAATAGGGTTTCTTTAAGGAATGGGCCCAACCAATTATACGCTGGTTTGAGATCATTTATAAAGAGATGTATGGATTAAAAATAAGGTAACATTGCCCCCTCCTCAGCTTCAGTTCTGCATTTTCCCCCCCCCCAGAGACCCCCTACCTGTCTGAAGAGCAGGTCGGTGTCGGTGCAGAACCTCTGCTTCTGCTCCCCCCCCTGCAGCACCACCACAGACCGAGGCAAGACTCCATCTTTGTTCTTCAGACCGCTGCACAGACGCCGGCGGTTCTCTGCGAACAGAGCAGCCGAAACCCTGAGGGTCTCGTTCCCCAGCCAGTACACGGCTCTGAGAGGAGGGGAGACACCAAGCAGAAGCAGAATCAAGTTTATTGCCAGGTACGTTCAGAGATGGCAAAAGTACACACATCCTTTACTCAAGTAGAAGTACAGATACTCGTGTTTAAAAATACTCTGGTGAAAGTAGAAGTACTGACTAAACTTCTTTACTCAAGTCAAAGTAAAGAGGCTTTGAAATGTACTTCAGTAAAAAGTACCCATAACTAGCAGCTGTTTTAAAGAGTACCTGACCTCCCTTTATATTAATAGAACAATAATGTCATTGTTAGCTAATGAATGTTTCCATGACAACATGACAACGTTTTCATTGGTCCCTCTTCTTTAGAGAAGACCAGGAAATGATGGATACACGGATCGTGTTCAAATCAATAGGCACGCAATGACTCTAAATAATAATGATCACGCCACCAAACACACATTCAAACTAAAGGAACCAGCCTGTTTGGAAAAATAAGTAGTGGAGTAAAGTACTGATACCAGAAAAATGTACTTAAGTACAGTAACAAAGTATTTGTACTTCACTAGTTCCCACCTCTGGGTACGTTACACTTAAAAGGAATTTGCTTTGGTGTCTGGTGGTGGAGACAGGACTCTCAGCTGAAGGACTCTGAGACACTTGTGGCTCAAACTTAAAATAACATCACTTTTATTCAACTAGTCTCTGATATTGTCGTGTTCGTATCAGTTCAATAATTGGACCTAATGAAAACAGATATCAGCCAAATCTTTTTTTCATCTACTGAACAAAGACAGATGCATTATGTTTTTTCTTCTCTCTAGAATTATTTAGGGGGTGGGAAATTAAAACGGATGAATGTAAAAGTAAAAAATATTTTCCTCAAAGATTCTGAATTGAAACACAACTTTGAAAATGTATGAAAATGCTAGACAAAGATATGAAAATTAAATATTGATTGATTTGCAAGCATTATTGTACATTTTGTAAGAAAAACAAATCACACACAATATCAGATTTACAGTTACTTTGTAGACAATTTACTTTTTAAAAAGGCAGCAAGTTCAAGCCAACAATTGTATTAATTTTTCAGTCACTGAGAATTGAGAAATAACTTTTTAGTAGAGAGTGCTTATTTGTGCAAATCTGGCATTAATAAAGGTTTGTCTTAGGTTTGCCTTTGTGTGTTTACATTATCCCAATCAGTTGATATACCTTGTGAAAATATTAAAGCAATCATTTGCCACACTGTATTAGCAAGAAGTGGACTACAGGGTCACATGAAATATCAGCCCTATGTACTTGTGCAGAATTGATTTTGAATCTGTAATTGCTTTTACTAGATATCTCACATTAATTGAAAGATATCAGAGGACTCACATCCCTCCAGGTAATCCTCAGGGTGAGTGAACCTGAGCTTCAGCACAAGTTCAGTTCCAGATATAAACAGAGACACATCCTTGTAACTGATACGTGTTGGTTATAAATCTCTGTCTTTGCTGATAAGATAACACACATATCTGATCGAGCCTGGACTCAAAGGTTAATCCATAACCTCATCGTTTTCTATTGCTCCAGTGTTTCTGTATCACGCCCCTCTGGCTGAGTGAACAGGTGTATCAGCGACAGTGAGGTGGGAAATGAGGTTTTTACTGGAGGAGGTAGAGATGTACTAAACTGCAATCCAAACACCATGCAGGGCAATTGACCGGGGAAACAATAAAATGTGAAAAACAACTTTAATGTTCCTGCAGGTTCTTAATATTCTGCATGTTTGTCGTGCGTTGAACTTATCGTAAGTCTCTTTGGATAACAGCGTCAAATTAGTGTAATATGATTTTTTGTGTCAGTAAGTTGGGTATGAAACTATGTTTTTTAGAGTGTCATATTGCACAACTTTACATAGTTTGATAAGGTGCGCATGATGTTTGTTCCAACATATCAGATATTACCTTATGACTGCTGATTGCTGACAACATTATGATGATACAGCAGATTCTCGTACGGTTTTATCGGATTATTACTACCTGGGTTGTGTCACACAAGAACATTTAAAATGAATAAGAAAAACCTCAGTAAACTCTCAGTGTCACACAATTGCAAAGCTCTCAAAACACGCATCTACATTTTGACAGAAAAATCAAACATGAAGTCACTTTCTTTATATTTGAAGGCACTGGCTTTCATATACTTTTCTATTAAATAATTGTGAGGTTTAAAAAGAGGCAATAAGCACTTGGTAGTTCCTCAACTGTGACTTTTTCCCATATTTTATTTAAATAACGTTGTTTTTCAGTGCAAAATGCAACCCTTAAGAGTTAGAAATGCATCTGATGGAACAATGTGGTAATAAATACATATCAGTGTGCAGTCAGGTCAATATGAACGGACTTCATTTTAACATTACCTCTGACCAAATCAAACCCAACCTGTATCATTAAAAAGCAGAAACACATATACA